>NC_046301.1:10435213-11635213 GCF_004115265.2 Rhinolophus ferrumequinum | reverse complement strand
CAGAAAGGCAACTGAGAACAAGAGACTGGGTGACTTGACCTGAAAAAAATGAGAAAATTACATAGAGTCCATAATCTTAATCATTATAATGTATGGATATTTTGATTTCAACTTACTTTTATTACAAATATTGAAATTAATTTGTAGTGAAATTTATTCAGTTAATTTATTATTTATCATTCAGTAAATACTTTCTAAATATTAATAGCACGTCCCCTAAATGTCTAGAAAAGTTTGAAAGATTATTTTTGGGTGTAAAACTGTCACTATAGAAATCATTTCAGATCTATCTGACATTTATCTTAGCCATTTACTTTACTTCCATCCATCTTTCTCTTCGATGTATAGAAATATGCCCACAAATAATGGGAAAATAAATGTAAATTCACTTAAATGAGTGGAAAAACCCATAACCAGTGTCAACTGTCAAGTGAATTAGAAGAACTGAATAAGTCATGGCTGAGTGTATATATATTTCTGCTGATGGTGTGGATTTACCGATATGTATGTGACATTTACCCGCAAAAAAGACAAGTGAACTGTTTTAAACACATTAAGTCTATCTTTGGGGAATTTAAAAAAATAAAATAAAAAAGTATATTTTCTTCAAATAGGTTACTTGAATTGGTATATTTACACATTTACCTAGCGCCCATCCCATAATAACCGATTCAATATGGAAATGACAAGGTCCTGACTACTCATGGTAAGGCTTCTCTTCTTATAAACAAGCAAAATCAAAACCCGAAATGCATACTACATCTCCACAAATCAAAATATAAAGAGAATATAAATATACAGAATAAATAAAAAGCTTAAGGTAAATGCCACTTCTCAAATGAATTTTAAAAACTTTAAATGATATATATTCATTGGAGTGTCGAAAGTCAACGATGAGAAATTAAAAGTGTGCTTTCTCTGTTAAATACTGAAACTTAAAAAAATATATGTTTGTCAAGAAAAATTCTGTATTTCAGAGATAACAGTCAACGAAATGGGAAAGATACCAAATGTACCACTTACTAGATGAGTGACTTTAAGTACAACCTCTTTCTCTTTTAGTTTTTTTACATAAAACAGACTATCGGAATGTCCCTTATATGGTTCTTGGCATTAAATATGATAATTCAGGTAGAAGAGTTCTGCATTGATTATGGTAAATCCTCCATAATCACTCAACTATTTTCATCATCATTATTATGTCCAAAAAATCATAAAATAAAATAGGCAAAACAGTAAAAAATTATAGGGAGATAACTTTTCATCTTAATATTTATATTAATGAAAGAAGTAAGCCATTTATGAGAGTATTTAAAAAATATAAACCCCAAAGAATAAAACTTCTAGAAGAAAGCATAAGCAAATCTCTTTTTGACCTTGGAGTGGGCAAAAGTTTCTCAAATAGAAAACAAAGACACAAAATATAAAATAAAATTGTGATAAATTGAACTTCATCAAAATCAAACACTTTTGCTTTTCACAAATCACCAACAGAAAAATGAAAAGAAAAAAAGTCATACTCTGAGAGAAAATATTAATTGAATGCATATCTGACAAAGGACTTATACTCTTACAAGTCAATAATCAATCATGTCAATATGAAAATCAGGCAAAAATTCAATAGACAATTTAAAAGATAAACTCTAAGAATGCTTAACAAGTACATCAAAAGAGTCTTAACATTATTATTATTTAAGAAATGCAATCAACATCGGAGCACATACATCTTTACAGATAAATGTCTTCAGAGCTTGGGGGTATAAATCCAGGAAGGAATTGCTGGGTCATATGGTAATTCTATTCTTAATATTTTGAGGAATCTCCACACTGCCTTCCATAGCGGCTGCCCCAATCTACATTCCCACCAACCGTGTATGAGGGTTCCTTTTCCTCCGCAGCCTCTCCAGCACTTGTTATTATTTGTCTTGTTGATGATAGCCATTCTGACTGGGGTGAGGTGATATCTCATTGTGGTTTTTATTTGTATTTCTCTGATGATTAGTGATGTTGAGCATTTTTTCATATGTCTTTTGGCCATCTGTATGTCCTCTGGAGAAATGTCTATTCAAGTCCTATGCCCATTTTTTAATTGGATTGTTTGTTTTTTTTGTTGTTGAGTTGTATGAGTTCCTCATATATTTTGGATATTAGCGCCTTATTGGAAGTGTTGTTTTCAAAAATCTTCTCCCATTTGTTTGGTTGCCTCTTTGTTTTGTCAATAGTTTCTTTTGTTGTGCAGAAGCTTTTCAGTTTGATATAGTCTCATTAATTTATTTTAGCTTTTACTTCCCTTGCCTTTGAAGTCAAATTCATAGAATCCTCTTTGAACTCAAGGTCCATAAGTTTCGTATCTATGTTTTCTTCTATGCAGTTTATTATTTCAGGTCTAGATGATTGGATAAAGAAGAAGTGGTATATATACACAATGGAATGCTATTCTGCCATAAAAAAAGATGAAATAGTGACATTTGTGACAACATGGATGGATCTTGAGATTATTATGCTAAGCGAAATAAGTCAGACAGAAAAAGTCGAGAACCATATGATTTCACTGATATATGGTATATAAAACTGAAAACAATAAAGGAACAAGACAAACAAATGAAGAAACAAAAACTCATAGACACAGACAATAGTTTAGTGGTTACCAGAGGGTAAGGGGGGAGAAGGGTGGTAGATGGGGGTAAAGGGGATCAAATATTTGGTGATGGAAGGAGAACTGACTCTGGGTGGTGAACACACAGTGTGATATATAGATGATGTATTACAGAATTGTACACCTGAAACCTATATAACTTTACTAACCATTGTCACCCAATAAACTTTAATTAAAAAAAAAAGAAATGCAAATGAAATACAAAATAAAACACCCCTACACAACCATTATATTGACTAACATTAAAAAGGCTGATCATCCCAAACTATTATTGAAAATGTGAACAAAATGAAACACTCAGATATTGCAGGTGAGAATGTAAAAGGATACAGTCAATCTGGAAAATGGTTTGACAGTTTCTTTGAAAAGTGATAATTAAACCTACCATGTGATCTATTCAGTAACAGCTATATAAGTGAGACACAGTAAAGAATGAAAGTATAAAATATAAATAAAATATAAATAAAAATACACAAATTTGTTATGTGAGAGTCTCTCAAGTAATACCATAAATTCTCTCTTGTGCTCTCAATTTTGTTCTAGAAATACACTGTTTTATCTACTTAAGAAACAGTTGCTCTTTGTTAGGAATATAGAAATTAATCATTTCTGAAAACTAATATCGAGTATCCAAGCTTTGTTCAGAGGGTGATTTTGCCAGTCTATTGCCAGGAGCATTGACATTTTCATTCAATTTTTCATTGTTATTCATATGTTCATAGAAAAATCTAAAGGAACTCTTTAGCTCAGGACTGTGTAGACAACAAGATAATTGAGAATGACTAAATCTGAAACTTGGAATGGTATTCATGTACAATACTTACAGATATTTAACTTGGTCTTGGATATTTGAGGTACACAGAAAATTTCTCAGCAAGAAGGGATGTGTAATTTTCTTTTAACAAGTGAATCTACTTGTGTTTGGACTGTTTTCTCTGTTTTAGTCATCACCCTATTTCTTTATTACCTCCTGATTGTTTTCTATGCTCACATTTACGTGCATTAGGGGGGAAAAATCAAGAACTACCCACAGGAATCTTTTTCTTTTATCATGGCTTGTATCCTATCTGCTGAGCACATTCAGCCTCTCTGCATCGGGTCAATGTCAAGTTTCAGGTAGAAATAATCACTGGCTATATTTCTAGAGGTCCGATTCATCTTCCTTCTTTTTATTAAATTTATTGTGATGATATCACTTAGTAAAAGTATATAGGATTCAAGTATATATTTCTATAATACATCATCAACATATCGTGTTTTATGTTCACCACCCAGAGTCAGTTCTTCCACCACCATATATTTTATCCTCTTTTCCCTCTTCTGCCACCTCTCCTCCCTTTCCCTTTAGTAACCACTGAACTGTTGTCTTTGTTTGTGAGTTTTTGTTTCTTTATTTGTCTTGTTCCTTTGTTACTTTCAGTTTTATATTACACAAATGAATGAAGTCATGTGGTTCTCAACTTTTTCTGTTTGACTTATTTAACTTAGCATGATAATTCCAAACTTTCTAAACATGACATGAGCTCCACTTTTGTAATGGCTCAGCAAAGTATTGATTGTTGCTGTCTGTCTGTTTACACACACTTACAGGTGCTTCATTACCTGCCTGAGACCTAGGACATGCAGGGCCATGGCACGCCCTAACTTTCATCAGAAGAAAAAGTCATTCCAAGTTTCACATTACATCAGCAAAATTCTCTTCTACTGAGCAGAATTTTCTAACTTTGTGCTGTGACATGCTATTGTAGGCAGGCAGGAAAAAAAAATAGTTGTAGGAAAAGTTATAGTTTCTAATGTCTTGATTTTTATTTTGTTGGTTTTAAAATTTAAAATGACTATGAAGCAAACAAGTGGAGATGCCAAGAAGATAGTTAAGTATTAATGTTTTTGTATGAGCTCAGTGGGAGAGCTCCTTTTTGGAATAAGAACGACAAAGTGATTTGAAAATCATACAAAAATCATAGAGATAGATGAAATCTATTCTGGTAATACAAAAATTCTCCTTATCTTTATATCTTTCTTTGGCCATTGCTAGTACAATTTTTTCCACACATGTGGTCACAAGAGAAATGCCCCACTGCAGACATAACTTCCTCAAATTGTTTTTCACAAAGATGAGATGAACAATTAATTTCTCCTTGATATCTCTTTTAACAAGAAGGAAACGTTTCCCTAAATTTTCATCAGATATCGCGATACATTTATTTGATCAGAATTTACTGACATTGTTAACAGCATGATTTTTGTTATCATGATTAAACCAATCATGGAAAGAGGGAATGGGACTGTTATGATTGAATTAGAAGAGTTAGTATTTATTCCTAGGCCGTAGGGATGTGTCTAACTTTCCAGAGCATGGTGAGATCTCGTTCTCAAAATGAAGGTACTGTGAGAATATCAGAGAGGGGGAGTAGATCTTAAGTAGGCAGCTAATAAATAGCTCTAAAATAAGTAAAATGCAGAAAATATTGCAATTGTAAAAGCACATTTATCTGGAATGCTTAGTTTGATTGCCAAGCAATTTCACATGCATATTTGAGTTACAATAAACTGAAAGTAAATCTACATTAGAGTCACCCTTCCAATTAAACAAATTTGTAATTATAAGAGTTTTACAAAATCTCTATGCTTATGGATTTATCATATTTTTGGACTGTTTCAAATATTCTAGAAGACCCAGGATTCCTCTTTTCATCCCTATTCTCAGGACAGGCAGACAAAAGTGACTTGTCAATCAAGCAACAATGGGTGTGATCCCACAGACCACTGCTTTTCCATACCTCTGTCTTTGATGCTCAATATCATCTTTTGTGACAGAGAAACACATTTGTCCCTTTATTATTGAGAACTGTGAGATGTTTTATAAATCGAAAAATGCAGAAATTCTTATGATATATCCCGATAAAGAGATTAAAGGACTTCCTCAGCTTCCTGTATTTTGTCCCCTTTCTATATATTAATAATGTAAATGGAATGGAAACAAACAAACAAACAACAATACTTCACGCTTTTCTTTTTAGCAGCAGTTTACAAAATTCATTTTTATTTATACAAAGAACTTAATATCACATGGGGCATGATTGACAGTTCCTTTGCCTTCCTAAAGGAAAGTTAATGTTCACCCGCACCACTAGTAGAGACTTCTCAGAATATCAGAGTAAAACCATCAATTAATTTTTGAGATGTCAATATTTAATAAAACCATGACTTCATCATAAAGAAATTATAATAAAGGTATATGTTGTGGAATCATAGTGACATAAAGACATTGATCCTTTGAGGATATCATATTTAGAATCTGGATATTCATATTTATTTATGATGGAATTACTGACACCCATTCCTGACTTGACCAGAAACAAGATGCACTAATAGGAAACTAATTAGGTCGTGAAAAAGTTTACAAATCTCGCTTACTTTGAGATGCAAGAGACATAAACTTAAAGACTGACAATATAAGGTGATCATGATGGCCACTTGTATAATGGAGATCACTGAATATTTCCTGGCACTCTAAGAGACAGTGTACTTTAATGTAGATTATATTGATTTACTCTAATATAACTATTTCCTCTTACCTTGCAATAACTTGCCGCAGCAGATCGATGCAATCTGCATTTCAGTACTTTGTTTTACTGACTTCTTAATAGAGATGGCATGAACAATTTGATTAGAGGACAGTATGCCCACACCTACTAATAACTGAGCTGCATACAGGTAGGAAATTGGAGTGCAAAATAAATCACTTTATTTTTAAATCCACGAAGGCAATTAAAGCTTCTAAATTCCAGAAACGTTACTGACGATGACGTGACCTTGCTTACTTGGTCATAATGTCTAAAAGGCCTTGCTTAAAAGCATGCATACCACACTAGTAAGGCTCTACTTTAGGTGATTGTGTTAAAATAGAAGCAGTAGAAAGCACTGCCAATAAATGTAGACCAAATTCACGCCATCTCTCTCTCTCAATTTGTGAAATTTTTATGGTTTTTAGTGATCTCAACATTTCGTTATTATTTATAAGTTAGTGGTGTGTTTCTAAATCCACCACTGTGGATTTTTTGTGTTTTTGTGAAAGTTTTGGACTACACGCCTCCCATAGTTGTCTCACATTTTTATTGGATGTGAGAGATATACAGTTTGAAAGCAGTGACCAGTTACCTGGAAGTTTTTACTGCCATCGTTGCTATATTGATTAAGACTGATGCGTTATAATTCTAAAAAGTAAATCCAAGAGGGCAACAAGAGCAACAGAGGTCCACCAGGAATGACACCTGTTAAAATTAGTATAAAGAGCTTATATTAATATATGTTGATAAAAGAGGGGCGGGGGTGTTAACAGCATGATTTTTGTTATGTTCCTATTATATTTGAGTACAAAAAATGAGGAAGACTGTGAAGCTGAATTTTATTAAATATTTGATATAATTCATTTAGGAATTATATGAATGAATAATTTATACAGTGAAAAGAGATTTTCTGTGTCCTCCAGTATTAATGTTACAGGAAAAAAGGTTCCTTTGCTTCAGGTAGGAAAGACTTCAAACATGAGCCAAAATGGAGTTTAAAGTAAAAGTAAGTTTATGTAGCAGAGAGTAAGTAAGAAAGGAAAGGCCACCCCACAGACAAGGTGACGATCTCTACTCATTAGTGGAAGAGACACTCCCTCCATCCCCCAGGCTGGGGTTCATAGGTGTTTGCTGCTTCCATGGAAATTCATTGGTTTGGGGGGAAAGAAGGCTAGAAGAACAAAGGTAAGTTCATCTTTAATTCAGTAAGATGTAAGAAGAGTAGGGCAGGTTTGTCTTTAACTCTTGTAAACCACCGGTGTTTTCTTTCTGTGGGTGGACAACAGGGAGGGTCCTAATGGACTCTCTGGTCTGCTCTGCGTGACCCATTCACGTCTGCCTGAGGCCTGTGTCTGGGCGCTCGTAGCAGCAGGCTTGGCATCCAACCTCCTAGTTCCTTCTTCTGCAAAAACAGTCGTCATACCCTGTCCCTATATTATTACTAACATGAAATAAATTGTTGCTAAATAAAAATAATTAAAGATACTTAATAAGTCTTCAAGATTATTGGATTAATGCAGTATGTAGGCATATAAATTATCTACATTTACTCCAACTTTTCATGTAGTTCTTCAGTTTTTCAGTTTTAAATACTTAGCTCAACCCCTAGCTCCTTTTCTCAAACTCAGATGCATATTTCTCTCCTTCAGTTTCATCTTCCATTTATTGTACATGATTATGGTATTTGAATTTTATTTATTATGCAATCACCTCTTCAGTACAATTCTAAGCACACACACACACACACACACACACACACACACACACACACACACAGAGGCACACAGGTAAATTCTCTATCTCATATAACACCAGGCTTGTTTTATAATAGGACTTATAATTATTTAGAATTTGACAAAAATTTAATAAAGTGTAATTCTACATTTCCATTCTCCTTATCAGTAAATCAAATCATAGGCATATTTGCTGGAGCATTTCAAAGCTGTTTTTATGAACTATGAAAATTGGCATTTATAAGAACATTTGCAATTGACATTTATAAGAAGTCTCGTTAGGCCATTTAAAGGTACATTTATAAATGCATGTCCACTTAAAAGTAATTTTTAAGACCAGACATGTTTTGTTTTGTTTTTAATCAAGTGATTTATTTTTTTAAATTTACATATGCAACTAGTCACATATACGTGATACGTGAATAATTATAGGGGGTGTAAATCATCAAAAACTATTTTTCTGCACGTTCATATTTGATCTTATATTTCCATAAACAATGTAGTATTATCTTTGTCTTTAGAATAATTTTTTATGGGTTCAGCCAAAATGAAATATGCAAGTATATATTCTGGGGCAATTTGGCTTTACCTGTTGCAGTTAGGGTGATTAAAAATTATCTACTTATTTTCATATTGAACCTAATGCAATGTATTTATGGGTTATCAAACATTAGGGATGCCATAATCTGAAGAAAAAGTCATTCCAAGGAATGACTGCCCCCACAGGAATCTGCCCCACAAGAGAGAGATTTATAGTCAAAGTGTTAAGAAATTTATTTACAGAGAAATTTCATAATGTTCAGCATTATCTGTGAGAAAAAAAACAACTTAGAAAATTTGGAAGAGAAAATAATATTTGTAGTTTGATAATGGCTACATCCCCAAGATATGCAGTAAAAATACACTTAATGGAAAAACTTTAGACATGTTCACTTTACAATCATGAAAAATCATGGATACTTGATCTCATTGTTTAAAATAATACTTGCAGATGCTTGAATATAATTTTAAAAAATGAGAATTGGAAGGGAATAGATGAAGCTTCCATCATTTTAAGATAATATGATTATCACTGTGGAAAACCTAACAAAGTCATCTAGCTACTCAAGTTTTTGAGAGATTTTGGTGATATTTGGCCAAATGTAACATGACTTTTTCTACACCAGCAATGAGCACCTAGAAAATGCAGGGAGACCTGCCAGAGTATGGTAAATAGGGTAGAAATCACATATAATTCAATATTGAATTATTACCATTAATAAAATGTCCTGACCAATCAAAGCAGGCAGGATTCAGCTGCCTGTACTAAAGGATGTGACATCAGCAGTGGGCAGTTTTCTGCCCCAGCCTCAGCTTTGGTAAGGACGACTCGTAGTGTTGCGGCATTGAATGCCTTCCAAAGAAGAACAAGAGCAATTGGAGGAATAACAACCTGGATTTTACCTATCCAAATCCAGAAAAATGGTTCAGGAAGAATAGGTGTAACTCAGGGAAACATTGTCTATCACCCTGAGTGTCCTACCATTTCTCTAGGAATGGTCCCATCTTGTCTACCTTCTCTTCCCCCCTGTAAAAAATTCTAACTGTGATTATTTTGATCTCACTTCTGTTTGTGAATGGGAATTGATAGGAGTACAGTGGAAGTCAGTCACCTAATGTCTCAGATCTGAAGTCAGTGCGTTACCATAGTTTTACAGTGTTATAGGATATAATATTTATATATCACTCAAATAGTTGTGAAAGCTATAATATCTTAGGGAATAACTGAACAAGGAATGCTCATCATTAGGAAAAATTTATAACTATACAAGCAAATTGTACAAGCAAATACCATACTACTCTATTAAAAATGATCTGAAGAAATAAGAAGATTTCACATATTAGTGAATGAAATGGCTGAAATTTTTCTTCTCATTTTAAACTAGGAACTAAATGCAGCACCAAACAGCTAATAATAAATACTACTAATAAAAAATAAATAAAAGTAAAATAAATAAATTCTATCCAATGACAAAAAAATGTTAAAAAAAAAGATCATGAAATATGTGTTTATAATAATTAATGTTTCTTGGGGGAAAGCATGATGGGGGCTTACCCTACTAAATATTAGCACACAAAAGAAGCTGCAGAATACAAAGCAATGATTCAGAATAAAAACAAATAAGAGATGATCTATGTTTGTGTGGTAACCAATATAAGATAAAGCACATAAAGCAGTCAACAAAATCAGTTATGAAAAGATGTAAATTTCATATGCAATCTTGGGAAAATGGGATCACTATTTGAAGAACAAAAAAACCCTAGATTTTTATCTTTCCCTAATAAAAATGTGACTCCAAATGGAGGACAGGATGTTGAGAATGTCTTGGACATCTAGTCATGGGGAAGTACTGCCCTTTGTAGAGGTGGAGAATTGGTAGCAACCCCGTGTCAACCAATAGGGATACAGACCTGTAAAATGTCGATACTATGCAGCAGGAAGCAAAATCTCAATGTACATATACCTGTGTGGGTGTTTGTGTCTTTAAATACATATACAGAAGGTGCCAAAAAAATGTATACACATTTTAAGAAACGAAAAACTGTGTTAAAATTGTAATACTTAATATATACCGATAACAAAAGATGAGTACAAGTCATGTGTATACATATTTTTTTGGCACCCTGGTATATAAATATCTGTGTGTGTGTGTGTGTGTGTGTGTGTGTGTGTATCAAAATAAGTGACAGGGACAAGGAAGAAAGAGATGTTGTTTGGCTACTCCGCAGTAATAGTATGGATCCCCATTCAACAGTCGGTTGCAGTGTCAAAACTGATGATGCCACACTCATGAAGCTTTCTGGGGAGAGTGGGGTGACTCCCAAGATCGTCAAAAAGGTGGCTTAAGAGAGCAAGGAAAGGAGACTAGTTGGAGTGTTTACTGTGGTTAGGATGTGGGCTGGGGTGAGTGTTTCCATGCATGGAAACGGGCTTCGTGATTTGAACTTTCTATCTGCACCAAAGGCGAGAGAACCCATGCTTTCTCATCAACTATCAGCTGTGGGGCAAAGGGTAAGGAGGGGTGGGGGTGGAATTGAAGCTGTAGATCTGTCAGTAAACAAAAAAATGAACTCAGATTCTTTAGTATAAGATAGATCTACAGAAGAATAGCATTTATATATCTGTAAGTAGACAGACACAGACAAACACACACATGCACACACACCCCGATATGCATTTCCCAAGAATAGGTACACACTCAACACCTTCAAATGCACTAGAGTTGAAGCCTATAGAGACAGAGGGGGAAACAAGAGGGCCTATAGAGACAGAGGGGGAAACAAACCAGCAATCTTAAAAATGCATGTTGACAATGGAATGGAATAATACATATCACAATAAAAATATCACCATTGATTAAGAATATGCTGTATTATATGCATTATCTTAGTGAATCAACCTTTAAAATAATTCAAAGGAAAATGAGTCATGAGAAGCTACAACAAAGATATTATACCAGAACTTGGATAATTATCTCTGCCCACTGCAGGATTTCTGCTTCTAGTGACTCAATTATGACAGACTGAGTATGTCCTTCCCCGAGAGATATTTTACGAGCTCTGACACATTTTTATCCATAGCTCTTTATTTAAATGTTTATAAAATGTCAGTGAAAAAATGGTGCCATTTGTAGCAAGCCTGAAGATGTGCCTAAGAAGTGCTGGAGGAGGTGATTATGATAAAGAAAGAAACCTTGTTTAATAAAAATATGCATCCAGATGCAGCCATTAGTTTTCCTTTCTTATAATATCATTGGTGAAATAGAATAGGAATGCATAAACAATGTAAGAAGAAATAAAAATAACATTTGCCTAGTGAACAACTCTACCTACCATGGGGGGCAGTCTGTTTTTTATCTTATCTAGAAAATATCACTGATTTTCTTTCCTAGTTTTTCACACTTCTGATTACCTGAAATATAAAATGCCCTGAGATCTGCATGATTCCTTTCCTCATTTCCTACTGGTCTCTGATCAGATATCACCTTCTAAGGGGGGGCTTAATCTATCACCTCATGTAAAATGAGAACCCCCCCGTCTTAAGGCTGGCATGCGCTAAACCCTTCTCCTTGCTTTTCCTCTCTCCTTAGTACTTATCATCATTCAGTTCATTACATATTTACTTGAATGTTTGTTTATAGTATCTACTTCTAGTATATGAGCTCTGCTATTTTGTCAGCCTCCAGAAATATTTTCAGTGATAAAAACAAAATAAAAGAAAGCAAAACAAAATAAAAACCCAGGATTAACCTCACTGAACAAGTCATTTTGTTATCAGTGGCCAGACATTGAGTCCTACAGTTTGTTGTTCTGATTTTCCTATCTTATTGAAGTAAATATTTTGATTAGTAATTGGCTATGGACAAGATATACTTTAAGCCCCTTCTCTGTTCACATTTCGAAACATTAAAAATTAATAATCTGTATATACTGATATATTTTGATAAATAATATGAGTGGTCATATCAATTTGTAGTTAAAAACACACTAATATATTTAAATTGAATATCTGTGTCAGGAAACTCCATGGTGTGTTTAATTCTTTAATTCCATCCTTACGTGTGTTTAATTCTTTTTATATACTTCTTACAATATTATAATATTTTTTTCTATTTGAATACATTTTTTCTTCATTTGGGATATCTTTAGTAGGGGAATTTACTTTCCTTTCCTCTTGCAAAAACATAACATAAACTGTTGTCTACCTAGATAGCATTCAACCAGCACCCCGGGAATTTTTCCATGACAGAATTTCTTATTAGTGCAAATTCTACTGTCTTCCTCATTGTCACACACCTCAAAAAAAGTCAGCTACATTCCTAGCCAAAGGAGCTACCTCCTCTTGGGTAGAAACCAACCTTCTAATACTTATAATCTATGCAGTATAAACTAATTCCTTGCTGGTGACCAGGTTAGGCATTAGCCTACTTTTGCCAGTGTTCATTGAGAAACTGGTGTGGGCAGACAGTGACTTCTGGTTCTGAGATTTTTTTTTTTTTCCTCTTAAATACATGAGGGAGAAAATGGCCTCTTTCACGCCTCTGGACACTGTTGTCTCTGGATGTGAGAACTGAAATTGCTGTTACCATTAAATGACTGACCAGAATGAGATCTAGCCTGAGGATAAAGCAAACACAGGGAGCAAAGCAGAACTAAGGGAAATGCAGAAACGTGGACTGGGAACCTTGGTCATGCGGTGCTTAGAGCCACCATATGTTTGAACCTTCTCATTATGTGATACATTTCCTATTGCTGAACTGAGTAGATTAATGTTTACTTCTCGCATCCAAAAACAGTATTACTGATATAAAGCATAGAAGGTATCAGTGAGATAGCTAATAACAAAAGGGATTCTTTGTTGTTGTTTGCTAATGCCAACTGCTGGTGAAGGCATGAGGAAAATTATACTCCCTGATGTTCTCGTTGGAGCATAAATTAGTGCAGTCATTTTGGAGGGCAATTTATTTGTAGGAATAAAAGTGTTAATGTACTCAGATCCTGCAGTTTCAATTACTCATCATCCACCATAAAAAAGGTTCACATATATACAGATGACATGTACAAGGCTATTCATTCCAATCTTGTTTTAATTAAGAAAAGTGGGAATAGTCAAGATTTTTCATTATTAATGAAAAGAGGAGATAAAAATGAAGGGGATTTTGAAGAGCTCCGTTACTCTCTTTTGTTTTACCTGCCCTCTTTACCTTGGCGCACCCAAAGCTTCTATGGCTTTGAAAAGATTTCAAACATAATGTAAGCTGCAACATAAAGGTAATCGTGGTCTCTGGAATGCAAGAATGAGATTATATACTAGAGTTTTTGAAAGGAAAAACATTCAAACTGTTGGTTTTTTTGTTTTGTTTTGTTTTGTTTTTTGTTTTCACTCTTCCCTTAATGAGTTAAAGCTGAGAACCCAACTACTGATTTTTTCCTGTAGTTCAGGAAAAAAACTCATTCTACATATGTCACCTAAGTCACTCTAAGGTATTATCAGTGTTACAACTTGGCACAGGTGAAACAATACCTGCTACTCACCTGGATAATGAAAATTTGGAATAGACAAAATCAGAGAAACAGAAAAGAAAAATGGTGAGATGAGTATGAACAGAACTTTTCTCTCAGAGCATTGTGCTAAGGAGGAAGAGAAAAGTGAGGAAGAAGGGTTTGCTGAGAATTCTGCATCGGTCACCTTTCACTTATCCAAAGTGTCATCATGTTTGATTAGTGTACCTCAGTAGCTGAATTCACTGCCCGTGCAGTACAGTCTGTCTGAGAGGGCTTGGGGTTCTCTCCCTATGTCACCCTCAGTAAGTTGCCTTGTGGATATTTAAGTGAGAGTAATGGACCTGTCTGTTATGGTGGCTGCGACACCTGGAAGAGATGAACCTGCAAAGGAGAGAAGCATTGGGTCACTGGATCAATCAGCTGATGGATGAAGTGACTCAGGGGTTACATTGAGGAGGAAATATACAAGGCAGAGTTCTAAGGGGCTCTAAGGTTAGAGGAAAGAGATAATATGTTAGCTCTTTCTTTGAGGTCATTTATAAATGTTTCCAAGGCTCACACCACCAAGGAAGACAAGCAACATTGCTCTAAACACCAGAGGATGTGCAGAAAGTTTTGCCCAGGGACTGTAATTCTTCCCCATCTCTTGAGTTCATGGAGCTGTATCCTTCTTTATGCTTCTCACTTCCTCATATCTGTTTTTCAAGAGCCACTCGAGGAGTGGAGAGGGATATCTGGGTGACTGATTTCATAAACCCTAATGAGCACTGTTTAAAAGGCATTCTTATTTATTTTTTTTTTTTTTGTCTAGGAATAATCTGTAACTGTATTGTATTTGAGAATCAGAAAGAAAGACATACTACATTTAGTCTGCACATCAGAGAATTACCATGAGTTAAGAATTTTAGAGCAATTTCAAAGGAGGCAAGTCTATACGTACAAAGAAAAAACTATCCCTAATATATGTCACTACGTGAAGAAGTAGAAGAATGATTCAAGCAGTGTGATACTTTTTGTGAAGAGAATCACCCCTCACCCCCACCCCACCCCACACACAGATGAAATGTCAATGCACAGCAAAACACTGGAAGGAAACAGGCTCCATGGTTAATAGTGAATGTCCTTGAGAGAAGAAGAAAAAACAAATCAGATGAAACTTAGCTTTGGTGATATTTTTTAACTTCTTAGAAGGAAATAGAGCTAATTACCTAATAGTTTTAAAAATATTTTGATGTAAATGAAATTCAATACAGGGGAAAAAACAAGCAAACGATTGAGAGTCATTCCAGAGATTTGGAAGTACACGGTGACTGCATAGAATGAATTAGCTACACATTTAGTCCAAGTTTTGTTAAAATCAAAGGCGTCACATCATTTCCTACTTTGTGCACTTAATTTTGGCAAGTAAACCTAGAACTTGTGCTTGTCAGTCTTAGCTCAGCCAATTGTGAGCACAAAGAGGAAGAAACATAGGGCACTGATATCAGTACCTGGTATGCTTAACCTAACATTTAGCTTAGAGATGTCCCCAAAGTTTCTTTCATAATCACAATAATAACTGATATTCATCGTCCCAGGACCTTTGTTTAAGCACTTAATATGCATCATCTCCATCTTCCCATATATCAAAACTTGTAACAAAGTCATTTATTGCCCTAATTTTACAGAAGAAACTGAGGCATACAAAATTTGAAGCTAGCTCAGCCTTTAGCAGGACTGAATGAAGTGTAGATTAAATTCAGGTGTTCTATTTTATAGTTTATGTTCTTCATTTCTACGGTAAAGAGCTACCTTGAGTTCCAATGACTAGATTACTGAAAAGTCTCTGTGACTCAGAAACTTTCTTATATCTTATTTGCTTATTATCTGTGCCTTTATTACAAGCTTCCATAAAGAGAAGGTTTTTCCCAAATGGCCCAGCAGCTCTCTTTTCTACGTAATTTCTTACATACCCCCCTTATATCTGTCTAGCTGTGAGAGGATTTTGGAAAATCTTTGAAGCTTCAGAATTCTGGGTATAGAACTGTGTTTACAGTATAGTCAGCTACCTAGACATATTGCCTGAAATCTCTGAGTTTGTTTCCTTCTCTGAATGTCAGAAAGCAACAGACCCTGTAGTGTTCCTATGCTATAGTTTTAGAAAAGTACCTACTCTTCCCTTATGCCCCTGTAATGATCTCTTAGCAATTTCTATAAGAAGTCTTTCCATTACAGACTAACCTCCTTTCAGTGGAGCTTTTAAACCTAATTTGAATATATTAATAGCATTTAAACACAAGTTGTACAGAATGTAATTTTCCTGCCATCAGAGTATGCTGTCCTCTTCAGTGACTTGCAAATTTTCTTTTTAAACAATATAAACTGCAAAAAATACAATGTACTAAATAAATGAAAAGGCCAAGATATCACAGAAAATAGAGAAAGCATTAACATATAGATTAACCCCATCAAAGGGTGATATTTGATGGGATATTGAATGTGATTCATACATCATAAATTAGAAGAGCAGAAGCTTTTTTTTTGAAAAGCCTCTAATTCAGCAGTCAGCCTTAGTTCTGACATGAAAGTTTAATATAAATGCACTGTGCATGAATACCAATTACTAAGATAAAAGAGAAGCTCATGGTGATTAAGAGATTATAGTCTTTCAAGATGCAATTAATGGCAGAAAGTTTCCTTTCAGTTATTCCTAAAGCAAAAATGTATGGATTCATTTTTATTTTATATTCCAACAAATTAAAACTTTAAGAGCATGAGCTCAAGACATTTTATAGCTCGATAATTGCATTAGATAAAGTACATTTTTACATGATTTATTTTTTCGTTCCAACTGATTATTCATTGTAAATTTTGCTGTTTATCAACATATATAATCATAAACAAGTCCTCCCATTCCTAAAACCTTTTTTTATTTCCTTTTCTAGACTTCCTGCAATGTCAGAGTATGAAGAAACTACAAAATACATATAAAAATAAACAAAAAAATTCTTAACAAATTTTATTCAAACACTTGATATTTAGCCACTGTCTTAAGAGATTGTTTGCATAATTCACTTTAATTTAAAATTAAATTCCTTTGAAATCACTGAATTCTGTTTTATTGGGGTTCTAAAATTTCAAATACATACAGTCTCATCCATTCTTTCCTACTTCAAATTCTGTCAGATATAAGCAAGGCGAGACTTAGCCAAATAAGTAAATAAGGCAAGACTTATTTATATTTACATTTCAGAGCCAGAACAAGCAGCTCCATCCCCTAGCTCCCAAATGGGTGGTCTTTCCATTAAAACCTAGTGAATCAAATGAGGAAAATGAACTATGAAAATACTCTTAGGAAAATAGGAATATGTTAGCTTAAAAACATGTGGCTGTAAGGATACTTCTTAAAACTTACTATGTTGTATGGTAAATTATTTCTACCAAGATATTGACCAATTTTTCTCATTCTCAAAATTAAGTATAGAAGGAAAAGAGTTTAAATTGAGGAGATTTTATTTAATCAACTGTTCTCAGGATTTGTATCACCAAACTCCCACGATCCCTTTTCATCCCACTAAACAATGTAATTTGTTTTTTTTGCTTAGTTTGAGAAATAAGAGTAAGATTAAATTACCACTTTCCTCATTTGCTCTGCACATTAATAAGTATTTTTCTTGAAATTGTAATTATCAATGAAAGTTTGGTTGTTCATACAGAAAATAAAGCTAGCAAACAAAAAGGTATAATAAGTTTTGTGTAACTCTTTATCCCCAATTCTCCCTTGTCTTATATCAGAATCACAAACCCTGCTTTCTTATATTTTGCATTTCCTAATATACACCTGCCCCTATTTTTGTTTTTTAGACATTTTTAGTATCTTATTTTTATACCTCTCATGCATTTTATAATGTCCATTGGGCACATTTTTGTTTTTTTCCTGAGGTCTCAACCATTTGCTTTGGCAGTTTTAAATTAAATTTTTTCAGCTATGAGATAGTCAGTGAAGTTGTTTTATTTCACCTCCATTTGTTTTGCTCCCTAATTTTTTCCAGTGTATATTTTGTTACAACATATAACATTTAATATAATCTTTCATCTACTATAGCCTTACGTTTAGTATTAGATCTACATTTAATTATATTTACAGCTTACCAATAGTCCTTTTACCACATTTTTCTTGGAATTCCTTTGTTGGAGTAGATGATAATCTTCTATAGTCATCAGGAGGAATTCCCTACATTTTGTATGTTTCAAACAGTTATTTTCTATTGTGTTGATATGAATAGCTTGTTTGGTTATTAAATGCTTGGCTTGAATTATCTTTCCTTAAACTTCTTGACAATGTTGCTCATCCTGCCTTTCTCTCTTGCTGTCAGAGATTGTGATCACAACCAAATTTTCTTTCAGGTAGTGACTTCTTTGGTGGACAGTACAGAGGATTTTTTCTTTAGTATTAAAATCTATTGATTTACTTGGGTATGCCTAGAAATTGATAATTGTGAATCAAATTCCCTGGGCACATATGGTTACTGTCAGTGTACAGATTCTGGTTCTTTTATTTGGGGGAAGTTTTCTTGGCTATGGTCTCAACAATTAGTTCTGTTTCATTTATTTTGCTTATTCTTTACAAATTTTAATTATATGACTGTTGGATCTTCTTAGACTATCTTTTACCTCCATCACACTTTCTCTGATCATTATTTTGTCATTGAGATATTTCATTTTATTTTCATTCTTATTTTCAATTTTGTTTGTCAATGAATGTGTGTTAGTGTGTACTCTATTGAACTGTATTATGTTTTAATAACACACTTTAATGTTTTAATCAAAATTATTTTCCCTTGAGCTCTGGGAGGGATTCTCATCTCAGAAATGTATTGTCGTTTTTCTCTTTTCTTCTTGTAAAATGTTTGTAGCGATAACGTTAGAGGTTTTCTGTTCATTTTTAAACCCTCAACAGCAATAAGAAGTGATGCTGTGTTGTCAGGAGTAACACTGGGATGGCTGACATGTTTTCTAATATTGACTGTGACTTTGTTTCTTACTATAGCATGACACAATTGTATTAATCATTTTCAGCTTTTTAGTGAAGAGAGTTGTTTTTTTTTTGTTTTTTTGTTTTTTTGTTTTGATTTTGTGAATCTCTATTGATTCTGTAAAACCATTAGTTTTCATTTCTTTATTCACTATTTTTCACCTTGCCATCTACCCACAAATGTTATTTGGCCCTTTCAAGTCACCTCCCTTTCCCCAAAAGTGATCCTCCCTGAGATTGCCACCTGAGGTACAGCATCCTCTCAAGCTCCTATTCGATCCCCCAGTGTACCGTGTTGACATGTACCTTATCTCAGACCTGTGTCCAGTATTTCCCCATGCAAGATGGTATGCTCTCATTCACAATGTGATTTTATCTGTGAGTCACAGGCATAGATTCCTGACAAATGTTCTTTCCTGGGCAGTCTGCATCTGATTATTCATGGTCTACAGAATTGGATCTGATGGTACAGAATGTTTCCCTACTTACGTATGCAAAAACAGTTTGGAGGACACTCTGTCTCTGAATTTTGCTATAGAACTAAGTAGAGTTTGGGTTTTATTTTCTCTTCTTGACGATCTGGGTTTTGGACTGCAATTTGTGCATCAGCCATTATCCTAGAACATGGTGAAAGTTTGTGTTTAATTTTTTTTCAAAATCACCATTACATAGAAATAGAATTCCCTTCTGTGATCATAGAAAATATATGGCACATGACATATAACTATAGGTTTACCAACTGGTTGCATCAAGGGGTAATAAAATTATAGAAAATATAAAGTTTTTAGAGACTCATTCATGTAACTTTTAAAAAAGAAGCTTGGAAAATCATATTACCAAACATTATTTCAACCACCTTCTTCAAGTTATTAATATTTTTAAATCAATATATCAGTGTAGTGTACTAATTTACAAATTTCACATTTTTTCCTCCAGATATTTCACCTAAAATTACTCTAGCTAAGTAATATGCTTAATTTTTACATTTGTGTTTCAGTTCTTTTTGTGCTTTTAGTGAAATTGTCTGCAATTTCTTAAATTTATGTAGTTCTACATTAAAGGAAAATAGTAAACACAACGTTTAGTGTGTAATGTAGGAAACTTTACAAGCAAGAACTCTAATAACCAAATATAATATTCACAGACAATAAAATATTCTGAAATCAACAGCATGTAAAGAGTGAAAATGAATAAATGTATTAACAAATAAAAACTTTCAAGGGCAGTCCAAAAATGATCCAGGCAATAAAGCTCTACACTAAGTTAATAAATTTGTTTTATTTAAAGTCTGCCTAGAACACTGAGCCAACCTCAAAGGATCTCGTAAAGACTCGAGGCTAATGGACTATATCACACATTAATGCCAAACGCATGGGTACCTGGCATCCCTACAGATGATGTAGCCAAAGGCCAGTACTGCAGTGGTTTATAAGGCTAATGCTAGATTTCTAACAATAGAGTAATAGCAGCAGGAAGTACAACAATAGGGCAGTTCAGAGTAAAAAGCTACAGCTAGGCAAAATGAAGTGCGTCAGCATGGGACAAGCCAACAGAAAATGCTAGAAATGCAAAACCCAAGAAAAGTAAAAACAAAAGCCATCTCAAATGATAACCTGTGATTACTGTTATGCTATTGAGCAAAACATCAAAATAACATTTTTCACTCAAACGCATACATTTATCATTAAAATTAACACACACACACACGTCTTTGAGGACTTTACGTGTTCAACTATTTGGAAGAGAATGACCAACACATTTTCTACATTCCAAAATTATACCATTATTTAATACACTTAATGATAGGAAATTGTGTATGTTCAGGATGAGACACATTTACAATCTATTTATTTCCTGTTTTAGAAGAGCAAAATTGACCTAGGCGAGACAAAAACAAAACAAAACAAACAACCAAAAAAACCCCCAAAAAACTAGAATGTAAAAGTGTGCTTCAAGAGATGTATAAAACCAATAAACAAACAAACAAAAAATTACCAAATCCTGGGGCAATTCTCAGCTGTCAGGAGCTGGTTTGTACGTTTGTTTGGAGGAGAGAGTCCCAGCAGTGGGAAGTGGGTTGAGGACAATATTGGAACCGTGCCTTTGTCTCCCCTTTCCATTGTTTTCGGAGGGTCACTGTTCCCAGGGTCAGTATGAGGTGCAAAACAACATCACACTGTAGACCCCCAGTGCTCACGAGGTGACATCATGGCAGTTCTAAATCCTGCTGGACCAAGAAGTTGATGAAGACCTGGCCTGGGCATCCTCCCCTCCAAACTATTGCTTCCAACCCTCAGGGCTAGTGGATAACATTCTAAAAGTAACTTTATCACTCCACGCTGCTCCTTTAGAGTTTAAAAATCAACTCTGAAAGAAGAAGTTGCTGGTGGAGAGATAGCACACCAAGATACCTTTTTCCCCGAAAATAAGACCTAGCTGGACAATCAACGCTAATGCATCTTTCGGAGCAAAAATCAATATAAGACCTGGTATAAGACCTATAAGACCTAATAATAATATATTATTATTATATTATATTATATTATTTTATTGTATTATATTATATTATATTATATTATATTATATTATATTATATTATATTATATTATATTATATTATATTATATTATATTATATTATATTATAATGACTCGGTGTTATATTATAGTAAAATAAGACTGGGCCTTATATTAATTTTTGCTCCAAAAGATGCATTAGAGTTGATTGTCTGATTAGGTTTCATTTTCAGGGAAATACACCATGTGGCGGCAGTGTGGAAAGCCTGTGTTTCTTCTTGCAAAGACTTATCTTTTCCTTTTCTAATTCCACAATCGGGAGCCTAGACTTTGGTCTTCTTTGGCTACACAGTGCCATATACCGTAATTCCTAACTCCAAAGGAAAATGAGCTCAGATGAACAAACTAATTATCTATAGACAGTACAATCTCTATAAAAGGAAGACAACATATATATTAGGTGAAGCAGAACTATGGGAACAGACAGACCAAAAATATAAAATAAATGTCATACTTCATCTCAAAAAGTTGAGAGGATATTGAATATACAGAGCAAAAATGTGTGTATACTTTTCTTAATTTGTTTGATAGCACACATAAGTATGTATACTTTATATTCATGTATGAGCACAGTTATTCATGAACCACTTTTTTTATGGGAGAGGTGGTGCACTTTATAATATCTTCTTTTTTTGTTTGGCTCCCCTTTCGCCAAAAATATGTCTGTATACAATTGCACACCCATATCTACACCCACCCACCCCCATACAAACTCTCTCTCACACACACACACATAGATGGTGGCACTAAGAAGAGAAGTTTAGTCATCACAACTTTAATTTTTCTTTTTTTCAGAAATCTTGGCATATTTCTTTCCCCAGTCTATACTATTTACTAGGTATCCCACCAATGCAACTAATACTGCCCTAATGTAAAAATTAAACTATCTTGAATTTGTTTTTAGATGTGATATAAATGAACATCCAATTCTATTTTCTTCCTGGTGAATTTTAAACTTTGTACATCTTCTATTAAATCTTTTGCACTAAATTGAAGTAATAAATGTGTCATGTATTTTTATGGATATAATGATGGTCTATTTTGTTTCTCTGTTTTATTTCACTCTCTGGTCTCGGTAACGAAAGTTTACCTTATTGTTCATATTTTTCATATGGTTCTATTTGAATTCTTGTGTGTACAATTAAATGTTCAGGTTACTTTTCCAAATCAAACAAAAGGAACTGTTAAATTTATAAATTTATTTTGGTACAATTAATATTTATCTTATTTTGCATTTTCAGTCAAGAGGAACGAAGAGTATTATGTATCCATATTGGCTAAGATCATATTTTACAGTATTCAAAAATATTATAGCTTTCATCATTTATGGATTACTCCTTTTAAAAGCTTATTCCTAGGTAATACACTTATATATGAAAAAAAAATTTGCCTTGATTTTCAGTGGAACTTCTTCTCTCATTTATGTTTCTAGATGTAACAGAGAATAGATAATGGGCCCAGATGCCCTCATAGGGTCCTATTATTAATTATAGTATTTTTAAAGTAGTACTTTTGAGCTTTTAAGGCAGAAAATATTATCAGCAGAGAAAGATAGCATTATATCTTCGGTTCTAATATGTGTCCTAGTTATTAGTTTCTTTACTTATACCATTTGCTGGAACTTGCAAAAATACAAATAACAGTGATGATAAAGAAAGTTATTGCTTTAGTTAAATTATTTTTAGTGTGTCTCCATTTAAAATAATATTTGCTATTCAATTTTGTTAAACAGTATATTACATTTAAATAGTTTAACATCTGTTCGTATTTTTAAGAGCACTTATTAGAATTGACATTTACATTTTATTAAAAGTTTTTTTTTTTGTGGGTTTTTTTTTACCCTCAACTGATATAATCATATGTTATGTTGGCTTCATATAATGAACTGAAAACATTCCATCTTCTTATACATCTTCAGTAATTTAGAGAACTGAAATATGTTCTGAAAAGGTAGATCAAATTCATCCGTGAAACTGTTCATTACAATTTTTAACTTTAATCAGCTTATCCACATTTTCTATGATAATTAAAATATCATGCGATTCCATTTCCTCTAAAAGAAATGTTGGTAATTCATATTCAGCTTAAAAAGTGTTCATTTCTTTAAATTTTCCATTATTTTTGGTTGAAATCGCATTTAGGTTTCTCTTATTGGATTTCCTTTTATTTTCGCTTACCTCTGCTTCCTCTTTTCTACTTTCATCTATTTTTCCTCCTGTTTTTCTATCATTAGGCTCCGAGGGTTTTATCTATTTTAGTAATTGATTTTAAAAACATACTTTTGCATTTATGTTTTCTTTATGCTGCTTTTTAATTTTCTATTTCAAACTGTAGGACCTTCAACAAAATGTTCAACAACTGAGCCTCTGTCTTTTTACATTTAAATGGAAATAATGTTGAAACAACAAATGAAGAACCTGAAAAATACTTCTCCAATTTAAAATGCAACGTTGGAACTCAGTATTAGGTATCCCTTTCTCCTGCTCCTCTCATAAATATAAAGGGAGTGATACCAGTTTGTGAATATATTCTGTAACCAAAATTATCCACATATATAAATTGAGTGAGAAGGAAAAATCACAGCAGATTCACAAACCATTTAATCAGCATACCTTTAGCTCTTTCTTTCTTTTTTGTTGAATTAAAGTTTATTGGGGTGACAAAGGTTAGTAAAGTTACATAGGTTTCAGGTGTACACTTCTGTAATACATCACCTATATATCACACTGTGTGTTCACCACCCGGAGTCAGTTCTCCTTCCATCACCATATATTTGATCCCATTTACCCTCATCTCCCACCCCTCTCCCTCTTACCCTCTGGTAACCACTGAACTTGTTTGTGTCTATGAGTTTTTGTTTCTTCATTTGTTTGCTTGTTTCTTCATTGCTTTCAGTTTTATATTCCACATATCAGTGGTATCATATGGTTCTCATTTTTTTCTGTCTGACTTATTTCGTTTAGCATAATAACTCTTTCATCAACAATCCACTATTATTGGATGGAAAGCCTGTCGGTGTGGTAGTATATGAAACCAGAAGTATATGAAAAAGAGAATTGTTTTATATTTCTATGTTTAAATCTCAGTCTTTTAGTGGATCTGTGTCCCTGGACTGTGACTTCACTAAGTGTTCCTTACCTTTCTCCCTTATTCTCTCAAGTGAGACAAGACAGGTAGAGGGGACTGGAGAAGGACAGATGCCTTTTCCCCACATGGGATAAGGGTCTGGTAAAGTTTTCCCCACTGGAGTGTAGGACTTTGTTCTGGCAAGTGTGCCAGGCAAATTTCACAGTGATTAATTTTCCCTTCCACTTCTGAGTCAGGGTAGGATTTTATTTTTATTTTATTTTTTATTGTCACTGTGAGAACTTGGTAGTTTCTGGAGGTAAAAATCACAAAATCATGGGTCGCACTGTGACCCTGAGAGTTGCTCACTCTCCCATTAGTCCACATTACTACACCAGTTCTTCAAAATGACCATTTAAGTATTCCTACCAGTCTCGTTTGTGCTAGAATATCCTGTTAGATTTTATAGGCCATAGTCGCAAAGTAAAATTTGTGGAGTGTTTAACATGTCTCAGAACTGTGAATATATAAATATCGATCAAGATAGCCTTAACATTCCCTTTAGCTTGACTTAACTGTAGACAGGTTTCTTCCTGACTATAGGCCTCTGACCTGCCTTTTCTTAGAGCATTTACTTCAAAAAACTTACAATTATAAATTATTTCTCTGTCCCTTTGAGATGTAAATCTTCTTCCAGTCTCTTTATAGTTTCATAACCCAGAAACATTTTTCTTCATAAAGGACCCTGGAGCTATCCCTTTGAAATGAAATCATCAAGGAAGATAACACTGGTATTTCTCAGTCTCTGTGGGAGGGCAGGAGCCTAACTCCTATAAGCATCAATGCCAATTAAAAAATGGCTTAATCACGTTGACTAGCCTCCTTTCTAACATCCTCCAGTACTTTTCCATGAGCTCACCTCAGTGCTTAAAACATCTTCCACCTTTCTTTGCATGAAGTTGAGTTCAACCTCTTTTCTCTACTGCAATAGCCTTGACCTCTTATTACGATAATCTTGAATAAATGTGCCCTGTCTTTTTAAATTTATCTGGTGTGATTTCTCTTTGGCATTTTGAACCAGGTATATATAGAACCACCTCTGAAAGAGTAAAATTTAATAGGAAAAAAAAGGAAGAAAAACTCATAAAACAACGGAATATCTCAATTATCAGTGAAGTCCTATGGTTCTCAACTTTTTCTGACTTATTTCGCTCGGCATAATAATCTTAATATCCATACATGTTGTCACAGATGACACTATTTCATCTTTTGTTATGGCAGAGTAGTATTCCATTGTGTATATATACTACATCGTCTGTATCCAGTCATCTATCAAAAGACACTTTGGTTGTTTCCATGTCTTGGCCACCGTAAATAAAACTGCAGTGAACATTGGAGCACGTATATCTTTACTGATAAATGTTTTCATAGATACCTAGGAGAGGGATTGCTGGGTCATATGGTAATTTTATTCACTGATATGTGGGATATAAAACTGAAAGCAACAAAAGAACAAGACAAGCAAATGAAGAAACAAAAACTCATAGACACAGACAATAGTGGTTACCACAGGGAAAGGGAAGAGGGGGATGGTAGATGAGGGTAAACGGGATCAAATATATGATGATGGAAGGAGAACTGACTCTGGGTGGTGAACACACAGTGTATTATATAGATGATGTGTCACAGAATTGTACACTTGAAACCTATGTAATTTTACTAACCATTGTCACCCTAATGAGTTTTAATAAAAAATGAAATAAATGCAACCGTAGTGATACACACAATGTATAAGGGGGAACATAGAAAGGGAACACCAATAATTAGTATGAACAAAGCATAAAAGCTTTATGGAGATGAAATTCAAGTCAAGTTTTTAAGGGTGCATATTAGAAACAGAATAGTGTCACTATTACAGCAGAAGAGAAAACATAAACAAATCTATGGGCGTTATTTGTGGTTAGGACATTAGAAGTTCAGACTTATTTGATATTAACATACTAGATAAAAAATGATGATGTTAAAAGGGACACAGGCACATATTATATAGATGATGTGAAAAATATATTTGAGGAGGAAACATTAGAAACAAAGGGGCTAATCAAAAACTCTCAAGAAATATAATATAAGCCCAATTTAGAAAAATGTTAGTTTAAATGGAAATCTGTGGATAGATTCAAATAGTATATAAGAGATAGAATCAGTGTGCAGTGTTAGTGTAATAAATTTGGTTAGCAAGAAGATAGAAGACAGAGAGGAGGATATTTCAGTTTCCTTTTCATGTTCTTTTATTACATGATGGTAAATGTTCACATGCTCTCTCACCATGCCAGTGGCTTTAAATGTCATCAATATATTTTAAAAAGCATGAAGGCTGAAATAAATTGGGGGGAAAAAAGCACAATGGAATCAGTGAGAACAATTTTTAGATTAATGAGTACCTAAAAATCATGATAGTGGAGTCTAGATTAAATGAACACGTGAATCCATAAACTGGTTTAAATAAAAATCGATAGCATTTGGTGTTATAGAAAAGACTAAAATAATTAGATTTGTTAAATATCTATAATTGAATAGGCAAATTCTGAGCTCATACTATCACAATCAAAAATAAGCTAACTATTATTATATTATACTGATATTAAATGCTTGGTAATTGAAGACCAATAAGTTATGTACTTGAATTAGAATTTGAATCTGCAGGAGTCTACATATTATCTGTAAAACTTTGGTTAAACCACTTAATCTCTTTCATGCCAAAGGCTTTTTCCTCCACTCTATATTATATCATTTCCTTTTTCTATATCTCCAGAGCCTCTTTTTCTGTTAATATGAGCTCTGAGCATAAAAAAAGAAGACGTGCACTTAGAAAATTTGACCTGGCAGCTTAAGTAATTTGCCCAAGGTTATTTAGTGAATCAGTGGTAGATATAAGGGTAAGAAGCTATAATTCCTGCTCCAATTTCCTGCCTAAACCATTAGACAGCTCCATCTGTTTTGATTCCATCATTAATACGAAGTCATATTTCTGTCTTTTAATAGAAATGAACTGATCTAGTGGAGTGTGAAAAAGAATTTCCATAGCTTTAAATGTATTCTTATTCCTCAAAAGAGCAACTTTAAAGGTGATCCTGTTATGTATTTAAATAATCTTTAAAGTCATTACCATACCTGTGTTTAATTATACTTGTATAAAAGTAAAAAACAAAGTTCTCATTAACATGAGTATCAAATGAACTTTTTATTCTAAACATAAAGTTGAGCATTTGATATGTTGATAATATGTCATGGCAGCATTTTGAAACGAAGCATTTATTAATGCCTGCTTAAGATAAAAGTAACACTACATTAATTTGATTCAATTAATGTTAGCACAATGCACAATGATACATTGATAATGACTGGCCACTTTTCTTAAGTGTTAACCAGTATATCATTATATAGTAAATGAATTGAATAGCCCCTGTAATTCCAATGTTCATTTTTAATTCAGTTAATTAAATATGTGTCATACAATCCATTAATAACTTGATCATTCACCTCTCTTGGAAGTTATCAAATACTTATAATAAAACATAATTCGAGAGAAATTAAATTTACACATTTAAATGTTTTTTATTAGTTTCAGGTGTACAAAACAACATAATGATCGGACATTAACACCCCAACAAAGTGATAATCCCACTACCATCTGACATCACACATAGCTATTACAATACTATTGACTATATCCCCTATTCTCTATGTTATATCCTGTTACTATCTATCTATCTATCTATCTATCTATCTATCTATCTATCTATCTATCTATCTATCTATCTATCTTATCTGTTAGATTAAATCCAAGAAAGATATATTGTCATATAGGATGAGAATCTGTAAAGCATGCTATAGTTAGAATTCAGAGCTCATTATTACATGTTCTCCTGAGAACAGATTGCAGACAACACACCTGTGTTTAATGTATTTCTACCATCTTTAATATAGAGCCAACAGTCGTGACATATTAAATTCCCCATGATCCCAAAGTTTCTGTAGGTGGACCACAAAAAAAAAAAAAAAAAAAAAAAAAAAAAAAAAAAAAAAAAATCACATTTTCTCTTTTATTTTCTTTGTTAATCAATCTATCAAACAGAGTCATTAAAATATCCGCTAAAAAGATTATTCCCATTGTGAGTGAACAGTGTTTGAATTGCTGTCATTCCCTCTCCTTCATATACAAAATCAATATTCCTGAGCCTTTGAGTTCTTTTTCTTTTTCCACACTAAAGTGCAATTCCAGTTTTCTTCCAAAATTCAATCCCAGGTTGTCTGCCAATATGCCTCTTTGGATTACTACATCTAGTTCTCAGGTGTGCAGATGACTAAGTCAGTGTCCTGAGCTTACTACTTGAACAGGTTTAAAATGAAGGCCGAAGTCTGCTTGCAATATCAATCGTGAGCATAAAACTTTTTTTCCTCAAAATTATATCACGTTTCATATTTTTTTCAATATAGTATGGAACTGGTATCTATATTTTAGGTATATAATTTAGAAACATCAGTACTTAATAAAGGGGAGAAAATGCTGCCTACAAAATTTGCTTTATACAGTTAGTGAAATCGAAGTGAAAAGCTTTGGAGACTGAATTGAAATGGCAAATTGACCATGTTCTTTAGGGTAGTTCTCAAGTGACTGGTAAGTGATGTGGAGTCTGCCACAGATGCACTGAAGCAGAATTTTTAATGATGGGCTTGAGGACGTGCAATTTTAACTAGTTCACCAAGTGATTATTACGCCTGATAGAGTTTGAGAATGACCCTTCTAGAGACATCTATGATAATGTGTTTTCATGCAGTGTAATCAATTTAATGGTACTCACAGAAATTAAACTTGAAATTAATTAGTCAACTTTTTGTTACAGTGTCATACTTGATGAGGCTTCTTCATTAATTAATGGGTTAAATAAATACTTACTCCATGCGTATTATGTGCACAGCAATGTTTAGCCACAATGTTATAAAAGTAAATAAAAAAGACAAATTCCCTGCTTTTGTGGAAGTTACATTTTAAAGGTGGAGTAGAGTATGGATAATAAACACATACAAATATAATTAGCTTTTTATAGATCGTGATGAGTTATAAAGAAACAACAAAAAATAGTAAGCAGGATCCTTTACTATAGAGTTCTACAACCAACAATAAAAGGCCAAAATATTATACGCTAGTCTGATTGCACAAATCCAGATTCCTAAAACTTGTTCCGAATCTGAAGAAAAAGAATATATGTTCATGAGAGTATAGATTAATGGATAGCTAGCTCTACATTAGCAAAAAAAAAAAAAAAAAATACTGCAAATATTGCACAAAGATATGGGTTCTTGTCCTAGAACCATACCTTATATGCTTTGAGATTGGGGGTTAAGTCAGTTGGTTTTTGAGCCTCAATTTTTTCATCTAAAAATGGAATCTATACTTTTTGGTTTAGATTATGGGTGTAGTTTATATAATTGATTTTCAAGTTAAAAAACACAGTTAAATAAAATAATATATTTTTTTATAACAAATTCTCAGTCAAGTCATCATACAACTTTTTGCTGTTTATTTAAACTAATATTAAGCTTGATATTAAACAACGAATAGTTTCCTTAGCTTTTTAAAAAGTTTCTTACTCTCTGCTTTCTTATTTATCTCCTATGTTACATGGTCTTACCTAGGATATAGGAATCTTTGTATATCTGTAGTCATCATATGTCCAATGGTATTATATGTTAGGATGCCTATGTTCTCTCTATGATCTTTCATAAGCTGTATCTGTTCCCTCTGGCATCGTATGAGACATCCTGAGTTATCATCATCTGTGATTTTGTACTGAATCCTCTGGTTCTCTCTCTTGGAACATTTAGGCTCCTTTGTAAGGTGACTGTATGGTTTGCTCTGACTAGCTGGTTTATTTATGCTAGTTTAAAATTAAGTATGTACCCTATAATTCTCAAAATGTTCCCAGTTTTGATGCTAAATGGTTACCTTCTCATTTGAGTATTCTCCCTTATTTGAGCCACATGGACTGGGAGCTCTTTCAGGCCCTCTCTGCCTAGAACTTTCCTGTCACTGCGTCAACAATCCTGCCTCCACAGGATGCTGCCACAAGAGGTTTTTCTACAAGACTGACCCTTTCTCAGAGCATCGATGGCAAGTAAGACACCAGGCTCCTGCAACTCCTCAAACCCCATTTGTGGTTTTACTATTTCCTACAGTTTGAGGAAAGGGTATCTGATAGGCCTGGCCCATCCTCTGAACTCATCAGCAAGTAACTCATTGTTTCGCCATCTTTTTTTCTAGTTTAGCTTGGTAAGGAACGGAGGAGATTGGCTAGTCCAAAAAACAAAGCCAAAAATAAATAAATAAAATTATTTTCTTAAGTGGCAGAATCCTTAATCCTGATTCCTTTGGGGTTTGCTTTTGATATGCAAAAACAGGCTTTTTGAATTCCAAAACCTTTTCTCTCTCAAAAAGATTTGTCCTTGCAAACTAAAACCCTGCTTTGCAAGGCTGCTTAGATACCTAGAAATGTTTAATTTGACTCTCTTCTCTTTATCCTGCTACATAATTCCCCATTTGAGGCAATAGTTCCAGACGTCTTAGACTGAAGGTACAGCTTTTGTTTTGTTTTGTTTTGTCTTAATTAAAGTTTATTGGGATGACAATTGTTAGTAAAGTTACATAGGTTTCAAGTGTATTAATACAATTCTGCAATACAACTTCTATATATCACATTGTGTGTTCATCACCGAGAGTCTGTTCTCCTTCCATCACCATATATTTGATCTGATTTACCCTCATCTACCACCCCCTCCAACTCTACCTTCTGGTAACCACTAAACTATTGTCTGTGTCTATGAGTTTTTGTTTCTTCATTTGTTTGTCTTGTTCCTTTGTTATTTTCAGTTTTATACCCCACATATCAGTGAAATCATATAGCTCTCGACTTTTTCTTTGTGACTTATTTTGCTTAACATAATAATCTCAAGATCCATCCATGTTGTTGCAAGTGGCACTATTTCATTTTTTCTTATGTCAGAATAGCATTCCTATATATATATATATGTGTGTGTGTATATGAAAAAGGAACCCTCATACACTGTTATTGGGAATACAGATTGGTGCAGACTCTATGGAAGGTAGTGTGGAGGATTCTCAAAAAATTAATATTAGAATTACTGTATGACCCAGCAATCCCTCTCCTGTGTATCTACCCAAAAAATCTGAAAACATTGATCCGTAAAGATATATGTGCTCCAGTTTTCATTGCAGCTTTATTTATGGTGGCTAAGACATGGAAACAACTGAAGGTTTAGTTTTACAGAAACAAAAAGCAATGGATTGAAAAGAAATGCATTAGTGTGTGTGTGTGTGTGTGTGTGTGTGTGTGTGTGTGTGTGCATACCCATTCACGTGCACACATGTGGATGTGCATATATTTCTTTTCTTTTTCTAACATATTAGATAAAGATCAAGTAAAATAATGTATTTGAAAAAGTTAACTTGCACAAAACGCATTATATATGTGATTAAACAACAGATTCAGAGCCATAATTATTAATGAAAGGTTATTGAATTTCTTACAAAAGACATGACATGCCATAAAGCTAAGTAAGAGTAAAGTAATTATTTTCAGCTCTTATAATTAAAAAAAACAAACAAATGAACAAACAAACAAACAAAAACTTGCTTCCGGTCCAAAAGATTAAAAAATATTGCTCTATTCTCATTAAAAAAACACAGAAGGCTAGTTGTGGATGTAAGAATGTGCCCAGCAGATAAAATTTTGTCAATCACAGTGATTCAGAATTTTCAGGTTTGAAACAGAAGCTAAGAGATACAACCTTGCCATTAAACAGTAAAACAGGAAGCCAGCGTTTTGCTGAATATATTGGAAGCAGTTGAAGACAATTCATCAATTTCAGAAGACAATTGACAAAGACATGGCGTTTTAAAGACTGTACTCTGACCCAGTGCATAAGCAAAAACTAGGAATCCTGAGGTAGACATCTAGCCTAGAAAGCAAAGCACGAGACCTTTACTTTAAACTTCACAAAAGGATTCCCACAATGGTAAAAGAAGCATCAAAAACAAAATAGGAAATAAATTTTTCAGATAGTTACACCTGAACATTAGGGAGGAAAATTGGATCATGGTACCAGAACCTACTTCATGTCTTTTTCATTTAAAAAAAAAATAAAATCTGTATACAAATGTGTGTTTCTCATTTCTAATAAATAGTTCAGTCATTTTAATAAATTATTTTGCAGTTTTCATGAAAAATTATAACTCTCAGCTAATATGCGTAGAAAATTGGGTGAAGGGATTCTGTCCGGCTCTGATAATAAAGACTTCTCTATCTACATTGGATAACTTAGTTAACTAGAATTTACTATCATAAGCAGATTTTATATGTTCTGTGCTATACTACTGAACATATAAAGCATAAATAAATTTAAAAATAAAAATAATAACACAATAGCATAAAATGATAATCATGTAAAAGATCTTAATATGGCCCATTTAATGGAATGTAACAAATTTTACTTCAAATTCCCACTTCACAGAGTTCCTGTAATATGGCACAAACGTTGTGAGAACAAAATCCACAAAACACATGACATAGGGGCATTCTTCTTTTCTCCATCCAGTGTCACTGTATTTTGAATATCTTCCATTGATGAAATTCTAAATAGACTACACTTCTGCTTGAAACTTAGACCTCATATCCTTTAAGTGGAGAAGGTATTAGCACATCAATATTTTATTGAAATCCTATAATAAACAACATACGGATTACATTTCTAGGATAAAAAGGAGACTATTTTAGCAACAGGAATTAGCACTCTATTGAGTTGGAGATGACATTTGACTTTATGGGTCATTTTTTATAAGTCAAAAATCACTTTGTAATAGTAAAGTAGAAGAATGTGGATAAGAGATCAATAAATAATGTTCTCTGTTCTGGCTATCAGAGACACAAATAGGATTAAATCAATGGTAATCAAGTTTATGTTTAAAATATATTCAAATTTATTTTTAAAAGGCAATAACTCAAATGTCAATGGTAACTAGGGTAGCAGGGGATCTCAAGAGATAATCTGGAGATGACTTTGCATGTCTATGCAGAATGCAGAGACGGTTATATTTTGTAAAAACTATGGACATTGCAATGGTGCAATAATTATGTAAATATTATCCAGGAATAATAATATTGTCTTTCTTTTTTCTATGAAATATTATTCAGTTTTCAGGAACAAGCTCAAGTCCTAGTTCCTTGAAGATGTTTGATTTGTTTTGTCTCTTCTGACCTCTAGTGATCATTTTGTTCTCTAAATTCTTACATTTTAGTACAACACCATTTGCTGTCTTTTTTTTATATTGTAAAATTTTGGTCTCAATAGATAATGTAAGTTGCATTGTTTCATCAACACAATCGTAAGAATTTTGAAGTCAGTGCTTATGTCTTGCATCTCCTTTTAATCATACAAAATATCCTGAATGATGGGTGTTACATAGAAGTTTCACAATAAATATGTAGTAGAACTGAATGGGCTGTATTAAACAAGTGATGTATGGCTGGAATTTAGGAGAGAAAAAAAAGGATTATAGTGCACGGCTTCTGAGATCTTCCTGGACAATACTTTTTTACCTTTCTGGGCAAGATAATTATCTTTTTAATTAACATTAGCATACAGAATCACATTAGATCAACTATGTCAATAATGCCATTTCTTGCAGCTCAAATGCACCTCATTATAAGAATCCTACTGTAACATATTAATTCAAGAAACTGGCAACTTCATAAGTAGTATTATGAGGAGCAACCAAGTTTTATACTAGGTGTGGGGCATTCAAAATGATATACAAAGAGGGCATACATCATGCCTATGATTCTTTTTTTTGGTGCCTCCTCTTTTTTTGGATATTTCATTTTATTTTTTTTAACATTTTTTTATTGGTTTTAGGTGCACAAAACAATATAATAGTTAGACATTTATCATTTATATCCCTCACACAGTGACAACCCCCTTCCCCCATCCACTATCCCTCTGACATCACACACAGCCATTACATTTCCACTGTCTCTATTCCTAATGCTGTACTCTGCTTATTGTAAACATATATATATATATATATATATATATATATATATATAACATATATATATATATATATATGTTAAACATAAACATATATATACATAGTTGTAGTTGACATTCATTATTGTTCAGCTTCAGCTTCAGGTGTACAGTGCAGTGATCAGGCATCTACATCATCCCTGAGGTGGTCTCCCTAATGAGACAAGTGTCCATCGGATACCCTACAAAATCTTTACAACATTATTGATTACATTCCCCAAATTAACTTTCGTAACCCCGTGGCAATCTTGTGGTTACTGACTGTGCTTTCTAATCCCCTCACCTTCCCCTTTATCTCCATCCCCGCCCCCCATCTAGCAACCCTCAGTTTTTCCTCTGTGTCTCTGAGACTGCTTCTGATTAGTTGTCATTTATTCTTTTCTTTAGATTCTACATATAAGTGAGATCATATGGTATTTGTCTTTCTCTGTCTGACTTATTTCACTTAACATAATGTTCTCTAGGTCCATCCATATTGTTGCAAATGGTAAGATTTCATTCTTCTGTATGGCTGCATAATACTCCATAACAGTTTACTGAGGAACAGCAATATTAAACAATTGCTATGAATGAAATGTATGTATGTTAAGTGAAAAAATATCAATAGAGTCATTTCATGTATTTTTGGTCCAAGAGTAGCTATATGAGAAAGCAATATATAAACGCTGGTTTGAAGAAATAGATGGAGCTGAGCTAAAAAAAAGAAAAAAAGAAAAGGAAAAGAAAAAAGGAGAAGAAAATAATATGCAGAGAAAGGAAAAGATTATGCATGGTCTAGCATAAGTGAAAAGTGAGTGTGGGCTGAAACTCAGGGCAAAGGAGGAGGCTACCAGAACAGGTTGTCACATGACCATTCTTTACCTATGTTTGTTGAGAGCGCACCATGTTTAGACATTCTGCTAGATCCCGGGAAAACAATAGTTAAACTTGATCATATATTATCTGACAAGGTTTTTGTTTTTAATTTATAATCTAGTAATAAAGACAAATATCAACCAAACGATTAGTTGTGGAATAGAGGAGTTGGATTCTTTTTTAAAATTCAAACTCAGATAACTATAAACATAAATGTCATGGCCAGTTTTAAGTATAAGATAATGTCTAACATTAGTAATATACAAGGATGTAACAAAGGAGATGTATTAGATTGAGTGGTCAATAAATATTTCCCTGAGAGGAATTCTTAAACTGAGATTGAAATTAAAAATAAGAGCTAAGTGTAAAATATAAATATGTTATACATCTAGAGGAAATAGAGGAAAGGGATATAGAGGAATACAGAGGAAAGAACATGTGAAAGCATGTGGAAGGGAATGTAATATTTCCAAGAAATCAAAATTAAGTCAGTGCAGCTGGACTATAGCAAGAAAGTGGAGAATAACTCTGAGCCAGACCATTAATGCTGAGCCATTAATGCTAAAGATTAATAGATGCATAACATATTGAAAATTTATATAGATGTATAGTTTCTTCAGATCATAAGGGAGACATTAGAGTATTTTAAGTGTGAGTGATGATATGATCAAAAATTTGCATTTTCAAAAGATAATTAGGACTTCCAGTGGCAAACAGGAAATAACATTCTGAGGGAATTGGCACTTTACCATTAGAGTGGTACCAAAAGTCAAGAGGCAAAGCAATGTGGCCAAAATACACATTTTATATAAAGTCTTCCTGAGCTGAAGAAGGATCTCAGAGAGAACTGAGGTGGGTCTCAGAATGGAAGATCCATCATTGGCTTCTCCGGCTCCAGGAGTTCAATGATAAAGGGACAAGGGATTGCTTTTGATATTTGGGACAAGAATGGGAATATAATTATCTTTAAAAATGGAGATAATTTTAAGGCAACAGCACAAATGTACTTCTTTATTATCATAGGAAAACAAAATATTCCTCAGTATCAGTGAATTTCAAGCAACATTGGAGGTTTAGGAAAATGGAGTCACTCCTATGTGAGAAGTCCCAGGGAGAGAAACAGAAATTCAGATAGGCTTAGGAGAGAATCCGATAAACGATATGCATGTTTGGCTTCTTGAAAGAATGTGAGAAAGAGAAGAGCTTGTCAGAGAGAGCCTGAGATAAGTCAGTGTCTTGAGGCCCCAATAAGTAGGAGGAAATAAGGAAAGTGCCTGTATTCTGCCATGAGAGGACCAAAAGGGTTAAGAGAAAACTGATGCCTTGAAATAACTTGTAAAACGAGGATGCAGCATGTAGGCATGCATCAGTGCCCTAGTGGGGTCCCATATAATACAGTGACAGATGCCAGAAATGCAGGATTGTGTTGGTGCCATGGATATCTTGGCTAAGAAGAGCTTTGTCAAGACAGTGATAGGAGATCAGTTGCTTCACCCTGATTACATGACTGGAAGCTCCCAGAATATAGTAGCCATTCTCTGAGAAATAATTCTCTGAGCAAAAAATCCTGAATGGAGTAATGGAGTAAAGGAAAATTAGGAAGATTTTCCTTTTTTTGTTTTTTTGTTATAACAACTGAAAGCAAATTGTGTAATATCATAAGCATTATCTGTATCTGTGTCAGCCTATCTGGGATGTATGAACATTTTTATATTAAGAAATATGTTTTTTTTCCTCAGTGATATTCTACCATTCGATAACCTTTCACCTTTCAGGTAATAGGGAAACCGTTCTTTGAAACAGAAAAATAATGGCAGTCTCAAACAATAATAGTTTGGAATGGAATTAGCTCTTAGCTCTTAGACTTTAAGAGCTAGTTATCTACAGAGACGCAGGTATGAGAAAACCACAAGAGGCAGTAGAGTCGGCACAGTTGAAGTAGTAGCGGTTAGCACACCAAGTCAGAAGCACCAAGGATGAATGTGCTTCCTAGAAACTGGAAGGAGAGGGTATGGAAGTGTGCGGACTTGAGAGAGCAGTGACTTGGGGCTCGGCTAACTCCAGGCACCCTTGTAGAGAGAGCTAAGGGAAAAAATCCCTGATCTCTCTCCCCTTTTCCCTCTGTCCTTGTTCTGCAGCCCCCACTTTGGGGAGTCCAACAGGAAACCAGAGGGCACAGGAAGCAGTACACGTGGTACACAGAGGTCATCCCTCTGCATGCAGCAGGGTAAAGGGGGTCGGGAGAGAGAGAGAGTCTGTGGGGCAAACTCATGGGCACACGCTGTCTTGCTTTTCTCTTGAGGGGCAAAAGAACAGACCTAACAAAATGCCCTCAGAGGAGGATTGTGAGAGCATCTATATGCCAAGAATCTTAAAATTTAGGTCTCAAAGTAAATTTTTTGAAGCTACGTGCAGAAACAATAAGTTGAGAGAAAACAAAATCTGGTTTTGAATGCCCAAGTGATATTTATGCCATAAACAATAGATTTGAGAAGAATGCTTGACAATACGTGATAATTTTCACATTCTAGACTTGATAAAGCTTCTGTGTGCTAGAGATGATAAGCAGGATTTTGACACCATTATGACAGGTCCTCTGCCTTATACATCCTAATCATCATTGTGGAGAAATTTGGGGCCTTTTTAAGGTTAAGGATCCATGAGTACCTGCCACGAATCCATCTCTTTGGAACTTGAACTCCAGAGGTTGGCTATCACTGTAGGAATCCCTGGTTCCCTAGCTATGTGAGGGCAGGATAGAGAGGGATGCATCTGATTTCAGGGCCAGAAAGAGCGAGAAGATGGCTTGAGTTGCTCGAGGCCAGTCAAAGACAGAGGAACAGTAAAAATATGTCATTTCTCTGAAAAGGATAAGCAAAATGGCTGGAGGATAAAACTTCCAACCTAAAGGTAGTCCAATTTAGAGTATGATAAGGCAATTGTAGCCTCAGATATTAGAGTGGACACATGAACAAGAGCCATGTGAAGATGTAATAGCTTCAGTGACACACTTCCACCCCCACACCCCGAAACTAACCCACCTCCCACCCCAGGGGAGAAATGTCAACAGCTAAGAAGTAGAGATGATGAAGTTCAAAAGTCACAATGGGTGATTATATGCACTAGGAGATATTTGTACAGGAGAGTATACGAATCATCCAAGACATCTATTAACCTCAGAAATTAGAATCAATTTAACATATAAAGAGAAGGGAGGAAGAATTCTAGAATTTGACTGTGTTCAACCTTTAATGAATAAAAAATAAAATTGTCAATGAGTTTTAACTGGAAATAATGTAAGTGTTCTTTGGTATTTACCTTGATTTACCCCACCGTCAAAATACACACTGGGCAGTTACAGGACACTGAAGGAAGCTGTGTTTTTGTATACTTTAGTTTGTGGCTGGTGAAAACATAATCAAGGAAAAGAAATCCATAGGGAACATGAATAAGTCATGGGTGATATTTCTAATGAGAGGATTTTGAACAGAGACTTTAAAAAGAAGTAAAAAAGTCATGTACGTATATTATGGTGAGAAATTCTTGGTAAAAAGTAAGAGAAAACACCTACATGTGGTCATGATCTAGGACTTATCTCAGAAAAGTGTGGAGGCCAGTATGAATGATAGGCATAAGGTTTGACATTAACAGTGTGGTAGAATATACATATACACACACAAACACACATATGTCTACATATATGCTATATGTATAAATGTTGCATAAATGTTTAATATCCAACTTATTTTGGTAAAGTCATATGAGAAGGATGATTAACTAGTAGACTTGAGAGATGTTGTGAAATTATAATACAGGAACTTGAAAATCCAGAGAAATAGATCCTTTCTATTTTAAGAAAAGAAAAAACAGACCAAAACAAGACACAGACACCTGTTTCTGGTTATAAGAATAAAGATGAACAGCAAAAAAGGAACTGAGCCCCAATGTCCAACAGTCAAATGTTCTTCACTTTTATAGCCTGTGTGCGTCCCACATAGACAGCTCTTTGCATAGTGGGGATGGGAAATACTGTATTTTCCTTTGACATGGAGCAACTCACAGCATACAGATTTTAGAAACTCACAAGTGCATTCAATAGTATTTATTTCAAATACCACTGCCCTCGGGCATAATAAACATACAACTGCCTGTAGACACAGTGACATATTTTATCTTAAGGAAAAGATTGTTGAGTTGTGAAACATGAAAGCCATAGAATGTGTTTCTCTTCTCTGAAGCAAATAAAATTTTATTCTGGATATCTGTGTCCAACACTGATTAGGGCAATTAAGGCCAAATGTCAACATAAGAAGATGAAAAGGATTTATTGAATCCTGTGATTTTTTTTTATTGTATCCTGTGATTTACCTGTAAAAGGTAAATCAATATTTTTCAGAAAGGAAATTGGTCAGAATAAATAGGTATAAAGCAACGTAACTTTACAAAGGCTAATATTCACATGAATCTTAAGATTAGAGGTTAAAAGTAGGATAAATATGAATAATAGTTATATTAGGTGAACAGATAGTCTTTTTCCTGCTATTCCCTTGTGGTCTTCCCAAATGAAGGCAAACAAATAGAGAAATTTAATAAATGTCTAAAAGAAAAATGATCTCTATTGAGTTTCCTATGTGACTCACCAAAAATTAGCGTATTTCTTAAAAAGCCTGCATTCAAAATTTATCCTCAAGAGAGTACTATAGCTTTAAGATTTCTTATGGGAAACTATATATATATATATATATATATATATATATATATATATAGTATATTTGCTTTAAATCCCCAACTCATCACAATGCATTATTAATCTTATTTTATAAAAATTATAAATTATTACAGTGAAATAGAATAATAATTATGGTAAAATTAAACAGTCTTATGTTCACAATTGAATGACTTGTGTTGAGACTAGTAAAGCTACAAAAAGTTTTACAGGGTTGATTTCTAACTAGAAAAAGGCATTCTCTGCCACCAGTATACAAGATGAAACAATTTAGACATGATCCAGATTCTTCAAATTAAGGGGGAAAAAAACAAAACCAAAAACCCTATTATGTTCCCACTATAATCTGGATTGTGTTTAGCAAAGCTTTCTTCTGAAGTGTGTAGAAAGAGTAATCATTTTGTGGCTTTCTCGAAAGAGTACAGATTTTAGACTTTGCAGGTTCTACGGTCTCTGTTTCAGCTACACAACTCTGATAATACAGAAATGTGCCATTTAACTTCATTTACAGAAATTGGCAGTGGGCCAGATATAATCTGAAGACCACAGTTGGCCAATTCCTATTCTGGGTAAATCTATATAACATTGTAAAAAAATAAATAAATTAATAAATAAAAATAACACAGCTGTAGAAATGGCAACTACCAATTTAATTACTTAAGTAATTAGTCAAATAAAAAGATGTTTTTCTTTTTGATACTTGAAGTGGTTGACTGCCAAAGATTGCATTAAAAATAAGTTCCCCATGTATATTCTCTCTTGCTCTAATTACAACTAAACTTCCTAAGTAGTTAGAATATAAGTATAATGACTCTTTTTGAATTAGGAAAATTTTGGTGTGTCCAGTTCTGGGGTATCTGATAAGCGCCTACTCGAAGTTAAATGCCTACCTAAAACATACACATCAAAAAATCAACAAAATGTATAGACAAATGAGGTTTATCTAGAAAAGGGATGGCAAGAACAAAAACTATCCTTACACAGGTTTAGGATTAAAAATATAGAAAGAAGGAAGTGGCTTGGAGTAGCTTTACTGTTGTTTACTTGTTTTAAGCTTTAAGGGAAATCTCTGTGGCACAAAAAATGGTGGTCAAAACAGTGATAGAAAGGCAATATTTTCAGCCTGAAAAAGCAGAAGACAGAGTTTAGGGACAATCATAGCTATTATATAATGAAGGATGAATCTAATAGGAGAGCCAAAGTGAAGAGCGCCAGGTTCGGTATGTAACTACTGAATCTCTGACCTGCCTGGGAGCTATGCATGCTACAGACAGACTCCAGGTGGAGATTAAAGGATGAATATGAGGTTTGTTAGTTGTGGAATAGACTTTTCATTTTGAGAATGAAAAAGTTAAACACCTACTGAAACATATATGTCAAAAAAATCACCAAAATGTATAAACAAACTAGCTTTACTAAGAAAAGGGATAGCAAGAACACAAATTACCAATATCAAATGAAAGGGCGGTTAATAATACAAGAAGTACAGGCATATAAAGGATAATAGATATAATATTATGAACATTTTTTTAACAACTTAGATCATATAAACAATTTTCTTAAAAAATGCAACTTACATCAGACAAAGGAAAAAATCTGAATAACTTTATATCTGGAGATAAATTGAGTCCATTATCATAAACTTTCCAAACAAGACAACTACAGGACCAGATGATATTACTCATAAATTCTTGGAAACATTTAAGGAAAAAATAATACCTGTCTTACACAAACTCTTTCACATTATAGAGGAGGAGGAAACACAAAAGTGTGTATATATGTGTGTGTGTGTATATATATATATATATATATATACACACACACACACATATACGTATACATATACATATACATACATATATATGTATATATACATATATAGTATATATATATACTATATATACGATATATATATATGTATATATATATATATATATACATATATATATATACTAGAGACTAATATGTTCGTAAGAGACTATATTCTAAATTAACTAACAGTATTTTAGAAAATCAAATCCAGCAATAGTGTAATTAATGTATCCTAGCCAATAGATTTTGCCACAGAAATGCAAGATCGATTGAAATTTCCAAAATCAATTGATGTAGTTCACTGTATTAAGAAAATAAAAAAAGAAAAAGTACAAATTAAATCTCAATAAATGAGTAAAAACACTTGATAATTTTGACACACCTTCAAAATAAAACGTGTAGCAATTTAGTAATCGAAGAAAATTTTCTCCACCTAATAAAAGACATTAATGAAAACCTTAGGGATAACATCATACTTAACATTGAAAATTTGAATACTTTCTTCCAAGTCTGGAAACAGAAAAAAAAAAAAAAAGCCCATTCTATGGAGGTCTTGACCATTGAAAAAGTTATAAATAGACATAAAGGCACAAAGAGAAGAGAGTGAGAAGCAAACTTATTTGCAGAAGGTATATTGTTTGCATATAAATTTTTTATGAATCTACAGTATAATTACTAGAAGAAATCATTGAATTCAGTAAGATCAATATATAGAACACAATTATGTTTCTATATATTATCAATGAAAATGTTTTTTATTCTGTTTGTATGAATGTCAAACAATAAAGAATTTAGGGATAAATTCTACAAAATATGTGCCAAGACCACGACACTTAATACAGATGTAAATATATAGTGAAAAGAGTCCTTGTCATGGATTGCAAGTATCCATATTGTTAAGACGTTAATTACTCTCAAATTGATCTATGGATTCACTGAAGTGTCACATCAAAATCTCAGCAAGCTTTTTGTAGTAATTGACAACGTAATACTAAAATATGTACAGAAAAGCAAAGTACCTACAATATTCAAAGTAATCTTACAAAAAACAAACGTAGAGGATTTAGACTAGCTGTTTTCAAGCTTTACTATAAAGCTATAGTAATCAAGAGAATGTGGTTTTCGTATGAGAATCAATCTACACATTAATAAAACAAAATAGAAACTGAGAAATAGACTCATATTTACATGATCGTTTGTTTTTCAACGTAGGCTCCAAAGCAAGCTGTTAGGGCAAGAAATTCTTTTCAACAAATAGCAGTGTGATTACTGGATATGTATATGAACATAATAGTAACCTTGATGCCCACCTCACGTTGGACAAAAATAAATAAACAAACAAAGAAACAAATAAATAAATAGCCATATGCCTATATATAAAACTCAAAAACATAAAAGGTGTAGAGGAAAACACATGAGTGTGTTTTCTTGAGTTGAGGGGATGGGGAAATCTTTCTCAGACATGTCACAGAAATAAATAATTCTAAAGGAAAAAAATTATAAATTAGACTTCATCAAAATTAGAAACTTCTGCTCATAGAATGGAAACATTAAGAAAATAAATAATGAAGCATTAGTCTGTGTGAAAGTATCTTTTACACATTACTGTAAGTAGCTTAGTCCAATAACAAAAATGGGCAAAAGCCTTGACACTTCACAAAGAAAGACATACAAATGGCCACTGAGTTTATGAAAAATTGTCAACAGCTCAGTATCATGGAACATCAGAGAAAGACGAATTAAAACCACTGTGAGCTACTGCTATGCATCCACCCCAAATGACTAAAAATCAAAAGACTCCCAGCATCAAGTATTAGCAAATATGTAGAACAATTCGAAGTTCCATACATGCTTCGTGGGATTTCAAAATCCTAAACAATTTTGGGAAAAAATTCACAGTTTTTAAATAAAATTACATATGTACCTACCTATTACTCAGCAAATATCTTAGGTACTTATCCCAAAGAAATGAAAGTAAATGTCCCAAAAATCTGTATGTGTATAATATGGTCCACAATGTCCATCAATAGGAGAATTGGTTAACTGTGTTCTATTTGTACAATTATATAGTTTCTATTTAGAAAAAATAAACACAATGAACTAACTATACACTCAACAATATGAAAGATTTTCTAAAATATTACACTAAATAAAGGAAACCTGTTTAGATATGTGCCTATTGTGTGATCATTGTACATTATAAACTTATAGGGTAGGCTAATTGGATACATAGTGGAAAATAGCCGTAACAGTGTTTACCTGAGGGTGTGGCAGAGATTGACTAGGAAAGGGCAAGAAGCAGCTTTCTCGGGGTTATGATGATCTTCTGTAATTGCTAGGGGGTTGTGGTATGTAGGTGGATGGCAAAACTCAGAGGACACTCATTAAATTGTGCGGGTTCCATTTTATATAAATTTTACATCATAGAAAAAGCTAAACAAATATTACAGCCTATCAATCATATATTTCCTGACAATTTAAGGGGGAAAATTCTGCAATTTGTCTTGAAATGCAACAGGAAAAACATTAAATTTGGTCAATAGATAGATAGAGGGATAAATATAGGAATAAATATATGACAAATCAAAAATAATACACTGATAATGATAGAATTTAGATGGTGGGTATACAGGGCATTGCTATAAAATTCTTTCAATTGTGAAAATCTTGATAATTAAATGATAAAATACAATAAAATATTAAATTATTGAGCTTATCTTTAATATTTCAGATTGTTCTGATAGCCGGGTATTTAGTCCTACTTCAAGAATTGTTAGATTGAGTGGTTTTGGGGTACAGGATGTTGAATTAATAACAAGAATAGTAGAACCTGCTATGCAATTTGCTGATGTAAGGCATCTTGTAGCTGCAGCACTTTTTTTTTTTGTCAAAAAACACAGCATGAAGCCTCATTTCCACAAATGTAAAGTCTGTAGATATTTACCGTCCTGTGTAACAGAATCCTGGTTTGATGAAAGTTGTACCATTCTCTTAACTATTGGTATGCATATATTGAAGAGAGGATGTATTTGAGTATATATTAGGGGTCTTTCAATGAAACAAACTGAATAAAATGATAACCTGTTTGTTTTTGACACATGCATTCATTGTATCAGAACCTTTTGAAAGTTAGAGATGACTCTAATTGAGGTCTATCTTTAATGTGTCAAGGGTCCTAGGGAAATTTTTCCCTAAAGGAAGCTGCAGTCTAGGCTGGTGATCTGCAATCACACTAAGGGCTTAAGGTTTTGCGGGTATTGCAATCTGAGGAACAACATGGGAAGAAGTCTGGAAGCACCACGAGGCTTAATGACTGGGCAAAAGTCCCTGCTTTGAAAATAAGCTTAAGTAGATAAAGGTGAACTAAAATTGCTCTAACTTTGGAACATGGTACCAGTTTGAAAATTATAAAATGAAATAGAGCTATAAAGCTTCCATCAGGACTCTGAGAAGAGTGATCCACAATGATGCAGTGAGACAGCAACCAAATTATAGGCTCTGGAGCACAGATCATTCTTTATGATCATTTACTTACTTGCCTAGTATCTGTTGTCAGAAAGATAGGCCAGTCCCTTTGATTTGACGTCCAAACTCTTGGTTCTCTGAAAATGTAGAGATGAGGTGGGAGGGACAGGCTCAGCAGGGAGATGTTGTGCTTCCTGCTACTAAAAACATCTATGGCTTTAGCAATTATTTGGACAAGAGAAATGATATAATTATCTTCACACCTCAAAAATGATAAAGCAGTTTGTGTTAGTTATTAAACAAATATTAAATAGTTTACTTCCTCTGCTCTCATGTTCTGCAGCTGTATATCTATTAAGTTAGTATCAAATAGTCCCTTTTAGGAATTAGGGAGTACGGAACTTACAAATAGATACACATTTCATGCATGCTTACCTAAACAAGCAATTATAATTTTGCAGTGCAAGGTTTACTTCTTTGAATAGTCTCTTTGCTATGATCAGTAGGGTGCTGGATGAATGTTTAAAGAAAACATTAATGGTAAATGAGAGAATACCGAGGCAATTTCAGTAGAATGAACCTTATCCCAGGAAAATAAGTGCAACTATGTTTTGGAGCACCTATTACCATGTACTATGAAGTGATCTGGGTTTATATCAGTGACCATGATGGAGAGATTTTTCATCTGCAAGGCAAGTGTAATCATGATCGTGATAAACTATCATTGTTAAAAGTAAATTTAAAATACTCTTTGAATGAAAACATAGCTGAAATTTTAGGGATAATTATGTGAAATGTAAAATAAATAAAGGGCCATTAAAGAATTGACATACTTCATGAGTTCAGAATCAAATGTATCTTGTTTTTTCACAAGTTGTTTACATTATAGAAGGGATAGGACTTAGTGATTTGGTAGATTTTCTAAACCTAGCATCATAACGGAGGAAGTTTTAGTAATGAAAAAGTATTTTTCATTGTGTATTTTATTAAGATTACATAAATAATATCAAGAATTATTTTACTATTAATGTATTTTAAAGCCCTACAACCTTTTTGAACATCAGGGAGAAAAATCATTGTAAACTAAAGTATGATTTGAATGAAGTCAAAGAAGAACATATTTTCTTTTAATTTAAAAGAAAAGCCACTCCTCAAAATTAAATACCTAAAAATAAAGCTTCTTTGTTACTAAAAAGTAGATTATATGACATGACAAACAAACATGCTTTATGGTTTTCAACAAGCTGGTGAACTTGCGCTTTTATTTTTATTTTTTTATTAAATTTATTGGAGTGACATTGATTAGTAAAATTACATAGGTTTCAAATGGACATTTCTATAATACATCGTCTATAGCTCGCATTGTGTATTAACCACCCAAAGTCAAATCTCTTCCCATCATCATATATTTGACCCGCTTTACCCTCTTCTAGCAATCTCTCTCCCCTCTGCATTGTGAATTAATTTAAAGCAGCTTTCCACGAATACATATGGAAGAGACATACTAGTTTGAACACTGATTTGTTCTTCTTACCTATGAGAGGTTTAGGTATTCCTCATTTACTGTGGCTAACCCTAACCCCACGCTATGAAGAACTGAGAGAGTCACCTGGTGTCAGTCAGTTCGGACGTTTTATCCTACCTATCCTTGGTCCCAGCTGACTTCCTCACATACTATTGCATCTTCGTTTCAAGAAATGATAGCCTTTTCCTAAAATAAATATGAATAATGTAACTTCTAAATTAATCTGATAATTATAGGTCAATACTATATTATCCATTTAAACAGTTCTCTAATTCTATAGGTTACTTATTTTGTCAAATATTTGTTTTCACATTTCTTTTCTAACACAGAGAATTTGAATTAGATAAAATGTGTTAGAATGTCACAGTTTGAGTATAGAAATGGAAAAAAAAAGATTAAAAAGACTTTTACTTTTCTTTTAATATATTTTCCTTCTCTAACAGAAGTCCCTCTTGAGGTTTCAGAAGCTCCATGTTGTCTAGTATTTGTAAACAAATGGGAATTAAATGCCAGCGCTGTGCCACCTTATATTAGCTGAAACTAAAGTCGGTTTATTTTTTTTTCCAATTGAGTTCAGTCTTTGCAACCCTTTGTCCTTCGGTTTTAACAAGGAGAATGGAGTTTGTTTAGATCAGAGAAACTTCAGAGAGGTTTAAGAACATCAGAAAAATAACCAACCCCTTTATCCATTGAACCAATATATGAAGTCCAGCTGATCTAAACTGATAGCTTTATAATAGCTTGCTTGCTGTATTTCAACTAAATAAAAATAAAATCTATGCATAATATATCTTCACAGCTGAGATAGCTAATTTATGTGAAATAGAGCTGTAATGTGGCTTTCTTGGAGATGTGGAAAAAATTGTCACAACCAGGACTTCAAGTTCCGTGTCCAAAATGGTAAATAGTGTTTCTATAACCACAATTAAAAGGGCAAGATATAAAACATTTTACATGTAACTAAAAAGGTACACATTGATTTCAAGAATAGGGTATCAGTTTCATGACCTAGTTATACTATGCTTACATGCAAGGATATTGGTTTTCAGATAAAAGGTATTTACTAGATTAATATCCCATCTCATATTATAAAATTGGAATGTATATGTAACATATGCATCAAAATTGTTAAATAATGTCATTCTTGAATTGAATGAGTTTAATATGTGGCTATATTGAGAGAATAAGAAGTTGAGTATTGATAAAGGAAGCTATCGGAATAATAATAGAGATTCAAGTGATACAATTATTGTATACAATTTTAAAAATAATATCAACACTAAGAAACCTCTAATTTTTTCTATATTTAAAAATTTTATCAACAACCCAATGTATATAATGATTTTAGCCATCTCAACATTAATATAGTGGGGATTTCTACTGTCACTTTCTTCAATTAATTAACTGCTGGGAATTTTGAGTAAGAATATCAAAGATAGGAAGATTTTCCAATGACTGGCCCGCCTGTGATACACAGTCTTATCATACATACTCCCATCAGTGTCACTCTATCCTAAATATCTGTAATCTGCTCCTATCATGTTCCCAAGATTTTCCATCTTATTCCCTTGCACTAAAATGTCACTTACAGTTTTAAAAACTTCCTTTGCATGTGTGTTACTGTATGTTACACTTAACAATTGAGAGGATCTCAGAGATTAAACAATCTGCAAAAAGTCACATAGTTACTCAGTGTCAGGGTTCTACCTACTAAACCCAAGCTCTATTATAATGTTATATTCCTTAATTTACGAGGACAAATGTGTATTTAAAACAAAAATAAGGCAATGTTAAAGACATAGTGATAAACATGAACACTATTTTATTGCCTAGATTCGTGTGATTTTCATTTAAAAACTACTTGTTTTTTGTTGTCATTATTATCAGAAGTAGAATTCAGCTTTTAATGATTTCTAAGATACTTGATTGCTCTAAGTCTTATTATTTTATGACCAATTGAATATGGATCTCTTCCTGTAGTGGGGAATCACTCTTCTGGTAACATTCTGGCTAGGCACATCCATTCCACTGACTAGTCCCCATTAACATCTTTAGTTATTCTAAATTTGTTAGAGGGAGAGACTCTCAGGTTTTTCCTTAGATCAATATTCCCGTCTTTCTCAGTAATACGACCCTAAGGAACGAGCCAGGAGAAGAAACGCTGAAGCCCAAGGTGGTCATGTGACCATGCTCTAAGGAATGAGATAGAAGCTGAATCACTGTGTTGAGCTTTAGGAAGTGTTAAGGGGAGGCACTGCCTTTTCCATCGTTTTCCTTCGTAATTGTTCCTTTACGTTACTTTTATGTCAGAGAGAAGAGGGCAGTCAGTTCAAGAAGCCACCTGTCCACGAGCTCACTGTTTGTGGGCTCAGGAATCGGGCGTGCTTTAGGCTGGTGCTCTGTGCAGGATCTCACAGGCTCTGGTCGGGGTGTCAGCTGGCCGGTGGTCTCCTCTGATGCTTCGGTTGCCTTCCAAGCCTCGTGATTGTTGGCAGCATTCAGTTCCTAGCTGCTGCAGGACTGAGGCAACCGGTCCCGAGAGGCTGCTCACTGTTCCCTGCTCCGTGCCCTTCACACATGGCGGTTTACTCCTTCAAGGGCTACACGACAACGTCTCTGCTACTTCAAGTCTCTAATTGAGGGAAAGCCTGGAGCCTCTTTTAAAGGGCTCATCTATTAAATCAGGTCCTCCAAGGATAAGTTGCCTTTTGACAACTCAGAGTCAATTGATGAGGAACCTAAATTATACCTGCAAAATCCCTTTACCTTTTTCATATTCTGTTGGTTAGAATAATGTCAGTTTCTGCCAACACAAGATGATTATATAGGGTGTACAGACTAGCGGGCAAGATGCTTAGAGGTCATGTTTAGAATTCTGACAATTGTGTAAAACCACAAGGTGAATTATGAGAAGAGCCCTGGGCTGCTGAAAATTCTTCTACACAAGAAAGAAATTGGTATCTGACTTATACTGTGGCTATTGGTGTTTTGAACCTTCGTAGTCAAAGCTAATTCTAAAGAATACAGTTATTACTCTACTGCCCTTTATCACAGAGAACAGATAATCATCCCATACAGCTGTTTACCTCTGCATCTTCCGTTTTCTGCAGGGGCCTCCTTCCGTGTTCATCTCGAGCCCTTCTCCTCTGACTTTGTCAGCTGCCTGTTGGATAATCTGAGTTGGATAATTCTCATTTAGATTTTTCCTCCATTGGCTGTGGAACTAATTGCTAGTTCGGAATTAGCTGTAGGAAAATATTTTATAATTTGTTTTGTTTTGGTTCTCAGTCATGAAATACTGGCATTTGGCCATACATGTTTAGGAAAAATATTTGCCTATTGTTTCCTTTGTCCCATTCTAGTTTGTTTTTTCTCACTTTAGTTCTCATTAGGAAACAACAAGATTTTTGTCCACACTGTACTTAAGGCATAGATTTAGCTTATTATTTGGGAAGAGGAGGTTCTAGTTTCTCTCTTCTTTCAGGACTTCTAGACTAATACACTTCTTGATTCACAAAAAGTAAAATGGAAACTAAGCATTATGGGAGACAGGATAAAGCTGAGAATTTTTTAATCTCCTACAAGTTCTTTGCATACCCTTCTTCTCATTTATGGGGGAAAAGCTAGGCAGTCTCTCTATTTTTCTTTCCTCCATCATATCCACTGGGGCCTTCTAATTATACTTTTTTGACTCCCCCAATTTATCCAGGACCTTAACTATGAACTTCATTTTCTAATACTTCAGGATCGATCATGTCTCTGAAAAATACTCATTCATGACCTTGAGTTTCTCTGACAGTCACAATTCATAGACAGACATCAACTTTAAATCTGAAATGTGTAAATACAAATATATGGTTAAGGCAAACAGATAAACTGATATGTATACATATCTTTTTGTTGCTTCTTTTAGCTTCTGCAAGTCCACGAATTTTGATGGTTAGCAGTATTCCCAGGAAAGGGCCTAACGTATCCTGTCACATTTCCTCATAAATGAGTTGTACACATACGTTTTCATGGAAAGTAACGAAAGGTAAGATTTGGGATGATTTGAATAATTGCTCCTAAACTCCTCCTAACTCAAGTCCTCGGAAGGATACACAAAGCAATGCTTTTGGAAAATGATGTTCAACGTAATCAAAAATGTTCACTAGGGGTTTAGAATCCATGAGAAACCTAAATTCCCCAATGAGTAACGTCAGAGTAGCTCTGGGACTCTTCGAAATATAGTAATTTCAGTATTAGTCAATTTTCCCTAAATTTATTTTTATTCAAAGTTTTTTTATCTTCAGTTAGCTTATATGAATATCAAATTTAACTCTATTTCTAAGTTTTTAAAAAGAGATTGACCAGTTGAACTTAAATACAATTTCAAAGATAAAGCAAAGTCCAGAAAAGTGAAATGAGGCAAAACCTAGCGTATGTGGATTTAATACTACTTTCAAGATTCAATATACTTAGGAAATCTGTATTTTTCTAATAACTTTCTAGGATCTATAAAATTAAAGATACACAGGTATTCATGTTCTTTCCAGCTATTACATATGCATCATCTATGACCCTTTTAAAATATACTAACTTTGACACATACATTCACCAACTATATCAGCTAGGGTTCCATCAGGAAAGCAAGAACACCATGGATGTCAGAAAGACAGGAACTTATAGAAATTAGGTGTTACACAACATTGGAGGAACTGAAGAATTAAAGGACAGCAAGGATCAGAGAAAAGCCACTGAGTAGCCCTGATGGATATGTCAGAGCTTGCAGGAAGCTGCTAGAGTGAAATCACTAAGTGAGCATAGTAGGTGTTCGTGCAAAGTCATTGGCTCCTCCGTGAGTTGACAGCTAATTGTCTACGTGGTCAGCAGGGCCAGAAATCAAACAGGAGACCTGGACATGTAGCCAAGCGAGGGCAAGCAGCAACTCTGCAGAGTCCCTCACTGCCTAAAAGTATGCTGACTTTCAAAGTACAGTGGCTTTTGTTTCATCTCCTTCTTCCCAATCTCACGGATATCTCATGTGGTCAATCCTTACTAGGAACCATGCAAGGAAGGTAATTCTGGTAAGTATCTTATAGTTTCTGCTTAAATTGACACAATACAAAATTACCCACTAACCGGGTAGCTGCTGCCTTTTCAAGGTGAAAGCAGCCGTGATATCAATCGTATAAATTGTGAACATTGGGAAATCAGCTTCTCTGACTGTTTGATTGCACAGAAGAGGAAACAGAGTGCCTGGGAGGATAAATTAATTTCCCAAGGACTCACAGAGAGTTAGTGCTTAAACAAGTTCATCATTTAATCCCCAGTCCAAGGTCCTTCTTTTTCTTATGTGACAATGATAACATTCTTCACTTAGCAAGGGGACTTTAGATTACACTTAATGTCATTGTGAAGCTGGTGAAAACAAGACGGTAGTAAATAACGTGTTTTGCAGATTGTGTGACGCTAACTTCTGTGTAAATTGTCTTATTAACGACTCTATCTTCTAGAAGACAATGTGAAATACACTCATTCCTTCTGTCAAGCTTCCATTTATAACAGACCATTAGTAGAATTTTCTTTTAAATCATTTTAAGGTGTCTCATCATTTTATATTAGCATTGTCCATATTGTACTATATTATTAAAGATTAATGCATCTGTGTTTTGACTGACCAATCATGCCTGATGATTTTTAAATATGAAGTCATTCTTTTTCCCTGGTATAATGATACATCTACATTATAATTAACAGCCAAAGAATTCCTTTTTGTGCCATATAATGATGCTTTCCTTCAGCTTTGCTTTTCGGGTAGTACATAATAAATCACAGGGGGAAAATCTTTAATATTCACATTTATGTATTTAATGATCGTTATTGTGTTTTTCAAGTACTTATTGAAATGGAGAAATATTTGTGCGCTATTATTTTATTTTGGTCTTAGAAAATGCAGCATTTGGCTGATGCTGGAATGTTAATAATTAGCACTTCTATTAGAGAAGTCAGCTCCTGGTTTTCAGTAACATTATGCTGGAAAGCTATGTTTCCCAAGTGAATGGAGAATTATACAGTTTTATTAAAGAAGAGGCTTTCCTTTGAATACAATTTTAAGAAAATCTTCAAAGGGACGAATTAAAGCCTCAAATCAGAGTAGAGCACTAATTAGTCTGTAACAATGATTTAGGCAGAGAACACCAGGCCTTGTTAATTTTCCAGGCCCATTCTGTAGTCTCTTTGCTGTATATTTCTTTTGATGAGTCAATTTCATCTAGGTGCAGCTTTTTATATTTTAACTACTGTCATAACACTTCTAAAGTTTTAGAAAATGGTGCATACTGATTCTGAAATCTGGCAATTATCTTCCAGCTCTGCATTCCAACAACTAATTTTATGGCTCAGCTTAAATGCTTAATTCAATTTCAAGTATTTTGCATTTATAACACTGCTTAAAGTGGCACGTCCATGATTTAAATAAATGTAACTACCTATTTGTTTATGTAGCCTTCACACTTAGAAATAAAAATGTGCATCAATCATCAATTATAAATCAAGTTATTTAAGATTAAAGGTGTCAGGAAAATAAGTTCCCTTGATCACATTTTATCTTGCAATGTCTTTTAGGAATCACAAAAGTTAAAATATCAGCTTCGTAATTTTAAAATGTTATGTACTACAAATGACTTATCAGAATAAATTGTTTTCTTCCTTTAGTAAGTAGTGAGGTATTGATCTGAGAATGTCGGGTGAAATTGGAAAACAGTAACACCAGAATGCCAGATAACTATGATTTATGACTTCAGCATTATGAAGTAGGAATTGATTACCATTAAATTCAATATCAAGATTCATTGACTCAGATATTCATAGTGACTAAGGGAAAATTGGGAATCAATGTTTACATCAAGAAAACATGTATCTTTCTATGGATGAAAATATGCCAATATATCCTGCCATCCTCTTACTACCTATTATGAGAATTCAATCTCTAAAACATGATAGATATTCTGCAATTTAAAAACCATCCACTGTTGCCTCTAACTCTTGGTCTCTGTCTGCATCATTAATGATGGAATATTAGATTATTTCAATCAGAAATTGGTATTTGTATCAAATAAAAATGAATCATAACTATAGTCGACTTCAGAATTATTGACGGATCCAAACTACCATATACAGTGCCCTGAGGAAGCCATCATCACTAAAACCACAGCACTAGCAGATGTACACCCATTCTGTAACAGCTTAGAAAATGTATATCAATGAATGGCTATATTACCAACTAAAGTAAGAAAATGTGATATGAGGTGTTAAGCACTGAAGACTTATAAGACATACACCTTAGAACACAAATATAATTTATCCTAATTTAAAGAATCCTGTTCATTTATAGCCCAGCTTACCTAGCATGTTCAATTAAATTTTTGAAAAACTCCAGCCTTCCTCACAACTTTTCCCAGCTTCTTTCCCCCCACGTTCTTTGGTAGCTCCCCCTTTCGCCCCCAGCTCCATTCCATTTAAGATTGTTTTCGTTTTAAATTGGATCAACATACTTGTGTTTTATGGACTAGCCACATGTCTTGCAGATAGAGGGCATGATTTGAAACTCCAGCTAAACTTGAATACTTTATAAAATATCTCTTGAGCACTTGTTATTGCAAGACTTATAAATAAGACACTCAAAGCAGGGTGCATAATAATATTATATCTGGTATACTAAGAACAGCAGCAGCAGCAGCAGCTACCATACAGGAAAAAACAGGGACTAAGTAGAACCATTCCCCCATGAATGCTTTCTAAGCTGTGGTGGTAGAACCGACAAAGTTCATCGAGAATGCCTTGGGAACTACCAGGCCTAAGAGGTACTCAGCAAGGATGTAGCTGAGTAATAAGCTTCATGGCATTCCTCTCTTTTGTCAACAGTACACTGCTTTATAGAGAAAAATGAAAACAAATGATTGCAATGAAATAGTGGTACCCTATAATGTTATTCCAAAGTACTGATCAATAGGTTGTCATATATAACTGATTCTGAGATGTATATATTTAGGGCCCTCAAAAATCCCACGTAAGTTATCGAATTGACAACAAACTCAGAAAGCTTTTTTTTTTTTTTTTTTCTGGTTCATATCAAAATATAATAAGAATAAAATTGGAGGGGCAGGAAAAAAATACTAGGATCAACTCTAGTGCCTAACTTCGTATTGAACTATTAAACTGCTAGATACATCTGCTTCAAGATGATATGAGTAAAATCTGTTGTATTGTATCAAAAGGATGTGTGTGTGTGTGTGTGTGTGTGTGTGTAGATAAATGATAGATAGATAGATGATAGATAGATAGATAGAGAGAGAGAGAGAGAGATAGAGAGATAGATAATTTTAAAGTATTGGCTCATGAGCTTATGGAGATTTGGGGATTCTAAAGTCTGATGCGGTAGGCCAGCAGGCTGGAGATTCAGGGAAGAATTGCAGTTCAAGTTCAGTCAGTATGCTGATAGAATTGCCTCTTGCTCGTGGGGTGACATTAGTCTTTTTCTGTGAAAATCGTCAAGTAACTGGGTTAAGCCCACTAACATTATGGAAGGGAAATCTGCTTTACTGAAAGTCTACTTACTTAAATGTTGACGTCATCCAAAAATACTCTGACAGTGAAACATCTGGAATAATGTTTGACCAATCATCTAGGTACAATGATCCAGCAAATTTAACAATAAAATTAACAAAAAACATCTATACCATTGAATTTATGCACTATTGGTCACAATATAATTCTTCCTAACAGTTTCATAAAAGACACCTAATTTGCAAAAACAGTCAGAATTATTTCACTAACAAACACTAAGCGAAATATATTAAATATGGCAAAGGCAAAGAATGGAGGATAAAAGGAAACGTTCAGGAATTGGTGAATCATTTTAATTAAGTATATAACATATATTTCTCTCAAAATGAAAATGTTTACCATGTAAATTACTGAATATCTTTAGACTATCTTCTAGAGGTCATCATATATAGAGATATGGTATAAGGTTTAAAATATCTATTGAATTCTTTAGACTACAGGTTGAAACAAGTTAACCTATTTTAAAAACGGTAACTAAAATCTAAGAACTAATAATAATATAAAGGTAAAACTTATTTTCTTTTCTTATTAAATTCATTTATATTTCATTTTTATATGGCTAAATTACAAATTCAATTAGTTAGAATTAACCTGATAGTATGAAATAGAGAATAAAAGCAAATCAACCTCAAAGTAGGTGTGTCTTATGTGGAATCAATAAATATACTATAAAATGTTGAAAGTCACTAGTTCTTTTAAAACAAAATTTAAAAAATGTGAATGTGTGTCTTTCATGATTTTATTCTGGTTAATAAAATGCAACATTAAATATAAATAAGGCCAAAGCATTTTAATTAATATAGTTTTAATTTCAAAATTGAAAATCCAATACTCTGACATATTTATCCTGGAAGGTGAACATGAGTTCCTTATAAGGCCAGATGTCCGAGACACTTCATTAATTCAGGAATCCTGAAACGGTGTCTACCGGTGTGTCAGGTACTCTTATAGGTACTAGGCATAGAGCTCAACAAAGCAGATACCATACCTGCTCTTATCAGGAACACAGACAATTAACAAATAATATGCCATGATTCCATAACTACAGTTATGGAAAGTAACAGCAAAGAAAGTACATACTTAATGGATTAAGTCAGTTTAGTTATTGTGGGTCAAGTCCAAACTTGTGTATGTGTGTGATGTATTCCACAGAAGGAAGTTTATACCTTTGAAATGCCCCCTTCTAATTTTTTACTGTGCCCAACTGATGGAAGAGTTTGTTTTCGGCTTCTCCAAGGGGCAGAAAACTATAGTAGTTGTGTTGTCAGGATGGGCTATAGACCGGTAAAAATTCATATGGCATTTATAAAATTTTGATATTTAATTAAAATCAGAGGCAAAAGATAGGAATAAGGATTGCTTTTAAGGATTGCTAGAGTAAGAATGTACTGGGGGGAAAAAGAATATGAGATAGTAAGTTATAAAGCAAATGTGGGTTATTTTCTCCGTAACATAAAATGTAGAGATATTTTTATAGGATGACAAATAAGACACATTTTGTGCACAGCACTCTGATAAACATTAGACTGGTTATGTTTGTTGTATCCCAAATAAAGACAACACATTGAAATTATGGGACTCTGAAATTTATGTATTTTTATGGTCAATTCTTTTGCCTTTAGTTATTAAAGATTTTATATTTCCCACACATGAAACAAAGCAAGTAATCTGAATTATATTAACAGTTTATCAATAGTTAGCTCAAGACTCCATGGAAAGTCATTTATGCTCTAGAAAATTTCTCAAATTCCAACACTAGAGGAAAATTTCCTAAGCATTTAGAGAATAATATAAATAAAAACAACACAAAACCGTGTAACACAAAAAAACAACTGCCACTTGATAAAAATACCGTGTTTCTCCAAAAATAAGACCTAGCCAGACAATCAGCTCTAATGCATTTTTTGGAGCAAAAACTAATATAAGACCCGGTCTTATAGTAAAATAAGACCGGGTCATATAATATAATATAATATAATATAATATAATATAATATAATATAATATAATATAATATAATATAATATAACATAATATAATACAATACAATATAATATAATACTGGATCTTATATTAATATTTGCTCCAAAAGACGCATTAGAACTGATTGTCCAGCTAGGTCTTATTTTCGGGGAAATACGGTATAAATGGAAGGATGAATGGTAGGTAAGTCTGTAAGTAGGTGGGAGAAAATGCTAATGATTTCCATTCCTTAACAATGAACAACTAAAATATCTTTATGCCCTCATGTTTTAACTGGTGGTTCCTAATATTATTTCCACTGTTTGGTCATATCAAACACTCGTCATTTTCCATTATTAGTTCCCAAAGTTCTGCTACTTTACTTCTGTCCTACCCTGATAGTGAATGTCTCTCTCATCCATGTTCTTTTTTGTCCCTAATGAATTATAAAAGAAGAGAGCAACAAAGGAAGCTCTACATTTTAGAAAATCAAGTGGGAATAGCTATAATAGAGCAGGTCGGGGTGCTGGTGTGAGCTCCCATTTGGGACTTTTTTGGAGCTCTGAATTATTTTTAACTCATTCTTAGCCAATCTTCGATGTGAAAAGGACCCATCAATTACTGCAAAATCTCCATTTTATTTCTACAGTGGGCACATGATATTTTGTTTTCTGCCCTTGGATAGGGGCTCTTAGCACAGGAATTCCAAAATCATTTCAAGGAGTGTTTACTGATGAAAAATAAATAAATAAATAAACAAATAAATAAATATTATGTATATAAAGTGTATATATATATATATTAAAAATATATATTAATATATATTTATGTATATGTAATTATATATATATATATATATATATATATATATATATATATATATCATAGAGTAGGAAACCACTGCCATCTCTTCCATTGATCTTGCACTTAAGTGAACAAAAACTTTTCATAATTTCAGTACCAGGATTCCAAAAGTACAGCATGAGCAAGGGATAATAATGCTATTTAATTTTGAGTGATTATTGCTAAATAAAGCTACTGGTAAAATAAATGTTATTATTCAGGGTGAAATAAAAGAGCATTATGAGTCTGAAACGATAGACCCAATTAAGAAGAATTAGAAGAAGTGCACTTACACTTCTAAAACTATATTGAACTTCATTATAAATGGTATCGCAGGTACTTTAGAAATCTATAGCTTTGCTTACAAATCTGCTCCCTTTTCAGTTCAGATTGACAATATTTGAGACATAGGGATAACTGATGATGCATTGACACTAAAATTAGTGACCCAGAGTGTGTAGGAAAATGATGTATCGATTGAATGTACAAATGTAGAAGTGTTCCATAGGTAACCTTATTTTATGTCTTGGGGGAATGCTTGGCATGGCAGAGAACATCTTCAATATGCTCTGAACATAGAGGCTCAGAGATTGCCAGCAGCAATTGTCCCTCCCACCCAAGTTTCAGAGTTGTAAGAATCCTTGGAGAACAACTCTGAAATCCAGTACAAATTCAGACTCCAAACAGTAGCACAGCATGTCATGGTAAATTATTTAAAACTTCCAGTGAATTCAGTGCAGAGTGCATTCACATCTGTCTTTGTAAATAACATGTTTTTTTTCTTCATGTACTGAATTATAAAAGCCATAACCAGTTCATCTTGAACAACCCCGTCCTTCTTTCTGACAGATTATTCAGCTACATTATTTTGGAAAGATCAACTTACGCATCACCCAGAAATATTCAGGCCCTGGAGATAATATTAGTGAGAAAACATTCCATTAGCTAGCCCTGCCCAGTCAGATGCAGATATTCTACTTTCAACCTGTTAAAACTTGTTTACATCACAATATATTCTCATCTGTGCGGCAACAATAGTTCTTCTCCAGTTTTCTAAGGCAATTAGATAGTTGACCTGGAAATGCTCCTCAACATAATAATCAGTGACAATAAGGTAATTTTATGTTTGTGTCCTGGCATGCTTCACAAGTTTTAATTAATTAGGTTAGATGTTTAGTTAGTAATACCTTATGGAAAAATAGTCTAAAACATTGTTTTGATTTTGAGCTTTTCTCATTGGGCTATAGTTCTGAAAAGTTTTTGTTGTGTTTGTGCAGCAAATAAATACTTCAATTCAGTGTCTGATGTGTGAACTTTGAATGTTAGCCAGGCACTAAAGCACATAACAAAGCCAGTGACCTTTTCATTCTTCAATGATAGCTGCAAATGATCACAGATCTCCAGGATACATGTTTGATATACAGTTATGTCTAATCATCTTGCTTACCATGTCTCAGCATGCAACTGGTTTGGGAAGAGCGGCAACCTTTTCTATTTAATCAACTAATCAATGAAGTATAGATCTATGTTGAAATGTGATAACATATTGCTAATAAAACTGCAATAGTTCAATGAAATGAAAATTCATACTGATCTTATATAGGTTCCTCACATCGCTGCATGTATATGAATCAACGATATGATATAAATAATGCATATTACCTGTGCATTTTCAGGCTTCGTAATTATTTCTGGAAAATACTCTCCATTAATAGCATTAGTGTATGTAATTGTTACAGTTGCATACTTTAAGCAATCAATAATATTTTCTTTTTTTCTGAAGGCAGAATTACTGATGAATAATTTCCTGTCATTGTTTAAGACTTTATTAAACTTTTAAACATTTCAAACTTGGTATATAACAAAATTTCACCTATTAAGAAATATTTTTCCTCAAAGTTAATTCATATTGTTCTTCTAAATTAAAAATTGAAACATATCTAAGATCAATAAATATAACTCAAATTTAATTTTGCTGTCACTGAATTACTTTCAAACGTTGCCTATAGTGTAAAATCCTAAAGTTCTATAATGAAGCCTTCCAAACAGACTTAACTATATTAAAAATATATTTTATGTTTGTATCAGTTCTTTAGTAATGAAAATCCCAACGTAAATAGAAAGAAGTGAAAGTTTATATTGCAACGTAGCAAATAATGACTCAAGTTATTTAGTCTTTGGGCTATTTACTAGTAACACATAATCTATATCTTCTTATGCAAATGTGCGTATTTGTATGGTATATTTGAATAATTTGATAACAGGAGGGATTTGTTATAAAGTAAGTTTGTCCTGAAACATTAATATAAAGTTATACTAGTAACAGAAGAATCCAATGGGAAGTTCTATTGTAGAATGCTATTACCAAAGAAAAACCTCCTGTGTATTATATAGAATTAAAAAAGACATAATTATTTGTATATGTGCACTACATTCTTCCATAGCCTAATGATGATTCTTTATGTTTCCCCATTGTTGAATACTCTGCACATCCTTTTGAGTATGGTATCTGTTTGTACTCAGAGTAACCATATGTGTCAAGTGGGGAGATATCAGTCCCTTTCCAGATTGAAAAAATAAAATGAGGTGAGATAATAAAGGGACATATCCAAGATCACAGAATTACTAATTTGTGAAACTGAGGTAGAATATAGGCTGCCAGGCCTCCTATAAGAGAACTTTTTCTGCCAAAAATCGCTGCCTTCACAATCTATGTGCATAGAAAACTGCGAAACCTGTTAAGTGGAACGTTCATTTTACATTGGTGTAAATCACCGGCCACTGCCTTGTGATTCACCCATTTGAGGAGGTTATGTCTGGTTAAAGCTAACAGTTACTGGGAAGATTCATATAGTAACCTCTAAGATACAACATCTGTGCATGACACTACAAAGCTCAAAGTGCCAATTTGGAAACGTCAGAGTCTGTAGGACAGCCACACAAACACACCCAATACACATCATTCACTGATTAAACAAAAGGTTAAGAAAATGAGAAATGTGCTTTCCTCTTTCATGCAGTGAATAAATAAATTAATAAAGGTGTTTGACTTGAATAAATAAATTACCAGGAATAGACCTTATATGAAAGGAAAAAAAAATCAAGAATAGAAATGATCAGATAGACAGAAGATACTAACTGTAGCAGAAGTAGATTCAACTCTTATTCTTTACACTGAGTGTTTCACAGACTTCTGTCTCTCTTCCCTCTGTGCCCTCTATCCTACTTTTAAGCAGAATTATATTAAAAATCTTTTCTAACTCTGCTTTTCCTCTGTCACCATTGAAATGTTTCATATGTTGTTTTTTTCTCGTGACCAAGGGCATCTTAGTTTTTCTTTGCATTATCTCCCCAGTTTCTGAGAAGTGGACTCTTCGTAACTCTGAATCTTGTAGTGACACACTTCCTTTTCCCACTAACCTCCCACCTTAAACTATAAAGAAGAGACTGAGAAAGCCTGAGATGATTGATCCACATTATCCCACATGCAACTGGGAAATTCTAATCCATCATATGCAAAGACTCATGTTGTAACAAAAGCTTTAAGCATGAGTAATAAATGATGAGAAAAGGTGGTTCTATCCCCAACAGGAAAATTCTCAAGTTAGAAAAATAGTAATAAAAGTGAGCAGCCTCATAGACAGTAGATTTATGCTTTATAGCTGTTAAAGCCTCACACTTAACCAGCCGGTGGGGCAGAATCATTCCCATGGATCATAAATCACTGGGTTTTCTACAGTTCGCAGTGTTCACCTTCATGTTACTACTAAGACAAATGCTACCTTGTAGTTCAAGAAAATTTGCATTATGTGGTAGAATGATATGAATGGCCAATCCAGTTCTCCTGAGTACCTGCAGATTGTCATAAAATAACAAAAGCAATACTATATTATGGAATTGCTGCTCATAGCACTCCTCTTGATGGTGAGCCAAAGTACTGAAGCACTTTAGAGTTTAGTTAGAGCTTTAGAGTAAGGTCATAAAAATACATTTGAGTAAGATACAGCTATTTGAAAAGCTTCTGTTCATTTTTTTTTTTTTTTTGAGACGAAATGAAGCATATAATCTGGGAAAACAACATCAAACGGAATGCTTTCTACCTGGTTCCCAGCAATTTCTAGTAGCCAGGCCCACAGAAAATCAGCAGAACTATTAGAGAAAATTGGCTTCAAAAGATACATTACTACCAAGTCTTTTATCAATAGAGAAAAAGTAGAACTAAACCATTTTGTAGATATCAGCAACCAAAAATCAGTGTGGTAAAATGATGAAAGTGAAAAGCATAATATAAACCTTCTTCATAGTTGACTGTAACATTTGTTCAAGGACCTGTCCTATGAAAAGGAATCACAACCCTCATGATTCTCCAATAATCCACTGTATAATTAATATGGCTCCATAGGCTATTAATAAAAAATAAAACAGTTGTGTTTTTCACACATGTAAATACATCATTTTACATGGTATGAAATAAGTTAAGACTATGAAGTTATTTATAAATATTACTAATTAATGGAGAATATTTTTTTTCATTCTAGTTAGAAGTATTAGGTTCATCATAAAAGTATTGAGAAATAGAAAAGAATATTGGCCATTAAGATGTAAAGCAGACATGTATGCCTCCTAAAATTTTAATAGATTTTAATATTCAGAATTAAATAGAAAATAATATGTTGAATATCTCTAATGTTGAAGGAAAATCTCATTTGTCATATATTCTTTAAGTAATGTTTACAGTTTTAATCATCTATTGCATTTGAAAACAGGTGATTGGTATGAAGTGTTATTTGCCTGATCAAGTACTTTAGGAAGAACACATTAAGATAAAATATGAAAGAGATTCTATGTGTTTTATTTAAGATACTTTCTGGACACTCATACCCTTTTTCTCCCAAAATGTCATTGGAATTGAAGCAATTTGTTCAAAATTGAGTAGGTATAGCCCTGACATAGCTGGAGTAACTGTAAGGTGAGAGCATCTAAAGGCACAGAGAACAGCTTGAGAAAGAAGCAGGTGAGAGGGTAGGAGAGAAGATAATGTTTCATAACACTGAGAAGGTCTAACTTGGACAACTTTCCTCCCTGTAAAGCTTCAAAAAGGCTCCAAACCTGGATGGTGTGCATTCAGAGTGAGGATGAGATGTAGGGCAATACTCATAGTAACCACATTTGGAACAAAAGGGCCAAATATCCTACCACCACCATCATCCCCACACATTCAGAGAGAATAGCAGAAGTTGATGCCTCTCGAAGTTAAAGTAGATTTTTGTATTCTAAGAAACTGCCAGAGGTTAGCTTAGGCTCCTAGTGGGAATGTTGGGAAAACAGATAAAACCTTCACAAGTATAGGATACGTGTTGAGTTATAGGAGCTTGTGTACTAACGTGAATCCTGCCAGCTAACACCCCACATTATGTATTGACTATTTACAGCCAGCCATCATCACATTCAGGGGAATCTGAAAGATAAACAAACTGACCCCAAAGAGAAAATAAAATCCCTTTCAACTACCTATATCAATCAATCTCATTTTTTCACCAATACAAACCAACAACCAAGAATCACCAGGCAACTGAAGAGAAGGAACAAAAATACAAAACAGAATTTAACGGTGGAGAAAATAATAATTCGCGAATAATAGTTAAATGGAAGAATACTCAGTATTTTCTGATTGATTAGAGATAATATTTGTATCTGAAACATAAGGAAAGACAGCTATAAAAATGAATATAAAAAACAAATGAATACTATGAGTTTTTGTGTGTCTTGTTCATTTGTTGCTTTCAGTTTTATATCCCACATATGAGTGAAATCATATGGTTCTCAACTTTTTCTGTTGGATTTATTTCACTTAGCACGATAGCCTCGATATCCATCCATGTTGTTGCAAATGGCAGTATTTCATCTTTTCTTATGGTCAAGTAATATTCCATTGCATATATGGATCGCATCTTTATCCAATCATCTATTGAGGGACACTTTGGTTGTTTCAAATTCTTGGCCACCATCATATAATGCTGCAGTGAACAGAGGGGTACATATAGCTTTACAGATAAATGTTTTCATATTTTCTGGGTAGATACCCAGAAAAGGGATTACTGGATTGTATGGTAATTCTATTCTTAATTTTTTATAAATTCCATTTTGTTTTCCATAGTTGATGTGCAATTTACCTTCTCACCAGGGGTGTATGAGGGTTCCATTTTTCTCCACAACCTCTCCAACACTTGTTATTACTTATTTTGTTGATAACAGACATTCGAACACGTGTGAGGTGGTATCTAATTGTGGTTTTGCTTTGCATTTCCCTAATAGCTATTGAAGTTGAGCATCTTGTCATATATATTTTGGCAATTTGTATATTTCTTGGGAGAAGTGTCTCATAGACACAGATAACAGTTTAGTGGTTAGCAGAGTGTAAGGACGGAAGGGGTCAAATATATGGTGATGGAAGAACTGACTCTGGATGGTGTAAACACAATGCAATATATAGCTGATGTTTTACACTTGAAACCTTTGTAAGTTCACCAACCAATGTCACCCCAATAAATTTAATAAAAATTTAAAATTGGATATCCAAAAAATAAGATAAAATTATTGGTAATTAAAATATAAGAATAACAACAACAAAAAATAATGTAATACTGAAGAAACCTTTCCGATAATAAAGCCAAAAGACAAAGGTGTAGAAAGAAGGAGAGAAAAGTTATGATAAGGCAAAATACTAGTCTACTGGGAAGTAAATACATAGATATAAAAGGTAATATAGAATGGGAAGAACCTCTAATGTATATTTAATAGAAGAAAATATCACAAGTCTGAAAATTAAAGGTTTTTGAGCTGAGACAGCCATCTCTAATTGCCAAGCAGAGAAAATACAAGAAGCTAAAGAGTAAACAATGCATCTAAATAAAATATGTGTCTTTTAGAACAGGTAGCCACAGGACTAAGAAAAACACCAAATAATAATAATAATTGGTACACAATCACATGATATGTAACATCAGTGACGATGAAAGGAAATGCCTCATGTATCAGCAAAAAAAAAAAAGGGAAAAAAAAGAATTTGTTCAACCAATAATTGAGTGCCCATGATAAGTTTCGCGTCATTCAAAGTGCCAGAGCTATTCCTGTGCATAAAAGACAAATATCAGTTTTGTTTTGTTTTGTTTTTGTTTGTTTTATGATGCTTGTATTCTAAGTGAAAGAAAAGAAACAGTTAACAAAAAAAAAGTAATTTCAGGTGATAAATGCTATCAAGAAAATAAATCTGTGTGGAACATAGGAATTGATGAGTGTACAGTAAAGGAGTTCATGATTTCAGAATTGGGAAACTTAGGAACAAATCTGCAGAGCAAAGTAATTGTTTCAAGTATGAAGCAAGCAAAAACTTGGCATGATGTTGGATTGTTTGAGGTCCTAAATTCATACCTCATCAACAAATATGCATTATAAATCAGAAAAATACAGAACTAATTTCAAGGAAAAAATAAAAGAAGCCTTTGATGGTAGCTGTGAAAGTACTGTTTAACCCTGGAGAAAAAGAGTCCCCTTATCTATAAAGGAGATTTGGAATTTACTATATCAAATGCCATCTATTCAAAAATTCTGTGATATTGCAAGACACTCAAAAGTTTAAAAAAGCACTTCAGTTAAAACCACATAAAATACATTTAAAATATGGTTATATGAATATATTCCTGTTCATTAAAACACCATTTATAATTACAGAAAATTTGAAACAATACATAATCCCATCAGTAGGGAATTGTTTAAAGAAGTATGTTACTTTCTGTTAATGATACATTTAAGCAGTCTTACAAAGAATGAGAAGCCTTCCACAGTATATTTTCAATAGAACAAATATCAAGTTAAAATGCAGTGTAATACCATCTTATACTGGAAATACATAGAATACTGTTGCTAGTGCTAAAAAAGAAGGTTGTTATATATTGCATAGACTCTATTTATATGGCGGATTTATTTTTCTTTACCATGTGCAACTGTTAGTTTTATGCCATTCTAAATAGTAAATAAAAAAGAAGCAAAATTATGCATACTAAGATAAAAAGCACCTATGACACCTTAAGTGTAAAAAAAAAATCTGTAAAATTATGAGAGTATGACTTCAATTGAAGGATATCACAAAGGAAAACCATGTAGTTTATACATATATAAACAAATTTATTTAAAGGCATATAAATATTCTACTAGCATACATATAAATGTGTTAGCTGCAAAGATCTCGGAGGGGAACTTTCAAATCAGGGTTGGGGCAAGGAGAAAGATGTATGAAAAAGAACATTAGCCTTTTATCTTATTTGTTTCCATATTTTTAATTGTTATTTAATAAGAAAATCTTTCTTTAAAAAATGAATGGGGACTGTATATGTATCCTTCTTCATATTTATGAACAACGGTAATATATATGTGACATTTTTAGAGCATTTAACTCTGCATTAAGAAGTTAAGTAAATTGGAATTTTACTGCTTTTAATTTACAGGAAATATGCATTTGATCCATTTATAAGGAAGATATATTGTCTTATAACTATTTTAATAAAAATATCTGTGGGTTATATAAACATACTTAGCTATTTCCAAATAAGTTAGGCCAAAAAATTCAGACACTTAACCTTCATTAGAAAACCCAGTATCTATCAGTAATGATTTGAGAACTTTTCATATATTTGTGAAAGTGAATGTTTTTGACTGCTATTGATAGCACTATAGATTATTGTAGCTGAAGAACAATAAATTTCAGTTTATCTTGGTAGTGATCTGTTCAGCCTACAGTGCCATCTCTGAAATATATGGATAAATGCAGAGGAACTTTAATTTTGTTTTTAATGAAATATATATGCAGAAATATGTATGAGAGGAAAAGGTTCTGAGTTCATTGGTCTCCCAAATTAAAACCCCTTACTGAGAAAGGCAGGCACTGTGCCAGGAGCAGCCTGCTCCCCTCCAAAGGCTAAATAATGATGAAATACCTTTTTGTCGATTTGAGTCACTATATTTTGGACCCCTTGTTTAGAATAGATTAGCCTGCAATTTAGCTAATAAATCCCTAAACAAAGGTATATTTGTCACTGTCATCTGAATACAAAGAAGGAACAGGATATTCCCTAAATGAAGGCCAAAATTTGGTTAATTCAGAAATAAAAGAGTGTTTTATAGATTTTAACCTTCTTCCTTAAAATCAATGTCCACACCAACTTATCAGTTGAATTTCTCCTTGTATTTGATCTTCAATAAGTTCTTTAAAAAACCTTTCCCTCAATTGAATGCAATTCAGCAAACATTTAATTTTATCTAATTGCTTTTGAAATCCAGAAAGCACAACTCGGACACAATAAACTTGAAAAATTAGCTACTGGTCATGCATGGGCTTCAAAGAAATTCATTTTTTTTCCCTCAGATTCTTTCGTAATGATATTTGAAAGTAATATAATTTATTAATCTTTCATACAAAATTCAGTGAATTTTCTTGTTCACTTTATGATAAATATGACATGAGACAAAATTGTAAAATTTTATTAATCTAAAGTTGTTCATGATGTACACAGATCCAAAGAAATCTGTTTAAAATAGAAATGGAAATCGCCTTAAATTGGTTGGATAATAGTAGTAAAATTTCCCATTTAAAAATGTTTAGTTGCTGATTAATATACCATTTCATACCTCAAGTTTCATTTTATAATGTCTAACTTTTGTTTCTGAACAAAACTTGAATGAGAAAATTACTTAATTTTTAAGTTCTCACTCAAACATTCTTTCTTTCTGTGTAAAATTCAGACCAAATGTCTGTAGACATGCCCTAGAAACCTTGGTAATTTGCAAATGCAAACTAAAACAGAGTCTATACAATCCAAATGATTACTGTCACTGGATGATCAATTAAATAAGACTACTCAAAGAATGGCGTATCTCCACACACCTGATGCTTGTGGTGATAGATGGTGGGGACAAAGCTGAGAATATCCCCGGTTTCAGGCAGACTTCTCTGTATGGTCCACAGGCCCTGTTGCCCCCAACCTTACACTTGCCAACCACCATCATTTCCATGGATTCTAGAGCAGACTACTCAATTGTCACTCACAACATTGACTATCTTACATGAAGTAATCCCAGCCACACCACCATTCTCTATCACATTACAGGTTTTTATCTTCTAGTTAAATACTTACATACACCTGAATCATAAAATCTATTCCTCTCTGATCATTGTCAGCCTGTTCCCTACAGGAAAGAAGTTCCCCTTATTATGGCTCTGTCACCAGTGCATAATTCATGGACTAGAAGAAATTAGGGACAAATATTTGTGAACTGGCTGACTGATGAAAGTCATGTCAGGTTTCACTGTATCTCTATCAGGAACTCCTATTAAACTAATAAATATTGGAATTGATAGATATTTTCACTGTTCCTCTGAACTTCTCATTTCTACTTCTTATCTATTGGTCCTTTAATTCTATGTAATAGGAAAATTCCTTAACTCTATCTTTTAGCTCACAAATTTGACCTTAATTAGTGTCTCTTTTTCTGTTTAACTTAATAATACACTTTTCTTTCTTTCTTTCTTTCTTTCTTTCTTTCTTTCTTTCTTTCTTTCTTTCTTTCTTTCTTTCTTTCTTTCTTTCTTTCTTAAAGGATAGGGCCTATTTTAATTTTAAAAGAACAGGGATGATTTCTTTTTCATAGCATCCATTTCTGTTTAATAAATGAGTGTCATTTCCACTATTTATAAGCCTATTAATTACATTATTATTAAAATATTTTCTGTTTTCTTTATTAGTTCTGTTCTTTTGAATACCAAATTCTGTTATAGCATTTAGTGTCTCTCAAATTTTTGCTAATTTTTAAAAAATTTTGTGTGCACTATTGGTCTGTTCAATTTTCTTTTGTTATAACTATTATAAAGTTAATTAAATAAAGTTCCTAAACATCAATAACCAACTTTTTAGAAATTGAAGATTTACATAGGCATATTTTCAAGAAGCATTCCACATTTGCGGTAAGATATGGGATAAATAAACTCTATCACATAAGGAAAAGAACTCTAAAAGAGAATTGCAACAATACTCAGTTTAAAATAGATAATTTTTAGTTGTCCTAATTATATCACATAATATGAATCAAACTCTTGCTATGTGAAGGCCGTGCAATCTGATGTTTGATTTAAAAATGTCAGAAAGCAGGTTAATATGATCTATTCGTTACTTTTTTGTCCATGAAAGTAGCAGATATAGAAGTGAATTTTTTGGTTTATGATGTACTCTATTCCAAGAACAATTGCTGCACAGCCAAAAAAATAAAAAATAAATTAACTTGTCATGTTCTTCTATTATGTTACTTTACACTTCATTTGTTTCTGTTACACAGCCTTGTACTTTATTATTTCTCATTGCTACTAACAGGCACATTCAATTCAGTTCCAATAGAAGTCTCCATCATCTATTAAACTATGAAACTAATGACTGCAACATGTAACAGGTTTAATTACATGTATCGATTCTAAAATGTTTATCCCCTTGTTTGTCCCTTAAAAATAATCCAGTTAAACTCTATTTATAATTTATTGATGAGTTAGTTAATCGAGTTAATCTTGCAAAAGGAAATCTTTTAATGTGACATGTTTAATAACATCCATGCTACTTCATACTCGCAAGGCACATAACGTTGTTTCACATTCAAAACAACGTTCAAACTTATTTCTTTCCGTTGACCTTCAGAATTCATATAATAGTGAATAAAAAAAAAATATTAGCTGCATATCTTGTTAAAACTCTTTAATATTTGTGTGACTGTTTTTATGATAATCAGTTTAAGGATATTATTAATTACTCTCTCTGCCTCTATCACAAACAGACACACACACACACACACACACACACACACACACACATCCTTACCTACTTTTGCTCCGCTCCATGTTCACTACCAATACCCTAGTCTGAGAGTCTGAGTCACCAGTCACCATCACGTCTCCCGGGTTTTTGCCATAGCAAAATTTTCCTCTGCACTTTCTTACTTCTAATACCAGTGAAATTGGACCCCTCAAACTCTTTACTGGACATGCCCACACTGGAGACTCCTCCACTGGAAAACTGCATCATCTGACCTTTTTAACCTCTTCTACGTTATCTGCTGTCATTCTTCCTATTTATCTCAATGCTTACACTGCAGTCTCCCTGACCTTCTTCCTCTTTTGGCCAAGATCTTTCTCTTTCTCTGCCTTGCCTCTCCAGCCATACTCAGAACTTTCATAGATGCTCTTTTCTGACATTCCCTCTGCCCCCCCACCCCCCCATTCCACCAACTCTTTTCTCAAATTAAATGTTTCTTCCTTGAAAATGCCTTTCCTGACTCCATATAAAATTAGTTCTATTATTATAATGTCTTATAACACCCTCAGTATTGTTTCCTAGCATATACACTATACTTTGTAATAGTGCATTTTTCAGAAGAAATGTGTCTTTTAATTTTAATTAGTTTGCAAGCTCCTAGGGGACAGAGGACATGTGTGTTTGATTAAATCATTGGCTGTATAGGTAGTTCCTGACACAGATCTTAGGTCATATAGACACAATAAATATTTGATTACAAATGAATAAGTTTTCTCTTAAAATTCCAAATGAGATAGGAATAATGTATAAATATAAATATTTTAAGGAGCCATATATCTTTAGGAATATATATATATATATATATCATATATATCATATATCATATATATATCATATATATATATCAATATATATATATCATATATATATTATTTTGAATACATATCATATTTTAAGCCTTTTCATTCACTAATTTGGATATTGACCCTGTTACTCCATAGATACCTTCAGATATTTATCCAAAAATTTGAAACATACTCCTTTTGTAGACAAAGCAATATTGTGCGTGTGTGTGTGTGTGTGTGTGTGTTTTAATTTTGAATCTAAATACAGTTAAGCAATTGACCATGAATTGCATGAAATACAAATTGGAAAAAAATGTGTTTTCTTGTTTGCCAAGTTTTCCTTATGTGCATGGATATATATATATATATATATATATATATATATATATTTAAATTAAAGTTTATTGGGGGGGACAATGGTTAGTAAAGTTACATAGGTTTCAGGTGTACAATTCTGTATCACATCATCTATATATCACATTGTCTGTTCACCACCCAGAGTCAGGTCTCCTTCCATCACCATATATTTGATCTATTTTCCCTCATCTCCCACCCCCCCACCCCTCTTATCCTCTGGTAACCGCTAAACTACTGTCTGTGTCTATCATGGTGATATACTTTTAAACATAATTTTAAATGGTGTTCTTTGAAGAAACTGAGTAAACTGAAAAAAGGAAACCTTCTAATTATTAAATGATTAAAAATACTAACATGTAGTTATTAAGTATAGGAGAATAATATTGAGATCATCGTATTTAAAAAATTTTGCCACCCATAGTTCTGTGAAAGCAACTTTTAAATTCAGAGTTAAAGACTGACAATAAAATAAACATTGGCAATAAAATATTAAGTGTTCAAATTTGGCATGAATAACAATTACCAAAATTAATGTTTCTATAATCTTGATAATCACTTGCTTCCCCTCTTAGAAGGCTCATCCCTTAATGATTCAAAACATTATTTAATACATTTCCATTTTCAGGAGTCTTTGAAGCAAGTATCATCTTGGTCTTTCATAATCATTCATTCCACCAGCTTTTTATGAGAACTCACTGTGCACTGGGGAGACAGAAAAAAGAATAAAAACACCCCACTGCCAAGGAGGACAGAAATTTAGCAGACAAATAAATACACATAAAGAGGGTTTCAGACACACCTTTGAAAAAATAAGAAAGTTAAAGGAATCAAAAGTGACAGGGATTGTCACTTTAGGGCATAGGTACAGGACAGACTTTCAGAGAAGGTCACTGAGCTGAGACCAATATGCGGAACGAAGCAGGAAAAGGGGAGAGTAAGTGCAGAAGCTGGAGACAGGACTGCAATCCCTGTGACCAAGAAACAAAGAGGGCCGGGTGCCTAAAGCAAGCAAGTGGAGAGGCACATTGTTAAGTAAGAAGGTCTAAGGTGAGCCAGGATTCGGGTGATAGGATTTGTAGGACAGAGTAAAGACCTGAATCCATTTCTAAAACTGCCATTGAAGGGTGAAGACTATTGAAGAATTACATATTGATAATTCTACGTCTGTTTAAAAGGTGAAGTTGGCAAACAAAAAGCCAACTTTTTGTTCAAAACAAGAAGACCGGATGGTGAGCACTAAAGTATCCTGCCTGGCAAAAGTTGATGGCATTGCCTGGGTGCTAGTGGTGAAAGTGGTGCTAGAACTTTTGATGAGCTACATGTTAAAGTAGAACGACAGAAATAGCTGATGGAATAGTCATATTGTTAGAGAGAAAAACAAGAATCAAGGATTTTTTTTTCCATCAGCTCATTAGAAGAATTTATTTTTCCCAATATGTATAAAAATTGTGGAGTTTGGAAAGGCACATGAATAAAACAATTCATATATTTACAATATTTGTATGTCTGCCTCATTTGATTTGCACTTTTACAAAATAAATTCCACCTTGGTCAAACATTGCTTTAACTGAAAGAGCAACAGTGTCCAGTCAACCAACAGCACACCAGTGCCTTGACTAATTCCCATTTTCAGGACATCCACAGACATTTTTAGTTTGGAAAACTTTTTCAGTCTCATGTACGAAAATAAATATAAAATATAAAACAAGGCTTGAATAATTTCATTGGAGTTTTCCAGCATATTAAAATGTAAATATTTTTTCCTTATGTCAACATTTTTCTTTGAATGCTCACACAGGTTTATTTAGTATTATAAACTGACAAAAATCTCTGAAAATTTTCACTTGATCTGGTCAAGTCTAATTGCCTCCTGCCGCTAATTGCACTGGCCCTTGTGCATGAATGATCTTAATATGCCAACTTCAATCATAGTAAGGAGAAAATGTATTAAAGCTGCAGAAAGGGTGAGGCATTTTAATGGTAAGATGCTATCTCAGCATTTTCACTTATTAATATCTCTGCATAATAGAAATTCTGTCATGATTATTGAAAGCGATATTTATTTTTCTCTAGATAACTTCTTTCAAAAGTTAAAATATAGAAATAAGAGGATGCTAATTAGCTCATGATTATAAAAGGTACTTTTCCAACTAAAGGATCTCTCCAAAACTAACAAAGATTCAAATAAACTCGTACCAGGAGACTGACCAAGCAGGCATTCCTAATGCCGTTTATTTGATTTATTTTGTCATGAAAATGGAAAGGTAGTCCTTGCTAAGCTTAATTGAATAACATAGATCAGGATATTATTTCCTTGATACATTTATGATTTTTGGAGTGCCAACCAATTTTACATATAATTCCTCTACATGAAATATGATATAAGTAGCATCCAGTGACTGTTTTAGGTCACAAATTTGAAATGTGTTTCTATCATATCATTTCCAAGTCATTTCTCCATGTGTCTGTGTTTGATTGGGTGAAAGTCACATCAGAATGTTTGGCCATAAAACTAAACCTAACTCCACTACTGTCTTTCAGAGTAGTATCATCAATCTTTTCAAAACGGTGAATATGACCTTATGATAATGTATCATGCCAAAGGCAAAATTTTAAGCCTCACATGGTCTACTTTAGCAAGAAATGACTTCTTAACTGGCACTGCAATTGAAATTATTCATCAGCATTCTGAATTCAAACTAGTTTTTCTCAGTTAAAAGTTGTTGGAAAAATTAACTGTGCACTGTAGTTGACGAAATAAAAATCATTTAGTACAAGCAATTTTTTTTTTCTTTTTAGAAAGCAGCTTTTTCCAAAGTTTACAATACTGGAGAAAAATAACTCAATTTTAGAAACTTTCAAATATTCAACAAAAAACAGAACAATTCTATTTTCTTTCAATGTATAATATTCTGTTGCTCAATGTAGTTATGAATGAAATAAAGTATTAGCAGATTTTATATACCATCAGCATATTATAAAACAGATATCTATAATTTGTAAACATAGAAAAGTCATGAATTTAGCAAATAATATTATTTCTAATGCCAAATGAATATCACTTTTTATGCAAAATTGTTTTCCCACCAGATTATTTGCCAACAATTTAAGATTCAGATTGATTTTTAGCTCACATAGAAGAAGTCTCTACCATTTAATTCGTAGAATAAATCACTTACTCTTGGTATTTCAGCTTCATTACAATTAAATTAGGTATTTTACTCTAGTATTTCTCTGAGGAAAAAAAAAACACTGAAGTTCATATATTATCACACAATGATGTTTCCCATATTCCTATTGTTGATATTGTGGGTTTTATCTTCCATTAATAATACAATGAAAAGTTAAATTGGCTACTCTTTGTATTCAGCAAGAGCCATAACATTAAAAAATAAAATGGAATCTACGTTTTTTAGAGGGAGGTGGTATCAATGGCATGTGATGAATTTCATTTATGCTTATCTAAAATATGTCTCCAATATAGTCGAATATTGGTCTTTTTCTCCTGTTTGGAGTTGTCCAGTATTGGATTTTAGTAGAAAAATACTCAGATAAACACTAAAAGGGAATAAATAAAACTTTCTCTCTGGGCACCAAATATTTCAAAAGTTTGAAATATTTTTATTGGTATCATCACATAATTATTTATACTCAAAATTCTAAAATGTACTTAGAGATGCAAATATAGCTAAGGTATCATTTTTATCTTTGATATTTATTTCTTTAGTTATTTCAACATTAATCTTTTTCGGTGAAACTGATGATGAGCAAGTATATATCATTTCCTGAATATTGTTCACTCTGCAAGTTGCAATGTAAAATGTTGCTATAAAAAAAAAAAGTCCTTAGATTTGATATTTGCTTGATATACTGAATTACTATAAGGAAGTGAAGATTCTGAAATATTACCTTATTTCTTTATTTCTTTAGACATTAAACAGAAGTTAATGTGGTTATTGAAAGACAGACTTTCTTCATTTACAATCTGAGCACAAATTTAATAAAATCTAGTATTCTGAAATCTTAGCATTTGCTGATATTAATTAGTTATCTATATTTATTTACATGATAATAATCAGGATAATCCTGAAAAAATAATAAACTAAAGTAAATATATTTACCTTTATAAGTTTGATAAATTTCTGTCATATTTTCCTTAATTTTGTCATTTTCCACTCTCAAAGCATCATTTTAATGTTTAACTTGCCAACTAATGTATGCATTTGCATAAAGACATACATAATACTTGTGCTATAAGCCCCTAGATAAAAATCTAGGTTAGCTTGTAAGGTAAAAAAATATAAGATTTGTAAATGTCACAATAATAAATCTGATAGTTCATTGGAAAGATGTATTAGACATCAAAAATTTTGCTCTAGACAGGCAATGTCCCCACCCTGAAAGTAATAAAATAGGTCAATGTCTAACTGTTTTAATAATGTGACTGTTAACCACTGAAATATTTTTTTGACATATCAAGAAATTACAATTCCAGACCTCAGCTTTCTCTTAAAATTATTCCTAGTTTCACATTGATGTTATCTATTAAACAAAATTATCATTCCAATTCCTCTCTATGAGAATAATTGTATATGTTTTAAGTAATTTCAAATAAGGAACCCTCTTAAAAGGTAATAGTTTATAATACAGTAATAAAAAAAGTTTAATATAGAAGTGTGTTGTATCTAACAAAGGCATCACAATTATTCTTTCATGATCCAATATTATATTAACAATATAGATTGTATAGGGGCCAATAGTAATAAATTTTAAAAGATTAAAATAATGTGCAGTGTTTTTCTGACTGTATTTAATTTAAATTGAAAGTCAATAACAATATTTTGGAGCCCTAATATTTTTATATCAAAACTCCCACTTCTAAAAATATCCATGAGTCAAAGAAGAAATCACAAGAGGAATCAGGAAAATTTTCAAGCCAAACAATAAACACACACACACACATACACACCTGTGAGATGAAGCTAAAGCAGCATTTAGAGGGAAACATAGATTTAAATGCTTATGTTAGAAAAGAATAGAATCTAAAAATCAATGACACAAATTCTAGGCTTAAATTTTAAAAAGAACAAATTAAATGCAAAGGAAGTAGAAGAAGGACATGACCAAGATAAAATTTAAAATATCAATAAAGTAGAAATTTAAAAAAAACTATAAAGAAAATTTAAAAAAAAAACTACAAAGCAAATCAATAATGTGGAAATTTAAAAAACTATAAAGATGCCAAAAGTGTGAAATTTAAAGAATGATACAGTGGTTCGAGACATGAGCCACTCATGTTTACTGTGAGTAGCGTACTTGCCCTACTTCCACATTTCTGGATCCTTTGCTGAGTTCTTAAACTTCCCTGTTTTCTGCACTGTGTTTGGCCAGTATCTGAGTGCCGCATGGGTACCAGCACTGAGCCATCCTTGCCAACTAAGGACTCATATAACAACAAGCTTTTGCTCATGACTCCCCGCCAGACTGGCTCAAACTTTCTCAGAACTGTGCTGTTGTCTGAAGATCTTCAAAACCAGTCTTTTAAAAATTTTTCTCCTTTTCTAGGACTCAGACTGCATCACAATGAAGGCTTTTTCTATCTTCTCCTGTTGCCTTAATGTTTGTCTTTCACCATCATTTTCCTCAATACATCTTTTGCATACCTAATCCCATCCACCACCGGCAAAGCTTTAAGTCCCGCAAGAAAACATGAAGTAAGAGAAATGTTTGGGAATGGCTCTCTATCTGGTTTGCAAGGAGGACCCCGTAGAGAATTTTGTGTGAAGGACAGTCCCTGGCAATACTTCTGAAGTATTGAACTGCTTCAAAAGCAAGTGCTGAAGATGTCACTGCTTTGGGCTTGGAAAAGTGCACTGGTGGAAGCAAATGCCCTTGCAGATGCAGCGACTCAGACATTTACAAGATATGGGGAAACAGTGCTTACAAGTAGGGTCATGATTGGTACGCTTCATATCAAGGGAACTGCACAAAAAATAACAGGCTAAGTGTGAGAGCCAGAGGGTCTCTTTGGCAGATTAGTAAGTGGGCCTTCTCTCCTGCAGTGGGAAAGCAGCCACTGCTGAATGGACAACTGAAGTGCTGATAAAACTGTTGATATCCAGAGACATAAGAATCCTAAGACTAGTCACGTCTATTATCCTAAGGTCAGGGTTCTAGTTGGGAAAAGCAGAAACGTTGAAATATAAGGTGGGGATGTCTAGGTAGCTGCCTCCAAGGAATCTGTTTCTGTAAGACTCTCCTGGACCCTGGGACTTTCAGAGTGGCCCTTCCCTGAATCTAAATGAGACTACGTCTTCAATTATGATTAGGAATAAAAACAAAATAAATTCCGTGATCTTTCTAAAAGTAGGATACATAGGTTTGGCCACATTTCTGTCAACTAGACAACTTTTTTTTTTCTTCATATGGCAAAATGACCTAGATGGTTAGTTAATGAAATGATGTATCTATTTATGAGTGTTAGAAATGTGATAAGGGTAGCAGTATGTCACTGGCTATAAGACTGTCCGTATGTCCCCACAGTTAAGTGAAACAAAATAAAAGAAACAATTCTTCAGGGAAACTGGGAATGTGATTGCCATTATGGCCAAGAAACATGAATTTAGATGAACTTTTTTTGTAATGTTTATGGAAGTTTAATTTTTGCAATTTTTAGTTCTCCAGATGTCCTTCCCAGATTTATCTTTATTTAAGAAAAAAAATATTATTTTAAATGTTAGACTAAATAATGCATATTAGGTTCTCGTGTTTTTAAAACATTACTATTTCTTCTCTATTAGGTCCTTGCCCCAGGCAAAAAACAACCCTAACACAAATATTGAAAAGGAATTAAAAAAAGAAACCTCAAGAGACTCACTAAGATATCTTAGGATTTTTGAACAATCAAAAAGGCAAAGGTTATATGAGTTATCTGAAATCTCCTTTGAGGGAAAAATTGATCCATTCCTTTAATGTACTTTGCAACAAGGATTAATTCTCTGTGAGTACTTTAAATAATATAAGGGAAAGCCCGTTAAGGAGAGGAGACTCAATTCACTGCTCTGGCTCCCTGATCTGGATGAGAACTTTTAAAATCCACCCCAGGAGAATATATTCTCTATCGATTTTAATATTATCTTAAACCTGGAGAAAAATTATTTCCTTCTGAAAAATATAGTTTAAAATAATCAAATAATACTCTGTATCCAAAGTTGCTACCAAGAAACTCTCCAAATATCAGCAAAAAATTTCAGAGTAGAGGTAGAAGGCAACCAGTAAGGGATAAGAAGAATATAAATGGAAATTTTATCAATCAATGTTATAATTAATTATGCTTATTGTTGAATGAATATTAAACAAGTTAGACTTCACTGTAATAGTTATAAATAATAATAAAACATTATTCTATGTTTTATAACATATATAATATGACATTATTTATAACAATATATCAATATATGTAATATATTGACATAGCACTTTATAGATTGCAAATGGCTTTACCAAATTTAATCTGCACAACCATGTGAGAGAAGTTTTGCTATTAAATTGCTTTTTTTTATTAAAGTTTATTGAGGTAACAAATGTTAGTTAAGTTACATAAGTTTCAGATGAGAAATTCTGTAATACATCATCTGTATGTCATGCAACTCAACAACAACAAAAAGTAAACAAACAAATAAAAAAATGGGCAGAGGATCTGAGGAGACATTTCTCCAAAGGGAACATACAAATGGCCAATAGACATATGAAACAATGCTCAGCATCACTAATTATCAGAGAAATGTAAATAAAAACCACAATGAGATACCACCTCACACCAGTTAGAATGGCTATCATCAACAAGACAAATAGTAACAAGTGTTGGAGAGCCTGTGGAGAAAAAGGAAGCCTCATACACTGTTGGTGGGAATGCAGACTGGGGCAGCCGCAATGGAAGGCAGTGTGGAGGTTCCTCAAAAATTACGAATTACCATAAATTGCCTTTAATAGCTTGTGCATGTTACTTTACTCCTCTAAGCCTCAGTTTTCTTATTATAAAAGGAGGGAATTACAGTAAATTATTTTAAAGATATTTTCTAACTCAAAATTTTATTTTAAATAAAGACAGCAAGAGCTAAAGAATAATACACTATCCCCAAAGTTTGCATTTCTTGTTACAAAACTCCAAGGTGCATTATTTATTATAGTTGTTTTTTTTCATACCTTTAAACATCTATAAATGACATACCATAAAATTCACCAATAAAAAGCATACAGCACAATTTTTTTATTACACAATTTTTTTATTGTACTCACAGTGTTGTGTAAGCACACCACAACGTAAGTTTAAAATGCTGTATCACCCCCCAAAATTCCATGTCCATTAACAATCACTCCCCACCCCACACTCATAGCTCAGCCCCAGCCAACCACTGTTCTGTTTCTATGATTAGATGAGTTTACCAGTATCTTGACCTTTCTCATCATTATAGTTCAAGTGAAGGTCAGTGGTTTTCAACCAAGCACATAGGATAAACAGAAAAGATCATGGGTAGAATGGAAAAGGTTAGCCATGTAATTTGAAAAAACCTACTGGTAGCACATGGTGTACAAATCTGATGAGCCAAACACCTGTGCTTTTCATAATCCAATTCCAAATGATTATGATGTTATTTTGTAAAGTATGGAATTAAATAACATTTTTTGATAATTCTCTTGGATAATAAAAGTAGAAGATGTGCATGTTTATATCAGTAGTTACAACCCTTATTCTGAATTATTTAAAATGCAAAATTAAAGCTACAGTTCTGAGGTGATTTACATTTCATTCTTATTTGCTCTCAAGTTAATATCTGTTGCTTCATATGGTTATATTGATTTGAACATTTACTTCAGTATTTTATTGGATATTTATGCTGCTTTATTGGCTATTTGTATACTTTTCTAAAAATTTAGAAATTGCTATAAGTTAATAGCCAACTGATTTTCTTCTCTTCCAAATACATAGAATATTTATGAATGTAGCCTTGTTTCTCAATGTATTTCAATTGCTCTTAGCTTTGCTATTCCCTTATCCTATAAATGATCCTAATTGAATAGATGTTCACTTAATGAAATTAAAATATGCTTTATTCTTTAATTTTGAAAGTCTGTGCAAGTACAGCTTTCTGGTAACTGCTTATGATTTCTTTTGGAATATTCAAAAGTCTCAGCTTGTTGCTGTTCAGAAAAGGCTTGCTGAAAAATATGATTCAAGAGAGGCATACTAATAGTTCACTGATATTGATATAGCCTCTGCTTCATCAGTACTGCATAGAAATGAAATTAAAATCATAAAAGCAGAACAAGACATGCAGATGCATTACAGAAAGCAACACACAGGAACCAGAGCAATCGACAATCAACTTTCATTACCTTCTCATTTTTCTCTTATATGCACAATCAATAGTGCTTTCCTTTTCTTTTATTTATTCTGCCATTTATTTCAGTTGTAACCAAAATCTCACCTTAGTACTTTTCCTTTACTTTTTATTTCACATGATCAATTTTCTGAAGTTATTTACAATTATGAAAATATAGGAAGCAGTCATTCAGCAATCTGTTTTTTGCTTGGACAGGTATAAATGAAAAATGTTGTTTATTAAAAGAGTCTTTAGTATGGTGTTTTCTTTTCTGTGTTTGTGTTTTAATATATATCTTGGATCTAGCCGAGTGAATCAAAACTATATACAATCATTATGTTAATGAATATGGAGGGTTAAAACAGAGAAATAATACATAAATACAGGGTTTGCATAAGGTGGAATACAAGGTACATGAATTTGTAATGTATCCACAGCTTGTGCTTAGAACATTGACTGACAAGAAAAAGGTCCATTCTTAATATTTGTTACAAAGTTAGGTTATGAATTGGTTCTTAAATATTTTATTTTAGTAAAATAGTTTACTTTCATTAATGAACAGGGAAAAAATTATTATGTTATCTTTACTCCACTACCTCTTTTGAATTCTCCATGTGCACTTGAAAAGATGCTGTATAGTTTATTACCTAAATACACAGTTCATTATACATACATAGAATTTACCTAATTGATTACATAATTGATATATTGTAAGATTATAAATTCTTACTTATAGTTTAACCATTTGACTTATCTTAGGCCAAGAGTGATATGTTCAAGACATCTATTTTTATTGTACTTCTGTTAACTTCTTGTCATTCTGGTCAGTTTTAAAAATTGCTGCTGTCTTGTTTGGTTCATGGATATTTATGACTGCTATATCTTCATAATGGAAATTGTACTAATATATTATACAGTATCTTTTGTCTTGTTGAATTTTTTGCTGTGAATTTTACCTTTTCCGATAATCAATCCCTATTTCTCTTTGGCTTGCATTCACCTGGTATACCTTTGTCTCTTCTTTGTTTCAATATATATATTTTTTGTTATATACCTTCTATCAACATACAGGAGGATTTTTTCTTTGCAAGCCATTCTGAAAAAAATATATATATCTTTTAAGGAAGGAATAATGTGTCATTGACATTTAGTGGTATGTTCAATCTCATATCTGTCACCATTTGATTTTATATTTCCTTTGTGTTGTATTCATGCAGTATTTTCCACATACTGGTCTGTTTTTATTGATAATTGTATTCACTTTATTTTGTATTTGTTTTGATATTTTGGAAGCTTTACAGTTGTTTTCTAGTTGTTACCTTTATCCTAATCTTTGGGATATAGCACTTCAGGGGCTTTCCTGTATGCCTGTAAAAACTTTTGTTCTCATGAAGCTTTTTAGGACATTTGTATTGCAAACCATCTTGGGAAATGGAGATAATGGCTTTCTTCAGGGAAGAGTGCATATTTGTTTCCTGATTGGGATAATAAAAATAATGTCTCTATCTGGGGCAAAGTAGGGGTGGGTTTTCTGCCAGCCCACATGAAAGACCGAGATTTCCTAAACTTTGGGTTCCTCAGCTCTGACATGACTCCCCTGCATGTGCAGCCACCATCTGTGCCCATCTCAGCATCACCTACTTGGGACCAGGGGATGGAAAGGAAATGAGACATTTCTTCTCCCAGTGACTATAGCACCATCTTTGGTCTCTCGCTCAGGAGCCTCTTGTCTCCTGTCAGCTTGTATGAAGCAGTGCTAGGCTAACTTGTTACCTTGCCAGTAGAATAAAATCCCATGTCTGTCATAGCTTTTGACATTAATACATTTATTTCCTTTCTTCCACCTTTAGACTACTTTTATTCGGTTTGTCATCTCATAAATACTTTGGTTTCCCACCGCCAGGCAATTGATGAGCTTCCTCTTTTCTCTTTTCGTTCTTCTCCAATTTATATTGTTATTTTTTTTTTCTTTGTCAGAGCATATAACATTTGATAGCAGTCTTTCGTCTTTCTCTCCTCTTTGTATTAATCCTAGATTCATGACCAGAAAGACTCAATTCTTGCCAACTCTATCATTTTGCCACGTAATGTTGGTGAGCAACAAATAGAGCTGTTTTAGATACATGTATCCTAACAGAGATTTGGGAAATTTCTGAAATATAGATACAGAGAAGTCTACTATGGAATTCTTTAAATTGATGAGACCAAAGAAGTAAGTGAAAAGAAGATTATAAACTCACATTCTTCATTTAAGCCACTAAGTAGAACCATATCCTTCTCTCCAGCTATTTATATTCCTGAATCACAGTTTCACTCGAGTCCTGAAGCTGAGATGACATATCTAAACAGTCAAAGTTTTAAAAACTGCATTTTGTCTTTCCTTGGATCCAAAATAAGTTCAAGATGCTGAAATAGAACAATGGATGAGGGCAAGACCTAAAGGCAAGATTTTCCAGGTCCTGCACGGTGTCAGCTCCATTTCTTCCTGAGCACTGGCATTTTTCCCTGTTATATACACTGGAATATTCATAATTTTAAATATGAAGTAAAAATTTAGTATCCTATGATAGTTTTATATTTAAAGAAATACAGTCTAAAAATTCTAAATAAATAAATGAAATATATTTTATTTTTATTAAGTTATAAAAAGTTTCAATTACTAATCCCAACCATGCTTACTAAATCCCTTTTCTTCTTCTTCTGCACCGTCTTTTGGCAGATGAGAAGGAACCAAAATATAAGAGAGAGGACTTGATTCCTTGACAGGATAGATATGGTTATTGAGAAAATTAATTGTAGTAAATAAACTGCAGTGCTTTTTAACAAGACCATGAAAATGAACAAAATAAATGTGCACATTTGGCTATTCTACACAGTAGCAGAAAGAATAAAATATAAACTACACCTCACAAAAACAGAAACTATATTTTTCTTTCTACAACCAAGAATAAGCCCCTCTAGAATTAGAATGTTTTAAATTCAACCATATTTGCTTTGATTTGATTTGTTATTTTAACCCTGCAAAGAAATAAATTATTGTGTTTGAAGTATACATAATTTATTAATTTCACCAAAGAATTTGGCCAACAGAATAAGTGGAAAATCTTACAGACTGTCCCTCTTTGTTCATTTCCACTGAGTGAAACACTGTGACTTCTAGTCACATCTCCGAGTGCCGGTTCTGGGCCCAAGCTTGCTGCTTCCCTCTATTAGAGAAAAAAAAACATCATTCATCATTACGTGAGGTAGAGCTGGAGTCAAAAGATTTCCAAATAAATCCCGAATGGCAGTCAATTAGTCATTACTTTCACAGCTTGTCCATACATCTCTTGTTAAGTGAATGTTTATACACTTACCCTCCCTAAAGGCCTACCCGTAACTTCATGAAACATGGTGACATAGAGCTGTGACACAGCCCTGTTGCAAACTATGTCTCCAATGGCAGTTAATCAAAGGATGCCATGAGCTCAACAAAACCTCTCTTAATAACACAATACAGTGACTATTCACTGTGAACGTTTCTGCTACAAATCTTGTGAATGCCTTTCACCTTAGAAACAAACTATTAATAAATTCAACTTGCAGTAAGAAACCACATAGGAAGCAGCCTATTTCATGATGACTTTTGAGTATGTCTCAAATCAAACTCTGAAGCAACAATTACTATTTTTTAAAATATTACATTTGCTATTAGGATATCGTGTTTACCCAATATTTGGTGAGATGCAGAGTATTATATAAACATCAGCTATTTGGTACCAGAAGCAATCTTTATTTGAATTCCGAAAGTACCAGTTAGAGAAATAAAAAGTATGTATGTAATTTCCTTTAGCCTAAATAGCGATTAAATGAGTCCCTCTGGAAAAGAGTAAAAGTAGATTCCTGGCTGTGGCTAGTAAATTACAACCAATTAATATTATCTAATTTTCTTTGGTTTTAATTATACTATACCTCATTATATTCAAATATATGTATGGATTTAAATAAATAATATAGCATGCATTGGAGACGTAGCTCTAAGTTATTTTATATTACCCTGATGAGGTTTTAAAAGTACTTAAGTCACTTTCAAAAAGCTACATCTTATTTTGTAGTTAAAATAAAATAAAATTGATTGAGGTATTTCTAAGAATTCTGCGGGAAGTAATTATATTGGTAGTTCTAAATGCTAAATTCAAAATGTCACTTTAAAATATAATAATCATAATAATCTTCATAGCACATTCTAGGATAAATAGTCTGTAGTTGGCAGCCACAATCATGACAGAACAATCAGATAATACCCATAATGGGACATGTCATAGAGAACTAAAGATTCAGGCAAATTCATTTGCCACTTTCCTTTTCTATTTTTCAGAAATATTTGCAAGCATATTCTTTTTATCTAGAAATACAAATCATTTGGATTCCCCATATCTGTGCTGAGTTTCATGGTTTCTTTATCCACAAGTAGTTCACACATACATTTGAACCTAATGCATAATCCAGAAAATGAATGAGTAATTTAATGGCATATATCATTTGAGACTGACAAGCTTTGGTTTTGCCTGTATAGAACAGTAAGCTAAATATTCACACAATACTCAGCATCCTTCTCTTCTTCTCTGAATTCCTGGATTATTTTTTCAATATGAACAGAATTACTGCTTATTAATTTGCTTATGAAATAAAATAATTTGCAACAAAGGAGAAATGGCAACTATATAGGTTAACTTCCTGTGCATTTAAAATAATTACATTTAATGACTGCCAAATAAATCAATCTATTTATAAAAGCTTTCATGGAAGAAATCTCCAATTAGATAAATGCTAATTTTGTCATTGGAAAGAATTTTGATGGGAAGGTTATTTTCTGTAATTTATTTTCAATAAATTAAAATCAAACCCAGTACAATATATTAGTTTTATAAATAGCTAGTAGTAACTGAAAAAATATGTCTATACCAGTTGTGTTTATGTTGTCTACAAAGGAAATACCCAAATAGTATAGCTAGAAAGAGTCCCATAGAAATTCTTCATTAATGTAGTATTCTATACATTATTCTTATCATAAGGTGATTCTAGTATAATTGCCACCTATTTATGAGTTTATGAAAAATTAGTAGTTTTAATTAATTTTTTTCATTATTTTTGATCACACAAAAAAAACATATGGATATGTATGTAAATTGATATATATTTCCCAGGTAGGGTAGGAATAACTATTTTAAAAGGTCTTTTTTTGTGTGTGGAAAATGTAAGATATGCAAAATCTAAATGATGTATGTAGGTATAGGAGACAAGTGATTTAGATACACATCACATAATTCACGCAACTTCTTCCTGGTAATACTAGTCTTCACTTACTGAATTATGCAGATGGGAAAACTTACATACCCATTATTTTTTTTATTGTTGTGGCTGAATTGGTTATTAGTCAGCTTCTTGAGAGATCAGTCTAAGGAAATGTATCTTTTGTTTTTTCCTTTAGCCCAATGAACTATTTTAATGTATTCTCTCATAAATTTCTATTTTCTAAAATTTCTGCATGTATCATGACAGAATAAGAGACATTAGTAAGTTAAACAACATCTTAGAATGTGGTATGTTAATACTCATTAATAACATAGGTCATTTAAGTTTTAATATTGAGTATGTCACTAGAAAACTATGTGTGTGTGTATATATATATATATATATATGCATCAGTTAGGCTTTCTGGTATATAGATATTTCTCACAGAAATCTAGGTTTATGTGAGTTTTTTTCTCAAGGCCTTTAATGAATGGAAGGCCTCATAAAATTAAAATACAGAAGATGAAAGTCCATGGCATTGAGAATTCAGGTAAGAAACACTTCAGAAACAAATGATTTCAGGTATGAACAATTTAAAAAGGACTTTGTTCACCAGATAATTTGAACATATATATAAATAATCCTTCAGTAAATTACATTCCCAAACACAGAACTGTCGAAAGCAGAGGACATTTGTAGTGACAATTACATTCTCCCTCTTTCCCACCCTCACACCCAACATTGTCACATCATCCCTGATTTTAACTGTAAATATTCTAGGATGACTTGCTATTAGTACTTGGTCTGATTAAATTGATTATCAGAAGACAATACACAAGTTACTGAAATCCTATGCAGTTGAAATCTATGATACAACATTATTTTCATCCCTGGAAGAAAACAAAAACAAAATCTTTTGGTTCATATCTAGTGTCTGATGTTGACTGGGTACCCAAACAGAGTTTTTTTTTCAAATAAACTTAGCCAGATGCTTCAAGGATTAGAGCAGACTACTGAAAAATGGTTTTCTTTTAGTGTTTGACATTTACTAACATAAAATGACTATTGAGCTCACAGGTATGTGAACATTGTAAGGAGCCATGAAATCTGCTGTTCTTTCCCAGACTAATCCCTTTTCTCTGTTGCTCAGTAACATAATAGGCCATAGTTCATAGATATGCAACACCAGCTAGCAGTGTATAGATGGGATCGATAACATAATCCTATTAAATTCTGCAAAACAGTTTACCTTATGATATAAAGTGGAATTGTGATTGATTTTTAAAGTAAATAGTAGTTCTACATTCAACTCAGACAAAAATCACTTTTAAAGCAGCAACTGTCTCTTTGTGAGACCATATTGTTTTTCCTCAATTTTTCTTGATTTTATAAATAATTTTTTGCCAGTGGGGTCTAATTAAAAGACATTGAATTCTGGCTTGTTTTTCACTTAGAATTGCCTTGGCTCTGTACCAATTTGAAATAGAGAACTAAATGCCAGCTTTGAAGTTGCCACTTACTCTGGAACATTCCTGGTTAAAATAATAGCTCTTAGACAAGGCCAAAGTGTCACTTTTCATAACCTTTTTTAAAGTACAGGATTATTATAAAAATTTTTAAGTTAATTGTCAATATTCAGCCAGTGTGCATACCTGTTTCCTCTTCCCACCACTAACCTCTTGCAATCACTTCTCTGCTCTTTCTCTATGAGTTTGACTTTATTTATTTATTTTTATTTAAAGATTCCACATATAAGTGATACCATGCAGTATTTGTTTATAACTTATTTTACTTAGAGTTGTGCCTCTAGGTCCATCCATATTGTCTCAAATGGCAGGATTGTGCCTTTTTCGTGGCTGAATAATACTCCATTGTATGTATATACTAGATTGTCTTTATACATTCATTTGTTGATGGATATATAGGTTGTTTCCACATTTTGGCAATTGTGAATAATGCTGCAGTGAACATGGGAGCACAAATATCTCTTTGACATTCTATTTTTCATTTCCTTTAGTATGTATCCAGAAGTGGAATTGCTGAATATACTAATTAAAAATAGTAGTTCTATTTTTAATTTTTGAGGCACCTCCATACTGTTTCCCATAGTTCTGAACCAGTTTATATTCCCATCAACAGTGCACAAGTGTTGCTTTTCTCCACATCCTTGCCAAAGCTTGTTTTCTGTTGTCTTTTTGATGTTAGTCATTCTAACGGGTGTGAGGTGGTGTCTCTGTGGTTTTGATTTGCATTTCCCTATCAATTAGTGACATTGAGCACCCTTTCATATACCTTTTGGTCATTTGTTGTCTACCTTGGAAAAATGTCCATTATATTTCTCTGCCTATCTTTTAATCATATTTTTTTTTTGTTGAGTTATATCAGTTCTTTACCTATTTTGGACTAATCTCTTACCAGATATATGATTTTCAAATATTTTCTCCCATTCAGTATGTTTCCTTGTAATTTTATTGAGGCTTTTTTTGTTGTGCAGAAGCTTTTAACATGGATACAAACCCACTTGTTTATTTTTGCTTTTCTTGCCCTTGCTTTTAGTGTCAATCCAAAAAAATAATTGCCAAGACTGATGGATTATGAGAAGATCATAATAAATTCAATTATGGTCCCTACAGAGTTTCTCTTGCAAATGGATTTAAAAATCTTAATGTTAGTGGAAGACTATATATTTAAATATATTAAAGACTACATATTAAATATATTAAAAGATGAGGAAGAAGAATGGTTTAGATTAATTTGTTTAAATATAAATTTAAATTTATAAAAGATTATAGTAAATTCAACCTATATATAGTTATATAAATATTGAGAAGAGAATAATGTATTTAATATTTCTGACATATGTAATATTCATATATATTTGTATGAATTAAAGGCTTAAAATGATAAAAGCAAAAGCAATATTTTAAAAGAAAATCTAGAAATCTATACAAATAATGTAATGAGAGTATTTCCTTACTTAAGACTGCAATTTATGAATAATGAATAATTGTATAGGAAAATACCAATGCACATGGTGAAGCTAACAAGAAAATGGTGTGCAATCAAAATGAAAATGAGTAAATGCTATAAATATCCAGGAAAGCAAATCCAAATAATCAAAAAAATGTAAGTAGGGAAGCAACTGTTGAAACTCTACCGTAAACAACATTCTAAATTTCAGAAATTTCCTATTTCTGTTACACTTGTACATACCATTTTTTTGTTCAATTTATTATAGTTTCAGGGCTTTTTTTTTTTTTAATTTCTAAAGCCAAATTGACTCTCATTTGCTCAAATTTAAGCAATAAATCAAGCATCAGATTCTGTTCAATTCACTATTATTCAAATCTTTTTTGGGGGTATTGAATCCATTGTTAATATTTGTTCAAAATACTACCAAAAAGAGAAACAACAAAACTATAGCCCAGGTACATACCAGTAGCAAAAATTCTCAGAGACCGAATGATGGCATAGATAGTGATTTTCTCCAAATGGAGACGATTCCATTATCTGTAGTTTTATATGTTCATATTTACCTATGGCTAACCATCAAACCATGTCTTCATTGAAGTGTCTATGTAGAATATCTCATGCAATTGACTGCAATTCACTGTTATTCAGAAAATATAAGAGTATGTATTAGTCACTTGTAAACTTATATGTATTGTATGGGGGAAAGAGGAAGAAAAGGCACACATATGGGGGAAAATAATAATTGATAAGGGTAATAATGGGTATATAAAAAGTCTTTGCATGATTCCTGAAATTTCTCTAAAGTTGAAATCAATCCTTTCAAAATAAGTTAAAAATGAAAAAAAATCATATTTCTTGAAATTTTCCACATTCTTCTATCTATAAACTATGCATAGCTAATCACTTCATATATATTCAGCTCTGATCAGTTGAATACAAAAAAAAATAAATCCAGAAAAATAAAAAAATAAGGCTATAATAGATTTACTATTAACTGTATTGCATTCTATGTTGCATGACAAAATTAAGATTTTTTTATTAATAAATAATTTAAATGTTAGTTCTTCTTACCACATCCATATGTATCAGTAGAAGCATTTTATATATTTTTCAACAAATTAACGTGAAAGCAAAGGTAAATTACAGACAAAACATACTGTGGCAATTGAATTTGAGACATATACTCAGAACAGCATTTCTTTCTTAGAGGAAAGTGAGTTCAACAAACTAATTTTCACAGACAAGACTTGATCTAGCAGTCTCTGAATATTTCCTTCCCGTAATAAATTTCCAAAATTATTACAAGTGTTTTACATAGTTATTCCACTTAATAGATCTCTCAGCTGTTTGTCTAAATGTTTCCTCATTGGAATTTCCTCTGATTCTTTCAAAAACATCATCTAAAGAGACAATTCTTTGCAAGGGAGAACTATCACTTCATATTCAGCATCTATTTGCCCTTGATGGAACGTTAAAGTTTTTCATTTTACTGCAGGCTTATAAAGAAAAACTAGATCAGGTAGCTTTATTTGAATAAAAATCATAAACAACCTAATTTACACTAGGTTTTTATAAAGTGACTATATATATTGAAATGAGTAGATTTTTAAATTATTTTTATACGATGTTCTTTTTCAGAAGGCATTTGAAAAAAATGTCATTTCCTTTCTCTTTAGAATATGATGTTAGGTACCAGGTGAAATATTGAAAAGTACTTCAATCTCATCTCAACTCTTTGTAAAATACACCTCAAATAATTATTTTGAATTATATTATTTAGCTTTTTAAGTCAATGGGCAACAATAATTTTCTAGACAGCATTTAGTAGTATTTAAACATATGTTAATCTAATATTTTGAATGATAGTCACAGTGTACTTGTAATATTGGCAAAGCAAATATTTCTTGCAATACCTAGTGACATATTCCATATAAATTTTCATGGGCAGAAATTTTTTTTTTTTTTAGAGCGGTATTTTGACATACGTAACTCGTTCAACTCTGGAACACATTTGACCTACCTAATAATTTTTTAAATTTAGATTTTCATATGGAAGTCCATGTTATTATTTTGAATAGCTTAGGAAAAATTAAAAATCAAACTACGTACATTTCATACTATTATTCTCATTTTTATAAATTTATCCTGTATATATATTGTACTTGTGAGAAATTATCTACATTCAATTTATTCATTTATGTTGTTTATAGGAGAAAAATAATTGAAATAAGATTTAATAACAGTTAATAAAGGTTCAGTTAATAATGACCTATCCATACAATGAAATATTATTTCAAATTTTTAAAAAATAAAGAATACTAAAACTAATAAGAAATTAATTTTACTATATACTACTAGATCCAAAAGGTAAGGCACAAAATTATATGTATTGTACATTGTACGTTAGCTTTTTAATATTTGTATAAAATGGAGGTGAGAGAAAAAAATATATATATATATATTCTTTCTCCTACCTATTGTTTGTGTATATGTGTATAGCAGCATAAATAAATATAGAGAGCAACAAATATGTAATATATTTATAGGGGGTATTGCCTGATATATCTTTAAAATACCAATGAAAGAATATGAACAATTGTTAACGTCTGGTATCTATGGGAAGGCGAATTGGGTGGGTGAGGGATACGAGTAGGAAAGAGACTCTTCACAAAAATGCTGTACTTTAATTGTTGTATCTCAAATAATATAGATGTATTACTTAATAAAATATATCAATATATGTCGCCTCACGCACGATGTGAGTTGTAGGGAGCGAGGAGGGCGGTGCAGAGTTAAGAAAAGACAGCAGCCATGAATAGAATTTAAATGAGGAGGCCAAGGGACAAGCAGCCTCAAGTTCTGAGTTGTGGACTTTTATTAGTTAGGTGGGGAAGCAAAGGAGATAAAGCTTGTCAATCTCACGATCTGTGAATTCTCTACATCATAATAGAAAACGGATTGGAGTCAATCACCCTTGTCTGCAGAAAGCTGGACTGTAAGTCTCAACTTCCCCGAGGGACAAAACCTATATGCATATGAATAGATGGAGAGCAGCACCTCATTAAATCACTTCCCTTGCAGGTTTCAGGAAGGAATGCAGCCACAGAGGCTGAGGCTTTCCTTAGCCTGAGGAAGGTGGGGGCTGTGCCCACCTCTGTGAAACCCCAGGGGGTTCTCCTGTTGGTCCCCAAGACTGTGTCTGGCTTGAGTTGTTCCTTCCGTGAGGAATCTTACTCGTCATTGACTGTCCAGTCATCTTTCTGGGACCAAACAGGGAAGCATAAGGTACAAACACAAAGGTTTAGCAAAGTCCATGAAAGGATCCCTCTTGCAGACTCTCCTTTCTTTGGGGGCAGGTAGAAGGAAACAAAAGGTTAAGCTGTTGCATGGTGACAAATATATATGTATATTTTATATCTGTTTTGTATAGAAATAGAATGAGATAGTGTTAGAGATAGAAATACAGATATATCACAACATTAATTACTCAGTTATCAAATTGCCAAAATGTTACCTACTTACTAAGATGAGGAATATGATCTCTACTGTCTATTGAGCCCAAGTTTTAAAAAATGTGACCATGTAGCCAAAACAAATGGTAAAACATATACATAATGGATATGATGAAATTGAGTTGACACAATTCAAGTTATCTATGAAATAAAAATAAAACATGTGTATTCACAATATATTTTTGGTTTAGTTTAATATTTAATATGATCAAAGATATTTTCAAAGTTGAAGCTTAATGCATGGTTATTTGAATATTTCACAGCTCAAGAGGACATCAGGCATCAATTTTGATAAATAAGGCAAGAGAAATGAAATCAAATAACTCTTTTATATTCTCTAAGTTATATATTGACTCATGATATATATATATATACACATATATATATGATATGTATATCATATATATAAATATATGTTTATATTTATATTTAATATTAGGCAGAATTAATGGATATACAGTGATTTATTTTGTTTCTAGAATTCATGAATACCTAGTCTCAGAGTTGTCTGGTGCGGGGGAATATCTGGGGTAGTTTTATTATATTTTTACTCTTTCTTTCTATCTGCTAATGACACAAAATTTGAAGTCTACATTCCTCCCTAACCAACGTCGGGCTATTACCAGAATGGAACTTACTAGAAATGTCAGTTATACAACTTGGAAAACACATACCTTAAGCACTATTATGAAAATATGGTTCTTCTTCCATATGTAGATTTATTTTACTCATAGTTAATTCTTCTTAGCTTGTATAATTTGTAGTTGTCCACTTTGTTTTTTGCTATTGCTATTTTGTCTATGAAAAGAATACATCTAGGAAATTTATAATCTGTGTTTACCCTGATTTTGCTTTTCTTAGGTGTTTTATAAAAATCATTTAAAAAATTCCATTGAACTTTTAAAAAGCACATGTTCACGTGTTATTGAATAAAATATCAGAAAATAATTTACTATTTCTTTATATTCTCCTATAAAAATGATTTTTATTTTTTCTTGTTTGACCAGTTTTTTCACCTGCCTTTTATTTTCTAACTCTGCTTGTTTCCACCTCCAGGCTCCACTTCTGAATGTTGGGAGTCCCAGGGACAGTACTGGGCTCCCTTCTCTTCTCTGTTTATACTCCTCCTATGTGACCTCATGCAGTCACATGCGTTGTGTAGCATTTGTATGCTAAGACATTCCATATATACATATATTCAACACAGGTCTTCACCATGAATTTCTCACTCATACATATTACTATCACTGTAAAGCTGCAGGCATTCCAAACTTAGCACTTCTAAAAGAATTCATTCTTTTCTCTAATGTCTCATGCTCATTTTTCCAGTATTCAAAATAAAAATAAAGAGGACCACTATTCACGTTGTCACCCAAGTGAAAAATCTATATTTTGGTCTTGATTATTATAAAAGAAAAGTTGCATGGGCCCAATTCTGTAAGCATGGAAGACTTACTGAAAATTATTGAAATAGGGGAGAGAGTTTGAATACAACTCCATTGAAGCAAATGGCAAGAGAGTTTTTAATCACTGGGATGAGCTAGTGGAAAGCTGTTGTAAGAAGTCTGTGAGAAGTTGGTCAACGTGATTAGGCCATGTGTGTTTGTTAATTTGTGCTTATCAGAGTTAGGACCCTCCTCTCCCACAAGCATTGAAAACAGGGAAATACGGGTGATTTGCTTCCTGACGCTTACATTTCACATGCATAGTTCCCCTCCAGGTCTTTGAAAAAGAGCTCCCTGGGTTGTAGAAGATTTATATTTCAAGAAGTCAAAGAAAGAACTTACTATTGCAAATTGTCTGAAGTAAGTTGTCTGAGAAAAGCAAGGTTAGGGGCCTATTGTCAGGAAGAAACCTGTCCAAAATTTAGTCAAGCTGGGGGAAATGTAAGCCTTTCTTGGCCCATTATCTTCTCTCAATTCATTTTAGTTTATTTTCGTATTCTGTTCACTCTGTGAATCCTCTAACTCTCTCTCTTTTAAATGCTTAGTCTAAACCATCATAATTGTCCTACATTGATGCAATAACCTCTAACTCTTCTTGTCCTCCTCATCATGCTCCTACAATCCATACTCAATGCACCATCATTTTAACATCGTATATTAGATTATGTTATTCCCTCTTTTGAGGGCAATGCCAGTGCTATGGTAATAGCATAATTTTGAATATCACTCCTGTTACAATTAACGAGCTGTTTTTTCTAAGGCAATTGTTTTTCACTTTCTTATAGGAACAAAGGGTGAAATAAACTGGAGATAATAACGAGTAGTAGTGAAGTAAATAAAAATGTGAGAGTTTGAGATTTAAACTTTAGTTCTTCTAGATTTTAAAACCCAATTTCCGCCACATTACCCATGAAATTTGGGGAAAAGTCTAAACCGCTCATTTTCTCATCTATGTAGCATACATAAAAAGTTCTAGGAATTTAGTGAGATAAAATATGTAAAAACTTTTCATCAGGTAATATGCTGGCAATAGGGTAAGAACAATAAGAATGAATTATTATTAAATAACTACTAAACTGTTATTATTAAGTATTATATTTTCAAAATTTTAGGTTTCTGTATCACTTTATTTTCTAGAGGAGATTCACTGAGTTTTAAAAAATTTCCCTTGCAAGTAAAATGCAAGTGATGACTCCTTATGTTCATGAAAAATTTCACCATTTATGCTGAACAATAAGTACAATAAGTTAGATCCTGTTGATTTAATAAAAATAATTATATTTCTGATAGTTCTCCAGGTACACAAAACATATTTTACATCAAAGGAAAGATACACTAACTTGGAATAACTTAATTTCTATGATATTTAATCAAAAGTATTTTTTGAAATATTAAAATTAGATTTTTATGTAAATTAATTATATAGACTATTTTAAATATATGATCTCATAAATGCACAAAATTCATATTTGTTTACCTAAATATACCTATTCATATATATGTGCATATATATATGTATATATATATGCACATATATATATATACATGTATACAAACTTATACACATGTATATCTATGTTTTCCAAAAATGGACATAACAATTAAAAATGAGTAAATGGTATTAGCATTAAAATAATTTGGGGCAAATTATATCTTTCCTATTGAAGCATCAGTTTCAATTATAATTTCTTCATAAACATGGCATTAACAAAGAATAATCTTATAAATATAATACATTTATCATAGAAAAAATATTGAAAATTATATTAATGTAAACAAAACAGCATGATGAAAAGGCATATTATATTAAAAATCATTTACATAACAAGCATTTTGAATGTGAGGAGTAATTGAAATGTATATTAAAAGGTACAAAGTTTTTCACCAGAATTGTGCAAAAGCATCTTTGCAGCAATTCAGACTTGAATGGTTAGGAGCAAAGAAACATTACATTTAAATGATCTGCTAAATCTATTTTCAGATACACTTTTTTTTAAGTTTGATATACCTATTTCTATTTATTTGTACTTAGAAATTATTATCACTAGCATGCATTGACACTGTTAGATGCAACTGGATTCTTATCTCTTATTTTTACAAGATCTAATTACAACATTGGCTGACAGTTAGCCTCTTCTAATCACAAGTTCATACAAGTGAATGAAACTAATTGAAGTTACCAAGTCATGTCAGCATACTCACTAATACAAAGAGGTTGAGAACCCCTGAAAAATTAAGTCAATTAAATTCAAACTGGCACTACGCTATTAATCAAAATCTAGAATATTTTCTTGCTAACAAATAGTGTGAAACTACATTTATTTCATTTTTATGTCATAAAAATATACATCAAGAGTGTGTTTGTGTAATGTAATAGATTTAACTTTCATATCTTTTATTTACTTCCTGTATAATCAATACATTAATTTGATTACTGTTGGTGTTAAACAATACATTGCTTAAGATTGATGTAATAAAAAATGCTTTGCACATGTTTGCAATCTAAAATAAAATAGTCCAGGCCTGATTTCCCCCCTGTACAAATATATGTTGCTTTCTACATGTATTTTTCAACAACATATTGATTCAGTGACTAATGAGGAGTGTTGGAGGTTCAATTGTGTTCCCACAAAATGCATACAATGAAATCTGAACCCCCCAGTAGCTAAGAATGTGACCTCAATTGGTGATAGAGTGTAGTGGTAAGCAAGTGAAAGTGAGGTCATTAGGGCAGGTCCTGCTCCAATATGACTGGCGTTCTTATAAAAAGATGTTATCTAGAGACAGAAAGTCTTACAAGAATATCATGTCAACGTAAAAACAAGGAGAGAAATCTGGAACCAAGCCTTCCCTATGCAATCCTCAGAAAGAACCTACACTGCCAGCATCTCCATTTTGAACTTTTAGTCTCCAGAGCTATAGGACAATTAACTTCTTTGATTTAAGCCAACACAAGTTGTGTGGGGTACTTCATTATGCAGTCCTAGCAAGCAAAGGCAGAGAAGGAAAATTGAATTACAAAATAGTGAAATATTTAGTGTATCAGATGGCCATTGTTTAATTATAAATTGTATCAGTTAACGTATCTTGATCCTCATCTTATAAATTTCTCTCCACCTTTGTAGAACAGATCTAGTATCAATGATCTCTCCTCAAATTGTTCTAAACTGTTTGCCATTCTTTTTCCCTTTGTTTTTGTTTCTCTCTGATAGACCTCATCATTATTTGCAATAGTCATTTTTATGTCTTTTTTTTACCAGAAATTTCTGAAAGGCTGAAGATATATACTATATGTCATTCCATCTTTTTATCTTTCATTGAACTTAGTAGAAGGGATTACCATAATAGAAGCTAAATATTAATATATTAATATGTGTTTAGTAAATTTATCTGCTCTTACACACCAAAGGACCTCTTTTTAGCTACACTTCCATCTCACTATAAGAAAACATGTCCCGTTTGTTAGTAAAGATACATAGGTTTCAGACGTACAATTCTGTAATACATCATCCACAGTATATGTCATGTTGTGTGTTCACCACCCAAAGTCAGTTCTCTTTCCATCACTGTATATTTTATCCCTTTTAGCCTCATCTCTGACCCACCACCCCCCTTACTCTCTGGTAACCACTAAACTATTGTCTGTGCCTATGAGTTTTTCTTTATTTTTTTTATTCATTTGTTTGTGTTGTTCCTCTGTTGCTTTCAATTTTATATCCCACATATCAGTGAAATCATACGGTTCTCGACGTTTTCTGTATGACTTATTTTGCTTAGCATAATAATCTCAAGATCCATCCATGTTGTCGCAAATGGCACTATTTCATATTTTCTTACGGCAGAATATAGTATTCCATTGTGTTTATATACCACATCTTTTTTATCGAATCATCAAGTGAAGAACACTTTGGTTGTTTCCATGTCTTGGCCACCATAAATAAGGCTGCAGTGAACATGGGGGCACATATATCTTTCTGGATAAATGTTTTCAGATTTTTTGGGGAAAGGGATTGCTGGATCATATGGTAATTTTATTTTTAATTTTTTGAGGAACCTCCACAGTGCCTTCCATAACAGTTGCACCAATCTGCATTCCACCAACACTGTTCTGTAACTTTACTAACAATCAGCACCCCAGTAAACTTTAATTAAAAAAAAGAAAGGAAGATTGTGTCATTAGATAATAGTATTCTTAATATGTTTAAATGAGTAGATCTTAAATACGTAACTATTAAAATAAAGGTTTTGTACCTGTTAAAAGAAAAAGGAAAACATGTCTCTGTTTATATAAAGTTTGTTTTTCCCTATCTTCTTAAAATATAAAGTTATTTTAATTGCAATTTATTATGCATTCAATATGCTATTTCATGATTTCAATAAAATGCACAAAGCTCAGACTGTCATTTATGGGAGCTATAAATTATCCTTCAAATACAATAATTTACTTCTAATTACTGTAATACCATGGTTTCCACATCATTAAATTTAAAATGAGATAATACAAAGTCATTCTAGCTATTTTAACCAATATGTGCATGGTAGACACCCTCGGCAGCTTCAGTGTACCATTTCATTCTTCTCTTTTTCCTTGAAAACAAAATTTGAATTTGGTTCTGGAATCAGGCTATACCTTCTCAATCCACATTAGTGAATATATATCTCAGGAAACTTCATCCTGCTACCTTTACAGAGATTCTTGCATTTATTCAGCAGTTCACTCAACAAGTATTAATTGTACAATCAACTATATGGCTGTTTTGGAAAGAATTAACATTTCATTTTGCTGATTGACTGCTGTACACAATTTTATTTATTATGTAATCATTTCTTCTTCCTAATTTCTATATATAGTTTCCTGGACTTCTACTTTCTTGAAAAGAATATTTAATTTTCAATAAACTTTCAGAAAAAAATATTCATATGTATCCTTTTAAATTTTTCTGTTTCTTAACATAAATATATAGAAGTGGGAAATTTGGTTAAAAGGTATGACTCTGTATATTTTTACATACTTTGACTACATACTTAAATTGGGCTTTGAAGTGACATTGCTTTTCTTCTATCTTAAAAATACCATGTGAATCATTATTGAAAAAAAATGAAAACATTAGCCAATCTGATAAACTCAAATGGAGTTATATCTTTCATTTATTTGAACATCTAAAGTTCAATATTTATTATGTTATAGCAATTGTATATCATTTTATAAATTATTTTATTTCCTTTGCACCATCATCCTTTGGTTGTTCATTAAGTTTATTGATTTGAAGGCATTTTAGTGTGAAGAATATGCTTCTCTGTCACATCAAACATACAGATATTTTTTAACAGTTTGTCATTACATTTAAATTTATAATGTTCTGATATACAAAATAAAAAAATTAGTAACCTAATATTTCTTCTTTTAATTAAAATTTATTGGGATGACAATGATTAATAAAATTACATAGATTTCAATTGTACATTTCTGTAATACATTATCTATATATAACACTGTATCTTCACCACCGAGTCAGTTCTCGAACCATCACCATTTTTTTGATCCCCTTTACCCTCAACTACCACTCCCCTCCCCGCTTAACCTCTGGTAACCACTGAACTCTTTATTGTCTGTGTCTGTGAGTTTTTGTTTCTTTGTTTGTCTTGTTCCTCTGTTGCTTTCAGTTTTATATCCTACATATCAGTGAGGTCATACAGTTCTTGACTTTCTCTGTCTGACTTATTTTGCTTAGCATAATAATCTCAAGATCCATATATGTTGTTGCAAATGTCACTCTTTCCTCTTATGGCAGAGTAGTATTTCATTGTGTATATATACCACATCTTCTTTATCCAATCATCTAGTGAAGAACACTTTGGTTGTTTCCATGTCTTAGCCACTGTGAATAAAGCTGCAATGAACATCGGAGCACATATATCTTTATGGATAAATGTTTTCAGATTTTTTGTGTATATACCCAGGAGAGGAATTGCTGGGTCATATGAACAGATAATTTTCAACAAAGAAGCCAAAAACATACACTGGAGAAAAGAAAACCTCTTCAATAAATGTTTTGTTGATAGATTCTTTTGCTGTGCAGAACCTTTTAAGTTTGATAATAGTCCCATTCATTTATTTTAGCTTTTACTTCCCTTGCCTTTGAGATCAAATTCATAAAATCCAAGGTCCATAATTTTAGTACCTATGTTTTTCTCTATGTAGTTATTTGTTTCAGGTTTTATGTTTAGGCCTTTGATCCATTTTGAGTTAATGTTGGTACATTGTGATAGATAGCAGTCAAGTTTCATTCTTTTGCACATGGCTTTCCAAATCTCCTAGTACCATTTATTGAAGAGGCTGTCTTTTCTCCATTGTATGTTTTGCCTCCTTCATTGAAAATTATCTGTCCATATTTATGTGGGTTTATTTTGGGTTTTCAATTCTATTCTAGTAGTCTGTGTTTCTATTTTTCTGCCAGTGCCATACTGTTTACATTATGGTTGCTCTGTAGTATAAGGTGATATCAGGGAGTTTGATACCTTTTGCATTATTATTATTTTTTTCCTTAAGATTGCTTTGGCTATTTGAGATCTTTTGTGGTGCTCTACAAATCTGATTATTTTTTTGTTGTATTTCTTTAAAAAATGTCATTGAGATTTTGATGGGGATTGCATTAAATCTTTATATTGCTTTGGGTAATATGGCCATTTTAACTATGTTGATTCTTCCAATCCATGAACACAGAATGTCTTCCATTTCTTTTGTCCTTTGATTTCTTTTGTAAAACATCTTACAGTTTTCAGTGTATAGGTACTTCACTCCTTGGTTACGTTTATTCCTAAGTATTTTATTTTTTTTCGTTGCAATTGAAAAAGGAATTGATTTTATTTTATTTTTTTTTCCTAAGATTTTATTGTTAGCATATAGGAATGCAGTGGATGTTTTTTCATTGATTTTGTAGCCAGTAACTTTACCATATTCATTTATTGTTTCTAATAGCTTTTTGGTGGAGTCTGTAGAGTTTTCTATATAAAGAATCATGTCATCTGCAAAAAGAGATAATTTAACTTCTTCATTCCCAATGCAGATGCCTTTTATTTTTTTTCTGTTGCCTGCTTGCTCTGGCGAGGACTTCCAATACTGTGTTGAGAAGCAGTGGGGATAAAGGGCAGCAATATCTTGTTCATAAATTCAAAATCTATAATCTTTCCAGTAGGTTAAATTGCATTAATAAACAGCTAACATATCTGTCTTCTCTCCATCATAGTTGCCATCGCATTAATGCAGGTCATTAATTTATTTCTTTAAAAAGTAAACAGTGAATCCCAGATATGTGCCAGATACTTTCTAGGTGATATAGGTACATCAGTGAACAACACAGACAAAAGTCCTTACAATTCTGGAATTTCTATTCCAGCAGAAGGAAAGACAATGAATAATAAACAGAGTAATAGGTAAAGTATATTGCATGCAAAAGATGGTGTGTGTGACAAAGAGAACCAGGAATGATTGGGGAAGGAATTACAATTCTAAGTTTAATGGTCAGGTTAGGCCTTCATAAGATGATTGATGTTTGAGAAAGCACTCGAAGGATGTGAGGAAAGATATCTGATAAAAGAACATTCTAATCACTAGGAAGAGGTGTCGAAAGCCATAGTACAGATGAGTCCCTGACACACTGAAGGAAGGACAAAGAGATCAATGTGCTTAGATTTTCCCTCTGAGTGAAATGGAAGAGGCTTTTAAGAATTTTGAGTATGTATGATTAACATTTTTCACTCATTATCCTGGCTGCTGTGTTGTGACAATACACTATAGAAGAGTAAGGAAAAAGGCAGGTGGACCCCTAAGGAGGCTCTTAAGTAATCAACATGAGCTGCTGCTGCTCAGAAGAGGGTAGTACAGTGGCGTGTGAGATGTCTTCAGATTTTGGATGCATTTTAAACATAGTATCATGATACATAAACGTGAGAAAAAAGGTGACTTTCTTTTTTCTTTTCCTTTCTTTCTTTCTTTCTTTCTTTCTTTCTTCTTTCTTTCTTTCGTTCTTTCTTTTCTTTCTTTCTTTCTTTCTTTCTTTCTTTCTTTCTTTCTTTCTTTCCTTCCTTCCTTCCTCCCTCCCTCCCTCCCTCCCTCCCTCCCTCCTTCCTTCCTTTCTTCCTTCCTTCCTTTCTTTCGCACCAAGGATGGGTTAGTATCAACTGAAATGGGGGAGAAACAAAAACAAAACCACTGCATGTGGAGAAGATGTCAGGGAGGCTGTGGGGAGACTATACCGGGGTTCAGGTTGCGACATGTCAAATATGAGGCGCCTATTGTATAGCCATGAGGAAATGAAGATTAGCCAGTTGGGTACAGAAGTTGGAAGTTCAGAACAAATCCAGATAGAGGAGATTTAATGCTGTAACATCAGACAGTATCCATTTGTATGTGAATACACACAGAAAAGAAAAAGAGGAGAGAAGCAAGACTGGGGCCCAGGCCATTTCCTCATTATTTCCCACTCTGATGATTGGAAAAACTGCTAACTCTTCTCCAACATTTTAATCTCTATCATCTCTAATATTCTCTCTCCACTATTTTCAGAATTATTTTTTTACAGTGCAAATATTACCTCACGACTCGCAGTGTGAGAGAACAAACGCTACACAAATGTCACCTTAATGTACAAGAAACTTAAGAATTTGGCCATACTAATTGTCTTTCTTATCCTTCCTTTTTTAGACCATACACTGTACCTTCGTCCTATGACTCCCACCAAACCAAAGTCACCCCAATTTTTCATATTGCTAATTCTTTATGTTATTCTACTTTGGAATGTGCTTGCTGACTGTTAATTCTTTCCACGCATGATTCAGGTATCACTATGTTTATGTGGATTTACTTGATCTTAGTATGTAAACGCGACTTACAGCATCTGTACTTCCATATTACCAATATGCGGTATCTTAGTGAAAAATTCTATGTCTATATCGAACATTACCCTAATGATTTCTTAAAGACAAATTCTATATCTCGTTTACATTTGTGCCTCGATCACCTAAAATAGTGCACATATAAAGTAGACATGGGCTAAATGAGTAAAAGAATGGAATGGTTCAATAAGAAAACATTAAGTTATTTGGGATGTATTGGTACATAGTTTCAAAATTACATATAAACTGGTTACAAATATATTTACTCATTTTTGGTGCATGGTATAATAGAAAATATCATAAACTCTTATTACTCGGTATATGTTCATTTCATTGAAAATACTGTCTATATATAAAATATGTAATCTCTCTGGGTAGTGAATTGGCCAAAAGCAATCTGGGAATGTGCTTATTCTGGAAGAACTATTTGTTAACTGGAAGAAATATGTAATATATGTGAAGAGATTACAAATGTAAAGAACACTTTTTAAAAATATATCAAGAATTAAAAGGAACATAAAGAAACTCAAATGAACAGCGAAATTCAATAGAAAAGGCAAATAGCATCAGTCTGTGTGACCAAAAGTCTTTAATATAAAGCTATTTTCATCTATGCCTTACACCTCAAACTAATATAAAATAATATTGAATATCAACTTTAACTGAAAAATAAAAATGAGTAATTTTTTTAAAAGTAATTTTAAAGAAAGATCAATGTAGGGGACAAAGCAAAAACATAATGTTAAAATTAAATAATAATTGCTATCTTCAGAGTAATTTAAAAACTAAAGATGAGAGGTACAGTAAGAAAGAATCTTTCAACAAATAAGAGAAATACCCTTGGGAAATAAAAATTGTAAAAAAAATGTTTTCAAAATTGAAAAATTGAAAGATAACGTTTAAGAAATACTCAGAAAGGAAAAACACAAAGATAAACATCTAGAAAATAGAAAACAATATAAAACTGTTTTAGAATTATCATCTGACTAATAGGTAAAAGAAGTAGAAGAGTAAGGAGGAGAAAGAGAAGGAGGAGGAGGAAGAGGAGACATCTGAAATTGGATAGGAGAAAATTATGAAAGAAACCATAAAAGAAAATATCCAGAATTAAAAGACAAATATTCACACAAGGAATAACAAACTGCTTCCTAGCATAACCTAGAAGGTTAATGAAAACCAAGTCATAACTTCATACAAATGTCAACACACTTGAGCAAAATGCAGAATATAAACAGAAGGCGGGGAAAGGGAGAGGGAGATGGAGAGCCAGAGGGATCTTATGCAACTGATTGCACATCAAAGTCCCCTTAACTGTCATACAAATTAAGACAGCTGAGGGAGTAGACTGATTCCCTCAATTCTCCTAATATAAAGTAATTTCCAGAACAGTATTCCAATTCCAACCAAAATAGTCAAGAAACTAGGGAAAGAAATCTTGACATCCTTTCAAAATATTTATCTATTTTTCATGCTTTCTTCGGCAGCAACTGTTGGGAGATTTGTTGACCAAAATAAGAGAGTGAACTACGAAAAAGGAAGATAGGAGTTCAGGAAACAAGGTCAAACACAGAGGAGAGTTGCAGAGTATTTCCTAGGATAATGATGATAGAAAATGCTAAAATGACTTTTTGTAGCACTAGAGAAGGAAGACGATAGCATGCTGATGAATGTATGTCAACCAACAGTCAAGATAGGTAAATAAATAATAAATAAAAGATAGATAGATAGGTAGATAGATTGATGCCCCATTTTGTAACATTTGCTAATTTCTGTGGTATAAATATTCCTGTCATGGCTGAAATTGTGACTTGACTGACTGCTAATTTGGAAAAAGATTCTCAGGAGTTGGTTCAACCCAGCTTCATCAGACTATGTATCTTCAAGAGAAAAATAATATTGAGCAAATAAAATAACTCATCTAGTTGACCATGAAATAAAGTGTTTTATATTCCATCAGAGTGTTTGAGGATAAATTAATTATGGGCATATAGGAAACTATACAAAAGAGAGAACAAGGCAGTTATTAACTCCAGAAGGCCAACAAGTAAATTAACAACCCAGGGGAGGAAATGCAATATGATTATTGATTTAAACAAAAATTAATATAATTATGTTAGCAGGATCATAGAAGGAAAGTGAATCCTAGAGAGCTTACACATTTTAAATCTATATCTTTCTAGTAGAAAAATCAATAGATAATATCTAAAAAAAATTTTTACAATAAAAAAAGCATGTAGAAACATAATAAATGCATTTTAAGAAACAGCGCAAAGACTTCCCTAAGACGTCATCTTCCTTAGGGAGTAAAAGGCGGCAGGGTGGGAATATTTTCCTCTTACAAGTCTTGTGGTATTATCTGAGCTCTTAATCTACATGTATTGTTTATAAAATTAAAATTGAAATCGAGTAAGCAGCACATTATCATCTTCTTTAAAAATAGGAATGTGTTCAGTTTTATGTAATGTTCTTTCATTGTAAAATATTACTCCAATTTTTTAAAATGTATGAAAATGTGGAATCAAGAATTTGGAACAGGTAGTCATATTGATTAAAACTGATGAAATGATATTATCTAAAACGTTATTAATATGCTGATAATACCATGCAGATTTTCTCTTTAGTACTTTTGCAACATCTGACACTATTATTCCAATCATGTTCAATCTGCATCTGGGAAATAGCTCCACTTGAGTAGTCAATGTCCGTCTTGCCTGCGGTCTTTTCTTGAATCCAGCTTTCACCCCTTTTCCTTTCATGAGTAAGTGGAGTTCTAGGTCTTCTCCCAGCTATTTTCTATTCTGTGTCTTAAAAAGAAAATTTACAGAGTGTCTGTTGATATCATTCTTTACTTGGGTTCTTCAGCAATTTATGTACTATAATTCCTCTAATTGTGAGTCATTTACAACTTATTTTCTGTAAGTTGCTTTATTTAATTCATTACTTTCCCCTATTTTTATACATATATTTCCCCATTTCATTAAGTTTTGAAAACAATTTTTGGAATCAAGAAACTGTTACTATTCATAATTCCTAACGATTTTACCTTGGTCAATAATGAATAAGAAAAACAAACAAATGACCAAAGAAATAAAAAATTATTCAAATAAAAATTTGTTGCAATTTTGTGTAAGGCATATATTATAATAATTTAAATTAGTTTATGACCAAATTAGGTCTATATTTCAGTACCCCAGCCTATAGTAAATATGGAGAATACTGACATATTTTGATATAGTAAAAACAAAGTTTCTCCAATTATAGCAAAATCACTTGATAGTCTTTTTTTCCTGTAATTTCACCTGTATACAATTTTATTATCCTTTTTAATAATAAGTATATGCAAAATAGATAAAATTGTGTTTTATTTTATTTATACTCATTTCATTCCGTTATTTTGATATTTGACATGTTCATATATATTTATGAGCAAATTGTATTTTTCTTTTTTTAGGTAGTCAGTTTTATGCCCCTGTTACATTAACACATTGATCTCATTTTCTAACATTTTACTCATGTTATTTTTGTTTCTAATATATAGGTTAAGCATCCAACATAACGTTTTATACTTTACTGTTTCAGGAAAAAAATGTTTTACATAAATTGTCAATTATTCAGCAGAATCCATCTTCTTTAAAAAAATACTGATATGACAGAAGCTGAGTTTATTTTCTCATTTATTCAAGGAATATTACTCAAGTCGTTCCTACATTCCTATGCCATTCCAGGAATGTGCAACAGAGTAGTGAACAAAATAGGTCTTATTCTCATCGTGCTCATGGTTATCACTGCATTGATAAAAGCTATGTATCATATTTGAATGATATTAATGCACCCCAAATTAGTTTTGTTTTCATTCATCCCAGGGAAAACATGTAGTAAATTTGCAATTCTGTTGAGTTCTCACTAATTAAAGATTTGCTTATAGCTTAATGCTAAGAATTACTCAACCTGTCTAATATTAATTATACCTTGAGGTAATATAATGCAGGCATGTTTACTTTTCAGTATGTGAAAATTAGCATTGGCTTTAGTATTCTAGTAAACTCAGAGGATATCTATTACATGTTTTGCTTTATTTGTGAATACCGGCTGTGTCTCATATGTACAATAAAAAGAAAGTCTAGTCCACGTGGATTTTTAAAAATTTCTTTAGCCTCTTACACACTGACTAAAGACATTATATAATATCCTGTTTTTTTTTTCTAGGACTCTACTCTAATGTGCTAAAAAGAACATTTAATAGATTTGAAGTTTATATTTGCCATACATAGTATTCAATACAAGATTTTAAGAAAAAAATAATCCAAGAATTTCAAGGAAGTTCTACTTCATTATTTTTGTATCACACAATGGTTCACTGTGTGATACACAAACTGGCTAAACTGATCTACAACCCTGAATTTTGCCAAAGTAATGAAATTATATCTGAGCAGCTGTCCGTATTCCTCAGGGACCTTTTCTGTATAGATCCAAATTGTTGCTTGATGTTACAAATCACATATAAATAAATGTAATAGGAATCACAGTGACATAGTGGCCACCATAACACAAAAAGTTCTGGACCTGACATCAGGAAAAAGTTCTACTCCTGATGCTGCCCGTTAACTAAGCTTGAGATGTTCGCCACGCTGGACGTCACGTTATCACAGGGTGCCATTTATAGAATAAGATGACTGATTTAAAAAATCTCTAAAGTAATCACGTTGACTCAAAAAATCTAAAATTATATATTATAAAGATAGATATATAAAAATACGTATATATGAAAAATTAAAAGAAATTACCAAAAACATTAGGAGCATAATCTAAAAGTTGATCTCTTCTAAGATTTCTTTTTTTTTTTAACTCTTCTAAGATTTCAATTAAAACATTTTTAAAAAATTGTAGATGTCAAGTAGAACTGAACTTCTCAATGCCCCAGGAGGGCATGTAATGTTGTGGGTAGGAGACAATGTCTCTAGAATTAGGTTGGAATTACATTTGTGTGTGTCCTAGCTAGCACGATCTGGATGATGGCGATAACTAGATCACAGGGCTGCTATATTGCTTAAATGATTTAGCATGTGCAGAGGGCATTGACCTATAATTGGGGCACAATTAGCATCAATGATTGCTAGCTGATATTATTATTTCCATCAATATCATTGTTAACTAAAACATCAGAAGTCCTTGCAAAATTGTACATTTTAAAGAGGTATAATCTATGCTTACAGCCAGAAGGCAGAATCTACCTTCTCATCTATAAAGATATTGTTCACATATTTACAGCAATGGAAATAAGAATATGTGGTAACCTTGTTATATGGAGTGTGGTTTTCCTGATTAATACGTTTATTTCATAATATCATTTTTGAGGTTTTTCTATCATTTTTGTTACATTTTAAAAGTATTTGACAGCTTTAAAAATTGCATAACATTTAAATATATGCAGATTAACATAACAAGCATGTGAATGATTTAATATATTTAAGATGTGTGTACTTTTCTACATCTTTATTATACTTCATTGAAAGTTGTGTTAAAAAATGCTTACATCCTTAGTAAACTACAGTGTAAACCTAACAATAGAAATGGTAAAGCCATGCTAGAAGGCTGGTATGGTATTAGGAGGTAGAGATTATTTTTTTCACATAACAAAAAGTTGAGTTTTATATATGTTAATTCTTAAGCGAAAAATGTCAGCGCCAATGAAATTTGCATATCATTACCTCCAGCTTCAAATAGTAAAATCTCTGGTGAGTAACACACTTAAGGACTTTGTTGAAAGTCTACACCATATTTAGCAATCTCAGAGGGCCATTCCTTTTCTAAGTGTATACTCCTCATTTTCATAGTACAGAGTCATTTTTTATATTGGTTTTATATACCGGGGGTGCCAAAAAAATGTATAAAGTGGACACTTTGGTCAGAGTTGCTCAAGCAGTAGTTCACCGTAATCAGAAGTGTCTGGACAATGATGGTAACCACTTTGAGCACCTCTTGTAATTGCAGAAGTCAAACCTGACTTGTATTCATCTTTTGTTATTGGTATATATTGAGTATTACAATTTTAATACAGTTTTCCTTGCTTAAAATTGTATACATTTTTGCGCCTTCTGTATATATGTGATACATATATATTTTATATATTTATATAATATGTAACCTACATTAATAAATAATATAACATAATAAATCATAATATGGAATATTTAATGATTTAATTGATGTATTTTACTAATAGTATTTTACTATTTGAAATATTACAATATACACATAAAGCTTTATACCTCTATAAGAATTTATATGTAGAAGAAGGAAATCATGATGTATATCTTGAAATCCTAAAGTTTATTACTCAAAACTGGTTAAAATTGAAGATATTAACATTCATCTTTGTGTGTTTTAGGTCACTCTTTCAAATGTAGTCAACTAATGAGAATGATCAGAGAAATAAAAATATCTTTATTCATAATAATGTGTGTTGTTGATTCTATGCCACAGGTGCTTTATATATGAATTCTTTTTAACAAAATAGAAAATGCATTTTGTTAAGTATATAAATTCAAATGAAGTTACACAAATAATAGTAACATATCTGTTTAATGTCGTTAGTTTTGCTATGATATTTATCAGTCCAAACCAGATCATTCTATTTATTTCCTGAATAATATATTTGCCTAAAATTATTTTTTTCTTAACCAGTTCAACAAACATTATGTAGCTTGATGGACAATTTCATAGGGATGCTGAATACAATTTTACATCGGTATGATATTTATGTGTATATTTACTATTATAAGAGTTACTTACAGCAATGGTGAAATGAACATGCTAAGAAAATAGTTAACTTACACAGTAAAGCTACTTGAAAAAGGATGACTCTGTACAGGGTGGAGAAACTTACTTTGCTGGGAAATTCTTTTTGGAGTATACTATGGAAAAGTACACAGTATTAGATTCAGATGAATTTAGAATTTTATCCTTCAAAGACCATGTTCTAACAATTTGAACTTGATCAATTAGACATTGTTCTCAATGTCAGCTTGGCCACTGACTCCCCATGTGACTTGATGCTTAGAAACTCAGTTTCTTCAACAATAAAGTAGAAGTAAATCTGTAACTTTCAGTTTTACAGACATGGCAGACTCACAAAATGCATTTAGCAAAATTCATGACTGTTGTTATTGCTGCTGAGATTGTCTAATGGTGCACATGATGAATGATATATAATAGCATTCACGAATAAATCTTTTAAGAATTATCGTGGGTCAGAGTGACAAAAAGGAAAAAAAATACAGTTTTTAAATCATGTGTTCATGGAGCTAGTCTGTTGGGGAAAAGCAGACAACAAAAATGTAAAGGAATCAGTAATTATCTACTTAGAACAAATTAGAAGTGCTCTGGATGTAATAAACAAGGCACTATGATGGACACAAATTGGGCAGAGTGGGCCACACTCTTACATCAGATCATCAAGCCTTTTCTAAGGTGTTAACATTTAAATGGATATAAAGACAGAGTCACTTAGGCAAAAAGCATTACTATGTGTAAGTAAGAATGTAGAGAACTTCGAACCCTTGTGCACTGTTGGAGGGAATGTAAAATGGCGCAGCCACTATAGAAAACAATATGGTGATTCCTCAAAAAGTTAAAAATAGAATTTTCATAAGCTTTAGGAGTTCTGTTTCTGGTTATTCGAACAAATATTAAAAGGAATTCAAAGTAGGTTCTGGAAGAGATATTTATATACTCATGTTCATGTCAGCATTATTCAGAAAAAGCCAAAAAAAAACCTATAGACAATGAATGGATAAACAAAATATTAAACACACACACACACACACACACACACACACACACACACACACACACACACACACTGGAATAGCATTCAGCCTTAAAAAGGAAGGAAATTCTAACAACTGGTACAATAGGATGGCCTTGAGGACATTATACTAAGTGTGATAAGCCAGTCACAAAAGGAGAAACACTATATGACTCCTCTTATATGCCGCATCTAGAGTAGTCAAATGTATAGAAACAAAAAAGGAGAATGGTGGTTGCTGGTGGCTGGGAACAGGGAAATGAGGACGCGTTCTTTAGATACAAAGTTTCAGTTTACGAGCTGAAAAATTTCTGGAGATCTATTGTACAACATTGTGAATATACTTAATACTACTGCACCATACACTTATAAATGATTTAGATGCTGAATTTTATGCTATATGTATTTTACCATAATTTTTTTTAAAAAAAGTGTTATGATAACAGTGTTTAGAACAAAGGGAACACAATTACTGACTATCTAGAAGGATGAGAAAAACAAAACAACTTGGTACGTTGTAGAAACTAAATGGCCAAAGCTTAAGGGTCTTCGAATTGTTACAGATTGTCCCAGGCCTTGGGGTCATTATTAAGCATTTTAATGTCACTCAGCATAAAATAGGAAAGTACTGAAGGTTTCCAGATTAATCAATGACTTGGAAAGATGCCATTTGCTTCTTATTGGGATCCTAGCAATGAGTGAACTAGGATAGATCTTTCCTATAAGCTCTCTTTCTAGTGACTATCTCAAATTAAATGTCACATGTGGTACTGCAGAAAATATGTCATGAGTTCATTGAAGGGAAGGATGGTCCCCCTTGGCTGTATTTATAGGTCTTATGGGGACCCTTTTGTGGAACTAGTAGGAAAAAACAAAATCATAGCTCCTCACCAGTACCATCCCTCACTCTATACACAGGACAGGCTCTTTTAGGAGACCTAGGGAGAAAGATACTCTTAAAGATTAATAAAACTTGGAAGTGAGGAAGAAAAGGAAAGGACTGAGAGTGGGTAGGATGACAGGCGGGTTGGAAGGAGAGAGAGTGCTATATCACCTAGCCACAAAGCAGGAGTCAGAATCCACGAGGAAATTTGGTCAGGATAGTAAAAAGGCGTATTTAGAAAAATAATGTTTAATTTTTACATTGTTTGCATTGCTGCTTGGTAAATCCTCTCCAACTTCTGAAAACTTCAGTTAACCTGCCACATTTACAAATGTTTTGTGTAACTATTTTAGAGACTGGAAATCAAAGATCAGGTTGGGTTTCTTATCTGGCTCAGTGAGGTACTGTGACAATATAACAGGCAGATGTGTGAGATGTGCTTAAGAAAGGGAGGTCATCAAAAGTTGCATCTTCAAGCCCCAGAGAATGAAACCCTTCAGGAAGTTACAGCACTTTTAGGAAAGGCACTGGATGACCCTTATGACCAGGTGAGAGTATCTGAGCCAATCTAAATCTAAAAGCAAAGTGTGGCATAAGCTCACATCTGAATTTAAAGTAAATGAATAAAAGTCAGATGTTGATTATTTTCTGAAGTTATACTCATTCATTGTCTTGCGGATTTCACAAGAGCACATGTATATAATTCACCAGTGTTTACTCATACAGTGTACTTAATAAATATTTGTTCAATAATCGGTGGAGTACCAATACCAGATTTATTACCAAACAACACCATTTGCTCCAGGGCCTTCTAAATGCGAAAACATTTCTTAACAAAATCTGCACCCACCCCAACCTCCCCCACTTCAAAATCACACTCTGAGGGAGTAGGAACTGCTTATTATTCTCAATGATAAAATTACACGACTTCAACTACTCTCTACATCACAAGTGGTTCAGGTGCTTATCCTTCTAATCCATTCAGATTCTTCCACTCCTCTTTCATCCAGAATTTTGTTTCACAAATAATCCGTTCTCCTAAATCATTTCCTAATTTCTTCTTGTTTCATCGTGCTTTCCTTCTGCTTTCTGTAAGCATATGCGTGATTTCTTACAAGCATCGATTGAATAAGTAATAAACAAAATATCTCTGGAATTGTTCATCTTTTAAGCTATATCCCTATTCTGTCCCTTTATTATCAAATATCTTGATAGGAAATACTATGTAATAATCGGTCTCCAAATACTTGTAAGCAGTGCTTATATTTTGTATGTTATTAATCCAATAATGAGCATTAAAATAACTCAATGTATAGTCTTTTTAACAAAAAACTTCTACCAACTTGAAAGTTCAACAACATTCCAAATGGTGTCATAAGAGATAATTTATACACTTTGACAATTTGACTAAATACATCTACGTAGTAGAGTGTTTGTGAGAATCTAGTATAAAACTACTCGTATGTAACTCAGTTCAATGGTCACATCTTTAACAGAAGACACTATTGCTCAACATTTTCAACAACTGTGTTGTAAGCTTAGGCAAGGTTTGCACTTACATTTTATCATCTAAATCACAGAAATGATATCTACTTTATAAGGTTTTAAATTAGTATGAAAATCCTCATACATACAACTGATATTTAATCCACATTTTAATTAATTAATTGATTCTGCTTGTTTCTCATTGAATTTAAGCCTCTGAATATTGTCTTTTCCTATTCTCAGATGCTTAAGAAATTAAAACAAATGAATACGTTTAAGATTTAGAGTTTACAAGGAAGTTTACAACCTAATTTTCAGAACATAAACATTTGGGAGGATATACAGGATATTTTTCATATGTCTAGCTCCCAACTGCAGTAGCAAATTACTGATATATTATTTATATGGCATGAAACAGATTCACTTAAATAGTTTAAGGCAATTCTGTAGGAGAGGTTCATTCTAAGGATGTTGATGATTTATAGTTCGAAGGCAACAGAACACTGAGCCAGACATCATTGCCTGCCAGTGCCTGTCTACAATAAGGCATTTCAGGGTTCTCAGTTACTGTAGCATTTTGTCACTTCCCCCTAGTGGCTGCCGTGACAATGACATGATTGGTGCAGCTACCGTAGTACAATGGAGAGGGAGGGCATAGTTACATGCTAGTTTTTTTGCTAGTTTTCTTGGGGTTGAGATTGTAAGGTAAACCTGTATTGTTTTAAAAGTAGAGTAGGAAAGCGTCTGGACTAAAATGACTGCTAAGATCAATGTAGAACATTAGGGAAGAAAATAAGAATTATTTTAAAATGATTGTAGTATACATTTCACAGAAAAAAAACGAAAGGTGTAAGAACAAGAAAGTACTTGTTCGTTATAACATCATTACCCAGTTTACCTGCAGCATTTAAAAATCGTTTTTCTGAACTATGAAACGGCAAGTGAAACTGGACAGAAAGTAATATAAGGCTAATGTGCATATTAGGTAACAATGTGATATGATCCTTACTAATTAAAAATTTGTTTTCAAATTACATTATTTTGTTTGTATAAACTATGTATTTTGCTCTACATAGGAAAACATATTTTCAGGAAAATTTATATAAATAAGATCAGGATAATTTCCACTGTAAAATTAAAAATCATGCGCTATCTCAATCCTGACAGTTTTAAAACATTAATCACATATAAAAATGGGTAAGCCATTTCTGTTCTCCATTTAAATTATCCTAGCACACAGGCCTTTCATCTACGGTGAACACTTAAATATGTCAAATAAATCATGCAGTTTAAAATCATTGTAATGCCTAGAATGATTGTGTATTTAAATGCATTTTTAAAGTAGGGCTTTCTTGAAGTACAAATATGGATTCATGAAATATTCGTTTTCTATAAAAGCAATTTTTCTGCTAACTTTAACAAATACATTTTCTTTGTAAAAGAAGAAAATTCAAAAAATATTGAGGTGGTTATTCTTAATACTTACAGAATCATTAATATCATAGTACACATTTTTCCACAAAATATACTACTTGCACACACACACGTATATGTGCAACTATATGTGGTTTTAAAAGATGACATTTCATAAAAAACTTTTGCAAACACTGTTTTTTCACTTAATATGTAATGAGCATTTTCTGTGTTTCTAAATATTCTCCTAAATTGTGGTTTATAAAAGCTGCATATGATCTCATCACATGTGGATACTGTACTTTAACCAGTCTATTTCTGTTACACATTTGATTTTGTTTCAGTCCTTCACAAATCATGAAATAAAATTTCTCATCAAAACTTTATACACAGCACCAGAAACACGGTTCATTAAGAATGATAAATTGAACTTTATCAAAATTAAATCCTTTTGTTAGAGGATTTAAAGAAACTGCTTGCTAATAGAATAAAAGGGGCAAACTACAGACCTGGAGAACATGTTTGCAAATCACATATCTGAGTACCTAGAACATGCAAAGCACTTTTAAAATTCACAATAAAGAAAAGACAACCCAACAGAACAATGGGTACAAGATATGAAGAGATACGTTACCAAGAGTAGACCAGGATGTCATATAAGACCTTGAAAATATGTTCGAGATTATTAGCCATTGGGCACATGAAAATTAAAACCATGATGAGCTTCCACTGCACATCTATTAGAAGAGATGAACAGAAAACATTCTGGCAATATCTAGTACTAACAATATGAGGAACTGGATGTCTTACGTATTGCTAGTTGGAATATGAAATGGTACAGCCACTTTGGAAAACTGTTTGGCAGTTTCTTAAATATAGTAAACCTGTACTTACTTTATGGCCCAGGGATTTCAGTCTTGAGTATTTACTCTACAGATGTGAAAACTTATGTCCACACAAAAACCACCCAAAAATGTTAATAACAGCTTTGTTCATAATTGACAAAAGCTGGAAACAGCCTAAATATCCTTAAATAAGTGAACAGATTAACAAACTGTAGTATAGCCAAACAATTTAATAATACTCAGCAGTAAAAAGAAAAAAAAAACCACACAAAACTTTTGATACACACAGTAACTTGGATGAATTCCATATGCATAATTCTGAGTGAAAGAAATACGTCTCAAAAGATTTCTTACTCAAGCCTTCAGTTATATGCCATTCTGGAAAAGACAAATCTATAGTGATGGAGAACACATTAGTTGTTGCCAACGTTATGGGTAGAGGGAGGGAGGGAATAAAAAAGGATAGCATGATGGAGTTTTTTAAATGATGAAATTGTTATGTTTCCTGATTATAGTGGTGGTCACAGGTGTTATGCATGTGTTAACATTTACAGAACTTAACTCCATATGGAAAAAAGTCAATTCTGTTCTTTGAATGTTAAAAAAAAAAAGTTTAAGTCATAACATATTTACTATTGCTTTAAAACAGTAGTGTATCATATTAAAAAATATATATGTACCTCTTATTATTGTCTTTTGCCTTGGATAATTGGAGTCAGTGAGCCAAAATACATCTCAGTTTTTAAATACAAACATATTTACTGGGAAATTTACCTTTAACCTAAAGTACATAGGCTTGTTCATTTCCTACATTTTTGCCAACATTAAATCTTAGCCTTTCATTTTTGCCACATGTAAGGTAAAGTGAAACTATATTTACCATTGTTTAAATTTGTATTTACTTCTTACTACTGAGGCTGATATTTGATTTTATGTTCTAGTCCATTTCTATTATTCTCACTCTTTTCTTCTATCACATTTTATTAAGAATATTTCCACCCAATACGAATTTGATGCCATTGATCCACTTGGTATTTCTCTTGCCTCCAGGGGTCAGGACATTTTAATTTGTTTTGAACCATTCACTAAACGAAGATGCACAATTAGGCTGCTCCTTTGAAGACACAACTTCCTGCTTGTTACTAGTCCTTTGTGTCTCTCTCATCTGTTTAGTCTTGAATAACAACAGAGCTGTGAGCTGTCAGTAACTACTGCACAAACTGTGAAATTACCCGAAGAAGCCAATTTGATTGGACTGAAAAGACTTTCTATAGGACAAAAGCATAGATCTCTCTTCCCACAATTTTGGACTCAAGCTAATGACTCATACAGCCGCGAAGTGGTAGAAGAGGCCCAATGAAGAGAAGAGCTGTGCTGCCTGGTCAAGTTCTGTCCCAGGACCTTTTAGCACCTGGGTCACAGTTATGCACATAAAATTAGACATCTAACATATTGGTTCACTTTTACACTCTGGAACTTAACACACATTCTCTTATTCCATAATATGAACAAGTTCTTAGAAATTTTCATTCAGTTCATTAAAGTAGGTTACAATTTTGGGGGATTTTTTTCTGTCTAGAAAAGAACTGACTATTTCCTCAAATGGCATTTTGAAAATTCTGAATTATTCCCAAGTGTTATCTGTTATTTCACCTTTTTTTTTTCAACAGAAGTTCTTGAATGCATGCTTGTTTATCGGTGTGTACCCTGAGGGTAAAAGTCATAAAGCCTTAGAACTGAAGACAGGCACCTTTCTGAAGTCCCCTAGTTCTGAATCTTGGTATGACCATAAGTCTGATTTGAATCCCTGTATCTTAATATATAAGATGCAGATAATATAATAACATAATATTATGCAACCTATTTTCTTTAGCCATGGTAAAGGTACTGGATTACTTTTTCAAGGTCTTTGAGAAAAGCAAAGAAGCTATTTCAGGCATTGTGGTGACAATCTAAAATAAAAATTGTTTTCAAGGGAGTACTCCTATGCAAATGGGTACTTATTAATTTATTAGTTTCAGCAAAAGTTCAAAAAATTTTCATTTAATATTTTTAATATTTGACATCTTTTTTCACCAAGGCAACAGGCATGGCTCTCATGTAAATACAAAAAAAAATAGTAGAAATAAATATTGTATATGTGTGTACGTATGTATATATGTATATACATGCACACACACATGTATCAGTAGTTTCATGATTGGTATATCTTTTATGGAAAACAAATTCATAATGGCAATTAAGAAGACTAATTTACAAGTATGCCCCTTATTATTTAGTTATGACTCCCTTAAAATAGTTTCTAAAAGCTCAATAATTTCTTTCTCAATGATTGGGTAAATTAATACTAAAAGTTTCCTAAGTGGTTTCTTTAAGTTTGATAAGTTACACCCACCAGAATAAAATAGATTGTAGAGAAGATTATGCTTGCCTGCTCTTGCATTGTTCCGCATCTTCTTCTCATTCATCTTCAAGGCGTCCACCTCAGCTGTTCCAGTGGGTGGAGTGCCAACGCCAGGGTTTTCGTGTGCTCTTTTTTTCTATCACCAGCACAGTCAAAGATTCCATTCAGTCCTTAGTGTCATGCTTTTATGCCCCCAATGGAGATTCTTAGCCTGACAATTTATCCACTAATGATGTTAACAGTAGATTCCAGGGCAAATTCATGCAATACGCAATATTTCAGATTAACTTTCCTGAACAAAGTAATCCCACCTTTGTTGCTGTGAATGTTGATATCGCCCCTATGCCAGATCTGTCTAAGGCGGGTACCACGCACAGGTGAGATAGGAATTTTCAACTTGAGTCATCCTTCATGGTACATCAAACCCTACAATAGCACCCAAGTTATTGCTTACATTTAATAAAATTATCAATAATAACTTGAAATAGTCCTATTAGTGAATTCTGAGGATTCGAAAGTTCAGTAAAAAAAAAATTATTAAACCCAAGGTTTTAGTTAATACACAAAATATGGAAAAGAAAAAATGTTAATAAATTATATAAATGTTAAAATGGATAAGCTCATTAAAAACCCATTACTTCTATTGCAATATCAGTAAAAGCTTAATAGGTTGTGATTATGGGCCAATTTTTCAGCTGAGGCTTCTTGTTCTTTCAAAATGTAAACAGGAAGAAAATGCAATTTAATATCAAAATTGTGGTACAACCAGATTTCATGCCACTTGAAAAAATAAGGTAGGTAGGTCTCAGCACACTTTATTTTTCATTATTTTTTAACCTTTTACACTGTAATATGCATGCAAGTTTTTATCTATACAAACTATGTGTGAAGGCACAGACACGTGACCCCATATTCTTTTTCGGGGGAGAGGGTGTAGGTGGCAGTTATAATAAGCAGGAGACGTTATACATGAGGTTTGTCTTGGGTGCTACAAAGTAAGTGGATCTATCTCTGCCCTCCAGAATCTTTAAAGTTTATACAATCATGTAATGCATAATGACATTTTGATCAATGATGAACGGCATATATAATGGTGATCCCACTGGACTGTAATGGATTATAAGCAAAAATGTGTGTGCAATGTTGAAAAAACAGAAAAAGGTGGACCCCACTAGGATGTTGAATTTACTCCTAGCTCTGGGTGGTTGAAATGGTTTAGGAGGCTCAGCATGCTATCTAGCTGCCCTGTGATCGCCCCAGCGGGGCTCTGGAATTGGTGAGGGAGAAACTTGAGAGGACTGAGGAGATGGGAAGGCATATTCTTAGAACAGATGATTGGCTACTTTGATTAGGAACTTCATGTGGAATTATTGTGATATGGACCCTCTCTTACACTGATTTTTCAAATATGCTACTTTATCAAGTGTTAGGTGTGTTCATTAAACTGATGCTGGACATTTTCCAAAAAGCATTGTTTAGTATGGCAAACAAAACAAGCAAACAAACAAACAAACAAGAAAACCCCACAAGGATTTAATTTCTTAGAACTGCATGGCACACTCAGCTGCTGTAATTTCTCTACATTTAAAATTGGACCAAATTAATGGAGGCTGATTCATTCAGTCCTTAAAACACTTCTGTCTCCTTAGATTTTTATTATTTAAGAAAATTAAAAAGACTGAAAATAAATTAATTAAATCTTCAACTCAAGTACATATAAAAAAATGCATTAAAATTGTGCAGAAGAAGGGAATTAATAAAGATAGGAGAAAATAATGAAAAAGATGACCAAAGAACTCTGTGATTTGATCAATAAAATTCAAAGTTCTTTCTGTGGAAAGATCAATAAAACAGACAAATATGAAACTCTTAAATCTAAAAACAGAATCCACTAAGGAAATATTAGAGGTGAATATACAAAAATGATTTCACTCTCCAAATGTCAACAGTCGCATGGGAATAAACAGTATGAATGGAAATAAAACACACACTATGATGCGAATGAAAGAACACATTTACAAGGGCCATAACTGTAAAATATTTAGGATTAACATTAACAGTAACTTGCAAAATGATATATGAAAAGTGAATATTTATAAAGAATACACACCATGAAGTGACTTTATGGGAATGCATGCTAAATTTCAGAATATGAATTTGAAATCTATTCAATATTTTAATTATAGACTAAGTATTTTTATCTACTTAAACAAATGCAAGGGAATTTTTAATAGAACTAAGTAAAATGAGTTTAATATAACAAAAAGAAAACGTTCTTCTTGTTATATTAAGGTATGTACATCATTATAATTATAATGATATAAGAGTAATAATACTCTTCAAATTTGAATGCAAACTACAAGACAGAACTTCCTGTGCCACATACAGTCATGAAATTATTACATCCAGTGATAGGGATTCAAAACATAGTGTTTGTACTGGAATTGTCATAAAGATCATAGCAAAACTGTATAAATTTTAGACATTATTTAATTTTAGGGGATATTTTAGATGAATGAAAAACAGCCTGTTCTACTCAATAAATGAATGGTCTATGTAATTCAAGGAAACAAACTTCAACTCATAAAATGAACACAAGTAAATCTGAATTTTTTCTTTTATAAAAGTAAAACAAAAATCATATATAAAATTAGAAAATAACTATAGGGAATATTTGTATAAATTTAGAGTTAGGATTTTTTTTTAAGTAAAACTTCATACCAATATCCATAATTGAAAATAAATTAATTCATTTAATTAAATGAACAAACTGAACCTTCATCTATCTAAAAATTTCAAAAAATTAAATGAAAAATCTGAGTTTAAGAAAATATTTAAGACAAATAACAGCAAAATAACTACAATGCATTAGATATAAATCTCTCGTACACATCAATATACACACACATGCACATGAACACACACACACACACACCCCTAATAGAAAACAGACTATGAGTGTAAATATAAAATTGTTCACCATGATTACTCCTATAAAGGGGAGTGATTCAAAAAGGAAAACATAATATTAGACTTTTAATTATTTACTTTATACTTTGTTTTTATTTGAATTATAATGATGTACATACCTTAATTTATGTTATACATATTTAAAAAAAAATATTAATCATTAGATGTCGGGGGATATTTAATATTCTCATTGACTCTCAATAAAAAAATAAAACAGCATATCAAAGTAAAATATCCAAAAAACAAAGGTAAAGCAAATGGCTGAAAATCAGACAAGAAAATTGACAGATTTCTCTCAAAGGAATAGCAACCATACTTACCGGTAGACTCAAGTTAAACAGCAAACATCAAAAGTCAGTATCAGTACCACAGTTTTTTAATCCAGTCATCTACCGATGGACATTTTGGTTGTTTCCATGCCTTGGCTATTGTGTATAGTGCTGCAATAAACATAGGAGTGCATGAATTTTTTTGAATTAGAGTTTTGGATTTCTCCGGATAGATACCTAGGAGTGGAATTGCTGGACAGTTGTGGACAGTTGTCTCATTAGGGAGAAAACTCAGGGATGATGTAGATGCTTGATCACTGCACTGTACACCTGAAGCTGAAGCTTAACAATACTGAATGTCAACTACAAGTTTATATATACATACATATATATATGTATATACTTACAAGTATTTATGTATATACTTACAAGTATATATGTATATACTTACAAGAAGTGGAGTACAGCATTAGGAATAGAGACAGTGGAAATGTAATGGCTGTGTGAGATGTCAGAGGATAGTGGATGGGGGAGGGGGATTGATACAGTGTGAGGGATATAAATGATAAACATCTAAGTATTACTTTGTTTTGTGCACCTGAAACTAATAAAAAATAAGTCAGTATCAGAATATCTTCAAAGTTAAAAGAAATGACTGTTAGAATTTTATTCCTACTAAACATACTTCAAAAAAATGATAGTATTGGAGTTTTATTCAAACAAACAATATCTGAGAAAATCCTAACCACACAATTTAAAGCACAGGAAATTCCCAAGTAAAGGTTCTAAATTAGAAGGAATAAGAATGAAAGAGAAAGGTAATATGTGGGTGTACACCCATTAATATTAAAATATGAGCTAAAAAAATATATGTTCGCACTAGATTATAAGTAAGGGGTATCCCTATAAATCCTTGCATTTGCATGAAGAGGCAAAAGACTCGTCACTTAGATGTTGGTAGATTAATAATTCATGTTTTTGTCACTAGTGCAATCACTAAGAAGAGTGAAGGAGGGTATAACTACCAGCCTAAGAGGAGGGATGATGATGATAGCTCAATCATCAAACACATGTGAGAAAAGAGAAAGAAAATTACATAATATGAGAAATAGAAATCAAAAGTGTAACTACGTTAGAGGTAAATCGACTTTTCAATTCAATTGTAAGATAAAGCTGGTTAGAGTAGATCAAAACAAAATCAATTTATATTATGCTTATAGGATGCACATAAGAATATAAAAATACAAATACTTTGGTTATAAATTGAAAAAAGAAAATCACTTCAAAAACTAACCAAAAGAAAACTCATATAGTTGTGTTAATATCAAAGTGTGGATTTCAAACACATATTTTTACAGATTTATAAAGTATGATGCAAACAGAACATTTCGTTTAGAATATATAATGATTGTACATGTGTATCCTAGTAACATATTCACAAATATATAAAGCAATATTGGCAAAACTGAAAATGAAAAATAGAAGAGGTTACAATCATAGCGGTAGATTTTAAAAAACTTTTTCAGGAATTAATAGAAGAAGACTGAAAATAAGAAAGCATATAAAACTTTGAAATTATGTTTAACAAATTTGATGCACTGATACATGCAGAAAGTAGCATCAAACAACTGTAGATTACACATTGTTTACAAGTATGCACTAAAAAAATTACTAATGTTGACCATCGACTTGAACAAAAGGGAAGTCTCAATCACTGTAAAGCAATTAAATTTGTAAAACACACTAGAAAGTAATAATAAAATATAATTATAAATATTCGAACATTTGAATGTCAACTTCTAAATTAACACTAGGTCAAAAAGATATCACAATGAAAATTGGAAAACATGACCTCAATAGTGATGGAAACACAAAGTGAGCTTTGGGGTTCTTGACAGTGTTTTATTTTATTGACCTGTGCACCTTTGTATAGGACTGGCTACATAATTTGGGGCCCAGTGCAAAATGAAAATGCTGATCAAAAGCTATTATGAATGTTAAGATTGACAAAATAGCATTAAACTAAGTACAGGACACTTCTAAGGGTGTTACATCACCCATGAACCTTATCTTGCCTTTATATTCACTTTGTAAGAACTCACTGGGGTGTAATTTATGGGTTAATCACTTTTATCTGTATGCTAGACTTCAGAATAAAAAAAATATATATGTGTATATATACCCACACGCATATATATATATATATATATATATATATATACACATACACACACACACACACACACACACATATGATGAGGTAGTTATGTAGTTATCCAGGCAAATAAAACAATATAGATAGATAGATAGATATGTATATTATATCTATATCTATAGTTATAGATATATAGTGTTTATGTGTATATATATATTATATACATACACATAATAAATATTAAATATGTGTGTGAGTATATACACATATACATTATATATACCGTGTTTCCCTGAAAATAAGACCTAACCGAAGAATCAATTCTAATGCATCTTTTGGAGCAAAAATTAATGTAAGACCCAGTCTTATTTTACTATAAGACCGGGTCTTGTATAATATAATATAACATAAGACAGGTCTTATGTTATATTATATTATACAAGACCCGGTCTTATAGTAAAATAAGACTGGGTCTTACATTAATTATATGTTATATATATATATATATATATATATATATAAATATATATATATAAATATATGTATGTAAATATATGATATATATTATTATTATATAATATTATGTGTGTGTGTGTGTGTGTGTGTGTGTGTGTGTGTGTGTGTATATATATATATATATATATAAAATGGGGCAGCTATGTAGTTATCCGGGCAAATTAAACAAACAAAACTGCTTGTAATGGAAAATAAAGTAGAAATTTGTGTTCTTAAGATCTATATGCTTTTCCACTGGCAGATGAATATTTGTTATTTCAGTGTACTTTTTCTTTTTAAACCCTTTGTTTTCGAAGATAAAACCAAAGGCAGAGGTGCTTTGAAGCAATTCTCATGCCCAGTTTCTTAGAAGTTATGGTGGGAGGTCTTCCCAGGAGATAGCCATCTAGAAAGTCCTACTGAAAGTTTGGGGAATAAAGTAAGAAATGTATGTGTGATGGCGAAGAGGAGGAAAAATAGAGTGAGATTATGTAAAATATTTTCTAGCAGTTCATTTATTGACACTATATTTAATCAGTAGCATTGTATAACATATATACCAAAAGTACTTGCTAAAATGTTAAATGCACATATATATTTTCAAGTTTCTACTTACATGTGGCAATATAAAAATAATCCTTGCTTCATGGCCTCTTTTTAATATTTGCTAAAAACTTCTTGCTAGAAGTATCAGGTGTGTAGATCAGAAAAGTGATAATTAGCAATGTTTCTATTCTACTTAATCTTACCTCTCTTGCATAAAATTAGGCATTAGCTTTCTAAATGTATCCAAATGAACATCAGTCTAGGTTAAAAGATGCAAAAAGAAAATGCCACGAGGTAGTTAGTGCATTATATTTAATTTCACTGCTGAAATACATAGAATCTTTTTATATATCTGTATATGTATATATACACATATACATAATATATACTTATATTTATATAGATCTATATATAAAGATTAGATGCTATTTCTATTTTATTTTATTAATTTATTTCCTTTAACAGCTAGTTTGGAAGGAGGAGCATCTTGATTTAATGAATTTATATATTTTGATTTGTCTTCTTCCAAGTACTCTGTTTATGTAACACAAACAAAATCATTTTTACTGCTTGGAAACATTTCTGTGGTACATACAATGGCATGTTTGAAATAATAGAAGTCTGAACTTAAAATGGAAGGCTAATATAGATTCAATATCACGTACATGTGTATACATGTATACATGTATATATGTATATGTATGTATATATGTACACGCACATATCTATATATTTTATATATATGTTATATATATTATATATATGTTATATATATGTTATATATATATTTTATATACATTTTATATATATATATTTTATATATATATTTTTATATATATATATTACATATATATATACACACACACACACACACACGCACACACACACACACACACACACATACATATACCGGGGGTGCCAAAAAATATACAAGTGGACACTTTGGTCAGCGTTGCTCAAGCAAGTAGTTCCCCGTAATCAGAAGTGTCTGGACACTGATTGTAACCACTTTGAGCACCTCTTGTAATTGCAGAAGTCAAATGTGACTTGTATTCATCTTTTGTTATTGGTATATATTGAGTATTACAATTTTAATATGTTTTCCTTTCTTAAAATGTGTATACTTTTTTTGGCACCTTCTGTGTATCTGACCCAAGACCCTGTGCTTTAACTAGCATGTTAGGTTCCTGTGCCAAAGTAACACAACCCTCACCTAAAGAGCACTATGATTGTGCCAGATCTTTTGCTTACCTTCCCTATAGACTGAGACAACATGACCTGGACTGGTAAGCACAATCCTTTCTTACCCATACTGCTTTGCAGTACTGGTGATCTTTATTAAGTCAGATAAATTCTAATCAGCTCACTTTTCTCAGAATAAGGATACGTAGATGTGTCTCCCTTTGTTTCCTTCTTAGCATGAAAAGCAAGAATTTGTAAAATAGATAACTTTTAAATTTGAAATATTGGTTGTCAGTTACAATAAATTGCTTCCTGACCCTATCCGCTACATAGCCATTTTATTATTTAGTTGCTAAGCAATAGTAAGCCCTCCTCAGCTTTCAAGGTGTTATTAAACACTCTTTCTCCAATAGTGCATCTCCCAGACACACTGTACTCAGGAAAGTGTTCATATGTTGCTTTAGTTTACTATATGATTGGTTTATTATACCGTATTGACTTTCTGCTCTCAAATCATTATTGATCAGCACTCTGCATCTGTTGTACATTTTTCACAATACCACATTTGACATTTAAATAGCATGGTGTTAACATATAATGAAATAGAAGGCTTTAACCCATAGTTATCATATTCCTTGTTTTCCCTTTAGAACTTAATGGCATTTCGTTTCAGTATCTTATTTTCTTTCTCTACCACAGATATTGCGGTGAGTTTAACATCACTGTATGTAAAAAAAATATTTCTAAAGGAGGGCAAAGTAAAAGAAGGAGAGAAAGGATTCAATAGTTTGATATTTTATTAACATCTAAAAAAGAGCAAACATATTTCAATATCTTACTGAGGACAAATGTCCCATCCTTCTCTTCTGGGTTTTCAGTGATAATAGGTCTATTTCTTTACATGTACATAACATGTAAGTTTTTATGTTTTATTGATCTGCAATCAGAAATCTTGTGTGCAATTCATGACAAAAACGATCCTCTTTTTTACAGGGGAAAGAGTTAAGTTTCAAGCATTTGGGGATTGTCCCAAATTTACACTTTATGTGGTACTGCATCCTTCTCTTCTACATGCTGCAGCATGGAGAAACCTTAAAAGTAGCATGCTAGGTGAAAAAGGCAGTGAAAAAAGACCATAAAATATGTGATTCCATTTCTATAAAATGGCTAAAAGAGGCAAATCAATAAAGGCAGGAAGTAAAGTAGTGGTTGCCTAGGACTGGACATGAATAGGTACTGACTGCAAACGGACACAGGGTTTCTTTTTGAGGTAATAAAAATGTGCTAAAATTCACTGTGGTGATGCTTGCACAACTCTGAATTTACTAGAAACCATCACCTTGTACACTTCAACTTGGTGACTAGTACGAGACATGAACTAAATATATCTTTACCAACAGAATGTTCTTGAAGAAGGGTGGAGTTTGAACCTGGGTTACAATCCTGACTCTATCATGGGTATCAATTTTAATGTAAGTGAGCCCTTCCTTTTACCCCTATGATTCACTTTTCATCTCAGTGTATTGTTTGTTTGGTTTCTGTGTATTTTCAGCTTCTTTTCTTGTGTTTCTTTCTTACTTCATATTGTTTTATCTTCTTTCACCATGCTGAAAGAAAATATTTCATCCCCATGATGATTGTCTTCTTTTAACTAAGATAAAATTTTTCTGACCCCATGTTTGCTAACAGACAGCAGGCATGGATTTTTTTCTCCCCTTGGGCTCTCTCATTTTCATGAAAGAGCTGAGAAAATAAAGATACAAAATAAAGAAAACCAAAATAAACAAAAGCAAATGTTTAGAGCTGGAGGACAGGTTGATTCACACTTTCTAATTTATTTCTTGTGCCCACAGTCATAGAGGAATTTCACCTGTCTTAAATGGTATAGGACCTGCTACTACCCCTCATTATTCATTTTATGATTAAAAAGGGATAAACTAAAATTTACAATATCTAATGTGCCAGTTACCAGTCACTTTTTTTTTCTCCACCATCCAAGCTTTAATTACGAAGACCTTACCAAATGCTTCTTCCATCTGATTGTAATGAGAGTTTCACATGGTCCAAGAGTTTTCTGTCTGCTTCAAAAGGCAATATATTTGCTGTAAAGGTATAAGAGCTAGGAATTTTGATTGGCAGAAACTCTGATCTCTGAGACAGTGAGCAACATTACAAGAATCTTTCAACTTCCCTAAGGTTGTCAGGTTTTTGTTCTGTTTCATTTAACATAGTAAGCCTAAACCATTAAATACTCTAAATGCAACACAATAGGTTTGTATTATGTGCCTATTGTAGCAACAGATTTATCATTAATTTTATTGTTAGATCTCGCAGGGTTATACTTTTTGTTTGTTTTTATTCATAGATCTTTCATTGGGAAACTGAGTAAACTCTATCAGAGATCCTATCACATGTTTGTTTATCTGTGGGAAATACTTCAGAGTTCTGTAGCTACTTGATCAGATGATGGAATTGTGCAACTGTCTTTTCTCAGGACTTGTTCTACTTAATAAGTAATATTTCAGGGAAGATAGGTGTTTTTCCAAACCTGGAAATAAAGTATTTAAATATGTGAATCATGAATGAATGTGGTAAAGATGTTTTATGAAAATTATCACTTACAGAGTTTAACTTCCTAGGGAATTAAAAAGGTGTGTGTGTTTTTTTTTATTTGTTTTTTAAAGATTTGTTCTTCATGTTGTACATTTCCAAAATAAGATGTAGAATTGTATTCCTTCCTTTTGGGTTGTAATAATGTCTCAGAAAAAATGAAAAGAACTTGTGGTGTAGAAAGGTTTCAATTCTGGAACATGATAAAAGGATGAAAAGTAGAATTAATGGAATATATGACTTTCATTGAGAAAATGATTCTCTTTATTTTTGTCGCATTCTTTAAGATTATAACTACTATGTTAAGTAGAAAACAAACAAACAAGTTCCTCGAGGACAAAATAGTCTGATTCAATTGGTGTTCGAAGCCATATATTTTTTGTAAATTCTGTATAAATCCTAAGATGCTATTTTGGGGACTAATAAAACTGTTTTTAAAGTAAAAAGAAGCAATTTTCCAGGGAAAATTTCTCTTTTCCTGAGAAATGAACTTTGAACCCTTAAATAACTTACCTTTCAGTGAAGGACAGCCATGGGTTATATTCACAAATGAACACATCATTTATTGCATGTAAAAGCCAAACTTGGTATTTTATTTATTGAAAATCATGCAACTTTCATGCAATTGCCTTAAAAGCTTTCTAAGAAATGTAGTCCCTTATTTACTTATGAGAAAATAAGTGATATAAAGAAATGTATTTGAGAAGTGAACTAAAAGTGCATCTCAGCCCAAAAATAACCACAATCTTCTCACTTTTCCCTTCAGAATTACAATATTCCTAACATATTTTGAAAATTTCGTATAAATTTTTTTTAGTTCAACTATAGTGCTAAACTATAATATAGCAATCACAGTATGTGAAAAATAAAATCAAATTTTCTTCCCCCCCTCAGAATAAAATAAGCATTATGATTATAAAATTACATTTATTTCAGGGGCACAGCTCTATAAAGTAGTTTTAAGAAAATCCTCTTTTGTGCCATATGGATTTTAGTTTCCTCCTCATAATGCTATAAAGGATTGGTAGAGTCTTGTTCTATCATCTTACTCTATCATAAATTATAATTATGGAAGAAAAAACTGGTAATAATCAGAAACAAAATAAAACTGTGTATCTAGGAATTATGTTTCAAACTTACCGTTTCCTTAAATCATCATAAATACCTATCGTAAAATTCTGTCAGTGAAAATCAAGTGTTGAGATAAAGAAGGGAAGATGGCCCTCTGTTACTTATTTTTCTACTATTCTCTCCTTCCTAGAATACAATGAGCCTAATAAGAAAAGAATTACTAATATTCACACACACGCGCACACACACACACACACACACACACACACACACACACACACTATATGGGACATGTTTAAAAAAATGTCTAGAGCTGATGTTCTTGGTTCTGCACCTACCTGAATGGCCTCATTCATTAGGTTCATATAGCACAGTAGGCATTTGTTGTCCAGAAAAAAGGGTGTTAGATGAAATTTGTGCTGTCGTTACAGTTGTTAATAGTAGTTTTATTATTTAGTTGTTGTTTTCAGTGATTTGCCCAATCCCCCCTCACAACGTTCAGATACAGAACAGGTGACTATGTGAAAGGAGAAAACATCTGCGTGAGTGAGACAGGTCCCTGAAAAAGGCATTCATCAGGAGGTGAGAAGTTTTTAAATTTGAGACAGCAGCATCTCAAAGAAATATCTCAGGGTACACAAGAGGAGAGGATCCAATTCTCTGAAAGGACACAGTCTAGAAATGTGGAGCTTTGAGGGACAATTGTGAACATGTTGAGCATGTATATACAAAGGTCAGACAAGTAAGCTTGCAAACTCATCCTAGAAAAAGTGCTACATACCTCATTGCTGAATATCACAATGGTCACCTTCCAAGTACTCCCCTTGGGAAGCTATGCATCGACACCAGTACCTAGTCCACCCTTCAAAGCAATTTTGGAACTCTTTTTCTGGAATGGCCATCAGAGCTGTTGTCATATTGCCCTTGATGTCCTGAATGTCATCAAAATGTCTCCCTTTCAATATCTCCTTTATCTTCCGGTAAAGAAATAAGTCATTGGAGCCAGATCAGGTGAGTAGGGAGGGTGTTCCAATACAGTTATTTGTTTACTGGCTAAAAACTCCCTCACACACAGTGCCGTGTGAGCTGGTGCATTATCATGATGCAAGAGCCATGAACTGTTGGTGAAAACCTCAAGTTGTCTTAACTGTTTCACGTAGCCTTTTCAGCACTTCTAAATAGTAAACTTGGTTAACTGTCTAGCTGGTACAAATACATAATGGATAAACTGCCATCATAAAAAGGTTAGCAACATTGTTGCAACAAGTTGGTGAACTGAATTGTCAGACCTGGTACATACAGGTGTGTTAACAGTGCCTTAGACTCCACAGACCTCAGTGACCACCTAAACAGGGGAAAGCACAGGTATCCATGCAGGTGAAAAACTCTTTGGGCTGCTGCAGAACTGCGCTTAACCAGAAATCATAGGAAGCCAAGGGGTCCAGCATGTCCATAGGGTCTGACCTATGAACCATCTGTATCAGGATCGACAGTTGAATCTGAACACTGGAGGAAGGGCCTGATTTTCAACAGGACTTCCACATACACCGTACTCATACTGAGCTTTGAGACCCATTTATTAGGTTTCCCTATCCCCTGCATACTTGAACCAGAAGGGTTTGGGCAAATAGGAAAACAGGAGCCTCAAAAGGAAACATACTGTATTCCCTTCAAATAAGACTAATGGGCAGACACTCATCTGTTGCTTGGAAAATAAAAGTTGATGCTCTATTTATATGCTCAAGTGTGGGGACAAACATAGGCAGTTCATATTCATTTATTTGCAGGAATATCTTCTCCACTGCTCTAAAGAGCTGCCATTTAAAGCATTGTTTAGTCTTGTTTTCAGTGAAAGGTGATATATCTATGTTTATGTATAGATATATTTACATATATCTGTATATTCACTTTTATGTATGAAGAAATCTTCTCCAATTATAAAGATTCAAACCCTAACTGTCTCTCAAAATGAAACCCAATGTCAACTGCTCCATGAGCTGTCAAAAAAGCTTTCTTCTGAACTCCGATATCATATTACCTGGATCTCTCATGTTGTTTCATAACCTGTAACCAGAATTTATCAGTCATAATACATTCTGAAAGCAAGAAGGACCCAACTGAAAATAAGCAAGATTAGGAAGTTGGACAAAGTTTTGAACAGAAATGGAACTCCCCTTCAGCTCACTGTTGACAGATCATATGAATCAAATATGGTGAGATAACCAAAGACCCAGCAGACATAATGACTTGAGTGAGAGGTATTGGGTTCCAGAATCGAGGACATAGAGGAGACAAACTGGAAAGGATGGTGTTTAGCCAGAGTACATACCAATTTTGCCCCAGTGCAGGAAAGGGTAGGCCAGAACTAGAATAGTTTTAAAATAAACTTATCTCAAATGTTGAATGGTGGAGACACACAAGTTATTATCATTGGCTAGGATATACTCATAAGACCAGAATTTTCATAAGTCAAAGATGTTAGGGAGAAGTCCCAGACTTTGATTTGCTGGATAAAATGGACCACAGAGGGAAGGCTATATCCATTAGCAAACAAAAATAAAAAGTCACTAATATTTTCCAAAGTAATGCTGCATGTTGAGTGTCATTTCCTTTGACATGTTTGCTACCTTCCTGATTCAATATATGTTGGGTGTGTTTCATTGAGTTTCAAGGTTTATTACTGCTTCAAATATGCTTTAAAATGTAGAGGAAAACTTGCGTGTGCTTTCTAACTGGCTGCACTTTGCATACCCATTTTATAAAAGTACAGTGTTTCCTCTGAGTTGAAGGACTGCAATTACAGATACAGCAGCATTGTTTCTGAATCAGCTGTAACAGGAACAGTGTTGCCATCAGTGTGCAAAGGTCTAAAGCAATTAGATTTAAACTTTATGAAATAGCTGTACCATCCATTTACTAGATCATGTTGAAACGTTGCCACATCCTTTTATGTGTTTGTAATGGCAGGTGCCCTGTGTGTTAGCCCTAGCGTTCTTCTCTGGTGCCCTGGCTTGTAACCATGCATACAAAGAACGCATTATAGCCTTGAAGGACTGATTATCTGTATTGTCACATCTCTCCATGGTACTGTATAATTGTTTTAGCTGCAAGTAAATTCCTGAAATGCTTAGTACTGCACACTGTATGAATGTCTGCTCAACCTTCCAAAATACTAGTAATTATACAGTGGGGAAAGGAGGTCCCTTTAGTGCCATTAAGGTTGCAATGTGTTCTTTATGTGTTGACCTGTGAAAACACAGATGCTGATGCCAAAACTAACAGGTCAAACGGTAGCTCGTGGAGAATGCATACAGACTATGTAGTGAAGAAAATTTGTCTTCAGCGGTTTGGATTATATGCTGCCAAGTGATGATTGCATATATTGTTAACACCTTATGGTCTGAACAGATCAAAGGGAACGCTACTTGATATTTTGACTTTGGATATTTAGATGTTAGTCTTTCATTTGTTTTCATTACTTCATATACGTAATACATGTTCATAAGTCCCCCACCAGCTGCTAACGGCTGAATATATCGTGAATGATTTCTTCTTCCGACCAATATATGTACTCGTATGTTTTAATTTGAAATATTATTACTTTATTTGAATTCTCAACAAAAGGAAGAAATAAATAAACCCATTTAGATTAGAATTTTTCTTTTAAAGAATCAAATCTAACTTAAATTCTGTCAGCTGTTTTTAAACTTATGTGGAATTATGGCTGACTGAAAACACAGTGCTTTTGGTAATAAGATGGGACCTGAAAGTGATGGTCTTCTAATTATCCTGATTTTCTACTTGTGTGATAGCTGGACCACACTTAGATTGGTTTCAGAATAAAGTTGGGATAAATTTATAATATCATTATAAAAAAGAGTAGCACCTTGTTAAATAATTGTTGAGGGGTTGTACTGAATGCATACAATTGTACTGGTGTTTGTATTTTGGAGCTAGTAATTTGGCCAAACTGAGGGGAAGACGAATCATCAGCATTTACGAAATTCAGTTATGTTCATGAAGTAAATTTAAATTTAAATTTAACCATCTGGATAGCTTTCTATACCATGTCATTTAAATCAGCATCCATAGGCTACCAGTAATTCAGTCAATATTTCAAAGAACAAGAATATCACATATTATGCATCTTTGATTCAGAATAAATGCTTCCATTACATGAGAAAATGCAATGGCACCATATCTGGAAACTTCCTACTTTTCTTCAGTTCTCCTACTGTTTCCACACTTAAATATTTTCTTTGCAGGCACTAATTTGTATGCCAGTGCAATGCTGGATTGACAGGTAAATTACCTTTATAAACATTAAGAATATTCACCAGGTAAACTATTACACTAAAATATATCACAGAGCTTAGATATTTTTCTCTTGAACTTAGTCATGGAAAATATTACTTTTGCATCTGCAATGGAATTGAGCATAAGTTAAAACATCACTTTAAAGGGCGATTCCCCCCTCCCATATAATAGAATACATGAGAAAGCCAGACTCTCAAAAAGCAAATAACTAAGCTCTAATTCTCCCCTTTTGAAAGCAGTAAACATAACCTCAAATTCACTGCAAAATCTTTGTATATGTATGACCCAAGCATTAGAATGCACATTAACTGTTATCTTTGATCTTCCAGAGAACTCTATTTGTGGATTTGGCAGTGGTGTTTCCCAAATACAATTTTGGCTTTGTACTAGATTTTTTGTTGTTGTTGTATCATATTTCATTGTACTTCCCAAAGAAATTTATAGCCATGCCTTTCTAAGGCGAGTATTAGACTGGCAATTAGAAAGTAGTATATTAGGTTACATGACTGCTTCACTTTGGTCACAAGTAAAAAAAAAACAAATTGAAAAAAAAAGTCTTAAGAAGTTTCTATTTAACTTCTGAGGAATTTGTGTAACATGAATTATTGAAGGATTTTTTGTTATATGTCTATATAGTTACACTTCTATATACTCATATTTCCATAGTTATATTTCTATAAATATATGTATGTAGATTTCACTGATAATATTTGTAATAATACTGCTAGACATTTTCAATACTTACTAGATACCTTTATATATGTTAACTTATAATAAAACAATGGGTTAATTAAATCCCCCACTTTATTGTAAAGAAATCTAGTGTCCATCTGAGACACATGAACAAATTGGGGTAAATTTTCATTTTTCATACTATAAATAATCTACTTACATAAATGAACTGAAATCCAATACTGTGTCTGCTAATGATAAATCCTATACCAGGTAACAATTTATTATGTCTCATTTGGAAAATGTTCCTTATCTGGAAAATGAGTTTTAAAGAGAGAGGGAAGAAAAGGATATGCACATATATGCAGTGGAATATTACACGACCATAAGAAAAGGTGAAATACTGCCATTACACACATAAAGCAGTATATACTATATGATTCCATCTAAATAATACTAAAAAATAGGATAAACTTAAAAGCCAGGGTGTGTTTACTTTTTGAAGTTTGGGAGCAATTGAGAGAGGGTAAGTCCTTTCTGGGTGAGATAATGCATGCTTATTGTTTTAAACTGCAAAGAATTATGGTATTTTTTAAATTAAAGTTTATTGGGGTGACAATTGTTAGTAAAATTACATAGGTTTCAGGTGCACAATTCTGTATTACATCATCTATATATCACTTTGTGTGTTCACCACCCAGAGTCAGCTCTCCTTCGATCACTGTATATTTTATCCCTTTTACCTGATGAGGAATTATGATATTTTGTTACACGATAATAGGTAATAGATAATAGACTCATCACGTATCACGAAGTTAGGCCTGGCTGAGGATGGATCTATTTTTAGATTTATCCCTGGCTAAATGCAAAGACCCCATTTACAAAGAACAACTGTTATTAAATATGTTTAATATATTGGATGTCAGGGATCTTATTTTCTCACTTTTGTGTTTATTAGTTATAAAAAATATTTTCCTTCTGTTGAAAAGTATACTCTATAATTTTCACTTATTTTTTCCTAATTCTTCAATTTAGCAGTACACACACACACACAAAGGTAACTCTCTCCTAATAGGACATCCCCTCACACATGTGAGACACAGACTGTTAGATTTACTGGAGGTATTCATACTTCTATTATGTCTGCATAACCATACAAAACACAAGTTCCACATTTCTCATATTTTATCTACTAAAATTTTACAGAAAGGAGAAATTCTAGGGAACTCCTGCTAAGAAATATCAGACCAAAAGCATTAATGCTGCCCCAGGTCTAAAGGTCAATGGGTTCATTAAAGAAGTAAGGTGAAAGGTTTCTTGAAGCAAGTCTCTACCATCAAACATGCCCTCTCTGGTTCTCAGAAACCCAAATCTGCAGCTGCTCACAAGGCAATATTTATAAATCTTTTATGAAGGGGTCAAGGCTAGGCTATTGCAACGTAAGCGATCATCACTAGAAATAAGGATAGGTGCTGCTGCAGACTACCTGGATAGGCCCAACACACCCAATGAGAAAGTGGTATTACCTATACTAGTTACACAAGAGCCATGAGAATTATAATAATGGAATCCCATCTTTCTTAATACATAACGTATAATGAACTACATATAACTTATATTGGAGTCTATTTAAATAGTCCTTGGAGACATTCAAAGCATGCTCATATTTCGAAGATTTTTTTCATCTCAAAATGCTTACATTAATGAGTAAGGGTTATATATAAAATTAATTTTCAAAAAAGCCTTTTTATATTGAGACTTGAATAGCATTTATAAAATCACACAGCCTTGATCCCACATAGATAATACAGGTAAATTGGATAAAGTGTTTGGAAAAACATGCCTCAGGTGGATTTCCATTTCTGGTACTATGCAGTTTTGGCATCTTGAAAATCACCCTGATTCAAAATACTGAAACAAAAAAACGAATGAACAAACAAACAGAAACTCACATGGGCCTCCAACAGTGGCAAACAGAGTAGTAAAGTGTAGCTGAACTACAGCTACCTTGTGAGTATTTTCTGATATCAGAACCAAGAAGCTTGCAATTTAACTACTTTTCCAAGAAGTGGAAATGATACTTTGTGTCTATATGAATTGTAGGGTTAAAACTGAGACACACGCAAAACAAAGATGTTAGCCACAAGAGTTAATAGGAAAAACATGTCCACTTATAAAAGGGTATGACTAGAACATTTTCTGTTTTTACTGGCTCTGGATGGGAAAAAACACAGCTTATGAAACCCTGAAAACTCTGCCTTAACTTTATGTGGCTTTGGAGTTTGAGTCTAAAGTATGAGTATATTACAGGACACCCCAAACTAAGATATTAACCTAAAATGGCATTGAGATAGTAGCATCTCAATTCAGTGAAAAATACAACTTTTTTCTGAAGAGACAAAACAGTAAAACATTAAAGGCTTTACAGGATTTCAACAGCGTCCTGTCAATAAGGCTCATCATTCTAAATTATCAAGCCCACAAGGAAGAAACTATGAGAGAATTAGTAGAAACAACACACAGAACAATTGATCGGGTCAAAGAATTAAGGCATTAAGTAATCAGATATAAAATACAAATAGGTAAGTATAAATGAAATGAAGGGTAGAGTCACTACCCATGATTTAGAAATCAGATATTACCAAACAAGTCTATTTGATGACAAATCAAATGCTCTTTCTATTCTTGACAAATAAATTCATTGGTTATAAGAATTCAGAACTAAGTTCAACAGTCAAGTAGATATGGACAAGGAGAGAATTAATACGACTGAATGCAAATCTGATGAAATTACTCTGATTTGCAGCATACGTTTACAAGAAGCAGAGCTAAGAGGGGATAAAAATAATCTATGATAAAATGAGAGGATCCTAAATTTGCCTTATTGGATTTCAAAAACAAGAAAATAAGAAAATAAGGGGTAGGCTATGTTTAAAAAAAATAAATTAACTGAGAATGACCTAGAATAGATTAAAAAAAAAAAGTAAAGAAAACACCAATCTTCTTAGTTGGGAAATACAACACATCCCAAACAGAACACGTTAGAAAATACTCCTTACTACCAGGGATTGTATGTTTGAAAGATGACTGCAACCGTGCCCTGTACTCCAAATGCTTTTCTATAATGTAGCCATACCACCCACCCACAAAAAGGAGAAATTGAATTCCTTTCCCCTTGAATCTGGGATGCCCTTGGCACTTGTTTGTAAGCCAGAGAATGTGGAGGAGATGATGCCCTTTGATTTGTGCAGCGTGGTCAGCAGAGGTCACGTGCCTTCCTCCTCATTTCAAATGCTTGTTCTTGGCAAGTCCTCTCGCAGAAATCTGTCACCCTCTTTGGACCGAGCCTGATGCTGTGAGTGCAAGCCACATGGGGAGGCCACATAGAGGTGCTTCTCTCGGCTGTTCAAGCTGAGCCTAGCCTTATGGGCATCAGGCATTTAAGTGAAGATGACTCACTTAAAAGGGAAAGCCTCCTGATCCCAGGCCCCAGCTGTTCAAGTGTTCCCTGTGGAGACCCCAAACATTTTGGAACAGAGAGAAGCAATCCCTGCTGTGGCCTCCCTGGATTCTTGACCCACATAATCCCTGAAGCATAATCAAATAGTTGTTTTATGCCACTAAATGTAGGGTGCTAACTAGAATGTGTACCTAGACACGGTTTCCCTAAAGAATAAACAAGAAAATTGAAAGATCTTAACAATCAGTCTGAGAATTTACTATTCATATATTTATTAAAGGACTTGTATCAAGAATATGCAGAAAACACTCAAGAAAAGGGCACGAACCTATTAGAAATAAATGGACAAAAATTTCAAAAAGACTCTTAATAGCAGAAGATAAGTATATGGTCAATAAGCGTAAGTTATTCAACCACATTTGTCATTTGGGGATGCAAATGAAAACCACATAGGATACACCTCACCATAATGAAATAGCTAAAATAAAAAGGGGAAAAATACCGAGTGTTGGTGGCATAAAAAGCGACTAGATTCCCAATACGTTGTTGGTAAGATTGTGAATTGGTACCGCTCTTTTAGGAAATGTTTTTAAAGCACCTACTCAGACAGAATATGCTTTCCCTAACCCAGCAACTCCATTTAAACATAAACTTGATAAAAATACATAGACAAAATGTAGATATATGTCTGTGAGTGTATCCGTGCAAGAGTAATGGTTTCATGTACTTGTTCAAAGCTATCACTTCAAAGAAATGAACTTGTTTGACCAGTTACAAATTGTGAGTAAACCAATGAATTAATTTACTCTCTGTAAATAGTATAGTGTTTCTCTTTTCTGTCAGTCAATTCAACATGAGGTAGCCACTTCATAATGTAGTGATCAAATGTTTTTACACCAGCACATGTTTAAACTCTGGCTTCGACAGTTACCTTGGAACAGTGCTATAACTATACTTTGCCTCAATTTCCTCATCTGTAAATGCAGAGAATTCCAATACTATGATAATTATGTGAATTCATTACTATAAAGCAAAGTGCCTGAATTTTCTCTAATCAACAATAATTTAAACTATTCTGCTTCAAAAAACTTTAAAAACAATGTATCAACATGAAAAATAAAGTAATAACTACATAGACAGAATGATGATTAATTTTGCATCTGAGATCAGATTATTTCATTGTAAAATTTGTAGAATTTCTCCCACTTTTGAAGTTCTTTCATATACTTCAAATCGTGCAAAATATGTGCATGAAAAATGGCTTTAAAAATATCATTCCATAATTTCCTTTTAAGCCTAAAATTTTTTTAACTTCTTCCAAACAAGGCCAAAAAACTGACCTTCAGAAATAATGCAGGAAAGAGTTATTTTAGATGAAAGATAATGCTCACAAACTTGTTTGCTTCTGACCATTAAAAGATTTCGATCACTTCTCTACTCATGTTTGATGATGAAGGTGAAATACACTAATTAGACTTTTCATTGGTACTTGCTTAATCTTTTTTTCTTGTCGAGATTTCAGGGAATACCTTTGATCTGAAGATGCAATTTAGAATAAATTTTAATGAGTACAAGATGGAATTTTAAAAACGTAGTAAATCTAACTTCTGATTAATTAGAAATTTTATGTAATTTTGTGTAATATCAATTTGGAATAGTCAGACAAAATGTGTCAAGGTAATGTGCATTTATGAAATATTTTAGCAATTTCAGTAAAATTTCTATATCAATTTCACTAACTAATAAAAGTTACCAATTCCAATAATGGAAACTACAAAATATTTAAAAGATGTTAAAAAAATATTTAAAAACAGTTTCTTTGTGGCACATAATGTTCAACTAAAAACTATTAACATTTATAAAACATTGCACAATTAAAGAAAGGAAAGCAACCTCAATTTTCTTGAGCCCTATTTTAATATATGTTATAATAAAAGTCCCTTGTAATTTCTACAAATGAGATATGACATCACGACTTCATGACAGCTCTGACTTCAGAATGGCTAAAATGTTAGGATGGCTACAATTTCACAATGGCTAGGACTCCACATAGCTACGAGGTCACTAAAGCGATAGGAATTTTTCAGCTCCATTACAATCTTATGAGACCGCCGAGCATATGCGATGCATCATTGACCAAAATGTTGTTATGTGTTTATATACACAACTGTATATTCCCAGCCCCAAAGAGCCAGCTGGAAACAGGTTGAAAGCATTTGTTTCTTAAATATTTTACACTAAATGGTGTTTCTTTTTTGAGACTTCTTATAGTGCTATCAAAAGGTTAAATACATCGCCTTCTAAGAAAGGCATATTTTAAATGACTTTTTTTATAATTTAATAAGCAAATCCTTTTGAATATTGTCCAATATCATTTTATATTAAATTATTTTACTGTCCCGTTTATTGAAAGTGTCCAATTTGTGAATACATTGAAATGTGCTTATAGTAACACAAATTTAAGCATATTATGGACTTCTTAATTATTATGTAGAGCCCTGTAATGACTCTATGTTATATATAACATAATGTTCAATATTCTACATGGAGTAGGTTAAAAGTAAATATGAAATCTAATACTGCATTATCTGTCTTAAAAAATGCTCCTTGAACTATGTTGACATTTTCAAGAGTAGTCCATAGTAAGTGTTGGCAATGTATATTTTCTCTCTTCCCTGTTCTGTGGTAATTTCAGTACTTCCACAGTTAATTTGGTAGTCAACGTGAGCTTATCAAAAACAAGTTTCACCATATTGCTTTTACTTTATCTTTAGATGGGGTTTCTATTTTGTAATCAGGAGGAAGTCATGGATGTAGTAGGTCTTATTTCCTAGAAATAAAATACTAACTGGACAGCCATTTGTCAGGATTCTGTGGGGATTCTAGGAATGGATAGAAAGGTCAATTGATTCCCCAGTGTGGCCCCCTCCAACTCTAACATCATCTAACCACGTCCTTTTTCAGTGCTATACATTGGTTTTATTCTGTACTAGGACAAGATCAGCTGTGGTTGTGTCACTTGCTCAATGATATGACTTCAGTTTGAGTGCTTGGCTCTAGATTCCTCTGTTTTCCACTCATTTTCTAATGTGCTTTTTTTTAATTTCCCTCATTTACTTGACACAGGTTAATAATGGGCACTGAACTTTGAACTTAAGTCTAGAATCAAGCCAGTGCAAATTTGTCATATATACCATGTAAATACATGGTGAAATCTTTAGTGAAGACATTGCTGACCTCTCCTATCTTGTCTTGACCTTGGCCTGTAGGTATTCTGTCCACTATCTAGACATGCATGCGTAGGGTATTCAATTACCTCTATGCTCTACAAAGTGTTTATCTTCTGTCTAAACTTTTAAATGTCTACTGTCAGTCCCCATATACATGTTATTTATGGATCATTTTTGCCTTCAAAACCTATGCTCCTTATGACATAAAATGGCAATGCTACTTAAGGTATACACTTTGGAATCATTGTCTCTATGCTCTTAACTCCTAATACAATTATTGGTTTGTATCAATTTTATCTCCCAAATTTCTACTAGTGTTATTTAACTTTCTCAGCATCTGCTGTTGTTCTATTCCGGCCACTTTCTCACCTACATTATACCCACAGCCTCACACTGGTCTTTCGGGACCTAGTAGTTATCTCAAACCTACCAGCCCATTCGTCATTTCCCTACTTGCCAAAATTATAAACTGCAACCATACCAATCTCTTGTTTAAACTCTTAAGTTGTTCTCATTTAAGTACAAACTTCTTATGATGGATTTACATGTTTCTCATGATCAAGAACCAGTTTAAGTAAATTTCTGAATTATTTTCGGTATGCTTAAAGTGCCATGTTCGTTATGATCTAACTTACCTCTTGACCTTGAGAAGGCTATTTTCTCTCACACTCACTTCCTTTTCCTTGATATACAGTAATCATCCATCAGTTTAAGTTTTTCTTCCTTGAGGTCACCTTCTCTGACCTCCAGCACACTCTGTTTGGAAAATTTCATATGTAAATTTATTCAATCTCAGGACCAAGTCCATACTTCTATAAGAGTTCTTGCTCTGTTTTTGCAATTTCTTATTCACTTTCCCCTTGTCTTAGCAGAGTCTTTAACACAGAGTGAATGGACTCAATACCATTCAGGAGAGAAAAGAAGGACTGTGTGAAGCCAAGGAGGAAAGGAGCCGTGAAGTAAGGAAAGGAAGAAGGTGAATAAAAAGGATGGCTTAAGCAAGAAGAAAAGTAAAAAAGTGAAGTTTTACTGAAATAAGAAATACTTAGCTAAGCTGTCAACCTATGCTTCATTTGTAGGATTCATTCATCCCTAATAACCATAAATATATTTTCATCTTTCTCAATATGACATGCTAGAAATGAACACCAATGACATTTTTCAATATCTGAAAGTTATAGGCAGATGCTTACTTTTTTTCTCTTTTTCTATTGATAATTCTTAAGATGTGTTAAACTAGACACAAGTCATTGGGAGGGAAAAAAAAAAAAGATATCCCAGCAGATAAAATTACAATTATAAAAAAAAAATACAAATAATAGAAAAATAGAAAACAATCTATTTGATATATTTTCCTTAATGACACTACAACTTTTAACATTTTGAAACTTTATTTTGAGTGGTATAATCAAGTATTTAATTGAATAGAGCTGACAAAATATTAATGCAATATGTTTACTCATTTGTTCAATAGTTTTAGTAATTCAATGAGACTGATCTGCAGGTTATTAATTTACTGCATGATTCATTATAACAGAACTCTAGTTTGAAAATCTTAGAGGTAAAGTGATGATGATCTGTATAAACACATAAGCTAAATTACCTTGTTAATAATGAAAGTTAGAAGCTAGAACATAAGACACAATGTATGGAAAGATACTAAAATAGGTTGTGATTTTTAAAAGAAGAGAGTGAAAACTTCCAGCAATATCCTTACTCCAATTCATTTTCAAATGCAGATCTTAGGTCAGTGATTTTAGGTAAATAATTCTTTATTCAAGTAATAAATACTGAATTTGTCTAAAGATGAAAGATATTTGATGTCAGTGCTTAATAATTCTTTTTTTTTTTTTTTTAGAAATGGATTTTTAGAGGCAGTTAGCATTTTGTTTTTAAAGATTTTTTTATTGGGGAAGGGGAACAGGACTTTATTGGGGAACAGTGTGTACTTCCAGGACTTTTTACCAAGTCAATTTGTTGTCCTTTCAATCTTAGTTGTGGAGGGTGCAGTTCAGCTTCAAGTTGTTGTCCTTTCCGTCTTAGTTGTGGAGGGCACAGCTCAGCTCCAGGTCCAGTTGCCATTGCTAGTTGCAGGGGGTGCGTCCCACCATCCCTGGTGGTAGTCGAACCTGGCAACCTTGTGGTTGAGAGGACAGGCTCCAACCAACTGAGCCAGCCGGAGCTCAGCAGCAGCTCAGCTCAAGGTGTTGTGTTCAATCTTAGTTGCAGGGGACACTGCCCACCATCCCTTGTGGGACTCGAGGAATTGAACTAGCAACCTTGTGGTTGAGAGCCTACTGGCCCATGTGGGAATCGAACCAGCAGCCTTCGGAATTAGGAGCATGGAGCTCTAACCGCCTGAGCCACCGGGCCGGCCCCAGTGCTTAATAATTCTTAATGAGTAAAGTATGAATTAAATTTGAAAAGAAAAATAGTATAGTATGTCTCACAAATAAACATGGTAGCTAAACTGTCATTTAAAAATCACCATGTACACTCGGGGAATATCAATATAAATTGCCTGAAACTGAGATGTAATTGTGAAAACTTTTTTATTCAACAACAAGTGAGATACAATTAACTTGACATGTTCTTAAGCAACTCAGGGATTTCACAGAACTCTCTCTCTCCCACCTTCTGCTTTTCTCCCTCCCTCCCTCCCTCCATCCATTACTCTGGTGATCTTTCTTTTCCTCATCACTCTCCCCTTGCCCAATCCCCTTTTCCTCTCACCACTCTTCTTTGTCTGTCATTTCTGGATGTCCCTTCTTTTACATGCAGACCAACTCCTTCAACATGGCAGGGGCTAGGACTATGAAAAGCTCTAGCACCTCACATCTCTCCTGCCAGAAATGAAATGCAGGTCACTATTCTGGGAAGGGAACTGATTTGCCCCGTTTGTATCAGATGTCCATACCTGGGCTAAGCAGCTGTGGATGGGGAGGCAAAAACGACTCCCTCAGTTTCGATCAAATACTTCTAAGACTCAGGCTTCTAAGAAGGGAAAAGCTCCCATTGAAATGAGAGAATTTTCCAGATTTATTAGGTGTTGTTTCTGTCAGAAAAAGAAAAAAAACTATAGGTGGCGTTTTACAAGGTATTCTGGATTATATAGGAACTGAAGGAGGCAAAGATAAACCAATGGCATTTTTCTGAAGGATGTTTTTTAAAGGTGTAAACAATGTCAACATATGAATGGAAGAAGAACCAAGGCTATCTCTCTGTGAAGTGATCTAAAATTAACTAGAATTTGTCAATACATTCACTGAAAGATTTCTATAAAAGCTACTTCTTGTACTTTTTCTACTGTCTGAGCTCGCTTTGCCTGACAGCAAGCTATTATACTTTGGCAAATTTACTCTCTGGCATTCACAGGGGAGTTACATACAATCAAACAGCAGAAGGCCATGTCAGTGCCTGTTCTAGGTGAGAGTGAAAGCAAATGAAAAGGCTTGCCAGGGCATAATGTCCCACAAATCCATTCCTCGCCTGGGATTTAGCCCAGAGTAGAGGAATGGATATTTGGATGGTCAGTTTGCCCGCTTCCATCTCGAAAGTTTATTTACTCTTCATGATTCATGATAACCTCCATATTCTCATAGTGTCTTCAATTTCGATTAACAAATTCATTATTTTTTTGTTATTATTGCCACTGAGTCACCTAAGGTTACTGACATTGAAACCATTTGGGGCTTAAACAAAATCATTTTGGTCTTTTATAATTTTCTAGGTATTATGCTTACAATGTCTCATTAATTCTTTTCTTAATCATTATAATGGGCCTGCTAGTTATTTTTATTCTTATTTTTTGAAGAAAACAAGAAAGGATGATGGAATGTGACCCCAGAGTCACATAAGTAGGAAATGTGTGTGAGTTTCAGTCACAGCTCTGACACTATCACCCTTGTTCTTCGCACTTCAACTAAAGCATTCAAATCCTTCTTAAAACATTTCTTTTGTCCTCTCCTACTGCGCTAATTCAAGTTCCTGTTACCTAATGTTTAGATAGTCCTTTAAGTATGTACTGTATCTCATGTCGCTCCTTGCTTCAGTCCTTCCGTCACATCCCTGCCATATTATGGTTGTCCCACATCAGTGTGAAGTAGCACCACTCTGAAAAACCTGAAGTACCCAGTGAGATAATTCACATGGAACTTTCTCATATGTTCCTGATGAGAGCTAGGTATCCAGTATAACCTTTAATAGAATCAACACTGGTTGTTTGTGGTAGTCATAATCAAATTCAAATAATCCTCAAGTCTACTTGATATTTAACTGAATGGGCACTTAGGAGTATGTAAGACCCCTTTTGAGTCTCAGGTTTTTTGCACCTGCTCTGTGTCAGTCAGACATCATTAGTTCTTCTTCTCAGTTCCTATGGAACTCACCTGATGTGCCTCATGCCATCTAAGATCTTCATATTTGTTCTTTCTGTGACTTGGCCATGTATTTGTGACTTGAAGTGAGGGACAGTGTCTTAAACTTTTTGTAAACTGAAGAGCATCTAGCAGTTGCCTGGGATACATACCCTCCGATTAAAACCTTGCTGTCTCTTGTTTGTGATCTTATAGGTAAAAGGATAGGTAATTTCACAGTGGGAATACAATATTCTCAAGTAAGCATTTTACTTTCCTAGCTAAGTTTTCATCACATACCTGCTTGCTGACTTCTTTTTAATTGCAAGGAATGAGAAAGACGAGTTCAACTATGAGAAGGAGAAGGCTATGATGAAAGATAAGGTGTCCAAACTAGATGTAAAGGAAAAGTAAACAGAGTGCCTTTTCAGAAGGAGTGGGAGAAATGGGGGCATAGTTGTGACGAAGTCAAATAATCAGACAAATATGTTCTGGCTCCTATCATCCACGACAAAATTATAGAAAGTGACATGTTATATCATTTGTGTAGAAAGGCAAGAGATTGTGCCCTGATCCATTCTGGAAATTTGGGAGGTGACAAATAAGCATGCATTCCCAAATTAAGCCACAGGGGCTAAAAGAAACTAAAAATGGCAGTGTGACATGGCAGGCAGAGAGAGGACCAGAATAGTGCTTCAGAAGTTATTACAAATTCTAATTATCAGGAAAATGATCCTCCAATTTCCAGCAGGCCTCAAGGCTAAGTTGAGATCCACAGGTTTGTGATGCAAGGAGAGAGATGACCCTGCCCTGGAAGGTGATGATGGATGGACATCCTAAGCCAGGCTCGAGGTGGAGGACATGGTTGAAACTCAGTAAGAGTCTGCTGAGTCTGTATGATTAAAATTGGGTTTGGCAGGGAGAAGCCCTGGGCACTCACCCAACAAGAGAATGGAAAACTTCATCAGCGGTCATCTTGACAGATAGAAGTATAAGTGATCTGGAGACTACTGAAGCCAACAGTGTTGCAGCTGAGTCTAAATCAAGGACAATGAAAATAACTTTGTGTTACGCTATGGCGTCTCCTCCTCTATCCAGGGGTTACAGAAACTTTCTGTCACACTCAAATGCTTTCTGGGACAGGGAAAAGGCAAAGGAGGTGGTTATAAAGAGACTGGTTAAAATACAAGAAAACTGCCTCAAATAATAACAGATCAAGATGATTTAACTGGAAAGGTTTTCTCTGTTCTTTGGAAGACCCCTAAAATACAATCATAAAACATTAAACACTACAAATAGTTAGAAATGTTCCAAAAACAGAAACAAAAGAATCAAAATTAAGTAAAGTGCACATTAATAATATACCAAGGGTTAAAGGTACATGATGAAGTCCACTTGCCATTTTGTCTTTGTCCATTTCTTTATTAGCTGCCTAGAATGTGATGTAGTTCAAGAAACTAGAGCCGTCATCTCCAACCATAAGCACAAAATACACACACTCAGAAATATTAGAATGGTGAGATGAAAGAATCTGTTTACCAAACCAGAAGCTACCTCCTGACATTAACATGGGACATGATTTTTGGTGTTGCCCTCAATACAACCCTCTTAGATAATTTTATCCAATAAGGATTATGTCCATGCTTTTAATGCTATTCTGCCACCTAAAACAATGAAAAAGTCAATACTAAATCACAATGAAAAATAAAAATAACCTATCTGATGCATTTAACATATCCTTTACTTAACTTCAGTTTTCTTTCCCTTTCTTCCCTGTGCTTGTTTAATGAATGCCCGGGCAAGTTGAATGTCAATCAAGGATTTTTTTTTTTTTTCATTTTTAAGGGTACACAGATGTTGAAATGATGAGAACTGGTGTATAATAGCTATCATGTAACATGAAATTTATTGTAAAAATACTGACAGATTTTTGAATGAGTAAAACTTATATCAATATGTTAATTGTCATCACCAAAATAGTGCTAGTCCATTCAAATAGGACGATGGTTGTTACAATATGATTTTTATCCTTCAATATTTTTATGCTTTCCTAAGTCTGGGCACTGTATTATCTATACTTGCTTCATGGTTGAGTATGAATAAAACATTAGGAACTAAGTTATATGTCCAGGTAATATAAAATTGGCTTGACCTCTATGTAAATATCATCAAATCTAGCAGATATACACATTTTCCTTATTTCCAAACTACAGAGTAGTTCCTTTTGAAATGAATAGGTCAAGAAGCAATTTGTATGCATTTTAAAATATGAATATAGGAAACCACAAAGAAGAAAGAAAGCCTGTAGGTCAGGCTAATGATCCTTTGCTTATAAACAACCTGATCAAAATCTATAAATGTTAAAATATTTTTAGGTTATTTTCTCTGCACAAATTTCAAGTATTTGAAAGTCTGGCACAGAAATGCTATTTTATACTACTGTTTTCTAAACACTCAGCCCAATTTCCTTTTGGTGTTAACACATAAGGAGATATGTAAACACGAGTTTCATGACTGCAGGGGCTTAGAGGAAGATAATTAGAATGACTACGTCTGAAAATTTTTTTCGGTGAAATGAAAAATAAAATTTTCTTAAAGAGAAAAGTAACCATAAACATCACGCATTTTTCTTTAATCAAACACATTTTTGTCTTAGTAACTGTTATCGCAAAGTAAGATTAAAGGTGAAATTTACAAATAAGATATGATTTTGAGTTTTAATGCTTTGATTATTCATATCTATACCTGAGAAATACTTGAAGTCAATATAATTATTTTATTTTAAAAATAAATCTACTTCTGAACAGACTCTGCAGTTTGAATTACTGTATTGGAAATTAAAGGCATAACAACAGAGAAGACAATAACTGCATTCTCAGTTCTACTCTGACCTTTATCTTTTAAAACAGTAACTCTCCAAAATTGCTAAAAGGTTAACTAATCTCATAAAAGGTCACCTGTCTTTAAAGTAGCTACAGTACATAAATGCTTTTCTGCTATCCTGGAGCAATTCATCAATAACTCATTAAAATAGCAGTGTTTCTTTCTTGAAATTTTTACTTTCTTGCTAGGCTATTTCCTCTTGGTCAATATAACATTTAATATATGTCATAATTTATGAAAATGTGATTATATAAGCCTATTATATTGCTGTTCAGTTAATTAAAACTGTTTGCTGAGTACCCAATATATGCCAGGCACAGGTCTAGTTGCTAAGGAAAGAAGGCAAAGAAAAAGTCACAGATCAGAGGAAATGTTTGTTGTCATGTGGGTTTAGGTACAGTAAGTACGGTATGTATCAGCATGTGTTATTTAAGACAATATAATGGATCATAAGCTCTTTGAAAGATAATGCAGTTATTTTAATGCTGCTGTAATAGATTCTAACATTTTCAAAACTCGTTTTCTCTAACTCATTAAGGAGCCTACAGTCCTTTTTCCCTTAATATCCTTAATGTTAAATATAAATTAATGTAAAAATTTATCCTTGGAGGTACAATTGGATATGTTAATGGGATCAAAAGGCATGAAAAGTTTAATGGCTTGAATAAGGAGACTATACTAGGTAAAAAGGGCTTCCATTTGTAGACAAGGAAAGGATTCTAATGCAATGCTACGGAATTTGCTTCTATGTTCTGCAAGTTGATCCAGAAGGTACTTTTGGTTGTTGTTATTCTGAAGGGAATAAGAGATAGTTTGGTATAGTCTTCATTTATTCTTAAAAATGAATCTCATTAAAGCCCACCAATGCGTATTAGAGCTAATGATTATCCACTTAATCATGAAGGCCCAGTATGCCATTCTACTCAGAAGGGCAACAGTATGCTTAAGAAGAAAGATCTCTTTCTTTCAAAGAAATAGCTATTTCCCACTCTTTGGATGAACAATTGCAATTGATAATAAAAGTGCAAACACAGTTTATAAACCCATTTATGTGAAAGTGTTCTTATTTTTGGTATTTATGAAATTCACGTTTTCAAACTATAAATTTAGCATATATTATTTAGTCTTTGCCCAGCATAAAATATTATAAAATGGAAAATGTTCCAATAAATACAAGAATGTATCACATGTAGCAGAGCCAAAAATTGTTTTATGAAATGTGGTGTTTGAATATTTCTGTGTCTCTATATATGTATTTATATGTACCAGGTTGCAACGTAAATTGCCTTTCTTATAATCGTTTTTTAATTTAAAAGACAATAAATTAGAACATTAAGTGAAACAGTCTGAAAGCATCAGTAAGAAATAATGTCTGGTTTTCACAAAGACACTTTAATTTCACTTCTCGTACTTTTATTGAAGATAGCTAAAGCTTTAGCATCCATTGATTTGGATGTATGAAAATGCATGTTGATTTGAAAAGAAAATACAGAGTTATGACTGGAGTTGTAGCAGAAGAGAAAAACAAATGAAAGTTATTTGCAGCCCCTTACTTATGTGGGCATTCAAAATATAAAAGTTAATTTATGATGACAGACAACTTAGATACCCGACTATCAGATGAATAACACAGTTTATTCAGAAAATCATTTACAATTATAGCTATGTTAGTTATCTAACAAAATTGTTTTAAGTGAAGTTTTACATATGACCTGTATGCTTTTCAAAATATGATATGCACTCAGGCTTCTAGTTCAATGAGGAAAACTGAGGCAATAGTTTTTGATGCTGATGTTTCTCTTATTGCTTTATAATATCTAAAGGAAATCCTGTAAGTTTACCCAATACCTTAGTCTTGAATTTGCCCTCTTGCCTAGGAATGAGTTTTAGTGTCTCCCAATATTGAAAGTTAATGGATTCTACTCTCTCCGTATCTTAGTCACATTTGTCAAGCAGTCAGAGTTGATTCATTTCTCTTGCCGGTTGGTACACTGAATTGCAACCCAAGAGAGTAAGGATGCACTTTTGTATGTGAAGTCAGTTTAAAGGACTATAATCAAATAAATATCTCTGTATCCCCAGTAGAGGTTATGAAAGTGAACATTTTCAGAATTACCCTCCCTCACCAACAAGAAACAAGAGGTAATAACTAATGTGAAAGTTGGGTTAATTAGCCCCTTACTTTCTACACAGATATTTGAGTCATGGATGATCTCTACTCTAAATATGGTTCCAGTGTGATTATTTGAGCTTTATATGAATGGAAACACGCTGTATAAATTCTAGACTTGTGTCATTCACTCCACACAGATGTGTGCAGTAGATGATGTAGTTTCCTGCCCAGGCACTCTTTACCTTGCTGGCCCGTATTTCTCTGTTGCTGGGAGTTTTCACTACAAACAACTCAACAGCCTCTTCTCTCCTCTCCCATTTCTCTAAAGAATGATTCTTGTCTGAGAGCAAAATTAGTGCCTGGAAGGATGTGTGCCCCTCTCCTAGGGGCAACCACAGCGAATGCTGACTGAGGGGAAGCACAAAAGTCTGGTCCAGTTATCTCAATAGGGGAAATACTGCGAACAGAATTTTACTCTTCGAGCACCATCCCAATAGATCAGGACACGATTAAACTTTATCTGAGACTGCAATTTGGTTCAACTTTTCACTGTGCTTATCTGAAAGCGGGTATTAGGTGGTGCTCTATGTGCTCGACCAGAACGATATTAACCCTGCACAAAGTTGGAGCTACAGTCCCTGAGGTCCTGAGTGTAGGAATTTTGCTTTTCAAGATCTGTTATTATCACTGCCGCCAGAAGCCTCTGACAACCGAGAGCTGGAGAGCAGGCACTGATCTCTGACCTAGGGCGTTGGTGTCAGATCAGGAGATTATCTCTGTGCTAATTTTCTTGAAATCCAGAAAACCTTAGGTTTAGAACCTTTCTCAAAAATCCACAAGTTGTTGGATCAGACAACCCAGGAGCCACAGGAGATAACGTCCACTTTCTCTTTCCATGTAAAGTATCTAATTCATAGAAACCTCTTGTATCTAGAATGTTACTTTGAAGTAAGTCTGTAAGGAAAATGAACTTAGCTTTCTAACTCTGGCAAATAGAGAGCACATGTAGTTTTAAGAGAACCAATCAGATTCCTACCACAATACCCCTACAGCCACCTGAGTGATACCATTTCATGACATAAAACCCAAAGCCTTAGCGATAATTTAACTGGAGGAGAAGAAATAGGCTTCAGATTAGCTTTAAATCCTTTCCTGCAACCCACATCACCTATAATTCAATATTTGTACAGTTATATTATTACTTACCTTATTAAAATGTTTCTCATATTTTGTGTACCTATCTCTTTTACTACAATAAACTACAGGTACTAGCCAGGAAGGAACAGGTATTATATTTAATTAAACAAATCTAAATATTTCACATGTCTTTGTGAATTGAAGAATCTATCTGCCTCCTTTTTCCTGTGGGAAACTGGCAACAATCAATTGACTCACATAGGTATGTGTGTGTTTATTGTGATACCATTTGGGCATCATTATGACCCTAAGGCAATTCACATACTCATCTTTGATTCTTTTGTTTTTTCTGCTCTAATTTTCAGTGCCAGTGGTAGCCCTTTCAGATGGATCTTTTACACTAATCCAAACACACACACACACACACACACACACACACACACACACATTTACATAATTTGTAATTCTTATGAAAATAAAGCAATCCAGATATTTTTTGATTCTCTTGGTCAAACAGAATTACTACATATATACTAGTTATTACTACATATATATTAGTGTAACTTAGTAATATTATATATGTATATAAAATATCACTAACTTTTGGGTAACTGAATATAGTAAATTCATATCACTGAAGTGCGACTCACTTCTGCATAACAGAACACATCTCATTAATTATAAGTACTTGCTAATTTTTTTTTGTTTTTAATTTTTCTCCCCCTCATAAGACACGAGTTCTCTGGAGCAACAAATCAGTAGCATCCCCTACAATTTTAATAATACCCTACATATAGTTGACAGCTTATATATAAAATATAAAAATCAAAGAATCTAAATTTAAAATATTTACTCAAAAATTAATGATTTCACTCTTATTTAGAATTTGCTTTATGTTAATGAATTTGTCCAGATATAGTTTTTTTCTATACCCATGAAAGAATTTCACCTTGTTTGCTAGTGAAACACAGACAGAAATTTGACTTGCAGACTCATAAGTTTTGTCAGCTCTGACCTTTACTCCTATTAAAGGTGCATTGTGATTTTCATTATAATTGTTTTGATTTTTTATTTAACAACACCCATAAGATTTAGGTTAGAAATCTCACTTATGTCTACCATATATATTTCTTCCTCATCATTTTGGCATTGTGCCACTTGTTTTGCCCTTAATCACTTTTTGTATGTTCATAACTCTTTTGTGTGTGTGTGTTAGTTAGGTGTATTTGCATCTTATTTGTTTATTTTTGTTTGTTTGTTTTTAAATTTTAGTTATTCTATTGTTGGAAGATATTTTATTTCTGTTTCATGGAGAATCTTATTGAGGACCTCTAATCATTCTAATTTTTTTCAATACCGATAACAACTTGTTTCTCAGTTATTGTGGCTTTCTGTTATACTGAATACTTGTAAGCTGGTATAGTGTCATTATATTTCTTTTTTCCTCATTATTAAAAATGTGTTTATCTCTTTGCAAACAGATAGATAAATTTATCTTCTTTTCATTCTTCAGTGATTTCCAAAAATTTTTTTTTCAGACACTTAATTGTTAAAATGGTAGAGTCACATAAATATTGAAACCTAGTTTCTAGCTCCTCTTCACCTATATCATGTACTGGTAGAACCCTTCTCAAATACTTTTTAGAAGCCACTTTCAAAGCAATACAGAATTTCATGAAAAGTATCAGGAATTATTTTAAAAGAATTTTTAGTATAAAAACTTGTTTTATACAAACTTAATGTTAAAAGATGTACTATAAAGTTCATTTTGATAAAGTATTTAACAATATTCATAATATAACTGACAGTGTTGATTATTTTATATTTAATAGTGACAGATTCTTAATAATTTCATTGAAATTAATTTTTAGAATATAGATTTATCGTTAGATTGTTAAATGGTACATTATATTATATTATATTGTATTTTGGCTTTTTAGCAAACACAGGTTCAAATGCTAAATTTAATTTTATATCATGATACCAATACAGACAAAAGCCACCCCCATGATTTGAATTATTTATTTTTCCTAAAAAAAATAATTAATTTAGTGTTATAGATCATTATTCAATGAAATTTTTTTAGAAATGGGTTCAGGATGGTATTTGCTAACTCCTTTTGAAAAAAAAAATGCAAGCATTAAAATATTTTATGCCCAGTGAATAAAACCCACTTAGTAAGAATCATTATTTTATTTTCATTTTATAGTACTGGCTTTCGACATAACAGAAATCTTTTTATTTGATCATGTGAATAAAAATATGAAGTCTGTTGAAGTCTACTGGCTAATTTTCAAAATTTTAAGATCTCTATATGGTTCTTAATAACTTGTAGTATTTCAACTTCAGCAGTCTCTTTTTATTTTTTGTCTAATAAAATGTTATTAAATGAAAAATATATAGAATCAGAAGTATAAATAAATTTAATCAAGTAACACAGAATACTCCATCAGTGAACAGCATTAGTGCGAGTATTTAGTTCATTAACTCAAATTTAATGAGTGTATCATCACTTTTCTTCTCTGAAATTCACTGCACATGCTAACAGTATATACACTCCTAGGCTCTCAAGAGATGGCAAGAGGGATATAGTTATGTAGTTAAATATAGATAAAGTGTTCTAAGTTGCTTGCATTGTCTAGGAAATAAAGAATATACTGTTATGTTAGACTTTAGTAAGTCAAAGAGATAGGCGTGTACTCTACAGTAACACTAGTAAAGAACTACTAAAAAAAGTATCATCAGCTAATTAACAAAATTTAAATAAGTAGTAATAATGTAAAGGTAACATTATTTTTTTAATTTATTATATACTCAGGCATTTGTAAAATAACATTAAATTAAAATCAGACAAACTGTAAATTAGAGCACTTTAACATTTCTATCTAAATTCATATAAGGTAAAACAAAGCATAAAGTGTTTTGTTGATATATATCAATTATGGAAATTTGTGACAGTCACTGTAAATTGGATTGAGAATAGTAATAACCAGAGTATTAACAGGTAAGTTTTACCCCTTGTGTGATACATAAAAATGTTCACTACATAATATGCTACATAATAATGGAAGTGCATTTTTTCTTGAAGTATTTGTGAAGCAGTCTCTGAAAACTTCTTCTCCAACTGAAATAGTTTCTAAAGAAATTGAAGATGTTTCAAAATGAAATTATTTTAATAACCATGTTGTATTTTTTTTTAAATAGAGTATATATGTAAATTAGCTTCATACAATTTTCTGTTCATTCTGACACTTAAATCAGTGCATAGTTAAAATATAGATTCTTCAGAAGACAAGTTTACTCTTCAGAGTCACTAGCACATGCAATCTAGTTCACTGTCGCGGTAACGTGCTAAATGGCACCCATTAATGTGTCTTTATGTAGAAGCTTATGTTAGAAGAGCGTCTAATCCCTTCCAGAACCCACAAATAGGCACAGAACACTTCATTTTCAGCACAAACCACTAAGTAACGTTGCGAGACTTAAGGTAAGTGCTTATTATCAGCATAATCATTTTTTTAAAGAAAGGAAGGAACTAATGGTCAGCTTTGTGGCAAAATCTTAGCAATATATTTAATATTTTTAGGAACTTAGAAGTGATCTATAAACGCTAAATAGAAACTTGTTCCTCATCCCTACTGTTAATTATTCTGGAGTTTAAAAAGTCATACACAATACATTTGCGGAACACTAGAAATCTAATATTTAATGAAATAACAGAGTTTATATTTTCAAAATAAAAGGCAAGGTAATGACCCATTATAAAAGACATTAGGCAATGTTTTCAATTGTATTGCAAAAATTGAATTGGAACATGGAATCATCTTTCATTATCTCCTCCGAATAATTTTTCTTGGGTACTCGACTTCTATACAGTGAGAAAAGTAAGAATTTCCCAAGGTAATCTAAAATATGGATTTAATTAATTTATTCAGTATCCATTTAAAGAAAAGTTAAGTGCTTTTTGTATGAATCATGATACATTCGGTTGCATAGAATAGAATGCCATAAAAAATTAATTTATCATAAAGAAATCATTTATTTCATCTGGATTCTAAAATTCATATAAAATAATTTATGTAGCTTTGCTTGTCTTTAATTTTCTTTGTCTCTTTGTCTCATTGAGTACCCCAAAAAACACAATTCAGGAAGTAACAATATTTCAAAAACTATAATTTCCATTTATGATTTTCAAATTATTATCTCCCTGGGTCTAATATTACTATTAAGCACTATATAAAGAAATAAAATATTTTTCTTTAATTTATAATTCAAGCACTTTTTTTTGTATAAATCATATCTTGCACATACAAAGCCATGTCTGGAATATTATGTGCAAGTTAGAGGGTCGAGATGTAAGAAAATGTGAGTAAATTACTTTTATTCAGAGAAGCTGACCTAATTAGAAAAAAAAATGTTTAAAAATCAGATTGTGTAAGAAATTTGAAGAACAGAGATAATAGTGCCTCAACAGTAGAATTTTTAAATGTAAAAGATAAAAAGTATCGATAAATGTTGAGACACTTTTTGTTAGAAGAGAACCTCTGTAGTTCTGAAGACCACATTAGCAGCAATGAGTTGAAGTTATAAACATGTAGAACTAGACTCCAAAAAATATTTTAAAAGCATATTATTTTAAACAATTGAATGAGTGTTTCTAAACTACGTATCACTCAAAATATTTAAACAGAAACAGAATAACTGTTCTAGTAGCTATAAAGAGGAATTTAAAGAGTCAAAAGATAGGAAAATAAATGCTGTACGCTTAATATTTTTTAAAAAGCAGATGTATTATTTCTATTTTTAAGGTCATTGAAACTAAAATAAATGATCATCGTGATCAGTAATGGAATAAACAATGAATATTTTAGAAATATCAGTTAATTATTGAATATATTAACATTTTGGTATAATTCATAGATATATTTAGAGTCAATTTTAGTTAAAGTGAGTAAGATCTGAAATACAATCAACCTAATCAATATATTATTGCTGACAGGAAGTAATATTTATTGTAACTTAAAGATAATATTACACTAATTGAGATTTTTCAGTAATATACAACAAATTATTAATATATCATTAATATTAAATAATGTAATGCTGTCACTATAGCATAATAACATAGAATTATTATTATTTGAAGAGACTGAAAGTTTACCTCTAGATACATCTTTATCTTACTTACGGAAAACGGAGTCAGGAATAGGTTAAGTAACTTATTCCAGGACACAATTAAAAAGTGATTCCAAATCAATGATGAATTCAAATTTCTTCACATAGTTGATGTAAGATATACTGATACTGATACACTGTACTGATCTACTTGCTTTTACATTTGTTGTTTTGTTTTGTTTTTCTTTTTTTGAGTTCCACATTTTGACAACAACGTTAGTAAATTAGAGTTCCTACAGAAAGTGTGATCAAATGGTAGGAGGTTTGGGAAAAATAATATATAAGAAGCTGTTTTGGAAATGAACGATCCTTTTACTGAAAGTCACATCAGGTAATGAATCACAATCTAAAATGTTAGAATTTGAGAGCTCAGAGTAATTCTGTACTATGTTCTTCTTTAAATCCAACACGGTGTACAGCCTGTCACAACCAGCTCCTCCACAATTCCATTGTTTCAGCCCTTGACCTAACATTTTCTGAAATTAGTATGTGGTGTCTCAAGTGGCTAGCCTTCCTCTTTGTTATCTTCCAGAGTACTTAATGCAATGCCTTGTGCATAGAAACGTGCTCTAAAATTATATGATTCTATCTTCCAGTGGTTCTCAAACATGGTCCAAGAACCCCCAAGGCCCCTGAAACACTTTTACGGGGTCCACAATGTCAAAAGTTTTCATAATATTGCAGAGTTCGAAAAGTTTATTGACATGGCTTCAGATTCTGCATTGACACTAACCTTTAGAAACAAACTTTGTCAAGTTTTAGTGTACTATCAAAGAAATGTATCCATAATTATCTGAAAAGACTATTAAAATACCCCTTCCTTTCCCAACTACATATCTGTGTTTCCTTATAGAGATATTTACTTTATAGTCTTTAATCGTAAAATTATATAGCTTGACTTTAAATGTGGAAGCATTTATAAGAATCTAGCTGTTTCCTAACAGCCAGATATTAAGGAGATTTATGAAGTGGTAAAACAGGACCACTGAAGTCAATATATATTTGTTAGTCTTGGAAATGTAATTATTATGTATAAAAATATTTTATGATTTTTATTTTTATCTTAAATAAATAAAGATAAAAATATTTACATTTTTGTTTTACTTTTCACTGCAGAAATTGTCGATAAGTATACACATATAAATAAAAGCACGTTGATTTCCTCAGTAATTTCCAGGTAGGTTCAAGAGTTCCTGACCAGAATGCTTGCGATTCAGTGCTGTATACAAGTAAATACAGAAACATGTATGATGCTTTGAACCAAATGAATCCCATATAATCAACTGAACTAATTGTACAAACAGGCAAATTTGTTGTCAGCATGAGCTGAGTACTCTCTATGGGAGAGGTACTGCAGATCAGAAAACCAAGAGTACCAAAACTACACGATATATTTTAGAGTATGAACATTAAAGTGCCTTTCTTTTCTAGGATTTAGGAGAAATCTTTTCCAAACTTTAAATTTCACAAGAGAGTGTTTTTCCATGGAAAAAAGGAGGGGTGGCATCAAGGGCAAAGCCTTAAAATGGAATGAGTTTGATGTTTGAAAGATCACAGTAGCTGGTGCTCTGTGAACGAGAGTAAGCTCAATCAGGTAGGTAAGCAAAGACTATATTAAGTAGGGTCTATACTACTTAAAATCTGAATTTAAGTTGGATACAAGGAGAAACCAATGGAGGTGTTCAGTGGGGCCGAGAAAAAAAGTTTGGAAGATAGTGATATGGTCCAAATTAAATTTCTAAAAGTTTCTAGTCTCGGTACAGAGGGTGGGATTTAGTGAACAATGGAAGTTGGAGAAAAATTACTCGACTAGTACAGAAGTCTAGGAGTCATTTGGTAATTCTATTCTTAATTTTTTGAGGAACCTCCACACTGCCTTCCATAGTGGCTGCACCAATCTGCATTCCTACCAACAGTGTATGAGGGTTCCTTTTTCTCCAAGCCTCTCCAACAGTTGTTATTATTTGTCTTGTTGATGATAGTTATTCTAACTGGTGTGAGGTGATATCTCATTGTGGTTTTTATTTGCATTTCTCTGATGATGAGTGATGTTGAACATTTTTTCATATGTCTATTGGACATTTACATGTCTTCTTTGGAGAAATGTCTGTCCAGGTCCTCCACTGATTTTTCAATTGGATTGTTTGGTTTTTTTGTTGCTGTTAAGTTGTGTGATTTCCTTATATATTTTGGATATTAGCTCCTTATTGAAAGGGTTGTTTGCAAAGATCTTCTCCCATTCAGTTGATTGCCACTTAATTTTGTCGATGGGTTCTTTTGCTATGCAGAAACTTTTTAGTTTGATATACTCCCATTCAATTGTTTTGGCTTTTACTTCCCTTGCCTTTGGGGTCAAATTCGTGAAATACTCTTTGAACCCAAGGTACATAAGATTAGTACCTATGTTTTCTTCTATGCAATTTATTGTTTCAGGTCTTATGCTTAGGTCTTTGATCCATTTTGAATTAATTTTGGTACATGGTGACAGACAGCAATCTAGTTTCATTCTTTTGCATGTGGCTTTCCAATTCTGCCAGCACCATTTACGGAAGAAGCTGTCTTTTCTCTGTTGTATGTTTTTGGTTTCATTGTTGAAAATTATCTGTCCATATGACCCAGCAATCCCTTTCCTGGGTATCTACCCAAAAAATCTGAAAACATTTATCCATAAAGATATATGTGCTCCAATGTTCATTGCAGCTTTATTTATGGTGGCCAAGAAATGGAAACAAAGTGTCCTTCGATAGATGATTGGATAAAAATGTTGGATTGGATAAAGGTATATATAGACAATGAAATACTATTCTGCCATAAGAAAAGATGAAATAGTACCATTTGTGACAATATGGATGGATCTTGAGATTATTATGCTGAGAGAAATAAGTTAGATAGAAAAAGTCGAGAACCATATGATTTCACTGATATGTGGTAAATAAAACTGAAAACAACAAAAGAGCAAGACAAATAAATGAAGAAACAAAAACTCAGACACAGACAGTAGTTTAGTTGTTACCAGAGGATAAGGAGGTCGGGGGGTGGTAGATAATGGTAAAGGGGATCCAATATATGGTGATGGAAGGAGACTGTGTGTGATGAACACACAATGTGATATATAGATGATGTATTACAATTGTACACCTGGAATATATGGAACTTTACTAACAATTGCCTTTAATAAACTTTAAAGTTTATTGCCTCAATAAATCGTAATTAAAAAAAAAAAGTCTAGGAGTTAATTGAGGTGGCAAAGAAGTCATCCAAAATAATATACTTTGAAAGTAGAGCTGAGTGATTGACTGTGGTACTGGATTTGGAATCTGAAGGAAAATTATAATAAAGAATGGCCCCCAGGTATTTAACCTAGGAAACTGTGTGGGTGATGGCCTTGCTAACTGAGATGAGAAAGATTTAGACAGCAATACAGGGTGGGGAAAAAAAATGACCTTGGCTTTGCACATGTTAAGTTTCAGTTGCATATTAGACATGTCAATGAAAATGGTGAGCAGGCCATTGATAGACAGGTCTGTAGCTGTAGCGGAACTTGGAAGGCTGTATTATCTCTGCTGTGTCACCAACATAACAGTGCCTGAATGATTATATACACTTAATAAATATTTACTGAGTAAATAAATGAATGAAACATCTACTTCCCTTACTCTTAATTTTTACTCTTCATGTAGTCTTCTAATTAATTCATTCATTATTAACTATCTTCTAAGCTCACTCCATGTGAGGAAGAATGATAGTATAAATAGGAAATCTGCGTGTTTCACTTACTGAAAAGAAAGCTCCTTAAATAGATTCTTAAATTGAAATATTTCATAGGAATTGAGATAACATTAACACTTACCTACTATATGAAAATCTCTGGAATAACCAAGAAAATTTAACTTTCTGGTACTATATCTATCAATCTTAGCTGTTTATTAAAATAGGCTCTGCTTATAAAGAATATGTGTATCCATTTATGCGTTCATTCATTCATTTTTGACAAATGCTTGCTGAGTCTTTACCCAGCCTCATGCCCGCCACTGGGCATTAAAGGTATCCATATGGAAGGGCAATGCATCTGCCTTGTAGTCCAGTGTTAATGTCTAGTCAGACTCCGGAAAGTACAGCCAGCACTTTTCATTCAACAGAATGGACACATGAGGTGGGATGTTTTAGAGACTGGAAGCTAGAAAATGTTTTGTAATATTTTACATGGAACTAGTAACAGAGAATTAAAAAGGGTAATCCAGGCAAGGGAAATACCACATCATCTAAGTGGCATATTATAGAATATTGTGGCAATATTTTTAAAACTAAACTGAAAAGGTGAGTGGCAACGGGAAGAGAAGAGGTTAGGAAACTTGGAATAGAGAAAAGGATAAGGAAGCTATTTGAATAAGTAAACTCCCTGAATGAAGGCAGCATCACTGGGATGAAGAGTGGCTTCCAAGTTTCAGACTGTAAAATTCGGGGACAGAGAACACTATTCACATGGAGGTGCTGAGAGAAAGATGGGAGGGAGATTGCAACACCCCCATGGGGATGTGTAGTAGGATGGGCAGATCTGGAGAAAGGTTGCAATTTAATCCATAAAGCATGGGTATATCAATGATAATTTAAGCCCTGAGTGTGATTATGATAAGCCACCAAGAGTAAAGAGAGACTAACACCAGAGGCAGAGGCCTAGAAAAGAAAGTGTATAGATAGAGGAGAAAAGTATATATACAGAGGGTGCAAAAAAAAAAAAAAATGGATACACATTTTAAGAAAGGAAAAAAACTGTATTAAAATTGTAATACTCGATATATACCAATAACAAAAGATGAATTCAAGTCATGTGTATACATTTTTTTGGCACCCCCGGTATAGGTTAGACTGAGGAGACATACAGGAATGCTGGGATACAGTATCATGGACACCAAGAGAGGAGAGTGTTTTGAGGAGAGGAAATTTAATAGTGCCCGATGTCACAACTGTAAGTCAAAATGCATCACATTTAAATAAATTTTGACATAGGGATGCAAGATGAAGGAAAATAATATAGCAATTCTTCTGCCATTGTGAGCAATGGTCAGGAATTTGCTAGGAGAGTATGTAGATTTTTGAACAATGTAATATAAGAGAAAGCTCTCTGGAGGAGGTTTGAAATATAGTTAAGTTACTTGAAGATTTGGCACAGTAACACATGATGAAAGAAAGCAGAGATCTTCAATGTACATACAAAATGGTTTAACGCAGTTCCTCAAGCAATCCTTATTTATATGAAGGACTCTTACATGAAGAGTTTTCTCTGGAACGCACTTTTGGGAGGTAAATAGTTAAGGCCAGAATAATGTTTCACTGATAAATGCTGTATTCTAATTTAGAAGAATGGAACAAATTTGTGACTAACAAAGACAAATATATATTTAAATTTTTTAGAATTAGAAGGGAGATGAAGAAGTTATAAAGATACATATTATGGTACCTAAGGAAACTCCAATGTTTAAATGAGGAAAATAATGACTTACTGAAGTATTCCTGGAGGATTCATTTTCAGAAAAATGAATACACATACATTTGTTTGCAGACTACCTGAATGTAGCCCATTATGGAGTCTAAACAGGTTTTGCTTCCAGTTATAAGAGAGTAATACTATATTACTTTTATATTTCCTCTAAATTTCAATTGTTGATGCAGTTTCATGTTTCTGGAATGAGTATGGTAAGCACAGTAAAATCTTGTTTTTCATCTTCAATTGCTTCTGAACCTGGAAAGTATTCTAAGAATTAGACTCACTATTTAATATTTATTAGGTACTATAACTTCTATACCCCAGGAGCATACGAAGACTGAAATGATAGTTTAGTAACAAAGGGAAGTATAAGCTTGATGAATTACTTTTGTAATCCAAGAAAATAATGTAAATCTAAATTATCCTGATAATTCCAAGTTGTATTATGCAATGTTTTTTGTGATCCCATTAATATGAAAATAAAAAATAGTCTTCTTAACTGTATATAAAAATCTCTCGACCTAAAGTGGTGGAGTAGTATATTTTAGAAAGATATGATTGACCTTTCATAAATAATGGTTTTTAATTTATTATTTTTTTACCTCACTTCCATACAAATGGACTATAGGAGAGTGACAGATAGTTAAAAAGAATTGAAGGTCTCTTTCCTGGCCAAATTTATGATGGACTTTACCATGCTTCCAAGAAGGAAAAGGATATCTCCAAGGATGGTCATCTTGGGCATAAATTTAGCCATTATTGATTATATTGTCCTCTACTTGAAGTTACTAATCCTTCAGCTGGTGGTAAATGGAAGTAAAATGCTCAGATTGTTTCACTTTGAATTTTAAAAGGCACACTGTGAAGTTTAAACTTAGCCAGCTAAAAATAAAATAATGGAAAAAGGTGTTGTCAGCTAGCTCAATAAAAATAGAAATGTTTTCATTACTTTAAAAATAATGAAAATATATTTTAGTAAAGAAGAAATCAAAACCCCATTTACTAGCATTATTTTGGAAACAAATCACAGAATGATAATGTAAGACAAGATGGGAAACACAAGAAAGAAAAATTAGATTTTCAAAACAATTTAGTATAATGTACATTAGAACTTGAAAAAAATAACTCCATGCTTTATAAATATTTATTATTAATTACACACACACAAAAATGTACTAAACACATTTTTTATTACTTGAAAAATAAATTATAAATATATATATATATAATTAATTATATATATATATATATATATATATAATTGCACACATATATGCTTTAAACATATTTTTGTCTCAATAAAGTAAAACAGAAAATGGAAACCATTTTGGTTTTGTAGATCTTATTAAAAAATCACAAAAACTTTTTTGAGTGTTATAACACATAGTATCGTACTGAATTTAATCAACTGTAGCATATTATATACTTGTCCACAAATAGCTTTTTATTATGACTAAAAGGGAAATTTCTGCTAATATTTTTCTCATTGGAACTTGTGCTTTGTATTTTAAAAGATTCAAAAGAACAATTACAAAGAAAAAATATTTCACTACTTGATGTGAAATTTTAGCATATTATTTTGAAAATAATAAGGTCAATCATTTATTTTCAGTTCATATGGTAAAACTTGCACACCACATACTTGGTTATACATACATAGATTAAGGCTACACATACATAGATTAAGGCTAATGCATTATATATTTAATGTAACATTTGGTTAAATAGACCATTTACCAAAATTTTAGTGCCCAATTTTAAAAATCAGTCTATAATTTCTTAATCAAGTACTATTGAACAAAGTTTTTCATGAATTTTTCACAGCTGTGAACTATCAGATATGATCAGAACTCCACAGTTAAAAATAAACAGAAATAAACAGAAAAGTTATGAAATTATTTTGATAATTGACATCAGTATATTTTTTCATATGAATTTTTCTGCCAAACAAAAAAAAAACAATAATGTAAGAAGGAATTATGGAATAGAGACAATTGATAATTAGAAGTAGGCCTTTATGGTTTCAAATAGTATAATTGACACTAGAGAAATCTTTGCTGAGAATGAAAATGACTAGTCATGAGATGATTTTGACCTATTAACATATGTTCCTGTGAATACAGCTTAAGCTATTTATAAAAAAGGAAATCACAGAGCTCATTGATATATTTATATAAAGTGTTACCCTAAATATACTCATTAAAAAAATGAAGCTACAGTTAGTTTAGAACTGTGCAAAGTGCTTAGAATAATGACATGCATAAAAAGTGTTTCCTCCATTTGACTAATTGATGATCTCATGCAGGAGATAGACATCATAATCTGGTCTTTTCATCTCTGAATCCATCATCTACCATAGCCCATTTTTTTTTCACCCCTGTCAGGCCACAATAACCTATCTTTATTTCTCGGATACACAAAGGATTTTCCTGCCTCACGTGCTTGTACTGAAGTTTCCCTCTGTCTCTCGTGGTTGGCATGGCCAAAGATTCTTCCACTGTAAAATCCTTGTCGTTCACTTGCTAATAGTTCCCTACTCCGTATGCCTAGCACCTATCTTTTCGTTTAAAATTTTGTATGGAGGAAGAGATCATGTTTATTCCTGGTCAACTATAACAAAAATAGTGCAGCTTCTACAACTCCTTTGCAATTAGTGCCTACACATTTCCCAGTTGTGGCAATACAATGTAAACAAAAAACTGTCGGACCCTTTTCTGGGAAATCTGTTGCTTGTCCAAAAACAGATGGCAGATGTGACTCTTCCTTACTTTTTTTTTTCTGCTTTGAACGGAGGTGGGATGATTGGAAATGTCACAGCTATGGATTGGTCATGAGGCAAAACACTTGAGGGAGAAAGTCAACAAGCTCAGGATAAAAAAGTCACTGCTTCCATCATTGAATAGGTAAACCACTGCAGCCACAGCCTACCTCTGGAATTCTCAAATGAGAAAAAAAAGCGAACCCATTTCTGTACCACTGTAGTCAAATGCCATTACTGACCGGTACAAAGCACCGGCTCACTTTATCAGCGCAAACATAAATCATGTTCTCTAAAATTCCTTCCCCAACCAGCTATGTTCATGGGTGTCAAACTTTTCACTGATTATCAAGCATGTATAATAACATGGGATTTTCCTATTTATTTGTCTGCAACTCTGGATGGAATGCCATCTCCCTGATGACAGGAACTTTGTGTTTTTTTTTACGCCTTTACTCAACTCTTAAACCTATCAGCGAGACAGCACAGAGCAAGTTATAACTGCCTGAATCTAGGGGACAGAGGCAAACATTTCCATGTGCATATGTGGGAAAAAATATTCTAGGCAACAAAAATTAATGTGAAAAAAAGCAAGGAGACACGAAGAGATGGCAAGCTGCTCTCCCTGAGTAGACCACAGTGTCTGGTGGGAAGTAGTACAAGATGAGGCTGAAAAGGTGTCGCATTGGAGGGTGCTTATACTTCTAGAAAATTACACATGTCACAATCGTAGCTCCCAAACACTGTTAGAAAATCATGAACCAGATCAAGAAATGGAATTACACAAGCACTCTGGAATCCCTCGTTATCCCCTTTGACATATTACGAAACAAAGGGTAATCATTCACCTGGATTCTAACACTGTATATTATTTTGCCTCTTTTTGTACTCTGTATATACAGATTTATACAGTGTGTACTCTAATGTGTCAGATTTTATTAGCTCAACTTTATGTTTGTTAAATTCACTCATATTATATGTCATTGTAAGTGATTCATTTTCATTGCTGTATAATATTCCACAATATACCTATAACTATTTATCCATCTACTTTTCCTAGCCATTTGAGTAGTTTTATTTTGTTCATTTTCCTAGTTGTTTTATGGGAGTTGTGTGTGTGGTTAATTTTTTCAGGTATTTTTTTGTTGTTTTATGTTTGTGTATTTGTATATGTGAATGTGTGTTAACTGAAAATAGAGTTTCTAGAAATATTCTCAAAAATGTCTTTCGGCGAACTGATGTAAATACTTTTTTGGAATGGCTGGATCTTAAAATATGCATATTTTATTTCGTAGATATTGCCCTTTTTCCCATATTGTTTGACAGTTTCTATTGTTCCACATCCTGCCCCAAAATTTGTATTGTCTGTTTTTCATTTTAGCTATTATAGTGAGCATGTACTGTATCTCATTATGGTCTTAATTTGTATTTATTTGATGACCAATGCAGTTTAGCACTTTCTCATATTTATTAATATTAGTTATTTGAATTTCTTCTTTTGTTAAGTGTCTGTTAAAATCTTTGCTCATATTTCCACTGGGTTTATATCTTTTTACTATTAATTTATAAAAGTTCTTATTTATTTTGGGTAAAAGTCCTTTATTTGTATACATGTACTGTGAAATCTTCTCCCTCTGCATATAGTGTCTTGCAAAGGCAGAAGTTATTATTTTTAATGCAGTGCAAATTATTATTTTTACTTAACATTAGTTATATTTAAGAAATCTTATCTAATCCAGAATCACAAAGATACTGCATGATATTTTCTTCTAAAATTTATAATTAATCTATAAGTGATTTTTGTGTATGGTGCATACTATACATATATAATATACATATATAACATAATACTTACAAATATCCAGTTGACTGGTTATTTCAGATTTTTACTTGTATAACATAAATTGATGGAATTCAAAGCTGTGTAGGGTATACCTCATTATTTTTAAGTACCAACCTAAAATTTTTGAAAGTTTTTTATAATATTAACAAACAAACAAAATAATGTTGTGGTAAGAGAAGGCCCTGCCATCCTGAAAACTACTACAGAGATTTCAATACAGTAGAACACAGAAGATCAAAAAATAAATCTACATCCTCATTATAAAGATCCCAGGAACATGATCCCCACCCAGAAAATGCTGAGCTCTTGAGGAAAGGGGTGAACAGAGCCACAGAGGATGGAAGGCAGAGTAGAGAGATATACAAAATCCATTTATTTAGTAGATGATTTCACATGAAATTAAGCATACTAGATAACGTAAAATACTCTACTTTGTTTTCCTTATAAAAGCCTTAGTCAACTTCCAACACTGCCCACTAAATAAAGACTAGTAATTTGAAAGGACACCACATTATTAATCTGAATGTGACAGCTCTATTTCTCTCTCAATTCTCATATTAGCAGTGATGTCATAAGTTGGCCTTGTGTTATATAGCCCATCGTGTTCCAAAATCGTTTGCCAAGCATGTGTAGTCTGATACAATGTCTAAAAACTTAAATAAATCTGGTGACTATGAAATGATAAACATAGTATCAGGAGCAGATTTGCATAAAAAATTTCAGCAGGCTCCCTTGCTGAACATGTAATTTAGTCTGCGATTCATTAGTTGACCCAGGATATTTTTACAGCAAATAATGACATATCAAAGTTATATATATTTAAAGTGTGTTATACTGGTTTAAGTTGTCTGTAATACAGATACATAAAAGAGAAATAATTCTCAAAAGTGTAAAATTTGTCCCTGAATCACCACAGTTAACTATTGAAGGAATCAATGAATGTATCATAGTCAGAGGTTTCTGTTAGCATTTTAAACATATAGATCGATAGCCACTGATGTTTAACTTGCTTTGATGGGAAAATAAAGTCAGCATTTTTTGTCTATATAATTTAATAAAAACTTCATTAGACTACTCATATTTTGCTTCATTTTAGACTTGATTTCAAACTTGAAGAATGGGTTGTCTGCTATGGAGCTCACAGCAAAACTCAAACTGTAGAATATGCTCAAGAAACATATATTCCATAGTTTTCAGGAAATAATAAATAATGAGCACATTATCCTTCTTCTTTAGTGGCCATATGCTTACATGTATATTATGAACTAACACAAAAGTATGTGCTGCTTTGTCTGTACAGAAGTTCATAGTTGAGAGAGCTTTTTGCTTATTTTCCTGTCCCAAGTAGTGGTGGATCCTTGATTGTGGCAGTTTCCTGGCTTTGGTAGTGGCAGTGTTGATACACACGCTGATCACAGATGAAACACTCAGTCTTTAGAAGCTTGGTCCTACAGCATAGCTTTAAAGGGAGATTTCCTAAAATCTCAAAATTCTATCTTTGTTTATACCCAAGATTATGTGAGACATTTAATAATCTGTAATAAATTCCTTCTTACTTAAAATAGCTAGAAGGACTTTTTTTTTTCCTAAATGGTACTTTGACTAGTAGTGTGAATTGTAAGAATTACATGTAATGCAAGATGTGTAACACAGTGATTGAAATACAGTCAATGTTTGACAAAGTGAGTATCACGGTTATTGAGGAGTCCTCAAGTATGTATGATTATGAACTATGACGAAGGAATTAGAGATGAAATGTCCTTCTGAAAAAAGTTAAAAGTAAACTCCTGGGAATTTTAAGGTACCTCCGGCTATCTTTTACAATTTCTTCTGTTGTCAGTTGCAATTTCCTTTAGTCTGGGGAGATTGACCTTGACTTTCATATTTGAAGGTTCTGATGCCATTCTGACCTAGTTATAGTTCAGAAACTATATAAAATTCATTTGTGATCGCTGGCTTTTAATCAGTCAGGAACATATGCTACATACTTGATGATTGAATGAAGGATATGACGTCTCTTTGGTTGTACTCCAACTTTATTTATCTAGGTATTGATTCCAAAGCAAAAGAATTTAATTCTGCTCCATCTGATATAAAGAGAAAGTGAGATCTTCAGACCAGATGAATACAATTCAGTTTTAGTTCTCATAGTATTTTGCATAATTATGGAAAACTTGTGCCTAATCGTAACATTGGAATATGAGGGTCTCGACCGCTAGAACTGTCTTATTCATGATTGGATCCCATGGTCTTAGCTCAGCTCCAGGTAGGGTAACTCCCTTAAAAATCACCATACTTGTCATCATCAACAGCATGCAACAACCAGATCTACCAATTATTGTCACTTCATAGTTTGTCTATATACCAGTGCTTGGGTGAAAGGTATTACAAACCCAAATTTACCCATGGGGACTCTGAGGCTCAGAGAGCTTACCCACTGTTACAGTGATAGAAAGGGGCAAGTCCAAACATTGAACACAAGTGTGTCTATAAAAGCTTAGTGAGTGAATAATTGACAGCACCTTTAGTGTGAAATATTGTTTTCACTACAGCATTCCAGAGATGTTGCCACTATTTGCCTTTCTCAACTATCATTTTTATCAACTGAACGCAATGGGGATTTACTGGTCCTCATCCTTCTACAGCTAAAGATGTTGTGTCTGCTCTTATTTCTTTTGTCCTAAAGAAAAAAAGATGTCCTATGAGAATTTCCTACTTTAAGCCAATTTTCTCTCCGCGATTAAGTTAAATAATTGCATTTAGAAAAAAAAGACATTGTTAAGAACTGCCATCTTTATTTGGAGAGATGCCAAAGAAAATGAAATACATCTAAATCGATAATGCAGATTTCACAGCAAGAAAAAAACGACAAATGTTTTATATATGTTGTTTCTTTTAAACATTAAAATAGTATGTAAAGAAAAAAATAGTGAACTTTTTAAAAAATGATGTATATATAATTTTCTACATGTGTATATAATTTTCTCTGTAAGATATGACAATTATTGAAGGAACTCACATCATTTCATTAAAGATAATGAAGACCCACTATGAAAGCCATAGTAAAAACAAAGAATTGGAAAGTTATCCAGATATCCCACTATTCCCAAACAGTTTGTGTCTACTTTAATAGCATTCCAGGAAAAAAAAATACATTCCTTCTCAGATTAATACAGAATATCAGCCTGAATTGGGCGACTTCATTCATAAACCTTTTCAACTTATATTTATTTAAAGTATTCTAAATACTGGACATGGTGCTAAACTCCTGGGATGGAAAAAAATAATAATTCTTTATAATTCTGCTGTCAAATAAATCCTGGAAATAAAAAAAACCCCTTCCAAGTAATTTAGATGAACATGGGAAAGAAACCTCAAAACGCCTACTGTTTCAATGTTCTAAAATTTTAGGCTTTATTTTGATGACAGTATATAGATAAAATAGTAACTGATATCCTCAGCAAAAAATAACTATTCACATTGCAATTTTAAATTCATCATTTGTTATATTAAATTGTTAATTTTGTCAATGTATTGCTTTAATATGTAAGCATTATCACATCCACAAAACAAAGTGAAATGGTGTCCACAACATTTATAGAGAACATACAGATGATTACTAATAAATTATAGTAGAGATAATCTACTTATCCCTAATTCAATTTAATTTGTTTTCTGTAATTTCTACTTAAACTAATCTCTATAAGTAAGTCACCTCTAATAAACTCCACATAGACTTTACTTCGTCATCTCTTACCTCATAAGCATGTCTTAGACAATGCTTGTGTATTGTTTTTCTCACTCCTAAATGTTTTGCATATGATTTTTCAGATGTTTCCAGATTATACACACTGTGAGGGCAAAAGTTATTATTTGGTTCATCTTTAAGTCACTTGTAGAAGAAGTGAAGGAGGATCAAGTAAAAGAAGTGTAGACATCTATGGAGAGAAGTCAAAAATATCACAGGAATATTTGCATTTGAATCATTGAGGAGTAAATGACTAATAGGGGTTGTCCAGATAAAAAAGTGATGTAGGATATTGCACTCAAAGGGAATACCAAGTGCAGGAGCAAAGGGGTTGAGAGAGGGTTGTTTAATTAGGGAGGAATACAGTTTAGGGTACCTAGACTGAAAAATGTGAGGCAAACTTAGGAAAAAGGAAGTTGAATTTATTGGTCAGAGTATGAACTGGAGTTGTTTATAATTTATCCAGTTAGGGAATGGTGTTCAAGTATTTTTCAGCAGTGAAAATCTTTTAAATTTTTGTTTTGTATCTTAGAAATAAAACAGGTGAAACTGGAATGCAGAGAGTTGAAATGAGGGCCTAGTACCCAAAGATCTTTTGTCTATCCTACCTCAATACTGTCCCCAATACCTGATCCTGTCTTCTAAGTTTAAGGATATTATATTATGTTATGATAGTGGCTTTCTGTTCATGCAAATAGTGCCTTCAGCAAGAGAAGTCCTTGGCTCATTTGAGTTGGAAGTGAAGCCTGAAAGGCTCTTAAAGATCGGTCAGAAGGGCTAGAAGCTCAGGATGCTGAGAGATTAAATTATGAATGGGGCTAGCTTTTAAGAGGGTACCTGGATCAGTTGTGTGGCATGTAAATAAGCAACAATCAATACAAGTTCTATAGGCTCCAAGATGAGGCTTTAGTTTTCACATATGTTGAGCTGAAGGGGTTGGCCTTACAACCACGAAGATTTGGGGTAAAGGGACACCTGCGTGGTTGAGTTAGGGTATATTGAGACAAAGTGAAAGACTACACCTATGACTGAATCTAGATGTGGAGGTATATGTTTGTAAGTGAGGACAGTTTGAACATGTTTATATACTTAGGGAAAAAAATGGAGAAGAAGGAGAGGAGATAATTAATGAAGCAAGATGCTCAAAGAGGCAGAGAGGAAGAAATGGGATTAAAAGCACTGGTGAATTGATCAGACTTGAAATTTAAGAATTAATTAGTCTTCTCATCTGGGTCCTTGAATACACCCATTCATAAACTGTTCAGCTACCTCAGGCAAAGTTGTCCTTTTCTGTTAAGCCAGCATACATCGACATTCTGTCACTTGCAAGAACAACAATCCGAATACAAACAGTGACGATTTTTTTTTGTTTCCTTTTAAAAGGTAAGGATGAATGTAGATGATGCTGAGAATATGAAGCTCTTAGAAGTTTTAGGACCCTCTCCGATTTAAATTATTTCCCTGGACTAGGAAGCAGGATCATCCGCTGAAAGATATGAGTGAGACAGGCCTGGATTTCAGGATTGAAGAAAATAGTAATGATTTAACAAGAAAAGGAAAGGCATGGAAAAATATAATGAAATGGAACTGCAGAGCAATGTTTTTTAGTCTATATGATAATGGATATGATGAAATTTAACTAACTATAGAAGACAATGTCAATCACATTATCCAATTTACTAAAACCATTTCTCAAAACAAACTTTTGTTTAAATCTAATTTTATGTTAGTTTTTATATCCCTTGTCTCTTGAATTGGGAATGTATGCATACTTACCCTGTATGAAATTCAAACTTGAAAAGGTAGTTAAATTATCTGCTATTACTGATAACTATACACATCAAATATTAATCAGATAAATAATGTTAGAAGTGCTTCCTGTTAGAAAAAAGAAAAATAATCATTTCCTCTAATGCTTATATTAATTCCCCTCTCTCCATCAAGGTTTGCTTTCAAACCCTTTTTAATTAAGAATAAGTAATGAACACAATTTTTCAGTGTCCTAAAGAGATCCTTATTGGCCTTGATTACATGCAAATCAATCAATAATAATGTTTTTTTAAATAAAGAGCATTGCTTTTCATATAATTTCTGAAGGATAGCAGATATACTTTTAGATCATTAGGTGAAATGTCTATTAAATTTTATATGTGTGTATATATATGTATATATATATTATGCATATATATATAAATACATAAATATATGTGTCTGTATATGTGTGTGTATATACACTCACTCACATACATTCAACATGTATTCTATGCAAATATAGTAAACACAACTTTGTAATTTTTTGTGTGTTACTTTCTGACCTTATACATCAGAAGTTGAAACATATTGAATTTTGAAATAGAAATAATATGCCTATATTCATTGTACTTCTATATAAAAGACATTACCCCCAAAAGCAATTTTCTATAACAAATAATAGAAAAGTATTTTATCCATCTATGCAGAAAGAGAAATAAAAAAGATTTAATTTTATATTTTTATTTATTTGTATTTTTAAGATTGTTATTAAAATATAGCTCACATACAATATTATATTAGTTTCAGGTGTACATCATAGTTATTCAGCACTACCCATAGGACACTATATATAGTCATTACCATACTATTGGTTATATTCCCTATACTAAATCTCCATGAGTCCAGCAAACACCTAACACCACACCACGCTATCACAGTATTATTGATTATATTTTTATGCTGTACATTACATCCCCAAGATTACTTACTTTATACCTGGAAATTTGAACCTCTTATTCCCCTTTATACCCCTTATTAATATTTCATTACAGTTGACATTCAATATTATTTTATATTAATTTCAGGTGTAAAACACGGTGGATAGACATTTATATAATTTATGAAGTGATTTCCCTGACTAGTACCCCCCGTCACTATACATAGTTATTAGCATATTATTGTTTATAATCCCTATGCTTTACTTTACATTCCCAGGATTATTTTATAACTACCAATTTGTATTTCTCAATCCTTTCACCTTTTTCATCCTGCCCCCAAACTCCCTCACATCTATCACCGTGATAAATCTAGTACCCCCCTGACACCATACATAGTTGTTACATTTTATTGACTATATTCCTTATGCTATACCCTATATCCCCATGACTACTTTGTAAAAACCAATTTGTACTTCTTAATCTCTTCCTCCTTTTCACCCACTCCCAAATCTTGTCCCGTCTGGCAACCATCAAAGTGTTCTCTGTATGTACGAGTTTGGTTCTGTTTCATTTGTTTGTTTATTTTGTTCTTTAGAGTCCACTTATAAGTGAAATCATATGATATTTGTCTTTCTCTGTCTGACTTAATACACTCAGCACAATGCTTCTAGGTCCATCCATATTGTTGCAGATGGCAAGATTTCATTCTTTTTTATGGCTGAGTAATATTTTATTGTATATACTCATATGTACACCTCTAATTTATTCATTCAGGGGCACCCAGTTTGCCGTCTTATCTTGGCCATTATAAATAATGTTGCAATGAACACATGGATGAGCATGTTTCCTTGAAGTAGCATTTTGGGTTTTCTCAGATAAATACCCAGAAGTGGGATTAGTAGGTCCTTCTTTATCTTTTGTTATAGTCTTTGTCTTAAAGTCTATTTTGTCTGGTATAAGTATTGCTAACCTAGCTTTTTGTTTGTTTCCATTTTCATGAAATATCTTTTTTCCCATCCCTTTACTTTCAGTCTGTGTGTGTCTTTTGATCTGAGGTGAGTCTGTTGTAGGCAGCATATGTAAGTGTCATGTTTCCTTATCCATTCAGCCACCCTATCTTTTGATGGGAGCATTTAATCCATTTGCATAGAAAATAATTGTTGAAAGATATGTATTTATTGCCATTTTATTGTTCATATTTTTATTATTATATTATTTTTTGTCTTAAGAAGTCCCTCTAAGATCCTTGTAATACGGTTTTGTGTGGTGATAAACTCCTTAGCTTTTCTTGTCTGGGAAGCTTTTTACCTGTCCCTTGATTCTTAATGATAGCTTTCTGAGTAGAGCAATTTTGGTTGTAGGCCTTGCTTCATCACTTTGAATATTTCCTGCCAATCCCTTCAGGCCTGCAATTTCTGTTGAGAAATCAACTTACAGTCTTATGGGAGCTCCCTTGTCGGTAACTAACTGCTTCTCTTGCTGCTTTTAAGATTCTCTCTTTCTCTTTAAACTTTGGCATTTTCCTCATGATGTGTCTTGGTGTTGGCCTCTTTGGGTTCATCTTGTTTGGCACTCTGTGCTTTCTGGCTTATATATTTATTTTCTTCGCCAAGTTAGCGAAGTTTCCATCATTATTTATTCAAATATGTTTTCAATGCTTTGCTCTCTCTCTTCTTCTAGAACATTTATGATGCAAATATTGTATGCATAATGTTGTCCCAGAGGTCACTTAAACTCTCATTTTTGGGATTTTTTTTTTTCCTTTTGCTGTTCTGATTAGGTTTTTTTTTTCCTTATCTTCTAAATTGCTGATTTGATCCTCTCCTTCATCTCATCTACTGCTAATTCCTTGTAATGTATTCTTCATTTCCTTTATTTGTTCTTTATTTCTGATGTTCTTTTTTATGTTTTTTGTTTGTTTGTTTGTTTGTTTTTTTAATCTCCATTTTTATGTTCCTATCTCTCTGTTGAAGTTCTCCCTGAGATCAGTGAGTATTCTTATAACCAGTATTTGGAAATCTGCATCTGATAGATTGCTTGTCTCCCTTTTGTTTAGTTCTTTTTCTGGAGCTTTGGTCTATTCTTTTATTTGGGACATGTTTCTTTGTCTCTCCATTTTGGCTGCCTCCCTGTGTTTGTTTCTATGTCTTAGTAGGGCTGCTATGTCTCACATTTTTAGTAGGAAGGCCTTATGTAGTAGGTATGTTTTGGGGCTCAGTGGCACTGTCTTCTTGGTTACATGAGCCATTGCACTCAGGTGTGTCCCTTGTGTGGGTTTTGTGTACCCTCCTCCTGTAGTTGAGCTTTGGTTGCTGTTTGCACATCAGTGGGAGGGACTGATCCTTCGGCTCATTGGTTGTGAGGACTAGCCATGACTACAATGGAGGAATTGTACATGACTGACCCTACAGAGCTGGATCTGCCTCAGCAGGGCTCTGGTGCCTGCCAAATTCGCCCCTTGGATATATCATCATACTTGGATGAGACTGGTGATGATCCAGGCCCTTTCAAAGATGGCCCACTGGGAGCACCAGCCCCAAGGCCACCTAGGAGGGGGTCTGATTCAGGTCAAGTTCAGTGGCAGGGCGTGCCCTACCTAGGGCCAGAACCACAAAGCAATTTGCATATGACTGCTGCTGGCACAGTACTTGCAAATGCCTCGAGAAACCAAGCCACAAACCAAGGCTACCTGCCACTAATGGTGAGCTTAGGGCTGCTCAGGCAGAAGTACAGAACGCACTCAAGCCAGATGCTGCTTGTCTAGGTTCCATGAACTTCTGAAACATTTTAGGAAAGTCCAGAGCATGAACCAAAGCTCATTGTTTGTACAGAAAAGCCACTGGAAGCAGCTTGGGTGTGCCTGAAATTAAGGTGTGGCATGGTCTCAGAGAATCACTAGGGCAGGATAGACCAAAGGTAATTGCCAGTTTGATGGAGACTCAGATATGGTGTCTGCCTACATCAGCATACAGGGAGGAGGAGGCTCAAAAAAGAAACAATGGCTTACACCAGCTGCTCCATCCCAAAAGAAAACTGCCCCTCCAGCCATTGTCTTGAAGCCAGACACCTCAGTTCCTCTCTATGGGTCCCTGGGGCCATTTGTGTTACTGCCCCAGCACTGGAGCTCAGAGTGAGTGAGTCCCTCAGCGAGTAAGTCTGTGTGGGGGCCATTTAAGAGGGTGGCCTGGGACTCCAGCCACCATGCAGCTCACTCAGCCACAATCTCAGCTGGTTTTCACAGCCAGAAGTTATGGGGACTATTCTTCCTGGCACTGGAAACCTGGGCTGGGCATCCTGGTGTGGGGCTGCAACCCCATACTCCTCCAGGGGGCACATCTGCAGCCAAGATATCCTTCTTGGTTTTTAATGGTCACAGATGGGTGTGGGCCTGTTCCACATCTCTGACCCTCCTACCAGTCTCAACGTGGCTGTTCAGCAAAATTTCAGGCAACTCTCAATGATGGTTGTTTTGTAGTTTAGTTGTAATTTTGATGTGATAGTGAGCACAGTGTTTACCTATTCTGCCACCTAAACCAGGACTCTGCATTTAACTTTATTTTAATTGATGTGATTCAAAAGGTATGGTTGAAGAACATTATTGTTGGACAGTTCCCAGCTTGCAATTATCATTATTTTATTTCTTAAGGTTGATTTATAAGATAAATCTTTAGAACATGGCATTGAATTATTTTTATGGACATAATGTTATGAATGCATTCCCAGTTTTCCTGGCTACACATAAAACCATTTATTCTCCAAGTGGTTGAAATTGTATATGTTGGTAATAGAAAATAATTTTACAAAAATCTATCTTGTTACAAATATAACATTCATCTATAGTTCCTCTGATATAGGCATTTAATACATAGGTGGATAAATTTCAAATATGGAACTCATTTATAGTAAAGTATACATACATATATCAAATCTATACTGTCTTTCATCATATGTGAGGAGGAGTGCACAGCTCAAGAAATTTTCCTGAAAAAATAAAGCATCTATGTAAAAACTGATTTTAAGGTGCTTTAATATTCTCATAATATAATCATTTTGGATTTTCTTCTGTTTATTCTTAAACTGATATATCATTTGTATTATCTTCACATAGATTTAACAATCATCTCCTCTTCAATACTCTTCTCCAAGAAAATTTTTTAATAGAAAATACAGAAATCACTGATATCATTAAATATGTGATAAATGGTCTGATTAATTTTGACTTCTAGAAGATAATCATTGCTATCAGTATGTGATCAGAGCCAAGAAATATGTTTTCAGCACATTATTAAAAGTACAATTTACAGAGGGACTTTAATTCTCCAATAGTTGGTTATTGAACTGTCATGAATGACCGAGTTAGTGAGTGATTTAACCAGGATTAGAACCCCATGTATGGATTCAAAGCCCATGTCACCATTTTAATTACTTCTAATGTGTCAGACATACAATTCTTTTATTATAGTGCCCAAAGATTTGCTTTTAAAGTGAAGTCTTATCAGGATTGTCTCTTATTTCCTAGCAGTATACAAATGAGATCTTAGAGCTCTGTTTGCAACCTTTAAGAAAAAAAAAAGTATATAAATCCATAGGACAAAATACTCTTCTTTTATAATCCATCTAAACACATATAACATACTTCAGTCAAAAATAATAAACATTTTAACTTACACTTATTGTATGTCATGCTCAATAATATAAATTTTATATGAATTAAAGCATGGGATGTGCCAACAATCCTTTTAGGGAAGTTAAATCACTAGTCACAAATTACAATGAAGAAAACTGAGGCACAGTTAGTTCATTTTTCACAAGTCACACAAATTTAAAATATTAGAATATAGATTTTAACCCAGGCCATGTAATTCCATAACCTGAGTTTTGCATGTATATAAAATGTATTGCCTTTGTATAGTTCAGTTCCAATTATACTACTGATTTGCTACATGAGTTTAGGTCTCACTTCTCAAGGCCTAACTTTCTGTTTCTGCAAAATACGTGAAATGGTAAACCAACATTTCCCAAAACATGTGCTTCGAAACTCTTATTTTGAAATGTTAATTTTGAAGAAAAAAGAGATTTCTATGGTCAATTATTAGCAATACTAGTTTAAATGTTCATCTGAAAATGAAAATTCCTGTACTTCTCCCCAACCTTCAATCTAGTGAAACAGAGTTCATGGAACATCGGAAAGTTTAGACAAGGAAATCTTTAAATCTCATTGTACTCCAATGTACTCTACATACTCTGTTCTATGCTATTTTGTTCATTTCCAATATGGTCTCCATCTAGTCCCTACCTCATTTTACACACACATACACGTAGACACAAACATACGCATACTAACTATAGTTTAAGATATATACCATTGTAGTTTGAAGATGTACAGACAAGCATACAACCTGCAATTTAAATTTTAAAGTTTTTTAATCATTTCTAAAACTTGTACCATAAGCTCTGTTCAAACCATACAGCTATGTAATTTCAATACTAGAGGAATTTATATATCTAAAAATAGTTTCTCTTTAAGATGCAGCATATAATATATATTTTGGACATTTCTAGTGAACCATTATTTGTTTAATTGTCTCATTTTATCTTCTTCACATACTTTTTAAGTTAGCTAAAATCAGGGATTCCATCAGTCAGAAGTCACCTCCCAGCTCCAAAACTCACTGGCCGTATAATTAAGAAATAATCAAGAATACACAGTTTTCATAGTTCCATCATCTGTAAATGGGTTTAAAATATCATCTTTTATATAAGTGTTGAGATGACTAGCATAGTAACTTGTCACAGATGAAACACTCAGTAAATACTATTTTTCTCTATAACAATAGAATATCTTAGTTGTGATTTTAAGGTGAGTCTTAAATGCTAATGTTAGTCTATGCCACAGTTTGGAGTTGTAAAACAATTCATGATAGATATGCTCTTTTATTGTATTATCAAGAAAATATTACTTGTAACACCCAGCAGTATAACTTAGAGCTACTATTCCCCATCACTAATACTTGTTTCAGTAAGTTGTTGGGGGTGAGGGGTTGTTTTTTATTTCTACCCAGAACTTTCATTGAACAGGGGTTTTCAGGTGAATGTATGGTATGAGTGTGCCCCCCACCCCAGGTCACAGAAGATTCTCCCTGTAAAATAGAGATTATTTTGTCTAATCTCATTCCCAGCTAAATTTGATTCATGAAAGTAAATAGGATATGAGAACTGATTTTCGTCTCCAAATGAACAGCAAAACTTTACCAAGATCACACGATTTAAGCAGTAAAAATTAAAGAGAATCTGATTTAGAATAATTTCAGTTATCATGCTGTCCATTATACATTGTCTATATATATCCTATAGTGTCAACATTAATGGAGGCTGCTACTAACCTAATATATACATTGAGTTATATATAACTCATTGTTTAAAGCCTTTGAATTTTTTCAAATCCATGAAAATTATTTCAGAAAAGAGGCAGAAAATCGGTATATATCTATATCTACACCTATATATTAATTGGAGTGTCAGATCTAGTTAGCAATTGTGTTTTTCTCAACTACTACTTGAGTTATCATCATTTCCTTCCATATATACTCTGCAGATTAATAAGTGGTGAGCTTTGCAAAGTGCCAAAAATGGTAAAATTCCCTAGCCTAGATTGAATACCTAAGTACTATATGCATCATTTACTCAATTCTGCTTGAATCAGTGTTAGTGTCAAAGTGTATGTTTTGTTCAGAAAGTTTAACCCTCCTCTTGTTCTGATTTCAATTCTAGTTACTTAATATCTGCACATTGTAGAACTACTAGAATTTAGGACATTTGTGTCTTCAATTTTAAGACATATTTATCTTTATTTACCAAACTAAGATGAGGGGGTATTTCATTCTTTTGTTTGTGTTATCATTTCAGGAAAGGATATGCCCTTAAAGTAGAAAATCAGTCTGTATTCGTGGCTGAAACAAAACAATTCTAAGACGTACTTTTACTTAACTCAAAGCAGTCAGGTTATTAAACATTAGCAGTACTTACTCTTTCAACATAAAGTTAGGATTTTTAGAATCTATTTTTAAATAAATATAGTGCTGCTTTCAAGGTTTTGAATATGCAAAATCCACTGTGCTCCTTTTTTCTTCCTGCTGGTGATAAGAAAGAATGTGGCACTTTAAACCCTCTCCATGCATCTGTCACTGGCACAATAAACTCCCCTTCTGTGCAGAAAAGGCCCTTGTCTGTCACTGGGATCTCTGGAGGTGAAGATTGTCATGTGGGTTTTCTGTCGACTTCCTAAAATGTAACCTCCTCCTCTAGGCCGCCTTCTCCAGTGTGACAGATTGGGTAGATGGCTTCATCATCGGATCACACTGTGTTTTACCATGTGGGGCCAGGTGTCATCTTTGGGGAAGGGAGTTAAAGCTATTTTCAGAGAGTATTTCTCTTGTTTCACTTAACATCTACTCACCTTTTTGTATTGAGAGAAATAAAAAATACAAACTGATGAGGCTATCCCCAGGCAGAGTTTTCATGCTACCCAAAGCAGTCTCTGCAGTTGTAAAGATCCTTTTCAATAATCTGTCAAAACCTGACATCACTGTATAAAGAGCTGTTCATTTCTATATCTCATTTTGGATTGATGTAGATTCACTTTTATATCCTTCAGTTGGATATAACATTTGGCCTTTCAGTCTCAGTTTAAGCTACAGGGAATTCAAAGCTATTTCAAAGTGTAATTATACCAATCTGCATATAAAAGGCTAGATGTCCTACAGAGGGTTCATGGGAAAGCAAATTCTTTCAAAAAAGAAAAATTGGAAGTAATTCCCATAACTGAAATTCACCAAATTAAATACATTTTTTCACCTGATGACAATAGAAGATTAATCCAGATAATGGTGGAGACTTTTTTGTGAGGTATGGAGAAGTAGAAAAAGGAGAACTGAAAATGAGAAAGGAAAGTACATTATGTGTATGTATCCTCTGTGAAAATGGCCCGTATCACATCAGAAAAATCAATAATCCATATTGCTGTAGCAGACAATAGCATTCTCACTTATGTATGGTTATTCATTATCTATTGCTGCGTAACAACATACCCCCAAACATTACAACTTAAAATTACAAACATTTATTGTCTCATTATGTGTGTGGTTCAAAACTCTTAGTGTAGCCTACCTGGGTGCGTCTGGCTAAAATCTTTCCTGAGATTGCTGTCAAGCTACTATGTTAGTTCCCATGAAGATGCACCTGTGGTATCTTTTGAAGATGCACCTAGGCACATCTTTTGACGGTCTGGTCTGGTCTCTTTTGAAGATGCACCTATGCACAGGATCCTGCTTCCAAGGTCACTCTCTTTGGTGTTGATGGGTCTTGTTCTCTTGCGCCTGCACTTCACCACGGAGCTGCCTCCACAACACCTCTGCAAGTAATCCAAAGGAGAATAAGAGAGTGTATAAGAAGGTTCCCAAGATGGAAACTGTAGCCTTTTTATAACCTAAATTCCGAAATGACACCCCCTCCTCCCTACCATATTCTTTTCTTAGAGGCAGTTTAATATATACCACTTACTTTCAAGAAAAGTGGATTACTCCATTGCTGTGAATACTGGGTGGAAAATCATCATGCGCCATTCCAGAGGCCCATACATCAATGCACCCCACATGGATGCATTCATGTTGTTCTTGGCACTTTTTTTTTAATTATACAAAAGACTTTCAAAATATAAGTCCTGTTAATGTGGTTTTAAACTGAAGTAATTACTATCACACAAATTCTGCAATTTAATTTTTTCCCAAAGATTTGTTCTCCGAATATACAATCTTACCAGTTTTAGAAAGTTTCATAAATTGAAAAAGATGAGTATAGTCACTTAAAACTTGAAAGTACCTGTTTTTATCTTTTTTTTTTCTCCCTGGAAAAATTGAGATTAAGGGGGAAAAAAATAAAAAAAACTTCAAAAACATAATTGTGCAAATTCTGGAGCTAACAAAATACTTAGCACCGAAGTTATGTAGCATATGGTTGTCCTCGTCCCAAACAGAAAAATGTGTCTGCATGTGCCAGCTCTTAATTACCAGCTCATTAACACTCAGGTGTCAATTGCTGGTGGCAAAGGCAATACCCAAATGGCCTAGTTTCTGTCATGCACACTGTAATTAAATTGACCTCAAGTACTAAAGCTTGCAAGTTGCCTGATATGGCTTGGACACTAAATTCAGGCACTATTCAAAGTAGAATAATATGGTGAATATGCCACTGCGAGGAGAGAAAAGCTCTATCAGTTTTTAAATTGTATTTTCACTCTAATTATAACCTGAAAGACAATTGAACAAATAATTAGCATTCTAATCTATAGAAAATATAGCAGTGCATATCACATATTTGATTTTAACGTTATTGGTATCCTAATTCCGAAATGACATAAAATTTTATTAGTCTCAATAGAGGGATAAAGTTGTTATCAATCAAAAATGAAAAAAAGTACTGTAATAGTTGCACTTCAGGAAATTGAAAGTACATATATTTTGTAATTTTATTGATTTATATAATGAGAGAAATTAATTATTTATATTTTACATTGAAATTATTAATTCCTAAAAGTGACCTAGTGTCAAACATAGTGCTTTCTATATAGCTCTCATAATAATAACAAACAATTTGCTAGCAAGAATCCCACAAATTCTCAATAATCTAAGAGCAGATTTCTTATGATCATTTCTGTTATACTCATAAGACTTTGCCTCATTATGTCCAAAGTTCATTTTCAAGCTTCCAGTTAAAAAGGGAGAGAAGGTGAATTCATACACTAACCTTTCCTTTTCCTAAACTTCACTAAAATGAAAAGAAAATTTGAAGGAAAAAAATATTTTGAAAGACAAATAAGGAAGTTAACAACTGTGACAACATTTTAGAAGTTTGGAAGTAGATCAATAAGTTGTAATTGAGTTAGTAGCTTTAAAAATGTTTAATGCTTAATTAGAAATGAAGCATATGAAGAAGAAACCTGATATGTCCCACAGAAAATTCCAAAGGCTCAAGAACTGATAAGACAAATTAGTTTCAAAGTGAGAGTGAATATAAAAATAAAAAGAAGGATCAATGATGTCATTAAGAAACAATTAGAATTCCAAATTGCCCTCATTGACTGTGCACATGAAGGTGCTGTTTCTCTGGTTAGAAGACAAGAGATTTATTCTCAAGGACATTAAAACAGAGATGTCTAGATTGGAAGACAGCAAGCACTCTTTGATGATCATCAAATCAAGAAAACTTTGGATCTTGAGTTTCTCAGTCATCATTCCCCAATTAGCTCTCTGAACGCAAGTACTCAAGCTCAGATTTCTCTGGGTATAGAACTAACCCAAGAAGAAAACTATACCTAACATACTGACATTGGGTAGTCCTTAATTCAATGGTCTGGACTGATCACCATAGAGACAAACATTCAACAATCCCTTTACACTAGCACAGAGCTTACCTTCAGTATTTGAGAGTACTGGTTTTTATTATGAGCAGGCAACCATCACTAGCTGCTTGGGGCAGCCATATGGACATTATCTGTAATTGTACACCCTCAGGAGAAGCCCAGGATGACTCGCTGTGAGGCTGTGGAAAGAAAGGAGATCACCACCCAAGGGAGAATTAAGCATGGCACTTAAGTCACCTGCAGTTAAGTAGTTAATATAGACCGATGTAAATTCAAACAAGGCCTTCAAGTATTAAAACGTATTATATAAGACCTAATGAGTGAAGGAGCTATAATCTCCTCTGCTTCTCCATTTAACAGCACAATTTGGTCTGTTCTTAAACCTAGCAAGTATGAATGGCACTTCAGGGTGGGTTACCACAACCTTAATGCTATGGTCCAATCCAATATGACCCCATCCCCAATACCCACTTTATTGAAATTAGTGATTAAATGCAATCAGCAACAGCTACATATCTTGCTGTCATAGATTTGGCTAATGCATTCTGTTCAAAGCCTATTTCCACAGCCTCTCAGCCACGGTTTGCCTTCACCTCCAACGTGACACAACCCATCTTTATCAGGCCACACATGTAGCACCTCATTAGCCTTGCTATCAAGCAGAGTCTTTGCTGCTAAGATTCCAATCACATCCACCTTTCTCTAGGAGCACAGGAATAACGTTACATTGATGGCATCCTCTTCTGAGGAGATTTGTTAGACACATATATTAAGGACGTACAAATTCTTGCAGAAAAGGGATAGGCCATTGCCCCACATATAGTACAAGACCCAACCACCTCTGTTAAATTCTTGAAAATCCTTTGATAAACTGAAGGCTGCTCCATCCCTAATACTGTCAACAAATAGAAAGTGATACTTCTGAACACCCACCATGTTTATACCATCCAACATCTTCTACATTTGGGGGTGGGAAGGGGTTCTGAAGGCAACATATTACTTATTTATAAATTTTATTTAACCTCATTTTTGCAGTTACTTGTAAACCAGTCTATCTTTAATGGGGACCCCCTCAAACAAAAGGCTCTAGAATCTGTCCAAAGTTAAATCAGCAATCATTTCCTTTAATGTCCTCAGGGTTTCCTTCACTATAGAAACTTCAGTGACTTCTCATGGCTCCTGGACCATCTTTGATGGCCATAAATTTCCTGTGGACTTCTGATACAGGAAACTGCCCTCCTTGGTCTTGCATCATACATCGGAGTAGTCATTGTTGGCCACACACAGCCCATCTGAAAATATCTCACAAACCTGAGCATTTATCCCTTCATACCAAGATGGCCATTATGCTGTGGGTTACAGAAGCAGCACTGCACAAGCTCAGTTGCCAAGGCTCCTTTTATAGGCTGGAGCCAAACCTCAACCCTCTGATATATCCCGTCTGCATAAGAGTGTAGCCTTACCTCTCCTTAGTCCCGTGGCGGATGCCATGGCACTAGAGGTGAACTCTCTCTCAGACCCCTTGGCAACCTGGGGAGACCGTTGGGAGCAACTGAGTTTTGAACTTTGATGTGAGTGTATACCCTTGATGGGTCATATCACCACCATTACATAAGATGGAGCTCAGTGGAATGATACTGCTTTTCATTCCTTATCTGTGATGTCCCTGATAAATGACAGATCTTAAGGGTCAGCACAGTTGGCAGTGACAGTCATCTGATCACCAGATACCCTGGCCAGGAAATGGCCCCATTTATACATTTTTATAAAATCTTGGTGTGTTGTATAAGACTTGACCCCTTTGTGGCAAAGGACTCTGGGACTTTCTTGTCTCATGTAGACCTAAAATATAAATCAAGGTAACAGATGTCATTATGTGTACTAGGGTCATAATTCCAGTCTTCATCAGAACACTCCTTATCCCCTGGGGATTACAGAGATTATTCATAGAGACCAAGGGATTCCTTTCACTTCTGAAAATAAACAACGTGGGCTATCGAAGAAAGCATTCCAAGCAACTTCCTTGTCCCTTGTAGACCCTATGCAGCCAGTTTCACTGAAAGACAAAATGGCCCCCTCAAAAGCTCCTATTTAAATAAAAAAGTAACAAATGGACCCACAGGCATGGATCAATCAATATCCACATCCCCTGGCATCATGCAATCCTTCTACTAATGCTACACAGGTTCCTCAATTTTCTTTATCAGCCATAAAGGGAACACCTCTAAAGATCATGTTTTGGAAAACCACCTCATTATGTGACTCTTTTCCTTCTGGACAAGTGCCTAGTTCATCTTCTAGAGAGGTACTTCTACTCCCTAGAAAGGTCAGTTCATCCCCAAGGTATACATTGATGTCAAGGCATCAAGGAGTCCCTTATGGTATAAGAACTAAAACTATGGCCCGATAGTATGCACTGCCTTTAATTGACATAACCAGGAAGGCCTCAAATTGGCATAACCTCATCCTTCCTCATTCTCCTCCCAAAACTAAGATCCCTTGGCCAAACTGCTCTCCGTATCAGGGCGACCAGTCACAATGCCTTCTTAGGTTGTGAGGTTTCATTTCCCTGCCAGCCCCACTGAATTCAAACAAGCCAATCCCCTCTTCCCGTGGGAACCAGGGAGAACCTGCCCCAGGTTTTCTCTCTGGTCCTGAGTGTCACCTCAGTGTGGCCCTGCATGTGGTGTGGTGTTCTTCTCCACCAGGCTGTGAGAGAATGTGAATAAGAAATTGGTGTTGATTTCATCCCTCAGTCTACTGTCAGAGGCTGTGTGTTCTCCATCCCCATGACCCTAGGGTGCAAATCTCTTTCTCCCCAAGTAGGTGAATAATTGACAAAACAACTCTTTGCCTACCTTCTTATTTTTCTTCCAGTATTTGGCTAAATGAGTTCAAGTAAATTGAGCTAAATTCAGTCAATTTATTAGATGGGGTGATGGTATGGTGATTTTTGTAAAGTCAGGTTATTCAGACCTGTTTTTGGTGAAGCCATAGATTGTTAAATATAATTTATCTGGGAAATATACTCGTATTTGTTGGACACTAGAATTGCTTATTCTCTGCCAACATAACATGTTAAGAAGAAAGAAAATGCATACGTAAAAACAACATTTCATTCTAAATTTAAATGGTAAAGGGACATTCAGAACTGTGTTTAGTTTCTTAGGCTGAATTTCATGGTAACTTATACGTGAGAATCATCCTCACAGGTGAGCAAGTGGCACAGAAGGAGCACTGAAATTTTAAAATATAAAGTTCTAAATGCTATAACTTATTTTTATAATTTTATTTATAGTTACTTCAGGATTTCAAGTTAGAATAAGACACAGAGACTGGAAACGTAACCTGGAACAGGTTGAGGATTCAGAGTCATAGTGAGAAATATATTTCACATTGTGACCTATTTCACACATGAATCTGAAAAATAAAGTTTCGCACAGAACTATTTGCTTTTACCATAATGATGTGTTTTGATACTTTTCTACTTTTTTTTCTGTTGTATTTATTTTTTGTTTTTATCTAATTTTCTTAATATATTAAATTGCTCTCATGACCTACTGTTGGGTTATGACCACAAATTTTGATTACTTAATTATTTGATCGTGTGATTATTTAATATTTCCTATAATTTCTTTGGTTCCTAAAGCAAGCTGGAATTTTCCTGAAGGCATACATTACCGTGCATTCTTACAACCCCTCATTGTCAAATTTTAATACATGTTTGTAATCTAATAGAATTTAATTTTACCTCTGAAAATTCATAACCTTGGGTAAATAGAAGAGTTCATGATATGATTCCCCAAAAGGATGAAAGTAAGAGATAGGAGGTGCAGATCTACAGGGGAACCAAAGCAACTTCTAATTATAACTGTTAATGTTTCATTGAGAACTATCATTGTGTATATTGTACCTAGTTCTTTTTCACTGTAGGGTTGGCTTTATTAGATGTTCAAAGCAAGAGAAATACCTAGCTCTCTCCCTTGTCATTTCATAAAATACACCTTTACCCACATATGTGTAGTTTGAACTCAAGAAAATCATTTTTACAAACCATACATGTGATTAAAAAACACAGCATTTCTTCTGTTACCTTTTAGCTATTTCAGAATGTAAATTTCTATAAGATTGCTTCAGATTATTTTTACATTATAAAAAAATTCATACCTTAATTTATATGTTCTTCTTGGAAAATGATACCCATATAATTTTATTTTTTCTTATGTTTCATCAACTTTAAATATGAAATAATTTGTTTCTAATTTTTTTTTCTTTTATTGCTTGAAGGCACTCATAGTCTATCATGTACAACCTCTGTATTAATCCTTGTGGACCCATCGTATTACTACAAATCAAAAAAAGTTAAAAAGAAAACATAACACAAAGTGGAAAATATATATATATATATATATATATATATATATATATATATATATATATATATATATTTAAAATATTCCTTGTGGGTATCATGAGAATCATATGGGACTAAATGCCTCCTTTCAAAACTATAAATATAGTGAAATCCTTTAAACTTAGCATATGTTGCTTGAAATGAGATTCAATTTTGAACAGATGTTCCTTTAGACCTGTTATGTTAAGACTAAATTCACTAAATCAGCATTAGTTGTTTTAAAACCTAGAGTTATAATTTGCCACTGATTTTTCTTCAAAGCTCCCACAGGCGTCAGTGGAAGATCCATGCATGGAAAAATGGCATAATATGTATCCTAGTTTTATTTATTTCATATGTATACAGCAGTATAAAATAATATATTACATTTACACTCATATTACTTATGTATTATAGCATTCACAGTAACAAACACTATAGTTAAGATTTATACTCATCCTTTGTTATATAATACCCTGTTTTCACTCACAGATAACTGTCTCAAAAAATGTGTCCAGAGCTGAAATTCCCTGCTTACTTTCAGCTCAAGGATGTATGGATATATTGGAAGTCTGAGTTCTATCATTCAGACGTTTTTGAGTCTCATGAGAAATTAAAAATTTGTTTGCATCATTAATGCAATATTTTCATGCAACTCAAAAACATCTGGAGTGTAAAACTTCAAACTAAGCATGTAACGTTTTCAAGGAATACAAAGCCTTTTTTTTTTAATTTTACAAATACTTAAAAAAACAGTGATTAGAAATACATGCATGCACACTAAAGGTATTAGAATTTTAGTCATATTATTGCCTGCAATACTCTGGCGGCACCCATCTACCTGCATTCTCACAGAATGCTGTAATCTAAAACCTATTCCAAGTTTTAGAAGGAAAAAAAAATACTCTACTGAACAGTAGTTTCACAAATTACTGGTTGAGGATTTTGTTTGATCTAGCAGAGGGCTATTCCTTGAAGTGCTAACAATATATAAAATCAGTTTACTACTCCATGGCATAAAAAATATGGAATTTTGTCATTTTTCTGTTTTTCCTTGTTAAAAAGGAACATAAAAAGGATGTTAAGTGCAAAGCCTTTACCACTACAAAATTAGAGTTGAAAAAGATAAAGAACCCAAGAAATTGCAATATGAAAAATATAGGATTTTTCAGAAAAATTATCAAGTATACCAATGTTTTCAGTATTCTTTTAGTTCTTCGGGTATTAAAAGCACACATACAAATGGGAGGGGGAAGAAGAAAACCACATGGAATGACAAATAACAATGCTAGTACCAATCGGTAACTTGAATAATTTACTTTATCCTGCTTAATATTTACAACATTTTGACTAAGTAATTATATTAAAGATGAACTGCACTCCAGTAAATAATTTTTGGAAGGTAAATGTTTCAATATAATGCACAGTTATTAAAGTTTATGTTGAGAGGATTTTTTTCTCCCTCCTTTTATTGAAGAAGCGGGAGGGTTTCTACACTGCAAAAGATCTAACAGCAAATTATAACACCATTAAGAACTGAAACAGGAGAATGAGGAATTAAGGTATTTAAATCTTCTACTATAGCACTTAATTTGCAAAGTTTGAAAAGGCATTGCATTTAATATCTCCATAAAATAAAATATACATGTTTCTTTAATGTTTCCCAAGAAAGATGATGCACTGATAATGAAGCAGACATCATAGTATCTGTAAAGTAATTCTGTTGTGATATTGAAATATTTGACTTAAAATGATCTCACAAAATTATATTCACAGTTAAAAATTAGAATTTTACATGTAGCTGAAATATTTCTAAAAATTGTCATTTGACATACTTTTGAAACATTAAGACACTGTTTCCACAGGAAAATATTTTGACTTTTTACTACTCTAAAACTAACCATGTTAACAAGGAGTAAATGTCATGATTATTATTTTCTGAAATAATTTATTGAAGAAATACTGTCTTATACTTTAGATATTATATATATATATATAATTATGAAAGATGGGATATTAGGATGACTAGAGTAAGTAGAAAACCTTTCTACAATTCCTTTGCATACAAATCTAATACATGTTTGTTTGAAAATTTTCGGTTATTGGTTGGTTGCATTTTCCATTTTATAGTCCTCCTTACTAGCATATAACATTTTAGTCAATGTACTAAAATCATACCCTTATTCTGTTGTCACTTCTGATTTATTGATTGCAATAGAGAGTTAACTAATAACCTAATCATTTAGTATTTTATGTTTAAATAATTCTATTTTTCCAACACGTTAGGTAGGATTTTTTTTTTTGGGGGGGGGGCTTCTGTAGGTTGATCATAGAATTTCAAAATTAAAATGCAAATTAGTATAACTGGTTACTATGATATATTGAAAAACCTAATACACAAATATATAAGAGGCTGGTTGAAGGGAGATTGTATACAATGATATAAAGGGCTAAATAATTAAAGAAAATTTCTTTAAGTTAAATGAATTAATACTGCTACTATATATGAAGTGAGTATAACCTCATTTTCAATGCACAGAATAAGGCAGATGGATGTGGGTGTCCCCCCACAATTGTAAAATGATGAATGAAAGGTTTTAATTAAAGCAGAGTGACTTAACAAGAAAATCGTTTTCAGAGTCCAGAGTGCTAACCATTGCATCATGGACCCCACTTTGAAAATCATTTTCTTGTTTAAAAAGCAGTGACAACAAATAGACTTTTTTCCAGTTAAATTATATTGAAACATTTCTTCACTTAAAATAGTCCATAATTCAAAATGTTAATGTAGTAATGACAAAAGTTTGAAAAAATTTTACTGCTGCACTTACTGAATGTATGTGCTTTTTGTGTCATAAATGATAGATTAGCTTCACATATTTTTAAAGGGTCCCCAATTTTACATAAATTGATTGTGATTATGATATATTAATATCTAATTTGATAACAGTAAAATAAGCGACACCAAAATATCACTCAAATACACATATTTAGGACCTAAGAATGTATGTATGTGTTTAATGTTAAACCTAAGGGAAATATTCTCATTTAAATAACATAAAATTAACTGGAAAACCTTTGTAATGTGTTAATTTTTGGTATATGTTTTAATAACATAGCATAGCTCAAACTATCATTGAAAATAAGATTAGTTAAAAATTAAGGGAAACATTTAAAAATAAGTCTGTAATTTGGGTTGGGCCAATCTTTAGATATAATTTTGAATTTTTTTTTTTAAATGGGAGCTGTGACAATTCTGTTTTTTGTTTAGGAGAATATCTCAAATTCTCTGAATTTTCATTCTCTTAAATGTGTTTCAATAAGCAATACACAATATTAGGAAAAAAAATATGTAAAAGGAAAAAAAAAAACTTTCTACTGAATTTAATAATTAACCTTGTTGACATAATGTAAAAATCAACCTTCACTTTTCAAGACTGACTCATGAAGAATCTTCTCATTAATAAAACACTACATTGAAAGCTATACAATTTCCATACTAAGATAATACTGAAACAATAAAGTATAATACTGAAACAATAAAGTACCATGTTTCTATCTCTAAATTTATTTACTTTGTTTTAAATTTAGAGCTTCTTTATATCTTATAGTTACTCTTTACCAGTTCAGATATTTATATATCTCTATATAGTCATATAGAGTTATAAATAGATTTTATATGCATGTGTTATTAGAAGTCACAAAACTATGCAAAACTATGTAAAATAAAATTCTGTGTGAGTCATGATTGAGGACTTCTTAAAATAGTAATCTTCAATTACATATTTTACACCACAAAATGTACAGACACCCAGTGTTTGTTTTTCTGCTAACAACAAATACAGATGAATTTATAGATTCTTTATAAAAGCTTTAAATGATTCTACATTCAAAGCCATAGAAATAGAATCGAAATAATGTAGATTGTTAGATATTTTGATAGTACATGTTCAGTGCTCCTCTGATAATACATCGACAACTATATCTTTGGCATTGAAAATTCAGTACAAGTTCTTGGCAAAATTTTGTAGCTTAGAGTTTCATTTTCTTTTAAACAAGGAAAAACAGGGTTGAATAAGATATGAAAACTGGGAGGAAACTATTAATGATTGTGTTTATTCTTAGTAAGTTTATCTTTGGGACCCTGAATTACCTTTTACTTTATTGTATGATGTGGACTGTATGAATCCATTTAAAAACCAACTGAGTTGTACCACATTTTAGGAAAATTATATAATATAATATATATATATATATTTTATATTTATTTAGAAGCTTTGAAATAGTACAGTAAACACTTTGCAACACGGTGTATAAACTACAGAATGTCTTTGATATTTTGTGGGTCTTCAGGATACAACATTTTTTATGACCCACAGGTGAAAAGAACATAATCACAATCTCTCTTGTAAAGTTGGAATAGTTAGGGGAACACTTGATCACACAAAAATAATATAAAACAGTCAAGTTTAAAACAGTGGTATTGCATTTATAATGCAGAAATTTCCTTTATCCTTATGACTGGCTTCTCGTGGTGAATATAAACATCTAAAGGGCTCAGTGACATTTGGAGAGAGAAAGATATATAGTGCTGTAAACAGGCACACACTGATCGGACAGGCAAAATCAGTTGCCTGAAGTTTCTACAGTTCTGCACATTTCAACTCATTTCTCAGGCCTGCTGAGAGCAATTAGGTCCTGTAAGTGGCCACCGTGACTCCGAAGGCTATCTAATACTCAGGTACACACAACTAACTGATGGCCAAGATAATGAAGTTGAAAAGTTGATGCTTTTGTTGGTCGACTTTGTGCAAATCATGCTGCTTCAGGGAAGTCCTGTAGAATTGACTAGCATATCCTTTTCCGTGCTGTGAGAAAGAAAAAAGAAAATACTCTTAAGAAAATAAGCTTGACTTTTAGTGTTTAGAACTGAACATTGTTAGAACAGAAACAAGTACAATGGAAATGAGTTCTATCCCCGTACCAGTCACCCATAGCGTCGAAATATTTCAGTGTTACCTTGGTTTCTAAGGGTCACATTTATTCTGCTGTTGGGCTTTCTGAAGACAACAATTGTGACATTTTTACAAATCAGTTTTGCATGGGGAATATATGCTTTATATACCAAGTACCGATTATGTGGAGATTATTTTTTTTTTTAATTATCTGTAAACCAATCTCTATTTCAGTATTTACACATGATCAGAATATTGAAAAAATGTGTGGCCCTTACGTTTCTAGAACAAATCTTTAGAATAGCTATGAGAAACTTATTATATATTCAACTTAATAAACTACAAGTTATATATATATATTAAATCAATATATAATAGAGAAAAATGTACTTAGAAAGTGTTTATGTAGTTAAAAAAGTAATGGCTAATTCACATGTTCTGGGTTTATTTTATCTCATTTTTTAAAATTATATAAAATTCAAACCTTTGTATGGGCTACAAATTTTTTGTTTAAATAAATAAATTGATTCCCTGAAAGGATTCCATTTTCTCATAAAGAGGGTAAAGGTGAAGGAGAGAAAAATATATTCTCAAATTTGGTCCAGTCTTATAACATATATTGCATTATGAAGCAGAATCCAGATTCAATCATTCGTATTTTATGATTCTAAGCATTGTATTTATTTATAGTGATAAAAGATATTTCTTCCCACCTCCCCATAATCTGTGTAATATTTGACCATGAGCACAAGTAGGACAGAAACGGCATCCCTTAGATCAGTATGCAGCACATAACAGGTATATAACAGAAATTTGCTGAAAATCAAGATAGTTCCATTATAATAAAAATCACGTATATGTATACTCATTAAAAATTAAGAACTGCACTACTTAGCATAACTGAGTTGTTTCAACCTGTTAAATAGTTGGCATTTATTTTTTTACAAATGTGATATGCTTATCCGTGCAATTCCTCTCCTCATATATTTCCACTCATTTCAAGCAGATTATGTAATTATATCTTTTTCCTAATTTATTTTCCCTAATTTTCTCATTTATTTTTCCTCACAAACGCAGTTTCTGACCGACCAACAAATGTTTCTTTACTTGTTCCTTTTATCAAAGACCCATCAATTAAAATGCTAGAGGTCAGACATCACCACTGACAGAAATTAAAGTGCAAATGCATAGATAGATACACCTAGTAATAACCAGTATTGAAAATTATCAAAACACATTTTGTTTTATAATATCATGTAATACCATGAATTATAAAATGAGTTACATAGCTAAAACACAGAACTACATGGTAGCTATTATAACTTATCTGGTCATATGATACAGAGAGATTCTATTAGCAAATAGAAACTTGTTTTTTAAAGACCCTTTTAAAAGAATTAAATCCTATCATGCCCTTGAATTCAAATTTCCTGTTTCATGATAAACTTGAGTATAAATGAATTAAATATATTTTGTTTATACCAATCAGAATTTTAAATTCTTCTTAGTATATTAGAATAGTTAGCCACCATACAAATTCAGGTTTATAAAGTGAATTGGAACAAATAATTATAGTGACCAAATAACTTATTCTCCAAACTGAGCAATGGTGTGAGTAAAAGAAAGTGCTATTAACAATTACACAAGCTATAATCTTATGCTCTCCTGGACAACCCAGGAAATATGATCAGCCTACAGAGAAAATTACTCCTTTCAACATAAGTTGGAGACACTACTTACAGATTCACTTTTTTTTTCTTCAAATTGTATAAATCAGGAAATACTGATTTATAGGAAACATCATTCCAGTAGTTCAAGGACAAAAGGATCTCAGAAGTGACCTATACCCAATCTATAAATTAATTCATTATGTGGGGAAAAAAATGAATATACAGAAAAGCTACATCTTAGTATAAATACAGAAATTAGTCAACCTAGCACATCTTTAAATCTGTAAAATATTTCTAATTAGGTAAAAAGATTACTTATGAGAAAAGCTACTAGCATTGATATTATATGTTCATTTGATTTAGTCAGAATACAAAAAGAACTGCATTATTAAAGTGGGTCGCAGTTAAAAGAATACAGAAATTTGGCACACATTATACTCAATATCTTATATATAAACATTCGCTTAATAGGTATCTTTATTAATCTCTGTTTAAGGTTCCTTTATGCTGCTTATATTTAAAGTGTACCTACTCCAGATGAGAGTAAAAGGGATCAAATATATGGTGATGGAAGGAGAACTGACTCTGCGTGGTGAGCACACAACACGATATTAATATATAGATGATGTATTACAGAATTGTACACCTGAAATCTCTGTAACTTTACAAAAAATTATCACCCCAAGAAACTTTAATTATAAAATAATAATATAATCACATTTTATTAAATTTACCTCCTTTGACCTTTCTGTTAATTCAGGAATGCAAATCTAAACAGGACAAGTATAAGGGCTGAGGTTGAAGGTCAAGACAAATTAGAATGGGGAGGGCAGATTTCCTCCATTTCAGAAGTTAATTTGCCAAATATGAAGTACTGCCAAACAAACTAGAGCAAATGAAATATTATATTATTCTTAAAGTTATAATCACATACATTTTGTTTTAAGGCTTCTAAGAGGTGAGTTTGAATACTGAATAATCTTTATTGTTTTGGCACTGAATGGCTTAATAGTGGACAAGTAGCACAAAAATATTATTTAAAAAAAAATCAATGTTATTACAGAGCCAGTTCCAATGACAATGTTAACTATTATGGCTATGTATTTACAAAAGCAATTCAGGCTGGAGAGAATGGGTCAAATACATCAAATCGCTACGCTTTCTGATGTATTCTATATACGTTTTGGAATTATCAAAGCATACTTGGAGGATTTCTGCTTTTTCTTTTCATTTCACAAATGTGTTTTCCCCCTAGCTATTCATCAGCATATGTGGGGAATTGGTCACTTGATGTGGTTGGAAGATTTTCTTTTCAGTAAAATCAGAAGTAATAGGAAAGAGACTGTTAGTATTCCTTTTGACCTCTATTTATTCATTCACTGCATTTATTCTTAATAGTGAGTCATAGAAATGTCACATTTAAGACATTTACTGTCTGAAATACAGATTAAAAAATCACACTTAATGAAAAAGAGATATTCAAGTCCCCACCTTATAATTTAGCATATATGTATGTGTATATTTAACATATATATGTATATATATATATGCATGTCTGTAATTAGCATACATACATAATTTTTAATGAATGTTCCATGATGCATATTTTTAATGATATTGTGGGATCCTGTTATTGTCTTTGATAATTTGTAAAATATGATATTAAACTATGGAATATTTAAAAATTCTGACGAGTGACTTCAGAAGCATCACTGCAAATAAACATATATTGTAAAAACAATTATTAAAATATCAGTACTGTTGTCATATTTATACCATGCATAATAATATAATAGCATGGTGAAAAACAATTTTGTATAATACAATGAAATGACACTTTCACAATTTGAATATTCACATTCCTGTAGATGCATAACAGGAAGAAAAATACTGTCCTTTATTCTTTATGATAGAATAAACCAAAGAAGCTAAAGCAATAAATAAAGCTTGTGAAGTAATCTAATCTATTTCTGCAACTGAAAGAAAGAGCAACTTTCAAACACCCCAGATGAATGAGACTCTCTACTACAGTGAAACACTTTAGAGCCTGAGATCAGTAACCTACTGCGGAGCTCATCCAAATGTTTAATGAGCCTCGTGTCAGGGTACTTCTTTATATATAAGGGGAATCCAGCGCACAAGAGTTGAAGCCCATTACCCCTAGGAGAAGTTAGAAACACCTGCTCTCTGTTCCCTGTGTAAAAGCAGATCGTAAACTTAAAAGAGTTTAAAAGTAAGCCTCCATTAGAGATCTACCCAGGGGAATAATCAGTTATTTTTATTTTCCTGTCTTATTCTTGAACCAGTTTTGAGGATTCTCTTTAAAAATCACTTTAAAGATTTTTTTTTCTGTTTAACCCTAAAGTCTAGAAATGAACATAGTAGTATTATTAACTATTAAAAGTGGGTCACGGCTTGATTGTCTTTTATATCCCCACTTGGACACTCTTATACTTGCTTTTATTTTTGTTTAAATAGTTGTGCATTGTTCATATTGTAAAATTTTTCCTCCTCACAAAAATTACAAAAATATTTGAAATTATATATGTACATGTGTGTGTGTGTGTGTGTGTGTGTGTGTATACATATATATATGGTTGGTGCAAAAGTAATTTTAGTTTAAAAGGTTAAAAATAATTGCAAAAACCACAATTTTTGCAATGTGTGCAACCACTTTTGTGCGCACACACACACACACACATATATATATATATATACATACATATATATATATATATATATAACAAAATGATTACATGCTATGGCTTATTATGAATTATAAAAACAACAAAAGCTTTTTGCTAATATATATTGATTTTCCATCAAATAATAATAGCTTAGTGTAGCATAAACTTGAGTTCTTATGTTTATTTCCACATGTTCACACCATCCTCATATTAAATTTCCTATTTTCCTTTCATCAAACAGTATGCTTCTTTATTCTCATTTGACAGAGTTTAGGGATTATAAAATATATCTAGAAAACAAGCATCTGTTTGAAGGAGGTAGTTTCCTTATGTAAACTTGATTAGTTTTCTAGAAAGAAAATTTTGTGAAATAAGTAATTCAAACAATCCTTTCATGTAAGAAATAATCTGGTAAAGCCAAGAGTTTATTTTTAGTTCAGTTTATATGTGTATGCAATGATTACAACCTAATTTGCAATTAATAAATGTTGATTAAATTAAAAGATAAAAGCATGGATATTTTAAGAGAGAAGAAACTGGCAAGTGTAGCTTTGTGGAATAGAAATGTGCAGCACGGAATGAGTAAAATGAATGAATTCTACAAGAGGAGACAAGCATGTTGAGGATAATATTCTCCACACAGCCATGCTAGCTCTAACAGTTCCGGCACCATTAAATAGTCACCATCCATCCTCAGAATCTAATCTTATCAATACTGCTATATTTTAGTTGTGAGAATGTGTACCACTTTGAGGCTATGGATTCAAAATTAAGCGGGCCTCATTTTCTCACTAAGGATGGTGTATGCAAAGAAGGAATTTATTTTATAAGCTAGCGATCAAATAGAGTTGCTGCACTGGGAAAAGCCCTGAAATTACAACCAAGTAAAAATTTCAGAATTTAACATTACATAGGTTTATTTGTAAACCAAATTTTATTGTTAAATCAAAAATTTAACAGCCTTGAAAACAGGGGTCTCTATTGGTTCACAAGTACAGTCCACGTGTATGACATGACACCAGTGCCGTCACATAGTCTGGTACGGGGAAGTAAGTCCCTGATACACCATGGGTTAGAGGATCCACAAGCTTTCAGAAATTTGTATATACTTGCATGTGTCTGCATGTACGTGTGTATGTATAATAATTTAAAACTACCACCTCACAGTGGCTGGGGGGCTGCATGGAAAAAGTGAAGGGATTAAGAAGCACAAATGGGTAGTTACAAAATTGGCACCAGGTTGTAAAGCACAGAATAGAGAATATAGTCAATGATGTTGTAATAACTATATATAGTGCCAGGAGGGCAGGTGGGTGGTAGACTAACTGGGGAAATCACTTCATAAATATATTAATGTCTAATCATATGTTGTACACCTGAAACTAACACGAAATAATATCGAATGTCAACTATAATTGAAAAATAAGTAAATAAATAGCAAAAAATAATATAATAAGATAAAACTGCCTCTTAACAAAGACAATAGTACATTTACTAGTTGGTTCACAAGGAAATATCTACTCTGTGAGTTACAGCAACCATGCCAACTAACACTGATATTTTTAACAGGGTAGTGTAATTATAGTAACTCAATTGTGCTTGGTTTAAAGATATTTATCTCTAATTAGTTATATTAAGAGTGCTTTGCATTCTACAACAAAAAACAGGGATAGTATATCAACTACTTTAACGAGACAATATGCTTTATCAATATCTGAATTGACGTGAGCAAGAAGATATCTAAAAACACAGTAATCATGTATAGCTTTTCCATCTAGACAGAAGAATTGCCAATATTCAATATCTTTTTTAAAACTAAAAACATTAAACTATTAAATAATTTATTTAAAGAAAACTACTATGATATCGCATTTGCGTAGAATTTTATACATTGAAGGGATTGATTCCAGACTTTTTAAAAAAAACATAAAAAAATTATGCCTTGGATGCTTACCAAGTTTTCCTTCGGGGGAAAAAATTAGGACCTTACCCAGAATACTTTGGCCACTATGCCAGGCTCTCTTTGATGAACAAACTACCCTTAACTCACTGGTATCTTAAAATCAAGTTTGGAGACTGAATTATACTTTAAATGCTTTGATCCTACCTTGGCATATATTGGAACTGGAACACTAACATTCAAGGTCTGAAAATTAAGTTTGCGAACTCATCCTAGAAAAAGTGCTACATAACTAATAGCTGAGTATCACTATGGTCACGTTCCAAGTACTCCCCTTGCTATGCACCGACTCCAGTGCCTAGTCCACCCTTCAAAGCAATTTTGGAACTCTTTTTATGGAATGGATTTCAGAGCTGTCATCTTCCTCTTGTTGTCCTGAATGTCATAAAAATGTCTTCCTTTCAATCTTTATCTTGGGTAAAGAAAGAAGTCACTGGGGGCTAGATCAGGTGAGTAGAAAAGGGGTTTCAATATCGTTATTTGTTTATTGGCTAAAAACTCCCTCACAGAGAATGCCGTATGAGCTAGTGCATTGTTGTGATGAAAGAGCCATGAATTGTTGGCAAAAAGTTCAGGTCATCTAACTTTTTCATGCAACCTTTTCAGCACTTACAAATAGTAAACTCGGTTAACTGTTCATCCAGTTGGTACAAATTCATAATGAATAATCCATCTGATATGAAAAAATGTTAGCAACGTCATTGCAACAAGTTCATGAACTTAATTGTCAGATCATTGCCCTCCATGTTTTGTAATATTATTGTAAATTTTTCTGAAATCCTTTATCATAATCCACTAAATATAGAAACAGTAATTTGTTCCAGAACTACTTGAACATAATATCCTTTACATTGGCAAAGAGGAAGCCACAGAATTTCTTTTGAAGACAATCCACTCAATTATATCTTACCTCAATAATGATAAAGAATTCTTTCATTTAAGTTCAACAAATACCATTATTTTGTGTATCTAACTTTTTAAGAAGATACCCATTTGTTCCTTTAAAGAATAAACAGTTTCTTTTTTTTTCCTTGAGAATTATAGAGCTGATAATATTTACTGGCATTTAGATACTTGTATTTCAAGTAGTTTCCTTCAAAACAACTTTATAAGGAGATCAAATTAGTTACTTTCCTGTAAGGTTAAAATTAGCATTAATTTTCAAAGGAGAAGGCATGGAAGATGCCTGAAAGGGATTGGTTGTTCTTATAAGTACCTGGAGTTGAGTCGGTATAGATCTATTTGCAAAAATTAACAACATCGTCTCACAATATGTATTATATTTGCTAAAACTGGCAAGCCTACCTCAAGACTGCTGCTTCATTACACTACAGATGACATTAATTACCACTGAGGCAAATGTTACACTGTATTTTCTACAAAAATGTTGCATTATATTTTCTAATTATTTTGTAACACTATGGTTCATGTAATACATTGTAAACATATTTCCACCAAAGTTATTTAAAATTAAGACGTCAGAATTCAAAAGGAGATAAATAAAACTCAGTTAGCTAAAATATAAATTTATATTCAATGACTAATTGCTTAATTATCATACATGAATAAAATCTTAATTGTTACTGAACATTATTTGAAAATTTTTAATCTTTGTTTGGAGTGAAATCTTTGCTTTTGTGAGATAAACAACAGACCAGATAAAATGTTCTTTCTTCTTTGCTTAATAAACATAATTTTAAATTTTTTATTCTAAAATCTAAGATTAGGTATACATTTTAATTTTAGTTATCTACTAGAAATCATTTAACCACTTACCTCTTGCTTTTTCAATTTAATCCATAATCAGATAATTAGAGATTTAAAAACTCGTAGGCAGTGAATCAAATTTAGCTCTAAAAACCATCACAAAAATGCTAAATTGTTGAAATAAGATTATATCATGCTTATTAAAGTTTAAAATCACTTTAGTTATGTTCTAATTAAATGATGAGTTAGATCTTTAAATAGTTACATTACATTCCAGAAGTTTAAACTTTGTGTTTGATTGGGGTTCATCTTAATTTACTGTACATATTTAACCAGATAATAAACTAAATAAACATAGACGTCATGTGATACATTAACTATCTACAAAAAGTATCATGATAAATCTAAGAAAAACTTCAAATTTTAATTAATCAGCCTTTATTGGGGTCAGTAATAGGTTCTGGTTAAATAGTATTGGAAATGTAATATATATATATATATATATATATATATATATATATCATTATTAAAATATGAGAAATGTACAAATCCACCTACATATCTCATAATAAAGAGATATGTTTATCTCTTGCCAAAAATATCAAAATTTTGTATCATTATTTTTAAGAAAGCATCTGAGATACTCATTAGTTGCCACAGTGCCATAATAAAAACATATAATATCTAAGAAAAAAATCTGAAAATAATTTATGCAATATTGATGATGAGTAAAAATACTCAACACCTAAAAACCTCTCCATGAAAATCCCAGAAACCTGAAGGAAAGGGAGATACATTGCTTCTAGGCATAGTTGTCCTGTGCTATCGACAGCCTCATGCCATAATCAGCATCTGCAATGAATCCTCTTACACGTTCACGTTTAAGATTGCCTTATATTTACTGAATATTTACATACAAGTTTATAATTAGCAGTTGGTAATGAGGCTTAAGAAGTTGTTAAAGATTAAGTGATCAATCAGGAAAAAAAAATGAAAGAAAGAAAGAAGTGAATGAAAGAACTAGCATAGTTAAGCCTGGCATAAAAAGAATGTCTCTATCTTGGAAGGTTAAAGGGAGATGAAATCCAGGGGAGAGTATATTAGGAGTGGAAATGGTTTGGTTTTGGGGGAGTGGGGGTTATTTGTTTGTTTGTTTTGACATTCAGATATCACTATAACTGTATTAATCTATGTAAGTTGGGAAGATGCCTAGATTACTGAAGAAAAAAAAATGCACTTGCTTCCTTGGTTTCAGGATGTTTCATTTAGATTCACTGCTGCAGTCTATAAGCACTTATGGGTATTTACTTTGCTCCAGACGAAGTTCTAGGACTTGAGACTCAAATGCATTGTACATAGATTCTGCTCTAAAAGATTTAATAATCCAATGGGCAAACAATTATTTTGCAAGATCTTTTAAAATAGCAATTGTGTATAAAAATATATAAGTTACAAGAAGAACACACACACACACACACACACACATATATCTTTGTCTGGGAAGGTTTCTCATTAAGGGTAAAAAGAGTTGAATGTTAATTGATGAGTAAGAGATGGCTGAGCAGATGTGGTAAGGAATGGTTTTGTAAAGGAGAGAGCATTCCAGAGGGAGACCAGGATGTGTGCAAGTATGAGGCCCTGGGAAAATGGTGTATCAAGAGACTGACAATCATTGAATAACATGAAGCAAAAAATGTAGACTGGGTTTAAATATAAAACAGAACAAAGCAAAAAATTTAAAGAGAAGAATACTGAAGTCAAATGTCTATAAGTATAAATTATTTATACTAATTATTTATACTATTTATACTAATTATTTATACTAATTATTTATATCTAATTATTTCACATTAGAAGCCAGAAGGAAAAATAGACAAGCCTTCATTAATTTTGGTGCGCTAGGTGAAAGGACTGGGTTGGGGGTACACAAAAGTAAGTAACGTGTATCTCTCTTCTCACAGAATCCAGTTAGAGGTTCCAGGGTTATACTTTATATATCTGGAAATAGTTTGCATTTCCTCACCCTGAATCTTCCAAATGTAGCAAGATATTTTGTAATCAAAATAATTGCCTGATTGTTTTATACCTGGTAACTCAATTCTAAGGATAACTGTGGGGGGAAAAAATGAAAAAAACAAAACAAAACAAAAATCCGGTGGTGAAATGAGCTGCTTAAAGAAGTGATTCTAACCCCACTATCCCAGGCTTTGGGTAGTGCCAGAAGCAATAAAATTAGGGACCTATAGAACAACATGGGACATTTTTCCTTCAGATGTTAACAAGAATAAGGCAGATAATGATCATAGACTAATATTAAATTAACTTTATATTATAACTGTGAAACTGAATCTTATTTAAAAAATGAGATATTGCTCTCAGGTTTATCCTTTCATAGAGAGACACTCACAAGTAAATCTTACCCAAGGGACATCTGGTGTGCAACTCATAGAAATGCTGAAGATACAGGGACAGTTTTAATTATGGTATTAAAAATAAATATTTTAAATAATTTTAAATATTTTAAATAATTAAATAAATATTTTAAATAATTGTACATTTGATCAAGTCTTTCCTATCCCAAAATAACCCGTGATATATTTTCAATTATCTTTTCTCGTGTCTACTTTTCACTTCCAAAATTCTTAATTTAAACAAGAAAGTACACATATTTTTTTACACTATCTTACAATTATCCACACTTTTGATATATAAATCAGACATAATTTATCTTAGTTTTTCCATTCTACTGAAATGCACTCTGGTTGAAATGTTCCTAGTTGATTAATCTGTTTTCGAATCAAAACTGACTCCCATCCAGGACAGGAATTTTATTATTATTAATAATAGTAGCAGTAGTATTGGGGATGTGCTCTTCTCCCAATAATCCAGTCTCAAGATTTGAGAAACATTCTTAACAACCACTTTCTTTACCTTTTATTGCTACATTTAGAATTCTAATACTATAGATTTTTTTCAAAATGTCTCCACTAGTAATCTTTTCATTTTCATTCTCCACCAGGTTTATTGCCACAAAGCTTGACAACTGCAAAGACACACTGTTAGTAAAGCAAAAACAAACATACAGCCCAACACAACAAATCCTTACTAACTTCTTTCTAAATAGTTTCCAATTTCTTAAGCCTGTGATTCCAGTAGTAAGTTGGTTATGGATACTTACTCTAAAATCGGATGGTCTCAAATAAAAAGCCTGGCTGGCTCTCCTTGACTAACAGTGAGTTCAGGAGCAAATTACTGGGCATCTCTTTTCCTTAATCTTATAATATGCAAAATGCAGATAGCAAAAATACCTATTTCATTTGGTTATTGTAAGATTTAAATGGATTCGTTTCTGAAAAGTCCTTAGAATAGTGCCAGGCTCATAATAAGTACTTAATAATTGTTAACCACTGTCATTATATTATTATTCAAAACGTGTCTTAACCTATCTAACAGATAACTTCCAAACCTTAAGTTGCACTGTTAACCTTGGATTTGTTTTATAGATATGCATCCTAGCATATTCACTTCTCCATGTTTATTTGCTCTCTAATTCAGCACTTTTGTTCACGCAGTTCTGTGCTCCTAGCACGCTCGTTTTCTCATCAGTTAAAATCATGCAGATGGCGCTCTGATATTGGCCCCAAAATAGAGTTCTAGAAATCCTTTTCTGATTGCACTCTAAGGGATCTCTCACAAAGATAACCAAATACATTGTATTCTAATGAAGTGAATACCTTGTTCATCTGTTAGTGACATAAGAAACTGAAAACAACATTGACTCATTGAAAACCAGCGCAGTAAAGTACAGCATAGGGAATATAGTCAATATTGTAAACAATGCATGGTACCAGGTGGGCACTAGACTTATTGAGGGCATCACTTCCTAAGGTATATTAACATCTAATCATTATTCTGTACACATGAAACTGATATGATATTGAATGTCAACTGTAATTGAAAAAAAAGGTTTTAAAAACAATGCATTTTGAGAAGAGAGAAAATGTTTAATACAGTTGACATTATAATTTCATTCATAGATGCGTTAAATGGAAAAAAGTAAATCTGTTTTAAAATTTCATATCTTCCATAGTTGGGAACCAGCACTATTCATAACAGGAAATTTCATTATTTTATAAAAAATGAGAAAATTTTGTTTTTATAGGAGACATGAACATGAAAAGAAATAAGAACATATGATGTTTAAATGCATTGGCTCTGGAATTTAGATGTTAAGTCTCTTGTTGTTCAGGCAAAATAGTGATATATATGCAAAACTGACGTGGAAGGCAGAAGACAGAAATTACACAGAATCGAAAAATCATAAGAATTTATACAGAGAGCTTAATGAATAAACCACTAATAAAAAGTAAAGTTTGAGCCGTTTTTCAGGCATTTCTCCAATGGGCTTATGATATCATTTACTACTTTTATTTGACTTGGAAAGGCAAAGGTACACAAATATAAATAAGCTGACTGAGACAATCAGGTTTATCAGATAGAAGATTTTAGTGAAGATAAAAGAGGCACGAAAATTGCTGAGTTTCTGTGTGTTCGAATACTGGCAGACATAGATGTCTTTGGTATATCTTATAAAAAGACCCAATTTTCCACACTAACAAACTGTTTTCATTTACTTTGTATGATGGTTTTAGGGCATCTGTGTGTCTCACACACAAGGACGTCAGAACGATTTGGAATAACAGCATCCCATCTAAGGCCAGAATTTACACTAGAACCATTGCCGAAATACAGATTAAGACTAATTGGATATAGCCATTGGCATCATTTTCTAAAAATTTCAGTCTGAAGAAATATAAATTCTTTATTTTCCTACAATCACCAAACATAACATGCTGCTTCTTAGACTAAAATAAAAATCTGTTGTCTCAAAAAAGTGTATTTTTGTCAGATTATTTTTACTGCTTGTTGTCCATAATCAAGTACCTTCACTCATTGTAAATGTACAAATAAAATAATCAGAATATAACATTTTAAAAGTGGTCATCATGCTGTACTAACATCATCATAAAACAAAGCAGGCTCGCTGGGCATTATATCTGTTGTTGTAGTCAATCCATTGCTTTGGTTTCACACATGAAAAAGGAAAATAGTCTACTTTTCAAATATATGTATTATGTGAAATAATATATACTGCACATGTGAAATAGTGATATACTGTGAAAAGAACATTTGGCATCTGATTTTTCTCTGGGAGTAAAAAAGACCATCATTAATTCTATTTAAGCCCAGCATTTTAATTTTCTCCATATTAGGCTGATGTCATTGTTCCAATTTTAACTGAATATGTGATTGTCTTGAACACTTAATGAGTGCTTCTTTTGGGTCAGGCACTCACGGCTATAAATATGTTAAATTTTTTAATCTCCACGATGAGCTTTTGAAGATGTATGTCACGGATGAGGGAAATAAGTTACAGGAAGGTTACTGAAATTACGGAGGTCACACAGCTAGTAACTGGCTGGATCAGTATTTGAACACTGGCAGACTGGCTGTGTAACCAAAGGTGTTACCCGCACCACGTCGCTTCTCTGACACGAGTACAGTTGTAAAGCTCACCGACTCATGTAAATCGACAGTAGGCTGTAAGTCCGAAGGAAGTACATGCATACTTTGAGTCCAAAATCAGAAAATGCTATCATCTGAAATTAAAAGTTCCATGTTATCGTAAAGTCAAAATGGATAAGCTTAGTGATGCTTAGAAAACCTATCCCGAAAATAGTGACTAGAGTCTTTTTCAGGTATTTACTAAGGACCTCACAATCCAACTAAGTAGGCAGTTTGGGTTTCACGTACATCATAAAGGGAGTTGGAAACTTTTTACTAGTACTGTAATGTGCCTGAGGTTAGTTTATTCATTCTTTTTGGTCACAGAGATCTAAAGTACAGTGTGGAGAATATAGTCAATAATGCTGCAATGACTATGTATAATGCTTGGTGGGTACTAGACTAATCAGAGCACCACTGCATAAATTATATAAATGTTTAACCACTATGCTGTACACCTGACACTAATATAAAATAATATTGAATGTCAACTGTAACTGAAAACAAATGAATAATTAAAAAAACAAACAAACAAAGAAACAAAACAAACAAAAAAACCCTAAAAATAGGACTGGTGGCTTGCATGAGGTTGCAGGCAGGGGTATACCAGTAATTAAAATGCTTTTGCATGTTTCTAAGATGGCCTAGAGCAGGTGACACTCAGATGACCTGACCTGAGAATTTTGGTCTGTGTAGGAGGTACAATATCCTTACATTAAATGAGAATGCATGAGGCTATGTGTCATCACTAATAATGAAGTTGATCCCAGGCCCTTTATATTCTCAACCAGAGTTCTAACAGTATTTCTACTTTTCCCATGGGAATCGCTCAGGAGTATTTAAGTTGATTCAGTTATTATATTTGCATTGTAAATTAAGATATGGATCTTTTGTCACCTCAATTTGTGATGAGTTCATGAGTCATAATCATTTTCCTAGATAGCAGGCCTTGAGAAGATTTATATAATTTGGTTCTAGGGAAAACAAAACTGAAGACCACTGTGCCTAGAACATAGTAGGTGCTCAACAAAAAGTATTCTTGAATGTGGACCACTGTTTTTGTCAGTAGCTTGGGAGGACTTGCCGAAAGCAGCTAGTTAAAAAACTTTTCTACAGTTCTAACCTGGCATGTCACTACTTTACAATAAATATAATAGTACTATAAGGAATAGAATATATATTGACATCCCTCTGAGATTAGATAGCTATTGAAATGTGAAACACCGTAATGACTGAGAAGGACAAAAATTTTAAATTAACCTTAAAGCAACACAATATGTGCTTTGTAAACTGCATTCAATGTTTTAATTTAAAAGGAAGGTAATATACCCGATATTAGATATAGTAGCACACTTTTTATAGGCACCATGAAAATGTAATTTCTGTGAAGAATTCCAACTAAGCAAGCAATTTAAGTTTTCAGGGATTATTTTCCAGAACTCAGGCTTAAGTATACATTTGAGAGATGAAATTAAATTATTCAATGTCAGGTATTTCCTAAAAATAATTCTAATTAAGCCTGCATTACAAAAAAAAAAAAAAAAAAAAAAAAAAAAGAATTACCTTCCCCAGTAATTTCAATGGGATAACATTTTGTTAGTTTGAGAAATAATTATCTTTACACCATTCTATAATACAAATTAAATGGAATTTGAACATAAAGATTTCCCAGATCCTTAGCTTAATTCAAATTCAAAGAAGTTAGAATTCACTCCAATCTATCCACAAAAAGCATTTCTACATAGTCTAATACCAAACAACCCCTTCACCTATATGAAATCAAGTATATTTATATAATTATAAAACATTAATATATCTAATCCTGAAATCATTTACGATCGCCTGAGATTCATTAGGGCATATTTCATGATCCTTGACTGATGAAAATAACTATCACCTTGTAACACTGGTTGTATTTATGAAACTGATGCCTTTATTATGTCTTATTTCATCTTCTCATGCCTATAAAATGGGCACTCAATACTAGCTAATACTATTAGTATTCAATTTAGCATTAATATTTAGCTAATGATTTTCCCCTTTCATTATATTTTTAAAGTGTGTGATTAATTCATGCTTCCGCATTACCAAGCTAATATTACCTTTTAATTTTCTTTCTAAAATATCAGCCAAAATATAATGATCATATATAGCCTGCTTGCTATATCTTCCGAAATAATTAAGAAAGCATGTGTTACTATTAGGCTTAAGAAGGCTGCACAACTTGACCTTGAATCGTTAATAATGGCTGCTACATTTTTATTTAATTATGAATCATGTCACAGTAGCTGGAAAAAAACCAAAGGTTTTACTTAAAATTCAGCAGAAGATATTATGATATCAAAAGTACAAAATTCTTATTATAAGAGAAATAAGCCTACAGTAAAGAGAAGGTTCAATATTTGACAAACAAAATAAGATTTTTATAATCTATAGACATGTCTTCTTTTTATAAATATTATACATATGAAGTTTTAAACCTTTAAGTTGTAATCCATAATTTAATAGACACAATATGTTATTTATTGCATACATATATACACACCTATATATATATGTGTATATATACATACATGTCTGTGTGTATGTATATAAATATATATGCTTATATATATATATATATATACATGACAATTTCATACAGCTTTTGCACTTCACACATTTCCTCAAGTTTTCTTCTAGGAGTATGATTTCTTAATTCTTGTTTCGGGGCATTTTATCATCCATTGCAATTCAATGTGTGAGGGAGGGAAAGGGTTTAAGACACCAAATTTTTTTCTTTTCAAAATTCCAGAGAAAGACAGAAGTCATCCCCGTAGAAGAAGGAAGGGAAGAGAGTAGATATAAAACACGGCTTTCTCAATGGTCTTTCCTTCGTCCTCCAGTAAAATTAAACACCATCCTCTTCACTCCTTTATCAGCTCCAGTTTGGGGATGAGTGTTTTTGAAAATTACATCGGAGGACTATTCCTCCACCTCACAGAGGGCGTAGGCATAGGTCTGTAGATCATAAGGCTACCGTGTCTCCATATCTCTCAGGAGCAAATACCAATGTCAGGGGCAGGATGTTTCCTACAATGTCAAATTTAAATCTCTCAGAATGCAATATAGATCCATTTTCTCTTTTTTGCTCTCAATAAAGACAGATTAACTGATCACTATCTGTGTAGCATTTATTTAAACACTTAATATATGTTATGTCACCTCACCACTTTTCTTCTCAATTCATAGTCCCTCAATCCTTTTAAACTCTTTTCAGATAAGCTATTTTCTAAAATGTTAATCTCTTTACTTTATTCAGAGTCTCTTTTAAGCGTCTCTAGAGACTAGATATAAGGAGAACTCTAGGATTCTGGCAAATTGGAGACTATTTGCCACAATCCTCTAACCTAGGCTCAAAGAAATGTGAAATACAGATATTTGCATTTTCTACCCTTATGATATAATTTGGAATTCAAGTTAACATATTGAAATATTTGTTTCTAGAAAACACCAGTAAGTGACAGAAGAGCATTTTTCAAACAATAAGGAAGATATAAAGTATCAAGCATTTCTAAAAGACTAGATATATGGAGAACTCTAGAGATAGAGAAATCATATCCAAGGAGAAGACAGTCTCACTAAATTGTCATTTTTAGCATATATGCCACTATATATGGGCTCTGCTGATTGTCTTCCCTATATTATGAGAGAGAATAATTGGCTAATAAATTGTAGTGAAACTCAAATACACTATTTCATTTGTTCAGATTATATAAATTTTAAACCCAGAAAAATTAATTTTGGTTAGGGGCCAGGAGAGTGGTAAACCTTTCGGTGGTAGTAACTGGAAGGAAACAGAATATTGGATTTCAAGACATACTAGTAATATTTTGGCTACTGGACCCAGTATCTAATTAATGTTTTGGTCACTGATTATTCAGATGTTCTCATTTTGTGAAAATGTATTGAGTTATACATTTATGATTTTTGTACTTTTCTACATGTATATTATACTTTAATAAAAAATTTAAAAGAAAAATGAGTTGTTATCTAGGAACCTTACTTTGATCATCAAATTAAAATAAACAAATTAGCTTATGATAAATAATAATTATGAGAAAATTATGGAAATGTGAATAACAACTAACAGTGATAGAAAAAAATTAGGAGGGATATTGTTATTGTGGTTATGCTAAAAATAAACTCTATCTCTAACAAACGTATGCTGAAATATTAATGATTAAACAGTAGGATCTCTGGATTTACTTTAAAATCTCAGTGAAGGGAAAGTTGTGTTAGTGTTTGGATGAAACAAATTTGACCAAGAATTGATCACTGTTTAAGCTAGAGAAAATGGAGAGTTTAGTACACTCCATTTTTCGTATACTTGAAATTATCCATTATTTTTAAAATGTTTAAAAGTATAATTTAGTAGAACTCTGTGTAGTCTACATGTCATTTTCTATTGCCATTGTTCTCATCAAAAAGATTGAGATAAGTCAAGAACCAAGATCTATTTACCAAAACATCTAGATTTAATGACCACAGTGTAATCATCTGATGAGTAATTCTATAGCAAATAAACCTTAAAACCACACTATTCATGACTAACAAGGGGATTAGCTCTGGCATCAAGTTTAATGCACAAGAATATTATACTAATTTTACAGGTGAGACTCTAGGTTTCCTATACATTGTCTAAGAATAAAAGGATACCAACTGTCAAACTATTACATTAACTTCATATCTATTCCTACCACCACTTCGATTAATCCTACATGTGAAATATTTTATCTTACATACACCATCAGGTGTACATTGTCAAAACAACTTATTATGTATAATTTGTCTCCTGCTGCATTGTCCACTCAATAATGTATTTCTATTATGTGCTACACTTTGAGACAGAACCCAATGATATGCTCAGCTAGATATGAGAACCCTCCTACCCAGGCTAATTCTTTAACAAGGGAGATTCAAAATTTAATCCAGGAAATGTAGCTTTGATAATTGATTTTGTTTATGTATTACTTCTATACTCAGGGTTTTTTTTTCCTTTTTCTTAGACATGTATTTGAAAATTTTGACAAAAAGCATTTACAAATATGCTTTTTAGGGAATAATGTTGTAATTATCTAATTTTCAGCTGATACATATTTATTGGTTTATGCATTAGCCTTAAAGCCCTTGATGACAGACTAATGTCATATTTCTAGTACAGAAGCATGTGTAAAATATACAATTAAATACCCAGCAATATCACCTATAATATCGGGATGTAGTGTAACATTCTGGCTAATGCCAACAATAAAAGAAAAATAAAAGCCATAGTGATAAAAATATTTTTATAAATAGTAAAAATTATAATAGTAAAAATTCCTCATAATACATGTTTAAAAATATAATTTAGTAGAACTCTGTGTAGTCTACATATCATTTTCTATTGCCATTGTTCTCATCAAAAAGATTGAGATAAGTCAAGAACCAAGATCTATTTACCTGGATCCAGACATCTATTTCCTCTATAGTGTCATGGTTAATTTCACCACCTATGTGTTTTGAACTGGTCCTCAAATAGTAGAGCCAGTATCTTAAAAAAGTAAAGGAAAATACTAAAATTGATTGAATTACGTGTCTGTTTCTTAACAAGCACCACATTGTCATGTTACTAGCTTCTGATAATGAAGTAGCTATTAGTTTAATAAACTTACTCTCTTGTTAAATATCATCACTGTTCTTTCTCTAGTAATTAATAGATATAATTAAAACGTAAATTAAATTTAAAATATAATATAATTAATGCATATATGTACATATATGTACAAATGTATCCATACAACAGAATCATGAAAATAGAACACAGAAAATAATGATTTATATTCACTTCTTGAACTCAATGACTTAAAAGCTATCATTGATAATTCAGATAAATTTATTGTACTGATTATAGAAATGTACTGAAGTGAAGTTCACATATGATCTTTTCAATTCTTAGAATTAAGAGAAATGTATCTCTAGGGGAAATCATATAGTTATGTACCTAGGCATAATGTCATATGATGTATTAATTATAGAATCAGAATAAACCCTGCTTTTCATCTTCAAAATTTCTAGCTTACATTTTTTTAAATCCATGTCCTTTTATATGTAATTATACTTTGGGGTTCTATTTTTTCCAATCTCCTATATTCTCCCCGCCTAAACTGGTGTAGATGATTAGGGATCACTAATGCAATAAGTAGGAGCTCTTATTGGATCTCCATAGAAAAACTGCCCACGTTTTTATTACACTTTGGGAAACATTAAATTGACTCATATTGTGCTGAGTTCAGTCTTGATTCAGCAGTATTATTCAATCTTGGACCTCACGGTCCGAAAGAATTTCCGAGGTACATTGTCTTACTGACACTATCAAATTCCTATTAGAAGACTTTCAGGAGACACAGACTCACCGAAAAAAGGCCTGGTACATTGAGTATTAAATAATATTTAATAATATTTATGAGCACTTACATTTTTATATTCCAGACTATTTGCAATATCTTTATAACTGAATGCATTTAAATTTAGACCCATAAATCTTCAGTATGATGAGGCAGGAAAAAATTTCCAAGTGGATATTCCTTTCATTGAATAATTCTACTTATATTTTAATTGATGATCTTCCTTTGTTAGCTCACATGATGGAAAAAATGCTTATATGTATTTACTTCCAATGTACAAAATAAGAAAAAGGATGAAAATGATCTGTAATATAAAATGAGGTATGTAAATAATATTTATAGGTTAATTCTATAAAATGCAAACTATGCATGAAATTAACTGCTTTAGGTAATAGATGAAGCCTCACATACTAAGGAGTGTAAACTATTGATTAAAGATATAAATTACTTTTATCAATTAAGTCTTCTCTATGTGCCCTTAACAATGTACAATATTTTATTTAACCACATATCTGTAAACTGAAAATATAATTAATAACATGCAATAAATAAATAAGAAAAAAAAAGTGTCGAAACCAGAGGAAAGTATATACCTCTTAGCTAAAAAACGTAAAAAAAGAAAAAAGGTAACTAAAGAATGAAAGCTCCTAGTAAATAAAAGAAAGATTGTCTCACACACTGGGTAAGAAAAGGGAGTAATTAAAATTCTTAGAACGTGAAGAAATACAAAACAAATTTAACTCGTCCTTAGAATATGAAATAAATTCTTAGAATAAATCAAAAGAAGCTTAAAAATCTCAAAGTATTGAAAAGCTTCATACTTTACAAAACACCTTGGTTAGGTATGTTTTACTATTTTGAATGAGTTCAAAAGCTACTTTCCCTCATAAACACTTGTAGGTATTAGCTAGAGAGAAATGCTCCTAACTTAAAACATGTTTTTAACTGGAATGAAAAAAAATAAAGTTTGCCTAGACATATCAAAAACTGTGTGTGCAGGTGTATGTGTAAATGAAAGTATGATGACCGTATTCAAGAAAATTTGAGTATTTTAAAAACGCTCATGGATCCGTTCAGTTTTCAAAATATAATCATTTAATATTTATAATATGCATAGCTGGGTGATGAATCTAAATATGCCAAGAGAGTATGGGATACTACTAGTTTGAAAGCACCCAAAGGCACAAATTTTAAGTGACATGTGATGTCACAGAGAAGCACTTATGTCTAAGTAAAAAACAAATTGCCTACAGAGATCACCAGAAGCGTGAGCTGCTCTGTTTCATAGCTTCACCTCAGCAGGATTTTTGTAGCTTTCACTTTAAATCATATTAGTTGAGGTAAACCATTATACCAACAACAAAAGAATAATAAATGAGATAACTTTATTATATCTCATTTATCTAGCATTATAGGGAGCTTCCAATCAGCTCCTGCATCTGTTAACTGGAGTGATTATATGAATTATAAGTAGATTACCTTTTTCAAAGAAGTAAAATATCATAAAAATCAGTGGACATTAAATTTGACAATAGATCTATAGAGAATATAAACTGGGATTAGGATTTTTTTTTTCCTGATCTTGAGTTATCATGTGATTCCTGCTCACAAAATTGAGGAGAGTAAACTATTTTGATTATGAGAGATTAATTATTAATTCCTCAGAAAAGAAATTTAATGGAAAAATAGAAAGACTGGTGTGATTCAAAGACCAGAGATTTGTCACAAAGAGATAAAGTTAAAAAAAATGAGAAAATGAGTTAAGTTTACAAATCTAGATACATTCTTATAAAGAAGAGTGAGAGAATAAAACCTTCAGAATCAGGTAATAAAAAAGTAGCACAACTTGATTAAAAAGTGAACAGACATTAACAAATCTAGAAAAGAAAATAAATATGAAAAAAAGATGTCCAATCATTTAGTGGTGTAGGGACCTACGAGATATGTTAAATGTTAAAAATGCCACATATAAAAATACTTATTTGTGGACATTTATATTTAATAAAGTGATGTTATGTTTATGACATTAGAAGAATATACAAATCTCAGAGAAACAACTACATGGGGTACGCAAATATGAAGATAATGTGTATCAATAAGAAAAGTCATTTTATTGTGAATTCTATATATCTCCTTACCATACTATCGAGTTCAATAAATTATGAAAACTGACAGAAGGCAGAGTGAGATAAGGGATTAGAAGAGATGTGACTAAACAAAACAAAACAATTTCAATCAACTGAAAATTTTAAGTGCTCTGTAGAATTAATATAAATTAATTTTAAGAATTTCTCCAAAATCAGGTTTACTATATAATAATAATAATAATAATAATAATAATAATAATAATAATTAAAAGTCTAGGTAAAATGTCACCAATAATTGCAATGTTTTGAAATTCTGACATGTTTTCTTAGGTTATGACATGGATGAGTAGAGTTGAATTTTCAAAAATGCTCAAAAGTAGGCTAAAATAAGGTTAGGTCAGGAAACAGCTAGTGTGATTTTTTTGGCATACGTTGAGTAGTCAAAATGTTATATGATAGGAAGTCAGGATGGACCATACAGTTTTCAATAAGTGATTCTCTATAGTCCTATGTTTCTAGAAAATTTCGTGGATTTAGGATTTAAAATAGCATGTTGTCAATGTAGTTCATTTAACTTCATTTAATATAATTTATTGTTGTATAGCTTAAATAAATGAAATATTTTCACAAATATATTTTGGATGAAATTTCTTTGGTTATTTATCTGATGATTGTTTTCAATTCTTGGAGAATAACTATGTTTATTGACAAGAAACCAACACGTTTCCAAATGAATACTCATACTTTTAGTTCTGTATTGTTTAGTCTAGTTTGAACTGAAAGACATACTTATTTACTGAAAAAAATCTTATGAGATGACGTACAAAATGTGAAGCCAAAATCATAATCAAGAATGATTATGAAAATAATATTAAAGATACTGTTTTAACTGGATTTTTCTAAATTATATTAATAATATAACATTTATCAATTATATTCTTGAACTTTATTTTTGTTCCTTATTTGCCGAGACCATCTAGAAAGACCATTTGAAAGACTAAATTATTTTAAATAAGATGTCGATGATTCTAAAAAATTCTCCCATTCATCATGATAAAAATGTGACCTTATTTTTAAACTCCACAAACTATTTTTTTTGTTTCATTTCAGCAAGTGTTGAAAACAGTGATTAAATTCTAAATAATATTTTAGTATTTTTTATTAATCTAACAAAAATTTAGGTGAATTTAAAAGTCATTAACATTTTAACATAAATCTAAACACTGTTTTGAATATAGGACTATATTCTACATGTTTAAATTTATTTTCTCAATATTTCAGTGTGTCCTTCTGGTCCTTATCAGAGTACTAGCAAACGACAACATTATAAGAAAAATAAGAGAAAGCACGCTCACAAAGTGCTCATGACTAACAAGGAAAGTATTAATAGATGTTCTGCAAAATTACTCCTGATTACAAAAATAAGTTCCATTTCATTAAATGTATCATGTGTACTCTTTATGGATTTTTTTCTTTTAAAAAAAAAGGAAATATGACTCAATTTGGCATTTTTAAAAAACAAGGTACATTTTTTAATATGTGCATACACGTACTTTGTGTAAACGTTGGTTTCCTGCAATTTTCCATTTCAACTTTAGCGATCAGAGATATAGAAATGGAAAGTTCTTGGGTATAGAAAATGATCTCATTTGTATTATTAAGCATATCACTATTTCCCTGTCATATTATTAATGACAGTGGCAGCCTCCTTAGGCTTTTTAGAGCTTTACAAAAACAACTAAATATAAGTTGCTTTTCTGAACATCAGGATGTTCATTATAAAACTAAATGGATGTTTAGCAAAAGAAAAACACCTACCGCAATAATTATTTAAGCATTCTGATTAAAAGCAAGTAATTAGTGTCAATTTTTAGCTTCTTTAATTATATAAGGGATGTGCTTTTCAATTTAGAAGATGAGAATATTTACATTCCTGATGATAAATGATACAAGTATTAACAACTATCACTAGGTGAATTTGGGGTGCAAAATGGTGAGGAACAGTTTTAGTTTATAGTTTATACTAACAGATTAACTATAAACTTGACTATGCTTATTAAATCAGGGCTATGATGTAATTTTAGTGATAATTGTGTGAGTCTAAGATGACATTAAACACTAGAAGTTTAAAAAAAAATCAGACATAATTAAAATTATATGAAGAACTAAGGCAAATATAAGTAAAAAAAAATAACTATTGTTCTGCTTATTTTTCATCCAGGTCAGACTTCATCCTAAACCCTAAATTTTAAGCAGAGTGATTTGGCTAAGACAAAGAAAATAAACTGCTATTGAAAACTAATTCATATTAATACCTATCTGGATAAAATACAAACAAACCTAATTTTCTTGATAAAATAATATATGCATTCTTTTTTCTAGCAACATACATCACTGCTAACGTATTGCATAATAGCTGAAATCAGGTTTCTAAATGAAAACACTAGGTTCTTGAGAATTAGAGAAATGTTCATTAAAATATATGCAGCATTCATATTTTATTAGTAAAAATTATTTCTGTGATTCTTCAAATTAAAAAGGAAAACTAGTCAGTAGAAAAATGACATTTGAAAATGTTTAAAATTTCAGTTCTATATGTAAGTGAAATGTCACCACGTTTACCATTCCCTAAGAACAAAAGAGATTTTTTCACTATATTTGATGTAGATTACCAGTTGACATATACTAATGGTAAATATTTGTATTTATTTAGACATGGAAACTTGAATTACTCTGAATCACATGATCTTTGACTTTTTGACTTGGAATCATTTATAATGTGTCTCTATAATGTGCATTCTTACTTTAAAGATAGTATGCTGTTTTGAACCTGGAAAAGCTTGGTTTTTGATAATAAATAAAAATTTAAATCCAGAATTCAATTCGCATGGCAAATACTGCACAATAGTTCTCATTCATTAAAATTTGATTTTAGGCTACTTTAAGTCACTAGTGTATGTAGATGTGTGAGTTAAACTTCAGGAATTCAGCATACAAATTACATCTTCGTTATTATGTGAGACGTTTCAATACTTTCCTTAAGTATTTCTGCTCTCCTTGTATTTTACAACTTTAAAAAATAAAGCAAAACAAATAACAATAATTCATAAGAAGTCATCATTATTTGGTCCTGAAATGTTAAAATACTGTCATGTTAGGGTAATGGCATTTCTAAATACTTTGAAAAACTGAACATAATCATTCATAAAACAAAATTGGATCACTTTTGCCATCACAATGTATGCATCTAATGGCAGATCTTTAATCATATGACACTGTCTATTCTTATTATCAATATCCAGAGCAGTAACCATGTCCTCAGGGAATTAAGTCCATGCCTTTCACACTTACATTGATAAGGCCTAAAATAAATGTTCTTTTACCTTTTCTCTTGTTTTTTTTTTTAATTATTTTTCCTTCCCATTTCATAAGTCATAAAATAAATGATACACCTGCAGCCTATCTAATCTTTGTTCTAGCTTATGGTTCCACGATTTTTTTTTTTTAACTAGAAGATAAGTAAGAAAACATCATGTATGATGTATTTACTAGAAATGATAAAAGGCTTTTTTTTTTGATTGAGTTGTTATGAGTTCTACCTAATCAAATAGTAGTTTGTATGGTTTGATCAAAATATTGAATTGTCATTAATATTTATCCACTATCTAAAAGGAAAAGATTCCTATGAGGCAGAGAATGAATGATAGAATTTCATTACCAAGATCCTCAAAGTAAATATACTACAGAATCCCAAACGATTTTTTATTTTTCACAGTGGTTGTATTAAATAATCCACTTAAAGAATATGGTCCCAGAATTGAAAGGCCTGAGTGCAATTATCAATATCTCGATATTAGAAGAATCTATTATTTTAAATAAATGAAGACTATTGCTGTATTGGCATGCTTCCATCACATAGTTCCTCTGGTTTTGATCAAACTTGAATCCATACCAACATATTATTAAATCATATTGAATGATCAAAGTGATGGCCGCATTGATTTCTGAATTTATTCTCACATGTTGATGTCACTATGGTAGAAAGATGATTAGGCGATGATGCTGGCATCGAAAAGAAAATGAAATCTCTCAAGGGTTGAGAGATGTTTTTCCACCTTAGTTAAGCCCTTCAAAACATGGAAATCAAGTAAGCAAGAGAGCAATCTTCAAAGGAATTACTAAGAGCATTTCAAAAATGTTTCCAACATCCAAACTGGGTTTGATTGTTGTCAACAACCATATCCTATCCCAGAAACCTGTCTTCCTGTGAAGCATTGTTCATTTTTCTATAGTAAAGCACTGACTGCCTGCATCCAAGAGTCACTTTTATCCTTGTTTCTGAAAACAACCTAAACTCTATTTTTACTAAGAAGAATGGCATGTTGAACTTTATTCTCTTAAAAGGAACACGTGGATACAGTCTTTTCTGTGATACTTACTCAAATATGGTGGTTTGTAAGGCGCTCGTGTATTAGACAGCAGTCCATCCAGCTCTTTTCTCTCCAGAGTGCTCTGAAGGGCCTTCTCTTTGCCAAAGGTGGAGAAGGACCGCTCTGCCCCGGGCTGCGCTTCTGGAGTTTCAAACACCTCGGTGTCTGGAACAGAGTCCATGCCAGGAACATGCAGATTGCTGCGATAATCAGCAGCCTGGCGTCCATCAGAAGGGACAAAAGAAGGCATCCAGCACCGATCTGAGTGGCCCAGCGCTTTACATTCCTCAGTGCAGTTGGAGAAGAGGTCCATACCTGTCAGTAGGAAAAAGAGAAACTACAGATGTGGGCTTCACCAACATGACCGGCTGCTTAGAAGTGAACCATTATAGGCAGCATAAAGAGTGATGGGTGAAGGTGTCTTCACAATTAGACCTGTCTTAACCTGACAGGAACCAAAAATCTCTGTATTAGTTTTGTGAAGGGTAAGACTTTTTTGGCAAAGAAGCTGCTGAAATAGAGGTTTCTAAATTACTCAGCGTATTGGGGGAAAATACATTGGCTCTAAATTACTAAATTACTCAAATAACTAGGAAGTGGTGAGTAGGAAAAGAATGAATAATTTTAAAAATGTCTGGTGAAGTTTATAACACAAAAAAAAAACAAGTGCAAAGTTTTCATAATCCATCATTTCTAATGATGATACATCAGCTGATTTTTTTTTCTTAGAGACAAAATTGGAAGAAATATGTGAAGCACTAAAGTTGATATTTAGATTATGAATCCTGACCATGAAACAAAAAGTGCAATTCAACAGAAAACTGGCATACATATTGATAAACCAGTAAATAACAAGAAAGAGATAAGGTTTTTGTGAGTGGCCAATCTTCCTAGGAAATGACTTCCCAAAAGGTATTTCTCAATGACACTCTGGTGGTCCATATTACTACAAACCACTTATTTACCACCTTAGACAAACCCAGAACAAATGACAGTAATTAGTGAAACCAAGGTAACCAAGTGCAATGTAAGTCAACTGCAGATACTATTGACAAATACCTTATTACTTGTTCTATATTGGGAAACACAGGTCCTAATCAAAACAGAACTGTTTGCTTACTAATTCTCAAATACAGCAAGTCCTCGTTGTTTCACCATTTTGTTATACGTTGATGAGATGTGAAAAGAACCTAACTCTTGTTTATGTCAATTGGCCTATGTAAAATTGGTTTATTATAAGTCGTTTCACTTAAAGCCACAGAGCTTATTGAGGGCGTTGAGTGAGGACTTGCTACAGCAAGATTTCAAATGCAACTTCAAATTTCATTGTCTCCCATAGATTGACGACTATTCCGTGTTATTTGATTATGGCTCTAGAAAGCTCATTTAGTTCCTTAAGCAAAGCATAGCACATTTGAGCACAATAGAACGCTATTTAATATTCATTTGATAATTAGCACTAATGCAGAAAAACAAGTACATAAACCAAAAATGTATTCTAATGTTTTTCTAAACAGAGTAACATGTTTATTGAATATATTTTAAAATGGCAACTTGAAATAACCAAAGTACTAATGGTCTATACATGCGAAACTCGAATGCTTGCCTAGCCTGGAAAAACGAGGGATATTTTTGTTTGTTTGTTTAACTGACAGAGTATTATTTATTTAATGAACACTCTTGATTGTTCTATAAATATCATGAGTGATTTGAACTCTCGAGCAAGTTTTAGTTTTTAAATTCCTAATGGTATTCTGTTACATACTGATTTATTTGTTTTGTATGTTAACATCTGTGTGTATAAAATAAAAATTATTTTCAAAATTACTAACCCTCTAGATTATCCATAAGTATTTTGAAATAAGGACAGTTAAAATTAAGTAAATTATGTTTAAAGAAATAACACCAAGCTTCTTGTCATATATTAATCTCACTTTATAATGACTTTTTAAATTTTAAATTAAACTATGTATAATGCCAAGTCTGACTTCGATTATAACATTCCATTGATAGTTGTCATGCATAAGCTTGGAAATAAATTACTGATCAGTGAACTGTTGAGGAAAGGAAACGTGAGCTGAAGGCAGGATAAGGAACCAGACTAAGAACCACAAGTAAAATATGTCAGTGTTTCCCTAGACACCAGAGAAGTTCAGTTCTTTATCCTATTTCCTCAAGGAGATAGGTAGAAAGAAAAAGAGAAGAGGAGAAAGAAAGCCCCGATACACATTGACACACCAGGTAGGTAGAAACTATTGAGAAAACCAGAGAGATTTGTATTTTGACACACTACACTATAAATGCTCCCTATTTGCAGTATGTGTGTGTGGGGAGGAAGAGGAGGCTTTTTTGATAGCTGGAACTACCGTTAAGAGTAAAATTATTATGAGCAATTACTTATTTTAAAAATAAGTTCAAGTTATATTAAATTTGAAGTGGATGAAATTAATTCAAATATTAAGATAGAATTGTATTATTGGATCTTGATAAACATGAGTACCTAATGCAAAATTTGGAGTTAATACAATTTTTTCCTCCCATGACTGAGAAATAGCATTTTAAATATATCACATGAGACTATTAACGATCTTTCGATCTTTTCGAGGACCTATACCCAAGTACTCCTATAATTATACACATGATAATCTCACACAGAAAAAATTCCATAAACTATTTTCTCAACATTATTATTCAGATATTTAATTATGTTCGAAGTTACTTTCAGTAGAACTTGTTTTTATGGGTAGTTTGTACTCAGTTGTGTCCATTTCGTCCTCTTGAACTGTATGGTTTTCTGCCTCTTAATTATTAGAAGCTCTAGGTGATGTAATAAAGTTCTCATGAGTCAAGAACCTATACAAAAAGTATATCATGTGCATAACAAAAAAAGTGGAGAGATATGATAAAGTTTTTTGTTGGAAGGACAATGTTATTTGACAGAAGGGAAAAAAATGTGTAAGTAATGTTCTTAGTAAATTTATGAACGAATCCTTTTAAAGTGGAATTCCCATAATAATAACACACAGCTTTATATAACTAGAATGAAAGATAAGGTGACACAAATTATGGATGAATGTGTTTTACCAGTTTTACTGCTAAAGCAAGCATACAAATTTCTTATGAGGGTAATATCCTAGAAACATTTTTTAAATAACACAAATAGTACATCAATAAATTTCAAATAAGTAATGGAAACATTCATTGAAAATTGAGTTTTTTTCATTTGTTTTTTAGATATATAGTTTGAGATCCAAATAAATTTTTCCCATTACTGGTCCTCACCTTAGGGAGCCATTGAAAGACTAACATTGTTTTGTCTCTTTTCATTTATCACTAGCCCCGTTAAATATATTATTTAAGTGGTCAAACAAGCAGAGATACATTCAAGTTTTGCTATGATAAATGATGCACAGAAATAACAGGTATTACAGTCCATGTGACATATTAAAATGCTCATCTTTCACATTGCTCTTGAAATTTTTTTAATGGCTCAAATTGAAGCCCCAAGAGAAAATAAATTTAACTTTTTTCCCTCAATCAAATGTTTTTCCTGTAGAACCTGTGGGATTTGTATACCAGAAAAATACAGGCCAAACCTCAGTGTTGAAGTTATGGTAATTTCTAAGAAATATCTCAGCATATATATTTTACTTGAAATTTCTTCTCCTACTTATTTATTTTCTCCACTTTTTCAAAAATAATCTGTACTACCAGGCATGACAGCTGAAGTGATAGACTGCCTGTTAAGCATAGATATATTTAGACAAATTTTAAAATGCATCTTTTTTAACTGGCAAGTAACTTATCCCTATAGTCAGAGGCAGTAAAATTACCACTGAAAACAAATTGTGATTTCAAAAATATTGTTTTCGTATTCAATTTGTGCTGTTTTCTGATGAATGTAATAATACAAAATCATGTGTACATTTCTTTCACATGCATAAAAAAACGTTTATTTTTTTAAGACAGGATAAATTAATTTTAAAGAAAATCAACACAATTTTTTTGAGAAAATTTCATCCTCTAACAACTTAAAAATGGAAAACTGAGTTATTAATTAAAACCACAAAAATTGCTATAATTATTAGGAGAATATGGTTTGGAAGCAGATATTTATCAACATAATTCAATCATGAAAATTCAAAACACATATATCAAAATTTTCTCCCTTTCGAGACTTACAAAATCTTTATAGTTTTTCTCCATTTTCCATTGATATGTTATATATATATATATATATATATATATATATATATATATATATATGGAGATATATATATATCTCCATATAAGTTTCCAATTATAAATCTCTCCGCATTACCAAGTTGTAGCTCAGATTTTTACCAGTAACTTGAATAAGCTTTGGCAAATAATGGTGTAAATTCACTTTATTTATAAAGTCAAAAGCTAATTTGCCAGTGTCTAAATTCTTGTTTGAGTTGGGAAAGGAAAATTTATATTTATAAGTCAAGAATTCTCTTGTTGTTTGTAGTAGCTGCTCAATGGCTTATTATATTTCACGTATATAATTTATCTGTCATTTTGAATATACTGACAATTGAAATCACTTTATTTTTTGACGTATAGTCAAAGTTTGACCATGTATCATGTACTGATATCATAATAATCAGTTAAGAAATAAATAAGTTCCCTTATAACTGAAAGAAAAATTAACGAGAAGAGCAATTTGACAATTTTCAGTTAAACTATAAGAAGTAACATTAACAGAATCACTTATTAGGGTTTTTCTCTTAAACATATGTATTTTTAGGAAGGAACAATTATTAACAATATATTCAAAATTAATCCTAGTATTATGTGCATGGTCAGTACTTAATAAATGTAAAAAAACAAAACAACTTCTTACAACTTAATAGATCTCCTTAGATGTAACCCCAATAATAGTAAAATGTTAAGAATATACAGCTAAAAATGTGTATCAGTATTCTAAATTAGAAAAGCCTATATTTTAATGTAATTATATAATAAACAAAATTGACAATTTACATTTTTTAAAGTCTACTTTGGCGTTTTTGGCTATTTAAGCTGTGATTAATCAGGTTTTCCACTTATGATGATTTATGCATGCATTTACCACATCTCCTTGGACTTCTGCCATATCTAACCAATACATCAATAGTGCACTGAAAAAAAACGGAAAGCACCTTGACAAGGCTATAGAAAGAAAGTGCCACAGAGCAGTGGTCAAGCCGAAGAATTTCACACATGGAGCCAGGTGCAGTGGAAAACTGAAAAAGCTTATGTGATTCTCTGTGCAGCTGCCTCGGTATTTAAAGCCCTTCTATGAACAAGATTGCTGACTGCAAATGGCTTAGAAAGGGGAAAGGCAAGGGGAGGGGGAACAAAAAAGAAAACTATTCATAGAAGAATAAATAGATGGCATATCTAAATAAATGCATACAAAGTAATGCTAACATAGAAAAAGAGAGTGGGAGCAAAGAAAAAGTTAGGAAGCTTGAACAGGTGAAGCACTAAGTTAGACCGTGTGTAAAATGCATTATGGAATGAGGTACAAACTAAAAGAGAGAAATCAGAATCTGTATCTTTCCAGTGTTATTTTTCCTTGATAATCTAATCCTTTCCCCTTAAAATCCAGCTAAGTGGGATTTGCTTATTAGTATGAAATGTTTTCATACCTAAACCTGAAAATAAATGTGCTATAAATATTTCCTAAATATTGCAAAATTGCAAGATCAATAATACCTGGCTTTTCAAGGAAATAAAACAGATTTACTTGTTTCCCTGAAATGGGCTTAACTTTTAGAAAATATTCTAGCTACTTGGTGTGAGGTTTATAGTACACAACATTATGGACTGGAAAGTATGGACTGGAAAGAAATCATTAAGTGCATTTTAATTCTCTGCATTTAGAGTTTTATACTTAAAAACAGAAAACATTCAAAATCATTCTTGTAATAAAGTTAGACATATTACATTTGATTGCAATTCAGCACACAGGGTGTGATTACTTCTTAATACAAGTTATCACAATTCCAAAATAGCTATTCTTGTGCCCGATATGTAGTGGCTGCCCTATAACTGCTAATGAAATACACAATAGATTGTAAATTCTATGCTGCTTTCACATGTTTAAAAACTTAAAGATAGGAAAACATTTTGCCATTTTGATCAAGAAAAATAAAAACTGCCTTACTTTTAAAAAATGTTTTCCAGCACACAATTTAGCATTTTAATTTTCCTTTTGATGCTTTAACATCTCAAATAATTTGAAAGAGACATTACCAAAATGGCAACACTGGAGTGCCTGTGACATAAAACAGCTACTGGAAAGGCACATTGGTGAAAACATATTCCCATCCATCTTCCAAATTTAGATCTTTTTGCAGATGTTTATTCATTTCTCTTTATTCGGTTAGGTTATTACAGCTCATTATGTCTGAGGGACTAAACTAATTGAAATGTTCATTGAGATTGGAGTGCTACAAAAAAAAAGTAACAACAACAACAAAGTGGGGGAGTGGGCAAAGAATAAAATGCATCCTAGGAAGCATGCAGCAAATAGAATTTTTCTTAACATTAAGTATTTTGCTTTAAAGGTATTAAAAGGCTGATCTGTTAAGTTAAAAATTTCGAGAAAACAATAAGAATGCATGATTCTAAAAGTATAGCTTCTTAAAGAGAACAATAAATCATATGCCATATATAGGCCAAAAATGAAAGGGACTTTGTACTCAGATATAAACTTCTGGCAAGATCTGGTTTGTTGTCAGGTTCCCAGACACTAAATAGATTCTCTGTTCACTTAGCGTGAAGGCCCGCAAGGGGCAGGGACCTCCGGGGATTCTTGGCAGTTCTCAAGTCTCATTAGGTCTGCATATTAATGACTTGCAGCAATATAAAGAGACCCTTGAGCAGCCTTTCCCCTCTTTCCCAAGCCTAAGGCAGCCTCAGACACAGCACACATTAGCCCAGTGATAGGCTTGCAGCAACCACTGCTGCCAGGTGACCATGGGGCGTAGACGGCCCTTTGACACACTGCTTCAGCACCATTCAGAGGTCCACCAAGTGTGTTGAGGAATGGGTGCTGTCGAGGACCAATAATATCTTGAAAATAAGGACCCTCTCACTCTGGGCTTGTCGTTAACCAAAATAAAGGTCAAATCTCAAGCAAAAGGAGTTGAATCCAAGAAGATCCAATGACAGACATTTTTAGAAGTTACAAAAGTTGACTTGCCTTTCCATTTCCTCATGGGTCAGATCAACACAAAACTTAATCAGAAAAGAAAAAGTAAAGGAAAAAAAAAATTCAACAAACACCCTTTATAGTTGAAGTGCAAAGGAAGCAGAAAGATAACCCAAACTTTATGAAATTATTTTCCTTGTTTTATTTCTAAGTGTTTCCTTTACATATTAGTAATTAGTTATCAGGATCCTATAAAATGTGAAGGTTAAATTTATACAGAAAAAAGTAAAGTATATAAAATAAAAAATATGTATCACACTGTGACAACTCATCAGTGACTATCATTAAACCCACATACAAATACAGAGTCCAACTTTGTGACAGATCAGGGACTCTGGTTGAAAATAGGAGGAAACCTAGGATACTTCAAAAAACATACATTGTCAAATGTTTACTAATGTCCTGAAGCCTAAGAACCCAGAACTGGGAATCCCAGTTTCAACCTACTTGTGACTTTTAATCACCATTTCTTCTCTCATTCAGTACTTGGTGACATGCAAAATGACTTGTTCTAGAAAGCAAGAAATTTGGATTTTCGTCCCCAGTCCTCCACTTATCTCCTTGTGACCTTATATAGGCGAATTAATTTCATTCATCTTCAGTTACCTCATCCATAAATAAGTCTAATAATACCTTTATTGACTGAAGATAGGGGACTGGTCCAGGTGAGAGATCTATGGCATGTTGCATGAGATATAATTCCATTAAAGAACATTATGTAAGGAAGAAAAAATATATATTTCACATTCTAACATATTCCACAAGGAATTTCTAACTTGAACTCTCCAAAGGAACATTGAATTTTTATAATCCTCTTGACTATACAGTTATTAACATAGGGTGACACTGTCTTTCTAAAGAGCTACCAACATTAAATTTACAAAAGAAATTACCTAGGACATGATCTTTTCTAGATTTAGTAGGGAAAAAAGAAAAAAAAAACTATAAAAATCAGCATTTAGAGTGCCCTTTGATCACACTTACCAGCTGACTGGCCACGGTTGGTGGCATCATGATCACTATCTCCCTGTTCACTGTCTCCATGACCACTGTCCTTAGAGCTTACTATGTCGGCTTCCTGGAATGCAGAACTAGAAGTACAAAAATGTGAATATTAGAATAAAAAAGGTGAAGTAACACAGAAACATTCTTCTGCCACCACATGGTCACCAATGGCGCTGCAGATTCAGTTGGCTTTATTTCTGCATGAAGCTCGTTTTCATAAACTTAAGCCTAACTCTTTAAAATTGAGCATCGGCAGTCAGCGTGAGCACTGAAGGCATGTAAAGTTTAGGTATCATTCGAGGATGGGAGCTAAGTATGTGTTTATATAATTTTTATACAGTAGATGTATGCATATATATATAAACTGGAACAGTTATGAAGACGATCAAAAGCAGTGTAGGAGTGTAAACTGACAAAATATTCAAATATATTAAGTTGTATATAAATGAAATATACCCATATTTTTCTATGTATTATCTAGGAAACCCAATATAATTAGTATTTATGTCCTGCCTTAATTGGAAATACTTTATATGTGTTATATTTTAATATTGAGTTATATACCTAATTCCTACTTTTATTAGGTAGTAAATTGTCCATACACCAAGCCAGGAAAAAAAAAAAAAAAAAGGAGTCCATACCTGTTAACTCGGCGAGGTCTGTCAACTAGATAGCTGAGTTCTGCTCTCTGATGTTTAGTCTAGAAAAAAAATAAATAAATCAAGAGCATTTGAATGCTAAGGGTTTAAGGAATAGTCTGCTTCTAAGGTTAGGAACTAATTCTAGCTTAAGAAATTGTGGACATTTTTATGAATTTCCATGCTGTCTTAAGACTTCAGCCTGATTGCTGGGTAAGGGCAGGGAGATATGGAAAGACACTTCACTCTAGATTTTTAGTAAATGTTAAAAAGCATTACAGAAATAAAAGGCCAATTTTAAATGTGTGGGTGTTTTTAAGGAGAGAATGCAAGTGACCTCATAGCTGGGACTCATAAACTATCGTCTCTAATGGAGTCAACAAAGTTATACTCTGCAGTCTTTCTCTCAATGGCTCAAAAAAAAAAGGTGTTTTGGTGCATACTGGTTGACACAAGAAAAACAGCACGCTCAATAAGCCAAAAGTTTGGATATTTTATGGAATTATTTTGTTGTTTATTTTCAAAATGTGCTTAAGATACAAATGAGCTGTACAAATATTCATGAAAGTCAATAATATCTAAAACTCAAATAAATAAAATAACCTGTCAAGAAAATATTTCATAATCCTTCCACCAAAATCTTTCCCCCTCCAAAGACCCTCTGCATCTTCCTCCCAGCCTCCACCACCCACACACCTCTTCTGGTCCAAACTTTCTTTTACATAAATCGACTCTGTTCTCCCTCTCCCTCCCTCCTTCCAACTTTGCCACTTCTCCATCTTTTAAGAAGAAATCAGAACTGACAAGCCAAATTCTTTGATGAAGAATGCCGACAGCAATGATTTATCAAACACAGTGGCAAGAAGGTGATTATTAGCTAAAAGATATATTTAAGACAATTGTTTACGCCTTCTATTTAGTTTAAGCTTACAGGGGTTTGTGCCAAAACAACTTCATTCAAATTCACACTGTGTGGGCCTTCGACTTCAAGAGCGTCTGTAAACGCTGTCCAGAGCAGAACTGAAGGCTTTTCTGCAACTCGAGTTCAGAGGACATGGATCTGATAACTCATTCACTACAACATGCATTCGAGTTTAGACAACTGTGCAAAGTTAAACAATCTATAACTTACTTTTACACGCGACTGAAAGCATCGATAAACAGGGCAAAACAATTAACTTTATTAACGCCTGGGACAAATGCAAAGAGAAAAAGACCTTTGCCAGTGCCAGCAAGTCCCTCTACCCCCCGCCCCCTTGCCCCCTTACTCCCAGATTTCTGAGAAAGGAAAGGACTGAGAGGGATTAGAATTTTAAAGGAAAGATGCCAGAAGGAAGAAAGAAGGTTCAAGGTGGCAAAGCACCAAGGGGAGGGAATGAAAATAAAAGTGGAGGGGTGGAGCGCAGAAAATTGGGAACAACAAGTTTAGGTTACACACGAAGGGGTGGGAGAGGGTGACCCCCCCTCCCATTCTTACCCCTACAAAGATACAAATAAGCTAATATACTAAAAATAAATATACAGTGCACCAGAGATACAAGTGCCAGGCTAGAGGAGGCTCTCAGATGGAGGAGATGAGAGATGATGGTCCTTTCGCTTCAGCCTTACCTCGTTGGACAAAATGCTTCCGTTGGAGATGATGTCGGGCTGCTGGTCTGTGTAGCCGGTGACTATGGCCCCGCAGGGGTTGTGCTCAGTGTCCGTACTCCGAGAAGGGCTGCAGGGCTTAAGGAACATTAAGTCGGTCTTGGCGGACTCAGGGGTCAGGCAGACCTGGTAGCAGTAATTCTGGTTGTGGTGGTGGGAGCCAAAGCTCCCGGACTCCTCCACCGGCACTTGGGCCGGGTTGCTGGGTACGTTGGAGCTCTGCACCAGCATGATGTCGGACTTGCTGAGTTTCTTTTTGCGCGCCCGGGCTTGGCGGCCGCAGCAGGTCGAGCCCCCACCGCCGCAGCAGCAGCAGCAGAGGCAGCAATCGCTGGCCAGACACGTGTAGATGTTCAGCTTCTTCTCTTTTTGGCAACGCACGGCCAACACGATCATGGCCAGCAGAAAGATAAAGGACACCGAACCCAGCGCGATGATGAGGATGAGGGTAAGGTCCAGCGAGGTCTCCCCGCTGCCTGAGCGGCTGGGGCGTTGGTGCTCCCCTGACCCCCCGCCCCCACCCCCGCCCCCGCCCTGGGGCTCGACAGCGCCATCCACCAGCTGCACCACCAGGGTGGCGGTGGAGGACAGCGGCGGCTGCCCGTGGTCGCGCACCTCGATCACCAGCTCGTAAGGCCGCTGGGGGTCGCGCTTGGCAGGCACCCGGCGCGCGGTGCGGAGCTCCCCGGTGCGCCAGTCCATGCGAAAGAGGTTCATTTCGTTGCCCCGCACAATGCTGTAAGTGAGCCGGGCGTTCTCACCGTCGTCCGCGTCCACCGCGGCCACACGAGTCAGCAGGTAACCCGGCTCCGCAGAGCGGGGCAGCACCTCGCGCGCTGGAGTCCCGTTGCGCCCGGGCAGAGGCGCCACGATGGCAGGGGCGTTGTCGTTTTGGTCCACGATGAGGATGTTGACTGTGGCATTACCAGCCAGAGCCTGGGGGCTGCCGGCGTCCCGGGCCTCCACTTGAAAGCTGAAGTCCTTGAGCTGCTCGTAGTCGAAGGAGCGCAGGGCGTACAAGTAGCCGTTCTCAGAGTTGATGGACACGTAAGTGAAGACGCTCATGCCTTGGATCTGGCACTCGAGGATCGAGTAGGCTAGCTGGGCGTTGGCGCCCTCATCGCGGTCAGTGGCGCTCACCGCGTAGATATAGGCGCCGGGCACGTTGTTCTCGGTCACATACACGTCGTAGACCGGCTGGCTGAACCGCGGTGCGTTGTCGTTCACATCTGACACTTGTACCTGGATGGATTTACTAGTGGAGAGCGCCGGCTCGCCTCGGTCCCGAGCCACCACGGTCAGGGTGTAGGAGTCCCCCGACTCTCGGTCCAGGGGGGCCTCGGTCACGATGGTATAGTAGTTCTTGAAGGAAGACTTGAGGCGGAATGGCACATCCCCTAGCAGCTCGCACTGCACCTGCCCATTCTCCTCTGAGTCGCGGTCGGTCACGCTGAACAGGGCCACCACTGTGCCAGGCGCCGCGCCCTCGCTCACCGCCTCCTTCACCGTGCTGAAGCTGATCTCGGGCGCGTTGTCGTTAGCATCCAGCACTCGCACGAGCACCTTGCAGTGTGCGGGCACGGCGTTGGGGCCCAGGTCCTTGGCTTGAACGTACACTTGATACACCGGACTCTCTTCATAGTCCAGCTCGCCGCTCACCTCCAGCCGACCGGTGCGCGGCGACAGCCCGAACAGCTCCCGCGCCCGGGGCGAAATGTGGCTGCTGAAGGAGTACACGACCTCGCCATTCTGGCCCTCATCTGGGTCTGTGGCGTTGAGCTGGATCACGAGCGTGCCCGGTGGCGAGTTCTCTGGTAGGGACACAGTGTAGACGGGTTGGTCGAAGGCGGGCACGTTGTCGTTGGAGTCCAGCACTCGGATGGTGAGTAGGGCCGTGCCGGTGCGCTGCTGCTGGGGGGGCAGGACCCCTCCCCCACCGCCGCCTCCTCCTTCACTTCCTCCTCCCCCTCCTCCCCCGTCCACCGCGGTCAGCACGTAGCGGTGCACCGCTTGCTGCTCTCGGTCCAGCGGCTTCTCCAGTACCAGTTCGGCGAATCGGTTGCCATCCCCCTGGGTCTGCACGTCCAGGGAGAAGTAGCTGTTGGGGGTGATCTCGTAGTCGCGCAAGGAGTTGGTGCCCACGTCTGGGTCGAATGCGCTCTCCAAGGGGAAGCGGGTGCCCGGTGTGGCGCTCTCAGAGATCTCCACAGTCAGGTCCGGCTCCGGGAAGGAAGGGGGGTTGTCATTGATGTCCAACACCTCGATCTCCACCCTGAACAGCTCCAAAGGGTTCTCCAGGAAGACCTCCAGGTGCAGGACGCAGGAGGGGCTCTGCTTGCAGATTTGCTCGCGGTCGATCTTCTCGTTCACGTACAGCACACCGGTCTCCAGGTTGAGGTCCAAATATGGGGTCCGCGAGTTGGGCACCGTTTGAAACCTGCGAGCCGAAAGTTTTGTAATGTCCAAGCCCAGATCTTCAGCAATATTTCCCACGAAAGTGCCATGTTCCTGCTCCTCCTGCACCGTGTAGTGAAGCTGAGAAAAGACTCCTTCCACCATCCAGAGCAAGGCAAAGAATAATAGCACAATCATCTCCAAAGGGAAAGGAAGCAGCTTCCCGCAGCCAGTCAGCTACCCGATCACCTCCCCCACCACAAGGAAAACACACACACACACACAGAGACACACACACACATACACACAAATAAAAGTGAGCTAAGTGGGGGGGAGGGGGCTCCTGTGGCTTTCTGTCCTTAAAAATCTTATTCCTTTTGCTTCATTTTAGGGCTTTCCGCAATTCAGCCTCATTTTTCAATCTTAGCGCAGGAAGGGTGACAGGCGTCCCCTTTCCTCATCTGTAATCTTCCCACTGACCAATTAATAAAATAATAATACAATAGTCAGCGTCCTTTATTCCGACAGTCTTGGCGCAACGCGGCGCTGGCAAATCCCGAGAAGGAAATTTCGGTATTTCAAGACTGTCCTCGGTTTGTCTTCTTGCTGATGGGAGGAGAAGGAGGAGGAGGGAAAGAAGGAGGAGGAAGATGAGGAGGAAGAGGAGAAGGAAAAGGAGATGCTGCGAGCACCGCTGAACATGCCTCTTAATGTCAACGGCGGGCAAATGCAAAAGGGCTTAAAAACAGCGAGAGAATTTTGTGCCGGAAAAGCATAGTACGGCTCTGCAGCATAAAACTTTCATTCTCTTCATTTCTCCCGATGGATGCTCTTCTTGGCATTTTTTTTTCCTTTTTCGCTCTATTTGTATTTTTTGGCTTTCTTAGTCTTGTCTTTCTCTGTCCTCATCTCCACCGTCATTTGACTCTCTGTTAGTGTGATGAACAGTTTCTTTTCTGCTGTTTGCTTCCCAAGCCTCTTTCCCTCTAACCAGTCTCTCTTCCTTCCAGTTCTTCCCTCCTCCTGCCTCAGCCTTAGAGCCTGTGATCTCGGCTGGCAGTTTCTGAGCTCCGAGCGCAACGCTTCTCTGTTTTTGCGCAGCGCCCTAATTCTGCCAACCAATCACTGAGGAGCACCACCCACTGAGCCACTGCTAATTGGCCGACCTGGCCGTCAAATAGCTGCGTCACCTGGCAGCCGGGTGGGGCGGGATAGAACCCGCGCCCGGGCGGTCGCTGTGAGTGTGAGTGTGAGAGAGGCAGAGAACAGCCCCGCAGGTCCCGAGGCGCTAGCTGGGGACTCTGCCGCGGAAAGTTCCCAGTCCCCAGCCGCAGGTAATGGAAAGGGAATAGAGAGGTTCCCTTGTTTGTATAAGCAAATGCGAAACCATAATAGCAACAGTAGCAGCGGTATCCTCTCTCAGGAACGGGGTTTCCAATGACGCTAACATTCTTTTTCCTTTAAGGTATTTTCCTTGCCACTGATCGTGGAAATCATTCACCGAGAACGGGAAAAAGTTGCAGAGGGGCTATTAATTGGTACGGGTTACCTGATTAAGGAGCTCTAGCAGAGACTGTCAGGACATTTAAAAAACGGATGTAATATGGCCCGTGTCGAACTAAGCGTGGGGTCCGCGGGGGCCGTGCGGAGCAGGAGTAAAGCAGTGGAGTGTGGGGCGGAGGTGGGCTTCACGCCGAGGGGTGAGCAACTGGCCGCTTCTATACATATGCGGACTCTTGAGAGTTGCCTTTTCCCACCCTAATTGTAGACCCACAGTATTCTTACCAAATAGATTAATTCGCTGGGGGACTTTGAGCTATGAGCGCTTTGAGCAATAACCGAGGGGCCTATTTCATTGAGCTCTGCCGGGAGCCCGCCAGCCTCCCGCTGGAGTCGCCGGCGTGGAGCATCTTGCACCGCCGGGCTTTGTAAGGCGCCTCGGATATCCCTGCGCCTCACTCGGCCAAGTTCTACGCGGCGGCTGCGCGCTCCGGCTATTGCCTGCTTTTTTCCTGACAATTGGAGATTCCCTCTGCCCCCGCCTCCGTGTTAGACCCCGGCACCGATTCTTGCTCAGCGTGGGGCACACTCGCTGAAGGAGGACAGTCCGACGGCCGCGAACTCGGGCGTGGGTGGGTCGGGGAGTGGGCTGGAGCCGTGCCCAACCGGCCCCAGTGTGTGCCGCTGCGGGTGTCGGCGAACGCGCTGGCACATTCACGGTGCTCTCATCCATCCTCCCTGTTCAGACGCACAGGTCTATGTAAGTCCAAACGGACCCCCCTCCCGGACCCCGGGGTCCCGAAGGATGCGCTTGACCAGCTCTGAGTGCCCACTCGCTAGGCGCGGGGAAAAACGGCGCATCCAAGCATCCAGTTCCTATGAAGTTAAAAATGCAGCTCGAACTCTTCAATGCTAGAGAGGATTGCATGTCAGTTCTCTAAGAAAAGATTTTAAAAACAGTTTTATATTAATTAATGGGCGGTAGAGGGCTGTTGATTCGCTAAAGCAGCCCCTGTTCAGTCTCCTTCTGAAACCAAGATAGGAAGGTCCCTTTTGGCTCCCTGGTAATGAATGACCCCAGAGTAACACCACCACAACCTTCGGGAAAAGGAGAGTCGTTTACCCCACCCCGAGGTAAGTTGCCATTCCCTCCTGGCAGGGGATTATGGAGGGCAAGTGTCCAGAGGCGTGATTGCGCCAGTCCCGCCAGTGCGTGCCTTCTGCCTTGCCCGGCCCCCACCCCCGCTGTTTCACGGTGATGGGTCCTGCCTTTGAGCGGTTAGAAGGAAAGGATGCCAGCAAAAATGGCTAATCCTTTCCCAGCTGCAGTAAATTGATGACTGGCCAAAGCCAAGCGAAAACCGCTGCAGTTAAAATGGTTTTACCGTCACGTCTGCGACTGAGAATGCAATGACACTTTATAAAAGGACCTGTGGATCAATGAAAAGGAGATTATAGTGCATCTGAATATTAATACAGCATTGCATCTGTACTTTCTACCCCTCCCCCCTTTCTTTTTCTTTAGATCTGCAGGATTGAAATGACATGTGTTGAGGTCTTCAAGCTGACTCATCAGAATCCTAGAGCATTTTTTAAATGACGGTAATTTTCTGATGTTTTCATTTGTACGTATGGAAACACTTGTGTGTGTGCGCGCGCGCGTGTGCGTGCGTGTTTGCGTGTGAGAGCCATGCGGCTGAATGACAATGCAGATCCAGAAATCGGGGAAGAGGTTTGTGCTCTCAAAATGCACATGAAGTTGGAGCAGAATTGGGGCATTCGTTGAGAGCCAGAGAGCTTCCAGAGGTAGAGATGAGGACGTGGAGAGATGGCCAGATTTGCCTGTAAATAATCACTGCAGCCACTGGAACACTTGAGTTGTTTTTTGTTTTTTTTGTGTGTGTGGTGTTTTTTTTGTTGTTGTTTTTTTTTTTTTTTTGGTAGCGGTTGTGTTTGAAAGAGCTCGGCAAACGTGGGTTACAGGCGCCTCCTAGCGGCGAAAGCAGCATAGAGCAAGCCCGAGAATTTTGCTTGGAGCTCTGGTTCGGCTGGGCTCGCCTGTTGGGGGCTCTGCAGGATTTCTTGGGTCGCAGAGGCCTGTGTCCGCGCCGGCAACGCTGGTCCGGGTCCTTTAAAGGTCTTGCCTCTCTGACATGCAGTCTCTGAGGCGCCCCGGTTCTGGAGGATGACGACTGGGTATTCTGCTGGGGAGAACAGACCAGAGCTCGGCCTTCTGCTTCCCTCCTGACAGCTCCTGCCAAGGGCAATTGCAGGAGCATTTTGTTGGAAGCCAAGATTCAGATATTGATAAACCTGGAACCATTAAACAGCCCCACCCAGTCACCCACAAAACAAAACTACACTTTAAACTGGCCTTTTTAAAATGCCTCTTAAGTGTAACCGGTGTATTCTCTCTCTTGCTGTGTCAATCAAGCAGATTTTAGCCCCCTTTCCTTTTTCTTGTTTACTGTCCCTTTGGTGGACCCCAAAATTTACTGAGACAATGAGTATATAAATAATAGCCTTGGAGGCGGGGTTGATGACCTCTTTGAAAAGCAGAATATCGTCTAATACTGTGTCATTGGACACCCCATCACTGGAACCTGGAGGGAGAAGCAATCCCTAGCGAACAGAAACCTTATCTTCTACCCTCCCATGCCCCCTCCAGGAGAGCATCTGGGCCAGAACAAATTGCATCTTAAAACAGAAGGGGGGGAATCGTTATTATGTAGAAGGACGTTATCAAAATCAATTTTCAAAAAAGTCCCGGTTGGTTTATGAGAGTGATAATGCACATTCCTCTATTTCATGGGGCTCTCAATGCAGCCGAAATAGGGGAGCACTAAGGATCCCACAAATGCATTTTATCTACCTAGCTACAAACTTTGAAACTAGGTAACAGGGTTGCTTTCTTCCCTGCCCTTTTTGGGAAAGGCAGGGGTGGGGGTCGGTAGGAAACAAGTTTCTTAACCAGCGTTTGGATAAATGAATGTTTGCAGTGATTTAACTTGACTTGCAAGCAATTTGTTTCTAAATCCTCTTATTATTGCAGTGTGCCCAGAGCTTTGAGAAGACATTTTTTTTTTAAAGAAATGGAAGACAAAAGATTAAAATTGTCAATAAGGAGTCTTTCAAACGCCAGGCTCATCCCGGATTGAGCTAGATGGTCCTGGCACCTGTCATTCCCAGCAAGGAGAGTGCAGAGAACTAACACAAAGGACTTGGACTGCATTGCAACTCTTCAGGGTAACCATGCAATAGGTTTATTTGTAGCAGTGTAACCTAACTTAAGAGGTGGGGAGGCAAGGCTTTGGAGCCAATGCCATAGACGCTGTGTTAGCCTTTGTCTATAGTAAAGAGTGAATGCTGACTAGAATTTCGAGAAAAAACACTTATAGCCTATGCTATGATAAGCATTCAGATAACTCTTTAGTTGCTGTGTTTTAATGCTTTGAACACAACAGAGAGCAAACCAATTCATGTTTTGGGGACTTAGACTACTAGATATTCCATTAAGCATTACTTGATATTCAAAGTAGAAATGTTCTGTTTTGTTTAACCTGGTTAATATCGGTGTGGCTTCACATTTCAGTGTCTTTTCAATGATCAGACAGGGCCAGCATTTTGTTAAACTCTAAACAGTGAATTAAAAGCACTGATGAGCTGAAGCAGCCCTCTAATGCAAAATGACAAATTGCACTTAAGCAATACATGAACAAGAAAATGATTTATGGATTTTTACAGTGGTCTGAGTAAATGAAAGCAACATGAATTATACATCCTAATGCTCATGGTATCATTTTCTGATAGTACTGTTTTAGTTCAGATGTTGTCCTCTCATCCTTTCTGTAAGAGATATTGATCAATAAGAGGTCCAGGAATATTTTTAAACTAGGCAATGGTGTTGATACTGCTTCCAAATACATATGTTTTCCCTGGTTATAGGTGGGTGACGGTGATGAACATTGAGTATACTGACATTTTTTGTTAGCTCCTTTACATGTTGTGTCTTTTAGTGATAAATATATAGTTCTTCGGGAATTTATGTTTTGTTCCACACCTTCCTTCAGAATGCAAATAAATAGATCTGATTAAAAATCACCATCTTTAGTACATCATGACCTCTTTTTCTGAAAATCAAAATGCTTTACCTCATCCTACCCTTTTCTTTCATTGCTTTGGATATTGAAACATCTGATTTCTCCAAAATGTCTCTTGTCCTCTTTATATTTGTTTTATCCGACTTCTTTTTTTCCAGAACAGTGTTCAATTCCTTAGTGTGTTAGAGACACACCTGAGTTAGTAAAAAGGTCATACGCTTACTTTTTTTTTTTTTTTTTGGACTTAGTAGACAGAATAGATCTTATGGCTGTCTTAAATTACAGAAGAAAAATCAATTAGATAAAATTTTATGTGGTGCTTGTTTTTGAGTCTGAACATTTAAAAAAAAAATCTAGTTACCTCTGTGTTATTATGAGTGGCTACTCCTAAAATTTTTATTTAACCATCTGTGGCTTATATAAGTAAGTATTTTGGAGTGGTATACAATTTTAAGTGAGGGCAGTATTTTTGTTCCATTACAGGGAACTTCTAATTACCCAGAGGCCTCTGGAGTCGCATTATTCGACTTAATCTTATTTATCCAGGTTTATTGAAAAAAGCAAAAAAAAGAAAAAGAAAAAGTATTGAATCCCAGCCTTCTGCTTTTGACAGCATTAATAATCACCTTTACTGAAAGATTACTGAAATCAATGGTGTGATTAGGATTGTAAATAAGAACTACAAGACATCAAGTTGAAAAAGCCAGTTGCTTTGCTAACAGGATGATGTGTGAGTTTTACTGATGGGGCCCAGAGGTAGAAAGGAAGCTTTTAAACATTAAGGTCAATGTAGAACAATTTCAAAAATTTATAGTAAGCCTGATTAAGTTTATAAGAGTGAGAGAAAAAGGGTCTAGAAACCTCTTTTTTCATCCCCAGTGGGTTTGTTTCTTATTTGACAGTGATACAGTCGGCATAATACTAGTGTTTGTCTGGCAAGTATAAATTGTTTTCTTAAGGGGAAGCCCATCGACTTTATAAATGCAGAATGAGATTTCCCAGATTGTGATGAGGGTTTCAGATTATTGTGTTATTTTTCTGAAGAGTTTAAAAACGTTATTAGAAACGGACACCATGGAAAGAATAGCAAACATAACTTTAGAATTGCATTAGTAATTAAAATTACATGAGAATTACAATAGTAAACAGAACTTAAATAGACACTTCAATTAAAAAAAAAAATGAATGCTTTTCTCTAAGTTTGGCTGCCTGATTAGTATAACTCTTTGTATAAGAAACTTGATTTCCATGATGTTTTATTTAGATGGTCTTGACAATGCTATACTATAAAATGTGTTATTTGATGGAAATTTCTTTTCTTTTCTTTTCTTTTTTCTTTTTGGTAAAAGTGACTAATGGTTTAAAACAGCCAGTGTGTGCCAAGCATTTTTACATAAGTTGTAATACTTTTCCCCCATGTCTATAGGTATTAACATTGCAACATTATAGATAAGGATACTACAGTTGTTTAGAATTTAAGTAACTCACAAAATTAACACAAAATTCATATTCAGTCCTTTTGATGCTCAGGTAGAGGCTCATTGTACTACACCATGTTTCTCTGGTGTACCTAAGTTGCATTTACTTAGGAAGCAAAGCAAAAAATGAATTAATTTAGAGATGGTGTTTATCCAGCTTGTCTACTGACAGGAGTTCTTGTTTCATCCTGGTCAAAATGGCTAGTACATCATTTACTTTAGTTATGGAGTAATTCATAAATATATCTGAGGTGTTTTTTTTTTTTCCAGATTTTGTCAGAAAACCAAAGCTCGCGTATGTTCTCTTACAATTGAATGAGATTATAAGCAGCCATCTCTTTCTCATGCAGAACTGCCTAACCTAACCTAGCAATCAAAGATTTTAATGACTGAAAATGGAAATTGTGGAACTCAAGCATGTCCTCCCTAAAGGAAGGCACCTCTGCTTCAGGCATTCGTGAAAAACACTATGTTGGTTAGTGGTCCCAGAAGTATTGCCTTGTGCACTTAGTTCATCAGAGGTTAAAAGCTAGGAAAAACACGAAGTATAGACATTTCATACAATGCAAATATTAATGTCCATTTTGCATGTATTTCTGAACTGGTCTTTAAAAGGGAAACTTTTGTTAGGCTGAGTTTCAATTATCATTTTATACTGATTTCTTCAATGTTGTTCAGAAAACATTGTTTCATTTGAAATTTCTGAAAACTAAACTGTTAAATTTATTTGATGATATTGTGCCAGGAACAAATGGGAAGAAATAACTTAAAAACAATTTTAAATATGCAAAGAAATAATCAAAGGAAGATGACTATGAAATCTTATTTACCTACTGTAAGTAAAATGTGTATTATTATTTTGGTAATAGGTATGGACAGAAGAAAAATATATTTCTTTTAGCAGTACATTATATCTAGTAATTCAGAGTATGTGTAATGTGGACCCTATAGTGTAGGTTTTATATCTTACTCATTTCTGAAGGCCCCCAACTGTGGCAGGGACTGATACAATAACTTATAAAGACATAAACTTGAGAATTAAACCCAATTAGGCTCAAATCCCTGCTTCTCAAATATTTGAACTTGGCCAAATTATTTAACTCCTTTGAAACTCTGTCAAAGTGGATCAAACATTCTTAACATCTGTTAAAGTATAATGATATATTGACCTTATTGTGTAATTGTGGAACTCAAACTGATATACATGCAACTTTTAACCCGTAGTAGACTCTCAGTAAATTCTAACTATTATTATAGCAAGATGTATTGAGTGAGTTAGTTCTTAAATAACATATTTATTCATAATAATTGACATTGATTTTCCTGGTGGTTTTAGTTCCTTTATGAAATAGAAGCTAAGGCATTTTCTTTGAAGTGCAAAACAATTTTACATTGTCCCTATTTTGCAGAAAATTATAAGTTTGAAGAAGATACAAATAATAAATGAAGACTAAATTAACTACATTTTAATTAAGCTTTCAGACCATAAAAATGAATAATGAGATTTTTCACAATCATGTTTTAACACTTTTATTTGCTTTCATCCAGATAAGTTTAAACGTTCTGTAAATTTACATTTATTTGGAAAAACTGATACGTGGATAGATTTTTAAAATCGTTTTGGTAAGAACAGACTCTTACATTGTAGAATACATAGAAATGTTTCCTATTTCTATGTTTACCAAATTTTAGGATTAAAGGACTCTTGTTTGATAGATTCACTTAATATTTCTTCTAATTTCTTGATGTAACGTCTTAATACCTACTACTCTATTCATGATTATGAGTACTAAAATTCTCAAAATTAAAAACAAATTGGTGAAAATCAGTCCCTTAAAATAGGATGTATTTATTAGAATGACCAAATCTGAGCCTCAGACCTCAATTACATTTGACTTTCTTTTCAACATTCTCCTCCTTGCCATTTTTCTGCCTTGCATTGCTGTTATTAATATTCTCTTTAGTAATTTCTTATAATTTTAGAAGTAAAAACATGCATTGGTGCTAGTGTGCTAGGAGCACAGCCATAGAAATACTGAGAGAGTGGAAAATAAATGTAAATCATAGGTATATTTCTCAAGAATTCACAGTCAAATTGATAAGGAATATGCATAGAAAGGTTTAAATAACTTCATTAAGCAGTGTGAAAAAAGATAAAACACGTAATGACTGTGAATGCTGAGTGCATGGGGAGTAGAGAGTAGAATAAAATTAACTGAGCAAAAATTTCTAGAGAAGGATAGTTTTTGTTATGACTTTAAGGCGACAGTGACACAGATTTGTAGAAGGAAATATGTGAAGCAGGTCAGAGGGACTCGCACAGTACGGGAGTGAAGACAGTGATAGCAAAAAGCTTTTCTTTAGGAACCATAAAAACAGCAAATGAATCCAGTCCATCATGGGCCAATAGCCTCACTTTGGACTCAGATCCTGAAATCTGTGATGCCAAGTGGCCTCAATTTTGTTTTATTGGGTTTTCGCCTCCCCACCCCCACCCCGCAAGAACTTGGACAAATTTAAGGACAGCAGAGATGGGTAAGATCCTCACTCAGCATTCACACCTGAACAATGCTTTTGTTATGGCTTGGGCTAATAGCTAATGTTCATCCTTAGGATTATGATAAAACCTAATATTATTGGTTTCAGTGAAGAAGCATATCTGTTTGAGAACCTTGGTTGCAGCTGCTAATTTAATGCTAGAATGCTGATTGCTGATTTTCTTAACACATTTTTTTAAACTTGTCAGGTCAGATACCTAAACAGTATCTAATTTAACTAGAGCATATTTGTATTCTGCTGGACAGGATTAGAGAGAGAAGTATTGCTTAAACCCAAGGAATCTATGAACATTCAGCTGAATGGTCACATTTTTGATGAATTGGTTAGCTGCATAACCAGTACTTAATAAAGATGTACTGACCAAATGAATGAATGCTTGACCTTTTTAGCTTCTTATTATTCATCTTAAAAGGTATTTCTATTATACTCAATTCCACAAGCTATGTTTTCAGTGATCTGTATTTGGGAAAAGTCTTTTTAAGTTGGTTACTTCAAAGAATGCTTACCTAAGATGGAAAATCCACTGCACGTTACAAGTGTGTTACAAACTGTTTATTGCTCACTTACAACTAGTGAAATGCATTCCTTCTCTCTCCAAATACTACTACGCTAAAGTGATCTATCATCTCATGATGTGCTTTGTTTTCTAATTTTAGTTTTATATCATATATACTATGATGACTGTATGAATATGAATAAAGTAAATACAGTCATTCCTCACTATCCAGGGGAAATTGGTTCCAGGACCCACGCACATACTAAAATCCACAGATGCTCAAGTCCCTTATATAAAATGGCAAAGAGCAGTGCGTCCAAGGATTCCCAGCCGCCCCAGGTGGCTGAATCTGTGGATGTGAACCCAGGGATACGGAAAGCCAAATGTGTATTTATTGAAAAATACAAGTGGACCCTTGCAGTTCAAACCTGTGTTGGTCAAGGTTCAACTGTACAATGGCCAGCATTCTGAATTGTTTTATTCTTCTTATAAGGTCACAATGACAAGTAAGGAAGGAGTCCTCTGAATAGAATATTAGATGTTAAGAGTAAATGTGTCTGAGACGATAGGATGTTTGCTGCCTTAGGTAGAATCAGGAGAGAAAATGTAGAAGTATGTTTGTGGGTTAAGTTGAAAAGAAAGGTTGATCGACATGGTTGATTCAAAGTAATATCCTGAATTTCAAACCAGAGTAGACACTGTTTTGCTTTTTGTTCTCAGTTCTTCTGTCTTCAAAATGGAGGCATGTCAGTCCAGTAAAAGGGCTGTTGGTCTCTACAGTATATTTTCTTTTTTTTTTATTCTCTACCTTTCTTATTCCATAACTGACATGTCCATATTATTTGTGGTTTAGATATGATAGAGTTTGGAAATACTTAATTATGTAATTAGGATAGTAATTCTTTTATGCATGCAGGATTAAGAGTAATCTGTGAAGCTCTTCATTGGCTAGTAAAGCCAAGATTAATTGGCCAGAATAAAAGGGTTTAAGTGTAAATGTAAAGTACATACACCTACACACATGAGAAAAAAAGGCATAGTAACTAAAACTATATTTTTGGTCTAAGAAAATATAAGACTATCAGTGAAACAATATAGGTCACAGCCAGATGATACTATATGTAGAAGTTTGCTTGGTTTTCAATGGAGAACTTCCATGTCTGTTATGAAAGGAAAGGTTTAGTTTCCATTTTAACACACTATACAAGAATGAATTCTACATGGATTTGAATATTAATTAAAAATATAAAACTATGTAATAACTAGATCTATAATAGTATCCGTCAACCTAAATAAAGAGATAAACTGAGGCAAGCTCACATTGCCAGAAATTGAGTTTATTTGGGAATAGCAGAGGAATTGCAATTTGGAAATGAAAATTGTAGCAAGCTATAGGCGTGTCTGTTTAGGGTTGGGGGGCTGTATTTATGGGAAAGGAATGCAAAGGTGGGGGGAGGTCCAGCCAAAATTGCAGCCCTAGGTTAATTGGCTTGAGGATGAGGAGTTTCTTGGTGGATATTCATTGGTCAGGAAAAAAGTTGCAGTCTTCTGTATGTCAAGCAATTTCCAGAGATCAGCTTCTCAGTCGTTTAGGTTTTCCTGAGTGCAAATAAATGCTTGAGATTCTTTCTCTATTTCCTATCCTCTTGTTCCATTTTAAATCGAAATCCTTTCACATATGGAATATGTACCTCATTACAGGTATGTTTCTTAAAAGGGCTTAACATTGCGCTGTTCAGGTTTACTCCCAAAGGCAGAAAAGACAAACAAAACCCCCCAACAGATATTTGGGGGACAGTAGAAATGGGAAGCTTTTCCTATGATGCAAGTGGCCCACTCATGGGACTACTCCTGGGTAGCCCCTGTCAACTGAGGCTTCTGGTGGTGGTGACAGATGGAGATTCTCTAAGAGGATATCTAGGCCTGACACTGTTGGATCTCTGTTAATGCAACCTGAGTCCCCATTGACAGTGGTGAGGAAGGAGAGGGGAGTAAGTTTGTTTGCCTTTCAATCTATTCCTCATTAATAGGATTTTAAAAATTCCAATTTGTAGTGTTGAGATCCTCGAACTCTAGGAAATGGCTTCTTTCAGTTGCAGAGTCCTTAAATAGTAATTTGTATTTCAGATTGCAAATGGAGAGTGTTTTTATGGAACAGTGAGATTTATTTCTAACATGCACAGATAGCTTTGACAATCTCTTCCGATTGGAAAACTCACTGATTGGTTGTTTTATGGTTATTTCGTACTGAAATTCACCTTAGAATGTTTCTAAAACTTTTTTTTTTTTATTTCTTCATCTATTAGTTTTAGTATATTGTTCCTTACCGGATGAACTATATTTTTTGTAGAATTAAAATATAGAAGATCATATTTCTCTCTGAAAGGCAAAGAATGAGTAGATTTCAACCTAGAACACATGATTTATTTATTTTAAAAAATATTTGATCTTTATCATGATTCCTTTTAATAGCATGTCAGAATTAAACAATGTTGAGATGGGAAAGTTTGTTTACAGTTTTAAAATGAATGCCCCTTTAAAAAGTGCCCCTCTTCTTCCCCCTTCAAGTTAATAGTTTGGGTTTAGCTAGCATTCTCACAATTTATGTAATATTTTTACGTTTAAAATAAGGACTGTAACAAGAAAAACTTTATTTCTATGCTCTTACATTTTACCTATATAAAGAGTTTTAGATATAAAGGCAGAAATGTTAGTGATGTTAGTTGTATTTTAAGTGTAATCATTATGAATAAAATGGCTACAGAAGAAAATTAAGGATGGTACTTAAGAACGTCTTTTTCCCTATGAGGTGATTGTCGTAAACTGATGATGGTCACACTCTTCCTGCAGAATTTTTATTGAGTTTTGGAACGTTTATGAATTTTTTTCTCTGAGAAGAATGTGTTACATTTCAGTGAATTATAGGTGGCAGTATATGCAGCTGAATTCCATGTTTTATTGAAGGTATGTAGAAGATATTTCAATAGGTTAACAATATTATATTTAAGGTTGTTTTTTTTGTTTTTTTGTGTTTTTTTTTTTTTTGTCACTCTAGCCATCTCCTTTTTATTTTTACTATAAAACCATCAAATGAACTTGGTCGGGTAAAAGAGTGCTTTTGGGAAATATTTAAAATTCCAGGTTTATTTTGAAAGCTAGTTAAGAAGTTTCATTTTTTTTAAATGTTATTAAATAAAGATACGTTAGAAAGGGTATAATATTCACTGACCAGTTAATTTAATATTAAAATTAGAATTTTAAAGCTGAAAGGATTCTTAGAGTTACATCTTAAACCAGTGACAGAGTCATTTTTATTCTGTCTCTCTAGATTTTCTGTTTTAAATGTTACAATCAAATGGGCTTTGGTTGCTAGGTTGTAAAATGCAGTACTTTCTGGATTTATCCTGAGGTGTGATAGCTATCTTTGAGAATGTTAAGTGCAAAATTGCTATTCTTTATGCCTGATATCCACTGTGAAAGCATTATATTCATGAAGATGATAATAAAATTATAAGTGATATAGAGAACAGAATAAACCTTAAATTGATGATCAATAGCCATAGTGTGGCATCTCATGGAGAAAAAGGACTTTAGACATTATGGTGGTCCAATGACTCCATTCCTTCCACAGGCTTTCGCAAAGTGCATCCAGAGGTCTCTCGAAGGTTATTTAGAGACATCCGAGGGTCCAGGCGTTGGGGGCGGGGGGCCAGGGAGAGTGGAAGTGAGAGCCCAAGAGGCAAGCAGATTCAGCTCTGGTGTTCTGCAGTTTTCCTGTTGTTTTGTTACATACTGAACTTTGTGAAATACCATACCCCCTTCCCTTTTAACTTAAATACTTTGATCTAACCCAAATTCCTCAGTATAGAGGACAAAATTGAGAACTGAGTAGATGTAGTAATTATCAGGGTAGGGCTGACATTACAGGATACTCCTCCTGATAAGTAAGCAGTACTTACTTTGTGGTTATGTTTTTCTCCAGTGTGGGTTTTTATTTGTTTGTTTGCTGTGTCTGTCATCTTCCCCATCATAATTTGTTTACTCATTTTAATGCACTCAGTTACTTTGCAATTCTTGGCCCATATGTAGCTTATAATTTTCAAATAGTTATGCATGCTTGCAAATGCTCATATTAATGCTGGCCAATAGTTTTAGGCTCACTTGATTCTCTCAGTCTGATACATAAGCATTATTAGTTCTAACAGGAAAGAAGAAGACTTAAAGAAATTCAGATAGAGACTATTTCTTTAGATAGTTTTTCCTGCTCTTTTTCAAGGACAGTAAGATATGTTCTCTAAACTTGAAGGTTTCTTCGGTACTTTCCAATACAGTTTATTGTTTTTTGATAAGATGCCGTCCTCCAGCATTCAGAAGTTTGAACACTCGTAAGCATTTGGCGTTTAAAATGGGCAGAAACCTGTAGAAATGAAAAGAGACATTAGCTAACTGTGTTGAGCTAAGTTCCTTTTAAAAATAAAGTGAAATCATGAAAATCTGTTAAAATAGGAGACCAACCCAAAGTCTCCGGTTTGGGTTCCAGAAATGCAATGGGCCCCAGGTTACATTCTCTCTATTTTTGAATGATTTACTCTCCTAGTTAGCTTCTGAGTCAAATTGCAAGTTAAGATTGAGTATCTTTTCACTTGAAATAAATATTATGCTCAGAGCTACCATATTCCCAAATATATCACTCTAAAAAAGTTTTTAAAAATATATTAGTTGAGATATCGATCCTTCTCACTACTGTTGCTTAGGTTTAATAATAATAATAAAAAAATAATAAACATCTTCAGGATGTGGATATTGCAAAATAGGTGCAGCTGACTTACTTTGCATATTTGATTAGGGGCGGAGGGAAGGGGAAGAATCATTTATTTAGGTTGTGCTTGTGTATACCTGTACGATAATTTAGATTTCAGACTCTTTACATTAAGGAAGTCACATTTATTAAATATAGGGCCCCCTGAAGCTAATAACTTGTAATGCTCCATGTAATTTCAATTTGAAATGAAAACTGGCAATAAATGTTGGTTGATTGATTAATTCATTTGTTCATTCAAAAAAATACATATTAAGCACCTACCATGTGCCAAAGGGCTTGGGATACCTTAGTGAATAAAGGAGACAAAAGTCCTCACTTTCATTTTAATGTGTGTACGTGCGCGCACGCGCGCATGAATGAACATCTTAACAGATGAATGTTTTAAGTAAATTATCCAATATGCTACAAAGTGAAAAGTACTATGGAAAGTAGGAAAAAGTAGAACAGGTTAAGAGGATCTCTTTATTGAAAATTAAGTACTTTTTCCCCTCTGAAATTCGTGAGGGTTACGGAACTCAGACATGAAGTAGAGTCGATGATTGTAAGTGATTGTGGTTGTTTTGCCATGGGAAGAGAAAACAAACTCAACTTTAACTTTCCTTTTTTAAGTTTTCCTTCAGGAATTGTTTTAAAGTAGATTCCTCATTAGCCACTACATTGAATGTTTTCCCACTAGGCAATTTGCCCCAAACACTGCATTAGTGAGAGATCCACTAAAATGACCCTGCCATTCTTATGGCAAGGATGTTTTTCAATTAAAGGGATGTCTGGATGTAGAGTAGCTTTCCATTTTTTGATAGTTGCCTTTTGGGGGGCAGAAACATAAGGTAGCATTTAATAACGTGTCAGGGGAGGTAGAACTTTGGTTTAGAAAGTGGAGTCCTCAGTAGGAGACTTCAGAGGAATTTCTTGGTTGCCTTAACAAAACCCGTATCTTTCATGGGGAATAGATAAGCAATAATAAAACAATGAAATTAAAAGCCAAGAAAAAATGGAGTTACTGTCATTAAAACAAGGAAGTTTCACACAGAAACTGATGACACAGAACTTTGTCAGATTTGACTGCCCTAGGAGCCTGCCTCCATTGGCCTTTGCAGAAATCTGATTTGTATTCAAGTGGGAATGAAAATGCTTAAACATGTTCAATGTCATTATGATGGGCACTTCTCGAATGTACTATCTGCCACTAGTATAGACGTGCAGCCCACACACACTTTATATGTTTTTTTCTCAACTCATTCAGTTATATAATTAGACAAGCAGTGGTCTTAGAACAAGTCACGTCCTCTCCACAAAATCTGTGGTTACAAAATGCTCACTCATGTTCTCTGGAAGATTTTCTCCGGCTACAATTTCATTGTTTTATTTCACCAGCATGCCCATCTACCAAGCTTATTTATTTGCTTACTGACTTCACACATTTGTTTATTCACTCGATAAAAAACATGAAATGAACTCTTCTATGTTTGGGACATTGTGCTAGGTACTTAAACTTTTTCTGAATAAAAAGTATTCACATGTAAGGTGGTAAGGTGATGTGTCTCATCTCAGCACCAATATGGGGACCACAATCCAGTTCTCCTTAGGTTACAGCTGTGCAAAGGTTAGGAAAGAAGAAATGGATGCTAGTAAGGATGTAGGTAGAAGTATCACTAGGTTTGGAAGTAGAGAAACATAGCTGGATGGATTCAGTTAAGCGCTATGTATGTGATATTCATAATGACGACGGAGAAAGGGTTGAATGTTGCTTCTATGTCTTTTAATAAGGTAGAGGCATTTTTAATACATTTCAGATTATTTCAACACAGTGGTCCACATTTATACAAAGTTAATAAGTCACATTAATGGTAACTCTTCACATTCATATATTTAAGAAGTTTGTGAAGTTCTTGATTAGTTACTTTTAAAGTTCTTTTGTAAATATTGTTTTGTATGGCATCTTTTAGACTTTGATGGATAAATGACACAAGTGCAGATTGTATTCAATCTATTTAATCGCTCTCTATATATTTAGCTCACTTATTGACCTTGCCTGATTTGCTGCAAACCTACTTTTTCCTATAAAGAATTTCCTATACTTTACATATTGGCAATACAATTAACAAATATATTAATAATCCTAAATGTTTGAAGAATCATGTTTAAATCATTCTTCCACCTACATCCAATTAGCTCTACTTTAGTACAATGTACATAGAATTATCTTACACATACTTACCTGTGAATGACTTGTTTCTAACTTAATTTCATCACATAAAGTTGGAACTGTGTTTTAGTTTCTTTAATTTTATATCTTTGCTTCTATAGAACAATTGCTAAATTTCATGTCATATCTTTCTGGGCGAAATTAGAGTAATTAAGAAACACAAAAGTATCTATTTAACTAGCCTATTTGTATCCTCAGAAGAATCGTTAGTTGTGAAAAATCTGAGGGAGCTTATCCTTAGTTAATTGAATGAGAGGATTTTTCACCATTTTACATTTTTACCCACTCATTTGATTTAGTTTCGTTCACTCTAAAGTGGCACACTAAAAATTTCCAAACTATATACTTTTGTCTAGGTAATATTTTGTTCAGACACTAACTCTACAGTCAAATCTAGGGTCAATATTAATCCTGTTTTGTTACCAGGAAGGCTCTGAATATATTTTTATGATAAAGAAGTATTCAAATATGAAAATAATTGAACTGGTCTTAAAGAGTAAGGGATTTAATATGTTGACATCTATTGAACAATTCAAAATGCAGTTTGAGGGCTGCTTAATGTCCCTTTCCTGTGGATATTACTAACCCACAGGCCTGGAACGCTTGACTTACATATAGCTCCTTCCTTCCCCAGATAATTGTAGTCCGTATTTACTAAGGGGGACTTTATCAGTTTCAGCTTAATATTCATTGGAAAGGGCACTCCTAATTTAGAAGCAAGTGAATACAAGGCATTCTGTTTTTAATTACTTTTAATAAAAAAGGACCTGATTCTTTCTTCTTTGAATACTCTAAATTAGATTAAACGATTTGGAGAGAAACAAAGCAGAGGGGAGTTGCCAGTGGAGAAATGTTTTGAAGACAAGTGTAGGCTGCCAATCCTTTTAAGGAATAAAGGAAACTAAGAAAAACAGCAGCTGCCATTTCAGCTCAATAACTCCAGTACCTCCTAGTGAAATCATTTTGAGACTGCTGAGTAGAAGTAGTTTAAAGGTCTATTGTAAAAGAAACAGGAATTTTATTCATTAATTAGACTCCTCAGATACTGTTGTGATTTTCCAAAAATGAATAACCTTTTATTCTCTGGTTATAATTAAATCCTTAAGCTCATTGAGTTCCTGTGCCCTGTTTGATTTCACTTTAAGGTTTCACCTTTACAGATGCATTATACCAGGCTAGCCCCAGAATTGTTTTCATTTCTGTCTCACTTTGGTAAAAAAACAGGGTAGCTTTTGTTAATATTAAAACATGACGGGCGGTATATAAACTACAGAATTGATAATGTACAAGTAATGGAACGAAGGAACGTTTTGTTTATGTATTCCCTACCTCAACATCAGATAGATAATGAAGACTTCTTCTTATTTTCTAAATAGCGATTTTTTTTATGTTGTAAAATATTGGACTTTTATGGGGGTTATTTTCAGTTTTGCTGCTTTTCAGTTGAGGTTGATTCGAAGGCAGAATTTACCCCCGCATTTCGGATTTTGCTATCTAGCAAAATGTATGATAATGTCTATCACTCATTAATTCACACTTGATTAATTTAGAATTTCTGAAAATTTGAGTCTAATATGAAACTTTTTTGACACGGTAAAAAAGAGAGTATGTTAAACAAACACTGTAAAAATTAGATTGGAAAAGTATACATATTTAGAAGTCTAAGTTTTTAAAATAGTTGAAAATGTTCAAAGCATTATTTTTCAATCTCTTTGATATATAATATGATATGATATGATATGATATCACTTATTAATTACAACATTTATCTTTCTGAGAAATATTTGGTTGTTTTAGATCTTAACCTATATCAAGTTATTATAGTTTCTTAAAATAACTATTCTTAATTTATTTTTTTAATGTCATAAAATTAGCATACATTTTAACCAAATAGTACAATGTATAGAAAATAGAGATCATCTCCTCTCACCTTCCTCACCAAAGGTGCCCAATCACCAGGGCCAAGTACGGCATTTGAACTTCGTAAGCTTTTTCTTTTGGCATTTGTACCTACATATCTAAATAGCTCATTGATATTTCTATTTCTTGATCTCTCAGTTTTAGACTATGTGTATCTATTAGTGTTCCAGAACAAAGTAAGTACATTGATAATGTAACGTTAAATTTTTGTACTTGAGGTAGAGATAAAAAGAACATACCATTGTGTAATGGGGGTAAACTCGAGGAGGAGATGAATTCAAGAGTTATTTAATGGTAGTAGTAGTGTTGAGTATTTCATCTTACAAATGAGTGAGGGTACTCTAGGATAATGTAGGTTTGGAATAAGTGGGCAGATACTGGCATGGTTAATTGAAATATGAAATATAGGAAAGGGATTGAGCAATGAATGCCCCATGAGGAATTAAAGAGAAATGGAGACAAATCTTTCTAGAAGCGTGGATGAATGATAAGAGACATAGGGCAGTAGTCCAAATGTTTAGGGTTTGTGGGAGAGTAAGATGAAATCTTTCAGAAAAAGGTAAGTCAAAAACAGAGGACATATAAGGCTGATGACCAATTTATATTTATTGTGATACTGTCCTATCTATTGATGCTATACTAAATGTTTTTACACACACTAACCCCTTGCTATAGATAGTATTATCTTCATTTTATCAGTGAATAAACTTTGATCTGAACGATTAAATAACTCGAGACTCACAGTTGCTAAATATTAGAGCTGAGACTTTTACCCTAAGACCCTATGTCGATTCATAACCACAATCTAGCTTGCTAACGCTTCTTAATTAGGAAGGATCTCAACTCAATTCTTAACCACAATTGAACTTACTACTTTTTTTTTTAGTTAGGGACTTCAGAGCTCAGTTAAAGTGAGTAGAAGGGTTTAGTCAGAATGGAAAATATATGAGTATATGAAATACATGAAAATTTTTTTTAATAACAAGAAATTTCAAAACAAATTTACCAGGAAACTGGATCAGATAGCAAGGGTACATATTCTGATTGTTTCCAAAGCAGACGCTGATCATCACATTTTAAGTAAAAATTAACACTAAGTAAAATAAAAATTAACACTTTCATTGGACTATAAATATTGTCTAAAAAAGAGGAAATTGATGTTTAGGCTTTACAATTCATTTTTTTTTTTTTTTAGTTTTGTCTCTCATTTAAAATTTTAAATAAAGGACAATTATAATAACTATGATAATGTTTTAATTAGAGTTAATTTTGTTTATAAGGAAAATACATGAACTTCTCTGTAATTGGTGACTGCATTTTTAGGTGATTTTATTGTTTTTATAATTAACTTTATTGGGATGACATCAGTTAGTAAAATGCATAGGTTTTAAGTGTACAATACTATAATACATCATTTATGTATTGCAAGGTGTGTTCATCACCCAAAATCAATTATTTTCCCATAACCATATAGTTAATCCATATGATTTCATTCTTTAAAACCATGTCATTACACTAAAGGTTCAAGTAAGAATAGAAGAAGGGTATGTGTGGGGCAGAGTTCCAGAGAGCAGTTTCCAGGCTCTCGGTCTTACGTGGAAAGGTGCTGGCTCAGGTAGTAGATGGCCATCAGCTGTGACTGGTTGGCCGTCAGCTGTAACCAGATAGCCAATTAGTGACTGATTTATATAACTGCTGTGGCTGTGTTGGTTGGTTGGTTGGTTGGCTGAGAAGCAGATAGCAGATTACAGATCGTGTGGCTCCTGCTTCCTGTGTTTCCAACCCAGCCGCCAGCGAGACTATAGTGGTATGACTCCCCTACACCCACTATGGCTCCGTGGGTGTTCCTTTTTGGCCTCACCATATCCTGCATTCTTATGTGGGGAGCGGGACCAGAGACCCCGCATGACACCCTGCGTGACAGTATGGCTTCTTCTTGGGGAATAGCCAACAGTTTATTTCCCAAAAGTCTGTATTTAAGTGGCTCTTTTATGGTCCACAGTTTGGCTTAAGGACCTGATTCTTTGAATATATTGACATCATTTCTGTTTCTCTGGTATCTTTTCTCAGTGACCAACAGTGCAAGACTGATGTATGCTAACAGAATGTACCTAAGTAGAATAATAAATAACTAACAGAAACCAGAGCTATAAACACCTTTGTTGCTAGAGAAGTCTCTTTACTTCATGTACTTAAGTCCTTGCTGGGATCAGTTGCCTGGTGTTCCTGAAATGAGACTAAGGAAAGTTAATTCATTTTAATTTTACTGTATCACTGAAATTATTTAATGCGTTGATGTCTTTATGTGATGGTCTTACCTGAAGAATAGTCTGTTATTTGTAGCTTATTTTGAGGAGAAGGTAAAAGGATTATCTGGGCCCTTAATATGTGCTAGTGTATTGCAGTCTTTGAGTGCTTTTATTTTGGTTATCATTTACTGCAGCATTTTCAGGTTGCTATGATTCTCATCCTACACATGAGGAAACTGAGGTTAAAAAAGTATCATGCATTGTTCATGACTTATAAATGGTTGAGTGAGAATTGTAGCCAAGGCCAATTCTATAACCCAAATGTAAAGTACTCCGTATACAATATTGTCGGTAGAACGTGTGTATTAGTTTCTTAGTGCTGCTGTAACAAATTACCACAAACTTGGTGGCTTAAAACAACAGAAATTTGTTTTCTTATTGTTGTGGAGTCCAGATGTCCAAAATTAAGGTGTTAGCTCCCTCCAAAGGCTCTAGGGAAGACTCTTTTGCCTTTCCAGCTTCTGGTAGCTCAGTTTTCCTTGGCATATGCCAACATCATCCAGTCACCACCTCCATCTTATCATGGCCTTTTTCCCTGTGTCTCCCTGTCTCTTCTCCTTTTCTGTCTCTTGTAAGGAAACTTGCCATTGGATTTAAGACCCACCTCAATCTGGGATGCTCTCTAGATGTCTTATCTTAATTATATTTTCAAAAACCCTATACCAAATGAGACCACATTCTGAGGTTCTGGATGGACATATCTTTTGGGAGGCCTTTATTTAACCCACTACAATAAGCGTAGCCAAGTTAAAAAAAAAAAAGTTAAAACTGTGAAATATAACAAGTACAGAAAATACATAATACATAATATACAATATTGTTAATAATTATAAAGTGATCGCCTGAGTAGTCCTCACCCATATCAAGACTTTGAACATCCCTAGCAATCTGAAAATGCAGGTTTTCTGTTTGTTTGTTTGTTTGTTTTTCATGATTACCTCCCTATTCCTAGTCACTAGAATTATCCTGACTTTATGGGAATCACTTTCTTGCTTTTTTTAGAATTTTGCTACTCAAATAATACAAATTAGCATATTTTTGAATTTGATATAGTTAAATATTACTATATATTTTATTTTGTTATGCTTCTTTAATTAATATTATATTTATAAGAATCTCATATTTCATTGAGGGTGGCTGTAGTTAATTTGTTTTCTTTACAACTTAGTTATACATTTTACTTTCATTGCATGTGATTGTTATATTCTTTTTTATTGGCTATTACAAACCGTTATTACGACTATTTTTTGTATATTTATGTTAGTGTAACTGCAGTTCCATGTGAGATATATGCTTGCTAGATCATGACATTTTTTCAAAGTGATTGTAGCAGTGTACTTCTAATCAGAAGTTTATGAGTTCCTATTGCTCTCACCTATTTAATAGCACATGGTGTTGGCTGAAATTTTATTTATCTGATCATTTCATAGGTGTGCAGTCCAATTCCATGGTAGTTTTCATTTAAATATTCCTAATTACCAGTGAAATTGAATAGTTTTATAAGTTTATTGGATTTGTACTTTTGTGAACTGCTTGTTCAATGCTTTTCCATTTTTCAATTTAATTATCTTTTCTCAACACTTTTTTATTCTTATGGTATAATTCTGAAAAGGAGTTCATTTTTGATTACATGTTACATGTACTGTATTTTCTATCAGGTACTGATTGTGTTTGCTCTCTTTTTATCATATATTTTCATGAGCAGAAATTCTTTTTTTAATGTAGCTAATTTTATCCATCTTTTTCTTTATAATTTGTGCTTTAACAATCAAACAACAAAAAACATTGCTAGCAATACGTCACATCATAATTCTTCTTTCTCTTTGTATCTTTAACCAGCCAAACCCCTTTTCTGATTGACACATTTTTTTTTTTTTCTTAGTGATGGTAATATATTTAAGTTGTAATCAAGTCTCACTTGTTGGGAGCAATTCTGTCATCTCAGGTGTGTTGTGTATTTCTTGTATATTGATTTTCCCAGGAGGCCATTCTTAATTTGCTTATTTTCATGTTCGTAAGATATTTGTTTATGTTGGGCCTTAGCTATTCAATAAGTATGGATAAAAGAGGGTTGGCTTTGAAATTAGTTTTACCCTGATACTACTTTGAATAAAGCATCTCCCCGATTATTTCAATGTTGGTCATACTTCTTATTAGTTGGGTATCTGACTACATGGAAAATTTATTCTTTACCAAATATTTTACATGTGACATTTCAATTATCTTGTGAAAGTTATTAATACATATATAACTATGATGGTTTTATTGTTGAAGATTATGAGATTTAAGGACATTAAATAACATATTCAATGACAAGCTAAGAGGTTAAGAGTTGAAATATGTACTCAAGTATGATTTTTCTTTTATATTCCTTGATGTCTCTCCTTAAATGCAGTTTTAAATGTAACAGTTACAATTTCACTTATTTTAAGTAATATCACCTATTTAAAAAAAATGAAATAGCCCTGTTCTAATTTAAACTACTTCCAGATTTCTTCCTATGGGCATTCTTGCCTTCAAATATTCAAATAAAATTATTTACATTTATTATCTTTTCAAAAGTTATTGCTGTTGTTTTACACGTTAGCTGCATGTAATGTATTTTTTTTTCCTTTTGAGGAATTTTGGAGTGAGGCATAGGGATTATAGCTTAGGCAAGTGGACTTTCTTATTTGCTTTTAACCATGGGCATTACATAAGTGAAGTAAGGGCAGTATGAGCAAGACAAGAAAAAAGATCCAGTTTGGAAAGCTTATTTACTATTTGTGTACAATAGATTTGACTATGGAAGTTCATTACTAAGAAGAAAATTTCCAGTTAAGCTAATACGGTTTTAGAATACGTAAGTTTCATTGCTTGAAAACCTTGAAAATCAGATTTATATGTTTGTAATGTGTTAAGTTGCAACTTTTTATCTCAGGAATTAGTCTTTAAAAACCAAGTCAGGGATTCTAAACATTTCTACTAGATCCAACCCAGTGATGAAGACTACATCTCCGAGGTTATGGGATGGGCAAAGGAAGTGGAGGGGGAAAGATGGGAATATGTATCTTTTGACCCTGTTACACGAAGAAATGAACATGTAGCAATAAACTGGTAATTTTTTAGGAAAATTTTTAAAATGCAATGAGTAGATTAATACAGTACCTTCAGATAATATGTTCACAGTTGTAAGATTTTCTAATCCTCATTTGCCTTCTAGTATGAGTCTATGAAGAATTATTTAATTATTTTTTAGAAATTATGATATTACCATATACTACTGAATTTTCATGAAAATTTCGTTATTCAAAATAAGACTGAACCTAGCAGTGTAATATTAACCACTAAGCAGTATGCTATCTTCAGCACATCCTCCTTTCCTACCTATGGTTGCTTTTCGGTGTTATTTCTCATTTTGAGAATTTTTAGTAGTTCCTAGATTTGAAATCCTAGCATACATATACATCTTTAAAATAATTGAATGTGCTTTATAATTATAATCCCATTTTTTTCAGAAGCAGAATGATAGAAAACGTGGCTATTATGTGCCAGTCTCTCAGATGAATTATATTCTATCATGCCACTATTCTAAATATATATATCCAATTAGTTGATATACATTGAAATCTGTGTAAATCTATATTATCATTCTACAGGGTGTTGGGAGTTTCCCTTAAAATCATGCTTTTCAATTTATTTTGCGTTTCTTCGACTCCATCTCCTGCTGTTGTAATCAGTAGAAGTCCATAGGGAGTGGAATTTCTCAAAATATAGACAGTTTTATTTCTCAAAATATAGACAGAACATGGGGCCTGAATGCATTTCTTTTCATTTTTGCTTTTCTTAGGATATATAGATCTACCTCTGACTTTAATATGCCTATTACAGAGCCTGAACACACAGTATTTCCCCTTTTGCTTTAAGAAACAGATGGCAAAATCCTTAGTCTGCCAAGGAATTTTATTTGCTTCTAAATTCTGACTGTCCCATTATATGACTTTGTTATATTAAGATTTCAGTGATGCAAATAAGGGTCAAGGCTTCTTTGTTGATGAAATATTAAATCACTCTTTGGCTTTCTTACATCTGACAGTTATTTTCTACTTCATCTTTAAAAGCGGAAGTTCGTGAGCTTTTCATCCAGTGGAGTAGCCAATTTTATTCCTGTTCAGATCCATTGAAACCTGCCAACCATATAAAAACAGTTGCCAATATGGGAGAAGTCTTCCTTGTGTTGTGATAGAAAGGGTTTCACTGTTCAGAGGTGAACTTAAAATAAAAATGTATTCCTCCATTTAAAAGAAAAATGTGTCTGCTTGTTCCAGGTGGCTTTGTACGTGAATGAGGAACAAAGGGGATTCATTTGAAAACATATTAAATCTTAAATTATTTTTTCACTGTTTATGCTTATAAACACACACGTATATGTACATATATATTCAAACACAAATACACATGCATGTGTGTCTGTTGTGAAAATAGCCTCAATTTAATGTCAGCTTTAAATTGGATACAGACTTTGGACTTGTTTTTGGACCAACTAGAAAAGCAAGCAGGGATTTTTTTTTTTTTTTTTTTTATATATATATATATATATATATATATATATATATATATATATATATATACACACACACATATACATATGTATGTATATATATATATATATACACATATACATATGTATATATATATATATATATATATATAAATGCATTTGTTTTTTGGACTGTAATTGAGATTTAAGCATCTAGATTTAAAAAGTATTTGAAATAAGCTGGATTTTTATATGTGAATGTCTCTTGACACTGGTGTGGTTTTTCTCCACCACCTGGGGTCCTTTTCAGTGATACTGTTTTCTATCTAATCATCTATAGCAACAAACATGGTGTCATAGTTAAAAACATCAAAATCCTGTTGATTTTGCCTCTTCTATGTTTGCCAATCATTTCTTTTTCTCTATTCATACTGTTACTGCCCTAATTCAGGTCTTCGGTTCCTAATATCCAAATATTTGCAAATTTCTATCTGGCTGTTTTGCTTTCTAGTTTTTCACTATTCCAATTCATTCTAAAGATCACTTTCAGTATCATTTTTCAAAAATATAGTTATTACCCCATTATTTTTCCTGCTACAAAACCTTCCATGGTTTTTGGAGTAAGTTTCAAATTACTTAGAAACTGCACAGCACTATATGTAGCCACTACCCACATGAGGCTGTTTATATTTAGATATAAATTGAATTAAACGTAAATAAAAGAAATTGAGTTCCTCAATCACAGCCCCATTTCAAGTACTCCACAGCCACATGTGCTACTGACTCCTGAACTGGACCGCACCAATCTAGACTATTTCCATCATCACAGAAAGTTCTGTCTGACATCCTGCCTAGAATGTTATACCAACGCTTCCAGGACCATGTTCCAGCTTACTTTTCTGGCCTTCTCTTTTTCTACACAATGTGTACACACTTGTGTGATCTGGTTATATGGATCTAACCATATAATTGAGAGCATCAATCATTCGATCGACCAACTTTCATTGAGACCCTAGCAGCACCATTTTATTGCAAGCACTTCCATGAGTCAAAACAAGACAAAACAAAATTACTATTATGAAGTTTATACTAATGGGGGATTATAAATATCCAAAATATTAAAAATGTGAAATATCTGGTGGCAAGGGGTGCTAGGAAGAAAGATTTTAAATGGTCATGTTCAGAGAAGGATGGGTGAATAGTCACGTGGGTTGTTCAGGAAAGGCCTTTTTGACAAGGGGATATTTCAACAGAGCCCTGAATGAAACGAGGAAATGAACCAGGTAGCTCTGTGGGGAAGGATAAGCCTTCCATTCTGCTGCCATCAAGCTTTTGTCCTCTTAAGTTTGTGGGAATTTCATTTATAAAGTTCACAGCATCATTAAGTGGTAGCTTGTTATCTTGCTCTAAAGATGTTTGGTCTCAAGCCAGAATGTAATCAGGATCATAGACTTTTAGAGCTAGAGGCAACTATAGAAATCATCTAATCCATTTGCTGATTTTAAGGAGGGGGTAGCTAAGATTTAGATAGGTGAATTGATTTGTCTTAAGTGACCAAGTGGAGTAATAGTAAAATGGCTATGAGAAGAACCCTGGCCTCCTGGCTCCTACTCTTGTCCTGTGTAGGACTGAGTTTTCTGAGCAGAGCAGGTCCTCTTCTAATGGCATTTCATCCAACATTGTTTTGTAATGTTGATGAGATTCCATAGGAATTAACTCTTGTTTATATCAATTAACCCATGGTAAAATTGGTATCCTTATACATTGGTCCAGAGCCTATTGATGAGATTAAGTGAAGACTTAACTGTGACAAGATTGAAATGTGGAAGACCTTGGACCTTACAAGATTAGAACACAAAAACAAAACAAAACAAAAAACCTTTATTTTGGCTTTCTTCAGAATTTTGTTGATATTTATGTTTCAAATGAACCATTTGTTTTTCACTTTATACTGCAGAGTCTATTTGATCATTAACAAACATATTTGCAATGATTTCTACATGTATCAATCTTTTAAATATTAATTTCCCACTACTGTAAAATATTTTTTAGCATTGTAATCATGATACATACACATAAACACATACACATATACACATACACAAAACCCAAACATTTCCTAGTGTGTAGTCCTAAATAGCATAAAGTAATGGATTTTAATTGAATTGTGGCTTTATTCTCCTGATGAAATCCTGAAGAATTGCTCTAAAAATTCGCATAGAGGGTGGCCTAATAGTACATTTTCTACACCATCTCTGAAGGATTAGAAGTCTTGCACTCATCCTTGGTAAGTAAGGGGTAAGACTCCTCTGCTATGTGGAGTGCAAGTTTCATGGCCTGTTCCTCAAGGCTAATAGCTTCGTGGTATAATTTTATTACATTGTCAATGCATAGTAAGAATGGAAGGTGCATCTTTAATCACTCTGAAAACAGTGATTGGAACATGAAACTACAGCTACTGAGAATGTATATCAATTTGTATGTTTTTCTCTATAATTTTTGGGAAAGAAATTATTTTCTTGTTATATCAATAAAGCTTTCTTTTACAGGTGTCCTTTCCATATAATAGACAATCATTCCTCTTCTACAATGTATCTATGATTAAATATCTTAAATGAATATGATAATTATTTTTTTTTATAAACACAAAGGTAAATATGTATTGTAAGTACTTTTAAAAAACTTATTTTATTTTACTTTTTTAGTTTCAGGTGTACAAAGCAATGTAACAGTTAGGCATTTTTCACCCCTCACAAAGTGACAACCCCCCCAATCTACTACCCCTGCGATATCAACTCTAGTTGTGGCAGTTACATTGACTAATCCCCCATCCTATATAATCCCCTGGCACCCTATATAATCTTTACATTATTGATCATATTCCCAAATTATATTTCATATGCCTGTAGCTATATTGTGACTACTAATTTGTATTTTCTAATTCCTTCACCTTTTCCCCAACCCCCAAACCCCCTGCCATCTAGCGACCATCAGTTTTTTCTCTATATCTCTGAGTCTATTTCTGTTTTGTTTGTTCATTTATTCTGTTCTTTAGATTCCACCTACTCATATAAGCGAGATCATAAGGTATTTATTTGTCTTTCTCTGTCTGACTTATTTCACTTAGCATACTATTCTCTAGGTCCATCCCTGTTGTTGCAAATGGTAAGATTTCATTCTTTATGACCATGTTATACTTTATTTCATAAATGTACCACAGTTTCTTTATCCAGTCGTTTATCGGTGGGTATTTCAGTTGTTTGCGTACCTTGGCTACTGTGAATAGCGCTACAATAAACATAGGGGTGCATGTATTTTTTCGAATTAGCGTTTTCGATTTTTTTTTTATAGATACCTGGGTCATGAGGTAGTTAGTTCCATTTTCAATTTTTTTGAGGTTTTCCACAGTGATGGCAGAAATCTGCAGTGCCATCAGCAGTGCATGAGGCTTCCTTTTCTCCACATCCTCGCCAGCACATACTAACTAACCTGTCTCACTATCACTCTGTGTTTGCTTCTATGTATTAGGTAGGTCACCTATGTGTCTCAGTTTTTGCCGGATGACCTTCTGTAGTATGTGTCCTTTATATCAAATTGCTCAGTCTCCCTAATCTCCTGTGTGTGTGTTCCAGAGGTGTCCTTTGTGTTGTGAATGTTCTCCTGTTGTAGTTGAGCCTTGATTGCTTTTGGCACATCACTGGGTGGGATTGACTCCTGTGTTGACTGACTGTGAGGATTGGCTACACCCACAGTGTATGAGCTGCTGTGTGAGGGCTGAGCCCTCAGAGGAGGTGTCACCCCTGTGGGCCTTTGTGCCTGGTGAGAATTCCCTTCGGGTGTGCCGCTCGTCAGTCAAACCAGGTAGTGTTCTGGTTTGGTTTGAAGCTGGCCTCTCTGTTGTATTGTTTCTCATGTCTCTTGGGCAGGGCTCCCATGCTGGGCAGTTTCAGCCCTGCCTGTTACCCATGGCTACCTGGTTGGTGCCTCAAAGCTGTATGCAGTTGGTTGCTGTCTGTGCTGGACCTGTAGACATGTGGGTGCAGCCTGTCTCAACTAAGGCTGGCTGCCACCAATATTAGGCTTGAGGCAGCTTAGCAAAGGTCCAGGGTCCCCTATGCCTGTTGCCACCTTTCAGTTTCTTGTTAAGTCCCAACTGTTGAAAGAGGCTCCTTAGGAGCCTGTGTCTGGCTGGTTGACCTAGTGTTGAGAGTGCCCTCAGTGATGCAGCACTAGCTGGACTCACTTGGAGTTCAAGTAAATCATAAGATGTGAGCGGTAGTTTGTACAACATTAATGCAGATTCAGATCTTACGTCTATGACCACCTTATATTGCCCCCCGAGGACACTGCAGCCAGCCTCCACCTCAGGCTTGCAAATTCCCAAGAGCTGCTCCCAAGTGGTTGCAGTGCTATTTTTGGGGTCACTATTCACCACCAAAATCTCCCCAGGCTGTTGTGGATTGTTTGCTGCTGTAAGACACCTCCTCTGTGGTTTGTGGGCGTGAAGCCGGTCACCTAAGCTCCCAGAGAGCCCCTGGCAAAGCAGCTGTAGGTGGGCAGGGTGGGGTTGCCAAGGGTTACAGGTGTGGTCAGTGGTTCCTACAAATTCCATGTAGTCTTGGCTCCTGGAATGGTGCTAGGCCCAAGACCACCCCACAAAACAAAACAAAAACAACTACAACAATAGAACAAATACACACATATTCAAAACCACATGCAACAATCAAAACAAACAAAAATGCAAAAAAACAAAACAACAGAACATGAAAACAAAAACAAAACAAAGAGGCAAACAAAAAACAGAAAAAAGTAAAAAACCAAAAAAAAAAAAAAAAAAAACCACCAAAAATCAAAACAAAAGAAAATCGGAACAACAAAAAGAAAAAAAAAAGAAGAAAAAGAAAGAGAAGATGAGAAAAAAAAAAGAAAAGAAAAAGAGAAAGAAAGGAAAAAAGAAAAAAAAAGAAGAAAGAAAGAAAAAAATACACTAAGTGCAACCACGCCCTGTCTATGTTGCAGAGCGTGTCTTGGCTTAATGCCCTCTAGCAGTCTCTCCAGGCCACTGGGGTTGTCCTCTGCTGTAAAAACCTCCTAGGTACAGCTTACAGAGGTGGGGGCACCACCAGGTGCCCACAGTGCCACTGGCATTGCAGCTCTAGGTGGGCGGGGAAGGCTTCCAGGGTGCTATGGGGAGTGGTCAGTTGTTTCTACAGAGTCAGTGCAGTTTCTGCCCCAGCCCATGATAAGATGCTGAGAATACCATGTCCAGAGCTTCTGAAACCCCAAGCTTCCCCTGCAGTCCAATGCTGAGCCTGCCTGTCACTGCAGCTCTGATTACCCCCAGGGATCCACCCAGAAAGGTGAGGGTGGGGTGGGCTGCGGAAAGGTGGTTGGTGCTTGTGGCTCAGACCAGCCCACAGCTGTCTCGCCCCCCACACCCCCAGCATTTTCCCTATCACTAGATTGTGGGACTGTTGGTGCAGTTCTCAGGGTTGTAGATATTATGTTTATTAATCTGACACTGCTGCCTGTTTCTTCTGGAGCCCACTTCTAACACTGGGAGAATGGGGGTGGGATGAGCCCTGGGGCAGTGGGAGGCAGCCAGGTTCTGTCTTTGTTTTCTGTTTTCTGCCTGGCCATGTGGTCTGAAAGCTCCTTATATGCTGATCACTCAGGCAGGACTGTGGGTCACAAGGGGTGTGCCCGGAGCCTGAATTTTTCCCTCTCCTGAGCCTGCAGCTCTGTTCTGTGTCCTGAGGCCCCTCGACCCATGGCCCGTGGCCAGCATCATTGCACTTTTCCCTTCCCTCCTCCCCCTGTAGCCAGATTTGCCCACTTTCAGGTGATTCACAGTGGGAGTCTCTCAGGTGTACTTTTGTGATGTGCAGGGAGTTCTTTGTTAAAATTATAGCTATTCAGTTTGTTGTAACTTCCAGAGAAGATTTCAAGAAGCACTCCTTACACCACCGTTTCTGTGACCAATATGATAATTCTTTTGGATATATATGAAACAATCTTTCGAAGCAGTTAAAATGCATTCTGTGGTCCCAATATCTGTCCTTTATGGTTCCCTTTTAGATGTGAACTGTGCCTAATTAGTTTAGTTTTTATACCTTAATTGTAGTATATCCTTAAGCAAATTGAGTATTTGTAGACTACTTATTACAGTTGCAGATAAAGAGAATAATAAATAACTCAATATTTTTTTAAGGAAATGTACACAAGTGAATGCATACACACAGTTAATGTAAAATAGTCTTTCACTAAAAAAGTCTATGGTATTCCTATAAGAGAAAATATTCTGCAATTTGCCAACACATGAAATGTGTTTGAAGTGTCCTAAATTTCTTATCATTTATCTTATCAGTCATTCTCACACCAATGGCAGTCTTTATGGCAAGCTGAGTACATTATTAAGCTCCAAAAAGAAAGTGTGGCCAAAGAGTGTATTAAAATACATACAATTGAACAAACAGGAAAATGTTGATTTTTGCAAGCATAAGATTACTAACAATGCCAAAATTAGAGGTCAGTTTTGGAATAAGCTTTCATATAATGAAGTTTATGAATAAGCATATATAAGTAAAGAAAACTCAATTGTATGTTGAAGTGGTGCTTTTAAAGGAGTACTTTAGTTTTCTTATTAAAATAAAAACAAAAAATACTTGAATTGTTGTTTTTTGGTTTTTTGAGCCCTAATCTTTGGTTTTTCAGATTTTTTTCCCCCTCAAATGCTTCCTATGTGAAATGAAGGTGAAAGGGAATTAAAAAAAAAAAAAAAAAAGGTTTCTAAAAGGAAAATAAAGTGGGAAGATTTTATGTAACTATAGAAAAATAAAGGAGTCCTAAGAGACAATCTAATTATTATTGAATAGCAGAAAAGCAAATGGTGCCAGCAGCCTCTGTAGCCTTTTGTTATTGGGATCAAAGCCTTTATTCCTGGTGATTGGTGGGATTCTTTTGGTAACTAAGCATCCTTAAACAAAATCTAAACTCAAATTAAGTCAAAAGTCTCTGCGATTATGAACCATTTCTTTTCAGAATAATATTTTACTGTGCTTTTAATTTTCCTTAAATATCAAAGAAATTATATGGCGTAAGTAATTTTCAAAGCACCACATTAAGTTTAGGTATTTATTTTCTCAAGCATCAAAATATATGCTTTTTTAATTCACTTTTGTGATGCATTTTATTGTAGAATATGACAGAAGCAAACAGAAAGAGAGAGAGAGTAACCCAGAGACTTTTGAGTTTCTTAGCTGACAAAAAGAAAAGTATGACTTTTAGTAATTTTTCTTTCTTTGCTATATTTTGCATATGATCTGACTGAGCATAGAAAAGGAAATACATTCTCCTTTTTTTCAGCAAAAAGAAAGGTTTGAGGTGCATTTATGTGTTATTTCCAGCTTAATTTTTCTTTTCTTTTAAATAGTAAATTTTTCTGAGATTCAAAATCAGCGTTCAGCTCATATGTCACTAAACATAAACGTTCTAACAGAGAAGTAGGCAAGTATGTTACCCTTGCCGATAGTGAATGACAAGCATGAGGATAAGGAAAGGAAAGATTTATATGAAGATTCCCCAACTAAACCTTGATCAGTGTGACAGCAGTAAAGGCCTGACTGTGAGCACCGCACACCTTGCCCGATTGTGTGTCTTCTGATACACTGTAGCCCTGAACACTTACAAGGTCTGACAGTTAAGTTCTCAAACTCATGCTAGAAAAAGTGCTACATACCTCGTTGCTGAATATCATTATGGTCACCTTCGAAGTACTCCCCTTGGGAAGCTATGCACTGAGGCCAGCGCCTAGTCCACCCTTCAAAGCAGTTTTGGAACTCTTTTTTTGAAATGGCCATCAGAGCTGTCATCATATTACTCTTGATGTCCTGAATATCATCAAAATGTCTTCCTTTCGATATTTCCTTTATCTTCGGGTAAAGAAAGAAGTCATTGGGGGCCAGATCAGGTGAGTAGGGAGGGTGTCCCAACACAGTTATTTGTTTACTGGCTAAAAACTCCTTCATAGACAGTGCCATGTGAGCTGGTGCATTGTCGTGATGCAAGAGCCATGAATGGTTGGCAGAAAGTTCAGGTTGTCTTAACTTTTTCACGCAGCCTTGTCAGCACTTCCAAATAGTAAACTTGGTTAACTGTTTGTCCAGTTGGTACAAATTCATCATGAATACTCCTCTGATATCAACATCGTTGCAACAAGTGACAAACTTAATTGTCAGACCTTCCTATGGAAAAGGCAGGAGAAAGCGAGATCTCTCCTGATGTAATTTCGTCCATTGCTATCACAGAAGAACACATGTTGCCTATGGTAGTAGCTTAATCAAGTCGCTGTCTTCACTGTGACAAACCATCGATTTTATTTCTCCATGGAGAGTCTTGGGTGGGTAATATGAAGAGTGTAGATGTGAAAGATCACAATCGTGTTATTAGTGTCCTAACGAAAACACAAGACAGCTTAAGTGATGCTCAAATTCAGATGTTTGATAAACAGAAGAATGCCAGTTAGCCATGATCTTTGCGTATGTTTTCAATACAATAAATGGATTTTAAATATTAAATATGAGGTGCTGGTTCACATCGTCTGGAGCTTCCTGGGTTAAATCAGAAACTGGTCCAAATTCACAGAGGACAAGGGGAGACTGAAGAAAGAGACAGACCACTCCAGATAGGTAGGTGGCATGTTTAATAAGCAAGGGAACTTACATACGAGGCTAATCATGAGTGGCTGCAAGATGAGCAGAACTCTGCACCCTCCTGCCAGAATCTTAAGTTTATATAGTGTCCTTAATAGGGTTTATTCATGACTACCATCCAGGTGGTACAGCCACACATTATTGTCTCAGCGCTGCATCTTTGCAAATGGCTTTCACTGGGGGAAAGATAGGTGAAGCTGACATCCCAAGGACGGGAGAGACTGAGGGGCCTCTGATTGTCCCAGCCCAGCTTGCAGGTCAACCCGTGGTCACTTTCTCTCTCTGACCTTCTCCAACATTAGAGCACCCAGTGCCTCAGATCTCTTTGAGGTTACTAACAGATATGATTCCTTTGTTAATGTTCTTTTCTGTGCTGCCTTATATGACATTTCTACAATAAGTCATAAAGAATCTTTCAGCTTAAGCAAAGCCATCAAATCTTCATCATTGGTAGGGACCTTTAAAAGGTTTTGAGATGATAACTGTATCTGTAAAGGATCATGTCATGTGAGTTTATTTCAAATACCAGTGGTCGTTTTGATTTGCTTGAGGATAATGAGTGTAGGAAGCTTTGTGGTAATTTTTATGTAAGTAGAAAAAAAAATACACTCATGTGTCTTGGTATTCATTTCAGAAAATACATTTTTTGTTATAGCACATAGTAAAATATATGGTAAGAGCTATCGACAAGTTAATTGTCTTAGCTATTGCTGCGATCATTGAGACAGAGATACCAAGGCTTTTCTTTTTGAAAACTAGAGAATTGTTTGCCTTTACCTGGTTTCGGCTTTTGGAAATTCACCCATAGAATGGGAAGACTTTTCCTGCTTTCAGAATTGTGAAATCTGTGTATGCAGCCCTAAACAACAATTTGGTTTTGCGTGTTTTTGAAATCTGCATAACAGAATTTGCAGTAGGAATAATTTTGTATGGTGTTACTGTCCATGAGTATCATGTTTATAAAATTGATCCAGTCATTGCACGTAGATTTAGCTCTTACCTTTTCTCGCTGCATAAAATCCCCAATTATATGCCTGGCTCACAATTTATTAATCCATTTGACCTTGGGCCTTTGGGTTGCTGGGTCGCAGTTACAGCAGTGCTGCTCCGGTCATCCCTTTGTGTGTCTTCTCATGCACATTTGCAAACATCCTTCTACCCTACGTCTGCAGAAGTAGGATTGCTGGGTCATAGCATGTGCATTCAGAAGTGACTGTTGAAATGCAGTCATGATCATTCTGATTGGTCCACATAGTAAAGCTAGTTGATGGTTCTAGATTCTATGGTTGTTGCAAATTTTGTGGTTGTTTAGTGGCATTGTGATTTTAATTTGGTGTTCCCTCCTTCCTAATGAGTTTCAACACTGTTTACCTGTGTATAGGCTATTTGGATTTTCCCTGCTGTGAAGTGTCTGTCCAAGTGTTTTGCTCATCTTTTTCTTTATTGTGTTCTCTATGGTTTTCTTATTGATGTTTTGAGTTTGTTAAGGATAAATCCTTTGTCCATTTTACAAGTTGCAAAACGCTTTTTCTATTCTTTGATGTCCTTTTACTTTCTTCATGTTGTGTTTGATCATTTTAAAGTGGATGGGTTGTTTTTTTTCTCTCCTTTAGAGTTAGTGCATTTTGTATTTAAATTTTTTTTCCCCCAAGATTATAAAGATACTCTCTTAGGTTACTATGTCAATCTCTTAAGCCTTTGCAGAGTTTTGTTTTGTTTTGTATTTAACGTGTAAGTAAGTCTATAATCCACTGGGTATTATTTTTTTTGCCCAGTGAGTATAGTCCAATTTCATTTATCCAATATAAATACCGAATTTTCCTATTTCTTGAAAAGTCTGATATTTCCCTAATATCTTTTCTCATAAATCCTCAATGCCTCTTTTTATAAGTAACATATTTATCTATGTGTGGGTACATTTTGGGGCTCTCTATTCTGTTTCATTGGTCCTTGTCTATTTCTTTGCCAGAACCAAACTCCTAATTATTGTGACTTTATAATTTACCTTATTTGGGGAAGAAATGGCTTAATCTTGTTACTATTTTAAAATATCTTGGCTGTTTCATTTCCACATAAATATTTGAAGTAATTGGTCAAGTTCAACACATACATATATGTGTAAACTATTAAAACTATTGAAAAAATATTAAAATTTTGATTTTGGGTTGCATAAAATCAGTATATACATTTGGGGAAGAATTGATATCTTTACAATATTGTTTTTTCTAGTCCATCAAATTGCTATATATCTAGATTTATTTACTTCTTTCATATGTCTTGATAAAAAATTTAAAGCTCTTACCGTTTTTTGATTAATTACTAGGAATTTGACAATATTTTATTCTCGTATTAATGACATTCAAAATTCTAAAATCTTGCTTACTATTCTAAACTAGAAATTATTGAGCATTTTCTTAGAATACAGTCACATCATTTTTCTTAAAATTTGTATAAATTTACTCTTCTTTCTTGCTTACTGCACTGACAGCAAATTCTAGTACAGTGTTCATTAGAAATCATGTTAGGCACCCTTTTCTTGTTTCTAATCTCAAAGGGAAAGCTTTCACAATTAAATATGATATTTATGATAAAGTACATTAGATATTATTCTAGATTTAAGGAATTTCCTTCTTAGATTTTGCTCACATTTTTACAATGAATTAACATTGTGTTTTAACAAGTGTTTCATCTGTCTATTTTGAGATGTTCATGTGCTTTTTATTTTTCCTTTAATGTCTTAAGATTGCAAAATAAAAAGATAGATTTACTAATATTAAACCATCTTTCTTTGTATAAATCCAACCTACTCATGGTATATTATTCTTTTTATGTAATGCATATATTGATATATTTGCAAACTTTCTAAGTATCTTCTCACTTGTGTTCATAGGTGAGATGAGCCTATAGCTTTTATTTTTTAGTTCTTTGTCCATTTTTAATAGTAAATATGCATATTTTCTTTTCCAGATCTCTAGAATAATTTATACAAGATTAAAATAGTTTTTTCACTTGAGATTTTAATAAAAATGTTAATAAAAATCTCAAGTAAAAACATCCAAGTCTTCAGTTTTCTTTCTAGGAACATTTTTGTTTTGATACTATTGCCTGAATGATTGATTGCTATGACTACTTCAATCATAATATAAATGAATTTATTTATGGTCATAGGTAATTTAGGTATATTTGTTGACTGAGTTTTAAGTGGCACTTTTCCAGGAATTTGTACATTTCTTCTAAAATTTTAAATATATTTGAATTTCTTTTTCATAATCACCTATACATTTTTGATATCTACATTACGTCATCAATCTCTTTTTAAGACAAAAAGAAATTCTTAACATACTTCAAACTTAGAGAAATAAATTACTGTCTTATTTTAGCCTCTAAATTTTTGGCCTCTTCGTTATAGCCATTTACATTCCCTAGAATATAATATAAAGTACAGAGAAACACGTGTGTCACCCTAGTCCCACTGTACTTTCAGACCAGCTTTAATAAAGATAAGGCCTCTTTCCTCAAAATATCCCATTCTTCACTGATTTTATAACCTCCCAAATGAGCTGGGAAATCAAAATCATCCATCTGACTTCAAGTCACATGATGTAGTAAAATTATAACCAAAATAAGAAGTAAATAAACACCACTTTTATTGTAATAGTCAAGACTTTTCCAGTTACATGAATCAGAATTCCATCTCAAATCAGTGTAAGCAAAAAATAGTCTTTCTCTCTTTGTTTTTTCCTCTCTGTATGTCCATCTTTCCATTAGCCAGTGATGATTGTCTAGTTGCTCTACTCCTAACCTTTATTCTTTATTGCTGGCAGAGATGTCCAGGTGTTCACATTTCTATGGCAAAGCCATGGGAAAGCAATAAAGTCACCATTAGCTCAAATAAAGCATAGTATAATAATTCCATTACCCTTATCAGTGATTGGTTAGGGGTTAGGAAGAAGAGATTTTAGCAAATGATACATGAAATGGAAGTGTCTCTGGTTTGTGGTAGGACATAGTTAAGAATTATTTTTCTCTTAAAAAAAAATCAAACCTATGCCTTTTTACTTTTCATATATTTGGTTTGAGGCATTGAAAGCTAAAGACCACCATTAAAATATTGATACCCTTCTTTAAGGATTGTAATATACTAAAATAAATTCTTAGTATTTTGAGAACATTTACTGAATATCAGTGTCATGCAAAGCTCTATACTGAGGTACTAAAAGGAAGTATGCAATAAGTAGACAGTATGTCTTCTAACCCATAATTGTTTATGAGCTAAAAAGTGTCCTTTCCAGTGCTGGAAAATTATAGCTGACCGGTACCCTGAAGGATGCACACTAATCAATTTGTCTACAGGAATTTCTTGTGAGCACTAAATGAAATGATGTTTTAAAACAGCTAGTGCAGTATGTCATACTCATAGGTGTTAAGCGCTACTCCATAAATGGCAGCTATTTACTTCACTTTTTTGTCTTCCTCAGACTATAACCTTGTGAGTCTATAGAGCAACTATTGTGCAACTATGAGGAACTCCAGTTCCCTCTTCTGCTGATAAATTCTTTTTTGCATTGAGAGAAATCTGAATTTTCTTGCTTAATTGATGTGCATAATAAAATATTATAGGAGCAGAAAATGGAGTGCTCAAGTGATCCTCCCTCCACTGTCTTACAAGTGTACTTCATGGGAGGCAATGGGAAGAAATCCGAATATGCCAGCACTTTTAAGATTTTATTTTCTGATTTTTTTTCTTCTTCTGTGATTTATTACATGCTCAATTCCTGCTGTGTCTTGACACACTTGAAGTATGTGTTTCCGTGCCACGTGATGCTCAGTTTCTTGAAGTGTATTCACATATGCAACATATCTTATCCAGCATAAAAATTAGTCTTTGTTATATAATGGAAGGAGAATTGCACTGCTTTTTAATAAACATTTTAGAAAGGATCAAAAAATTTTACAATTTCCCATAAAACTTCTGTAGACACTTGATGGATTTGGAGACTGGAAATATGTCTGGAAAATTTTGTCAAAACAAAAGTCCAATAATGTAAAATCTGGAACATGAAGAGCTTCCTTATGTTCGTGCCTAGGAATGGGGGGTCTAATATCTGTGTTTTAATCTGGTCTCTACTTTTAACACTGTGCACAAATTCTTACATTTTCTGATCCCTTGTTTTTACAACTAAAAAATGGAACTAGAAATAGGACATTGTCATAGGTTAATTGTGATTAATAAGTGACTAATTTATATAAGATGCCAAAAGAATGCCTAGAACATTTTTAAGTGTTCATTAATTTTAGCTATAAAGATAAATTAACTTCTCGTATCTATCCTTGGAATTTATCCTTATACCTTGTATGAAATATTATTTAAGTTTTAAGAATTACTTTCATCTTGCATATAGAAATATGCGGAACAATTATAATACATTTGGGTGATGGATTATCTCATGGAGCTATTCCTCGCTTATTTTCTAGTCTTAGGTTTCAGGAATTCAAGTTTGAGTGTAGAAAAGAAGTTAATATTCCTAATTGTAAATGCCATCTTTATAGTTTGATTTTTTACCATACATATTACTTATTTGAGATCCTTGTTAACAATTCCTTTCATTTGATGATGAATGAAAACAAATCCCCACGGTGTTTGTTTGCATGATTACATTAAATGTGTAGTAGAGTCCACTTTCTTTGAACTTGTATAAATATACCTTTCATTCTAGGATGATTATAGGAAGTAGGTGAATTTTTCCTCTACTTTCTCTACTCAAATCCAAGATTAGTACAGTGATAAGTATCATTGAAATTATGAAATTTATCTCACTTTTACACTCACTGTTAAATTGCCTAACTAGTTCATCTAAGCTTGTGTGCAGGTCACCTCTGACAAATAATTTAGAAGGTTGTCATATTTGACAGGAAAGCTTCGGTGATCCGTTATTTTCCGCTCTATTAATATTGTCTACTGGACTGTTTTCTGACATCCTAAAATAAATGTGAGCTGTATTTACTATTTCTCAAAACACAGACAACTCAACTCCTGTGAATGAAAAAGATTTCACTGGCTAGTGAGAATTTTTCAAGATATAAGTGTCATATTCACAAAATTTAGTGAGATAATCATTAAAATTTTCATAATGTAATTGGAGCTTACTTTGAATATACTTAAATTTAACTGTTGTGTTACATTCTCTTCAGCTGTATGAAAACAGCAATAATTTTTTACAACCTCAGGTCTTGAAGAGGGCTGACTTTGTGTGTTTCCATTTTAAATCAGCAAATATTTTCTCTAAAGGTTGCAATGTAAAAGCACCATAGGGGACAACTATCGCCCCTCAGGGGAATCTTTTGAATGAGTCTTTCAATTAAGCAAATATAAAGCAGAGTCTTCTTCTGAAATAAGGGATTCCGTTAAAGTAGTTCCAGGAAGTTAACCTCTTTGCAAGAAAATGAGAGCAGCGCAGTACTTCGCTGGGCATAGCACAGTGGTTAAGAGCAGGTTACTTACAGCCAGATGGCCTGGGTTTATAACTCCGTCTCTATTACCTGTGACCTTGATGGAGTTTCTATACTTCTGTAGGCTTCAGTTTCCTCAACTGTAAAATGGGGATAAAAAGAATACTACTTCATTCGGTTGTTCTGAGATACAAATGCATTTAAAAAAAAAAAAAAAACTAATTTTAAAACACGAAGAATTATGCCCAGCATGCTTAGTAAATACTATAAAAGAGTTCATTATATAAATATATAAAGTTATTCATTGCTAAGTTTTGTCAAGTACTAGGTTGACACTCCCGCACCTATATTTAGGGAGACTCCAGCCCCAGGAGCAGGGAGTTGGTGTTTCTGAATAACCCAAGAGGGAGAGGGGGAGAGGATGAGGAGGGAGGAAGGAAGGGAGGGAGAGAAGGAGTGAAGAGAGAGAAAGAGAAAAAGAGAGAGAGAGAAAGAGAGAGAATGATAAACTATGAAGTTTCATGAAGAAAAATAAACCGGGTGCTCTTAGAGACAAAGTAGGGAATACGTCAGATACAGAAAGAATTTGATGAGATGACCTAAAAGTAAAGATTCAAAAATGCACTTTTCTTACCATGTTATAGAAAACAGATGTTGTCGAAAATAGAATGTGGCAAGAGTGGAAGTAGGAAGAACAGTTAATAAGCTACTTTGGTCAACTGATTTCTTATTTGACCTATGCATTATTTATAAGTGTTTGGCTTAATTTCCAAATACTTGGAGATTTTCTAGTTAGTATTTTATTATGGTTTCTGGCTTAGTTTCACTGTGGTCAGAGAATATACTCTAAATCATTTTAATATATTAAAACATGTTGAGCCTTGGTATATATAACAAGAAAATCATCAGTTTTGGCAATTGTTTTATTTGCACTTGAAAGGAGTCATCTGGGGCGTGGGTTATGGTAGAAGAGGGTAAAGGGGGTCAAATATATAGTGATGGAAGGAGAACTGACTGGGTGGTGAGCAGACAATGCAATATATAGATGATGTATTAAAGAATTGTACACCCCAATACACTTTAAAAAAAGAGAGAAAAAAAACAAAACAAACAAATGTATTATGATACTTCTAAGAAAAAAGAGAGGAGTAGTCTGTCACTATAGGGTTCAGCTTTCTATTTATGTCAATGTTATTTGACATATGTCAATATTTTGAGTGTAATTTACCTATTTTTTCTTTGCTGTCAATTGATTTAAAAATTTAAAGCTATTGGAAGGTGCTTATGATTTTAGAATTATATCTTCTTGCAGACTGACCATATTATCATTATGATATGACCGTCTTTGCATGTAATAATAATTTCAATCCTAAAGTTTCCATTTTGGATATTGTACTAAACTAGTGTCTTTCTGTGGTTGTGTGTGTGCATGTTTCTCTCTCTCTTTCTCTCTTTTTTTGTTTACATTATCTTACCTTCAATCTTTCTGTGTTCTTACTTACGTTATATCTTTTTCAAGCAACAGATATACATGGGATTTTTAATTCTCATTTGAAAATAAAAATGTTTAGAGTATTTATTCCCTTTATATTAAGGAAGTGATGTAGTTAGGTGTACATTTATCACTTTATTAGATCTTTTCTGCTTATTTTACTTTTGTTTTCTTTTCAATTTCTTTCTTGCTTTCCTTTAGATCAAATGCATTTAAGTTATTTCATTGTCCCTGCATTACCTTTCTATCTCTACCCCCTTTTTCCATTAGTTTTGGAAAGTTTTTGGTCATTATTCCTTCAAATGTTGCTTCTACTTCATGCTCTCTATTTTTGAATTCCACTAAAAATGATGTTCTATGAAAAAGTGGCTAGTCCAGCTTACAACCGAAGTGAATCACACAGCTATTTCACTCGTTAATTGAAGAGGAAAGAATTGCTCTATGAATATAGTTCTATTATTATAAAGAAATGTGTTTTAAGGGTCAAGAATTCATAAAATTATTACTTTTTATTGCTTCATCATAAATAAAAATGTCAATTAAAAATTGTGATTGCATCTTAATTGTGAGTGCAAGCTGTGAAGAAAACAATGAGTGCAATATTATGAGTGCTAGTAAAGCTTGGTGCCACTGCCTTAATGTGTGCTAAGGCACTGACACTTAACCATCATTATTTTGCCCCATTTGTGCAAATAGTGACAAAATGAAAAAGATAAATAACATCATAGTATTATTACGAAAACATTTTCCATTCATCTAGTGTACGCTTTAAGAAATATTGCCTTGAACCAATCAGGGATCAAGCTGGCTTGGCTGGATGCACATTTTCGTAAGGGTTCCTTTATCTTTGTTCACCAGCCAGGATTTCAGTAGGTCTGGGATGTTCCCTGGGACCTTTTCCTTGGTGGGCCCTAAAGTTAAATCTTTGTCACCTATATAATCCTCCATAATTCATTCTGGGTGATTATATCATTTGGAACTACCGGGTCTCTATTTTTCCCCCCACAAAATTAAATTACTATTTTATTTATGTCTAGTTTTATTTTCAATACAAAATCCATTTTTTTTAATTTTTAGAAATTATATTTTTTCTTTTTAAAATGACTGTTACTCTTAGTGTCTTTCTTTAAAAAAGGTATCTATTCCATACCCCCTAATCACTACAAACATACTTACTGTAAAATCTCATATATATTTTTTTAATTTATAGTTATGTGATTTCTAAATAACCTGATGGCTGTGTGTAATGACACTGTCTCATAGTGATTCAGTTTTTTAAGTGGATATTGATATTTTCTCTGTATGTTTTTCATTTGGGTGTCTTATTTCTTGTAGTTCTTTGCCCATTGAGAAAGTAAGAACTTTAGTAAAAATCATTGTGTTTATTTTTGCCAGAGTCCTTGGTTTCTCACCTTTCTGAGACCCATTTTATATTAATTTTATGAATTGACGTTTAAGCTTTAAAATGTATTTAAAATGCAGACTTGACACTTGTACGTGGGTCAAGACTTGTCTCCCTTTCTCTCAGATATTTTTCTTTAAGTACCTACTTTCCTAAATAATGGTTGAGAGAGGACATAAGGTAGTTTTCTTCCTATTTTTTTTTTTTTTTTTTTAATGTGGAGAACGTCAATTTTGTGCTTTGGGTAAATCTCTCTGATTCAGTTTGGAGCCTCATGGCTGTTCAAGATTGTACCTCCCATCCTTCTGAGAACATTAAAACACAATTCAATATCTCCTAAGGCTTATAGTGAAGACACATTTTCATGAGCTGTCATGGTGCCAGCTCCTTCTCACTGTGGAGGCCTTGAATGTCTCTCATACTTCTGACCCTTGTGAATTTCTTTCTTTTTATTTATTTTTTGTCTTTTATGTGTGAACTTTTTATCATTTCTTTTCTTTCCAAATTCAGCTATGCATTTAAAATATTTTTTGTATTAAATTTTATCCAGAATATATATCCTTTTGCATTTAGATTGGTAGAGAACTTTTCAAATTAGCTTGGTGTACCATGTCAATGGAAGTCTGATTTACAGCTTCAATTCAGTATTTCTTTGGTATGTAGCATGTGGCTTTGTGGCCTGAGGTAGGTTACTCATATCCCAGTTATACTACTTTTAGAACACACTATTGGAGTACATGGAACTATAACCTGCAAAAATAATTCCTCCAGAATTTTAGTTTAAGTCTATTATTGAATTTTGTAATAGTTTCCGGGAAGCAATGTTATACTGCTTGTGGTAGACCAAATAAGGCCCCACCCCTCAAAGATGTCCATGCCCAAATGCCTATCCATATCTCCTATCCATATCCCTGGATATGTTAAGTTACATGGCAAACGGGAATGGAGATTGTACATCGAATTAAGTTTGCCAATCAGTTGAACTTAAAATACGATTATCCTGATTATACTGATGGGCCCTAAGAGACCACTAGAGTTGTTTAAATGATGGATGCAGAAGTGTCAGAAAAGAAGAGGTGATAAAAGAAGCAAGGTTGGAATAATGTTAGGCAAGTGTTCAACCCGCCAATGCTGGTTTTAAAGATAGAAGGCCATGAACCAAGGAAGGTAGGCAACCTCCAGAAGTTGGAAAAGGCAAGAAATGGATTATCCCCCTAGAGCCTCCATAAGGAACTTAGTCCTGCCAACACCTTGATTTCAGTCCAGCGAGACCCATGTCAGGTTTCTGACCTTCAGAACTGTAAGGTATGAAATTTTTGTTCTTTTAAGACATTAAGGTATGGTGATTTGGTATAACAGCAATAAGAAAACAATGCACTGCCAATACCCAAATTCTGTTTTTATTTAAAATATTTTTTTCATTTCAGGGAAATTATATATGTTAATGACATAGGACAGTAAGGGTGGTTTGTAAGAAATGGACAATATCTTCCTCAGACACTGATAATCTGCAGTAATGGGACACTGCCAGCTTTTAGAGTATGGTTGCTGCACTGTAAAAGTTTCTGCTTTGCAGTGAAGAAGGACAAAGCATCCTTCTACCTTCTTTTGTGTTTCTAAAGCTTCTACTTTAGATGTGAAAGGGATTAGATTTTTTTTTTCTTAGACGTTATAATTTAGGGAAACTACATAGTAGTTTTTCTTTCAAAAAAGGGTAAATAGTCTTTTTATTTCTTTTCTCATGGGTATCTCTGTGGGTATTTAGGAGAGACTGTCAAAAACTGTTTCCTTGTTATAATTTTAATTTTGAATTCAAAATTTCATGCAGTACCCATTGAAGTAGCGTGTTAGGTAGCATCAACATGAGCCTGTTGATTGGTATAAACTGTCAAATGATAAAGCTAAAACAATTTAGTAATGAGTTTGATCTTTTATTTCAGGAGAAACGTCCATGGATTGGGGTAGCGCAGTGCCTCAAAAGCAGTGATGTACTTTGTACGAGGGATTTTGGTCAAGCGCCAAGTTTCCCAGAGAGAAGAGGCAATGTGGAAACAGGGCATGACTGGCTAGAAGGTCAGGGGTTTCCTTATAAGGACAGCAGGTCCTATTTTTTTAGGGTAAGGTAAGCTAGCTAAAGCTGCGTTGGAGGATTGTGACTGGTGTAGGTTAGGTTTTTCTGGGCGGTGTTTCTTGAAAGTGCAGGCTGACTCAGGTTTTAGATTTGTGATGTGGGCCTGCCCACTGGGACTGCCTCCATTTCTTGGGTATTAGATATAGGAATTAACTTTATCAAAGTATATATTTTATCATAACTCTGGCAAACTCATTTGCATCAGTATGTAATCAGAGTCAAAGCTTATTTTAATTTAGATTCTGAATGAGATAAAATTAGTACATAAATTCTGACCTAAGAGTGTTTGCAAATTACATTATCTCTTTAAAGATACCAGGACATTGTTACATATTTCTATATCAAACAGTTTAAAATAATTCTGACATTTTTATGTCTCTCTACCTACACCTTCTTTCTTCTGAAATACTTGATTATCCTGTCTCTGTCTCTCTCTCACTCTCATTTATTAAGTGCCTTATGAGCAACTTGGGCATGGTCCATCACCTCTATGTATTTTTGTGGAGGACATCCATCAGTTACATTATTCCGATTAAATGTGTGCCTGGAGATTAGAAAAGAAAAATGTTCTTTATTATTTCTAATGCCTTAAGTACACAGTGAGGTTCAGACTATGGCTCTAGATCATTTTTATTTTCTCTTTGGAAAGGGTAGAAAAACAAACATTTTCGATAATATAAATGTTCTCCCTTTATACACGGAATATGGTCTTTTAAATTGAATATGTCCAAGTGAACTAAAAAGTTGGAATATTGTAGTTTGTATTATTAATTGATTAGTAGCCCATTCAACTATGACTTTGATTATATCAATGACTCATACGCTTTGCCCTTTCTGCATTCACTGGCAGCATAGCTGATTTTGAAAGGACTATTTCTGGCTTCATTGACATTTGTAGCGACCACAATTCCTTTCAGTCACTTACTCCCTTTGATGATACTTTCTTCATTGGCTCAATGATGAGCAATATCTTCAGTATTCATATTCAAGTATTTTGAACACAGACATTGGAGCCATGACCCACTTAATATGCTTAATTATAATAATTCACATGGTAAATGATTCCGTTAAATTTTAAATTAAGTTTTCTATACATGAGTTCAGTAAAGGCTTCTTCCAATTTCAGAGGAAAGTAGAAATCCTGCCCCCCCACAAATATTATTTTTATTTTAAGAAAGAGAACATAAGAATAAGAAAATGGCAACTTATTGGGTCTTAAGTTGATTTATGTTTTGAACCAGAGACTCAAATAAACAGAAGCAATACATATAGTTCATAGATTATTCAAAACAAAGTAACCATTATTTATTATTGCTTTCAAATTATGCATTTAAAAAATGTATTGCTTGCTGATTATTTCACAGTTCTGTCAGGTTATTATACTTAGATGCTCTCGTATTAACACCAATTAAACAGTATGGATTGAATTTTAATTTCCATTTTATTTCAACAGCAATAATGTTCTGAAAAATCTTCACATTTCCCTTTCAAGTAAAACAATCATTTCAACTACCAAATACTAATTAGTGTATAATGCTTTCAGCACTTTAGAAATTTTCTAATCACGTGTCAAATTTGTTCACATTATATTATTAGGAAAATCATTCAAATAATATTTTAGTGCATTGAAGTTTATGAGATGTTTTGTTAACTATCTTACCTGTGAAATATAATCCCAGAATGTCAATCTAGCTCTGAAACAAATCTCTATAGATAAATGGTCATATGTTAGAAAGGTATTTTCCTTTGTCAAGTAGACCCAGCATTAAACTCATAAACATATTTCTTGGTGAATAAAAAATAATAATAGTTATCTTTATATGCAGAGGCAGAAGACAGTGTATTTTTCAGATTTCTTGATTTCAAAAAGTAAATCAACTCTGGTTACCTTGAATAGAAGAGTCATTTTTAGGAGACTGTCTGTTAGGGAATTTCAGGGAATGCTGTAAAGCTAGGCTTAGACAAGGATGCATGTCAGCAGGACAACCAGAGAAATTGCCTTGTGAGAACATCACCATTGGTCCTATTTTTAATTAACTCTTACCGTTATTGCTGCTGATCATGGACACAGGACTCCACCACCGTTGACACAATCTCAGATTTGGCTCTGCATCTTTGTGTAAGTTTCCGAGACTTCAAATTTCAGAGCCTCAGCCAGGAGACTCTGAGTGGTCCTTCATGGGCCAAGGACACCCCATTCTCTACCTGCCAAGTACAGGGAGAAAGAATATTTGCCCTCCCTAGATCTCTGGCCATCTCTCCTTCTGGTGAAATGGCCAGCCAAATACACTGCTTGTAATTCTGCCCACGGCACGAATTTCCTTCTGCACGGTCCTTTAGAGCCACCTGCATGTGGTGGGACTGCTGTAGAAATTCACATCTGGGTAATGCCAACATGTGGCCCGTGTCTAAAGTGGAATTGAATGTCGGGACTCATGGAGCCATAGTTGTGATTTGAGGGAGACATGGCAATGCAGCAAGAGTAGATGGAACTGAGAGTGTGAGTGTCTCCTGCAACCCGCCTTGGGTTCTATTCTATATATACTACTTCCGCTTGGTACTGGAGCATTGCTGACCATGCCTATCTGTAGAGTACGTGAATCTAATGACACCTAATTGATATGGACGGCTTAGTTCACATCATCCTTACTTTAGTCTCTACTGAACGTGGAAGCCAAGAACAGATGATTAAATCAAAACTATTTGTCATGGGAATGTGGCTTTGCTCTCAGAGACAAGTTAAATTTATCATGTTTCTTTCTTGCATGTATATTATTGTGTTTTAGTACAGACATCCACTGTGGAGTTAGCACTAGGTAATGAGGACTAAGTGCGAGTTCTACTTTAGGTATGAATTTGCTTGTTGATATTGGCCAATTAACTTATCCCTATATCTTTATCATTAAAGTAATTTTTGTCATCATACTTCTGGCTCTGTTGGGATTTACTATTTAATCATTGAAAAATATTAGGCATGTTCTGTAACTTTTTTTTTTTACTTTTTTTTTTTTAATCTTTCTGTTGACTCACTCAGGTAATTAGAGAAAATAACAATTTGAATGCAGCTTTCATATTGATCAAGACATTTCTAAGTGAGACAAACTCTGAGTAAGAGAACAAACACACTAAACAAACAGCTAAACAAACTAGGGTGACTTAGTCTGTGTAGCTACCTTAAATCTACACTAAATAAAATGGAGGCTTTAGGAATGCTGGATAATTTTCATACACAAGTATGTGTATTTCCTTTAGTCAGTTTTGTAAATACACTTGCATTCTCTTCAGAAATAAAATTTACCCTGAATTTTCTTCCCTTTTGCATTTCTTCTATGATCTGTTGGGATCACTCTAGATTTATGTTAGTTACAGGAACCTGTAGAAGCTATCAAGCATAAAAGAACTCCAATCTAAAGGGGCACATTTAAGGGAGAGGTCCATGGGGTTTCGTGGATAGCTCAGTAAGAAGCAGTAGCAAAGTTTTTCATAATCATGTATCAGAATGACTGGCCTTCTCTATTGAATAAGTCAAGTCTATAATGGAGGCTTGAGAGAAGAGATGTGTCCTGCTGAGCTAGAAAGGGTAAATGCAGTGGAAATTATGAGTTTGACTCTTTGCAAGTGAAATTAGTGGTTTACAATGCGCAGTTGGTCAAACATAAAGATAAAAATACTTGTTGTTTGGGTAACACAAATAGATACTAGTAATTACTATCAATCTAATGTGAATTTTCTCTTAAGGAAAGAGAAAAGCCATTCTATATGTGAAATCAAAATTGAGAGCTATTTAGAGAATACTACTGAGGAATTCTAAAAAATATAAATAAAAGGGAAAAAGGATTTTCTGAATGCCCAGTGTATATTAGAGTTCTTGTCAGAAACTGAAATTTAATCAGATAAATGAAGAACAAAATTGGGCATGTAATGAAATATTATTGAGACGTGTATGGCATATTTCTGGGATTTGATGACCAGTTTTATGTTAAAGAACCAAATCAATTATTATTATTAAATAAGCAATGACATAAATTCTGTCATCATGTTAAACTCTAGTCAACTAACTTTAGGTAGCTAAGGTTCATGATAACATAATAATTGCATCCGTTTGAATATTTCTAGAAAAAGAAGAAAAGGGCAATGTACTTGGTCTAAAATAATAATTTATGAAACATAAATAATACCTTTATTTACTCAATGTCAAAATTACCTTTCTCTCTAAAAATATTGCTGTTATTCAAAATAACAGCTTTTAAAAACACATATCCTTTGAAATAAGTATATTGGAATATAAGTTCACTCTGGTTTTGTGCTTTATTATTTCTCCATTACCTGCCCAACTTCAAAGGTCCTCAGCAGAGTGAAGCCTCTTAGATAATATTTCATACACACCAGGTTATCTTCACCATCAATAACAGCCACACAGCAACAGCCAACATTTATTGAACTTTTTACTAAGTTCCAATCACTGTGTAAGTACTTTACAGGAATTCTTCTCTTCTTACAACAATGCATAAAGTGATTTCTATGGAAACTAAGAGTCAGAGCAATGGAGTGAATTGTGAATTGACTAAGGTCATACAACTGCTGTCAGTCCAAGGGCTAAAAGCTGGAAATCTGACTCCAGAGTCACTGTTCATTTTAAATCACAGTTGAACTTTTACCCTCTATTTTAGTTTCTGCTTCTGCATAGCAAGCCATCCGTAAACTTAGTGGTTCCAAACAACAATATAGTTTATTATTCTCTTCATGCTGTGGGTTGACTGGTACTATAGACTGGACATTTGTGTTCCCCTAAAATTCATATGTTGAGATGTAACCCAACATGTGACGGTATTAGGATGTCGGGCTTCTGGGAGGTGTTTCGGTCTTGAGGGTGGATGGAGTCCTCATGAATGGAATTAGTGCCCTTATAAAAGAGACCCCTCTGAGCTCCCTTGCCACTGCATCAAGTGAAGACACAGCGAGAAGATGATTTTCTGTGAAGCAGGAAGCAGCCCTCACCAGACTCCAAATCTGCCTTGCCTTGATCTTGGGCTTCCCAGCCTCCAAAACTGTAAGGAATATGTGTCTGTTGTTTATAAGCCCCCAGTCTGTTATTCTGCTACAGCAGCCAGAACAGACTAAGATAGCTGAACTCAGTTGGATAGATCTGCTTCTCATGGTGCCAGCTGGGACTGGAGGCTCCACTGGACTAAGCCACATAAAATGACTTATTCAACCTGGCTAGTGATAGGTGGTGGCTGTTGGTTGGGCATTTAGCTGCTGCTGCTGATAGGAGCACCTTGACTACCATGTTTCCCCGAAAATAAGAACTAGACGGACCATCAGCTCTAATGCGTCTTTTGGAGCAAAAATGAATATAAGACCAGGTATTCTATTCTATTCTATTCTATTCTACTATATTATACTACATTATATTATATTATGTTATATTAATTACATTATATTATAGTATATTAGATCGGGTCTTATATTATTAAAATAAGACCGGGTCTTATATTAATTTTTGCTCCAAAAGACACATTAGAGCTGATGGTCTGGCTAGGTCTTATTTTTGGGGAAACATAGTATCCTTCACTGGAACTCCCTGTCTGCCTTGAAATTCTTTGTGTGGTGGATGGATTCCAAGAGGAAACTTTCTAACCATATGAAGGTAGAATTGCAGACCTCTTTAGGACCAGTCTCATATGTTACGCAGTGTCACTTCTGTTATGTTCTAATGGGTAAGAAAAGGTGAGTCCAGCCCAGAATCAAGGGGAAGAGAAATAGACTCCATCTCTTTTTGGGGATTTGGTGAAAATTATAGGACTGTTTTAATCAACTATACTACTAATTTATTATACTGTAGGTCATGTTAATTTTAATAAACAAAAAAATGAATTCAATATTTGTGTTTTAGTATAATGAAATTAAAATTCCATTATAAATATACGATTTGAAATTATTAACTCCTGGTTTTCATATACCATTTGAATCACAAACTCTAAAGGTACATAGAATCGTTATATTAACTTTTTCATGACTGGTATTTAATAGCACTCTTTGTTGGCCTATTAATGGAAACATTTGTGTTGTTGAAAAAAAAGGAATTAAAAAAATTTTTTTTTGGTCATCATGTTCTTAATTTTTAGTGTTGCTTTAGTAATCTAGTGTGTCATTTATATTGAACTACTTCTTTTTTGCTTTTTTTTCTTACCAACAATTTTTATGTTATGTTTTTGGAATCCTTTGGCAATTGAAGTTTCATTCCAAAGCTAAGGAAGTGATAGTCTGATTCCTTTTCCGTGATAAAGAAAAAGTTGACCAAATTTATTATTATATCCATCAAAATATTATCCAATGAATAATGGCTGAAAATGTGCATGACTAGTTATTGAGTAACTGCAATATTAATGATAAGACTTTAATCCATATATTTCTTTATGACATTAATTATTATTTAATGATTATGTATTATAACTTGCTCTTAAATCACTGAAAGCATGCCAATAAAACTGGGAGCTAATGTAATTATTAGATAATTAATAATGTGATATAAAGATTTAGATGGGTAGTTATATGTAATTGTAAGAGGTATGAAAAAAATCACACCTTCCATCTAAATATTATGGAAAAAAATAATTGGAGAATGAAAGGTAAGTAGAATATAAAATAATCAAATGGATATTACGTAAGTATGCTGTCAAAATGCGGGCTGGTGATTTCTTAAACTGAGTTTACTGCATACAAATTCTTAAGCTAAATATTACCTTTGAAAGTCTACCATTGAGACATAACCAGTTTTTGTTTAACTTTTTGAAATTTATGCAAGAACCATCTCATTGCCTGCAACTTCCTTTTATTTTTGTTTCTTTCAATTTGTATGATAATATTTAAAATGTATTGGCCTTTAGTTTTACAGGATCTCTATTGGGAGTTTTTTATTGGTCATTGAATTTATTATACATAAAAGCCTGAAGGGATAGCTGTTATTAATTATACCCATTATAAAGAAGAGAGACATTTAGGCCTAGAAAGTTGAATAAATTATCTAAAGTCACACATCTGAGAAGTGGTGGATGCTGAATTTCATCTTCTAACTTTTTGTCTCCAAGCCTGTGCTCTTTAGACTATAATATTGTTTCCTGTATAAGTTATTAAATCAGTTAGCTGTGATAATTCTTTCTACAACACACACAATATTAGTTTATTTTTTTTTCATATACCTACTATTGGTGTCAGGCCTTGGTCACAGCAATGAGGAAACAGTTAATGAGTGAAATAGTTTATGGTTGTGGCCTTTATGGGTTTTCAGGTTAGTGGTGTATATAATCAATAAACAAACATACCTCCTTATAATCAAAAGGTGTTAAATCTTCCAAGAGAAATAGAAACAGGCTACTTCCAGATCAGATAACAGGAAACCAAAAGCCTTTCCTAATTAAAATTCACTTGAGCTGAGATCTGAGGAAGAGAGGTTAAAAAAATGAAAAGCAGACAGGGCTTGGTGTGAGTGCCAGCCAGTGAGAAAGCATATGAAAGCTTTGTTTGAGAGAGAGCAATATTCGTGTAATTTAAATAAGGTCAATATGTCTGGATTTCAAAGAATTAGAAGCGGGATATAAAAAATGGTCCACAAGTACCGGTATATAAAGGCAAGGTTATGTTATAGATAACGCTAAATACTTAAAATTTAGCCGGAGATCATTGGGAAGCCATTGATCTGTTTTCAGGAGTGGGTGGCAAATTGAATTTGCATTTTTAAAACTCCATACTGGCTACATTGTGGAGAACAAAGGGAATACAAACAGATGATTTAAAGGTTTGAGGTATTTTTATGTATCCATGTAAACATATGAATATACAGGACTTAATCAGAGGGGACCTCTAGGCCATGAAAAGTATATTGAAATAGTTTGGAATACAGAGATACTTATCAAAATAAAAGGGGTTGAAGATTAAGAATAGAAAAATGGGGGTGAGGGGGTTACATCTAATTCATAGGAACACCAGCATTTAATGAACAGGGTAAGATGACTGACCCAACAGTGGAGAATGAGATTGGCCAAAATGAGGGATAAAAACCAGATGAAGATGAGTTTTTAGTAGCAAAACAGAAAGAGTGCTTGAAAAAAAAACAGGAAATGGTTAACAGTGTCGAATACTGTTGATAAGTCAAGTGAGACAGGAAAGGAAAAAGTAATTTGGATTGAATAATAGAGTGCACTGGTTACTTTATTTGGAACAATTTTGACAAAAGCTTGGGACGGAAGCCAGACTGGCGTGGACTAAGGAAAGGGTGAAAACAAGGTGAGGAAAGAAATACAGGCAGAAAAAGCAACTCTCCCAATATATCAATCTTTTAAAAAGGATAAGAAAATTAGATTTAAAACTAAAAGAAGATGCCCTGTCAAAGTATTTTTAAAGCTCTATAGAGGTATAAATGGTTCTCAATAAACGGCATGTATTTGAAATCTATTATTTGACAACTTTTGAAATATGTATACGCTTGTGAAATGATCACTCTCATTATAATACATAAAGCCATTAGCCCTCAACTGTCCTTACGCCCCTTTGTAGTGTCTTCTTCCTGCCCTTCCCTCACCCTTTGCCCCATCCCAAGATAACTGCTTATCTGTTCTCTGTCAATATAATTCGTTTTTCATATTCTAAAATATTATATAAATGAAAACATAGAGTATGTTAATATTTCTTATCTGATCTGTTTTATTTCTCGTAATTATTTTGAAAGTTGTGGTTTTTGTGTATGTCAAGAGTTTATTCCATTTATTTTCTAGTAGTATCTCATTATATAGATATACCACAATTTATTTTTCCATTTACCCGTGTCTGCATATTCGGGCCACTTTCAGTTTCAGACTATTACAGATCTACTATGAATATCTAGGTACAAATCTTATACAGACACTTGTTTTATTTGTCTTGGGAAATAACTGGGAGGTGAATGGCTGGGTCATATGATAGGTGTTTTAACTTCTTAAGAAAGCACCAAATTTTCCAGAGTGGTTGTACTTTTTCTATTCCCACTGCTAGTGTATGAAAGTTCTAGTTGCTCCATATCCTTACTTGGAATGGTTAGTGTGTAATGTCAGATTTCCTAATAGGTATGGAGTGATACGTATCTCACGGTGGCTTTAATTTTCATTTTCTTAATCACATTGACATCTTCTTATATCCTTATTTGCCATCTCTATTATTTTCTTTGGTAAGGTGTCCATTCAAATATTTTCCCATTTATTATTTGCATTGTTTGCTTTCTTTGTGTGAGTTCTTTGTATATTTTGGACACAAGTCCTTTATTAACTATATAAATGCAAATATTTTTCTCATACTATAGCTTGTCTTTTCGTTCTCTTCACAGTGTTTTACATCTTATGAAGAGCAGAAGTTTTTAATTTTGATAATGTACACATTATGTATTTTTTTTCCTTTTGTGTAACATGCTTTTGATGTAATATTAAATAAGTTATGGCCTAATTCAAAATTCACAAATATTCTCTCCAGTGTTTTCTTCTACACATTTTAGAGTTTTAGGTTTTTACATTTAGGTAAAAAATCTATTTTAATTTAATTTTATACATGATGGTAGGTATGGATTAAAGCTTTTTCACCAAATTGTGGGGAAAAAGATTAACCTTTAACCTTTGAATTGTCTTAGCAAAAATCAACTGTCAAAATTTTTCAAAAATCAGTTGACTGTATATATGTATGGGTCTATTTATGGACTTGGATCTTTGTTGTAACTCTATGAAACTGCCACACTGTTTAATGGATATTATTTCTTCCTTAAATATTTAGTAGAATTTGGCAGTGAAGCCATCTGGGCCTTGGATTTTCTTTGTGGGAAGATTTGTTTAACTACAAATTCAAATTTTTAACTACAAATATAACTACAAATTCTATTTAATAAATACAGATCAATTTATCTTATATATTTCTTCTTGAGTGGCCTTGGTAGTATATATCTTTCAAATAATTTTTCCACTTAATCTAAGTAGTTGAATTAAATAGCAGAAGATTTTTCATAATATTCTCTTGTTATCCTTTTAAAATATGTAGAATCTATAGTTGATGTTACCTTTCTCATTTCTGATAATAATTTATGTCTTCTTATTTTTCCTGACAAATTTTGGCTGGAGGTTTATCAATTTTATTCATCTTCTTAAAGATCCAAATTTTGGTTACATTTAATTTCTCTCTAGTTGTTCCTGTTTTTTGTTTGTTTGTTTGTTTTTGCTTACTATGGGCTTAATTTAGTCTTGTGTTTGTATTTGAAAGATGAAAACATTGATATGAAACCTTTTTTTTTATTCTCATAGGCATTTAAATTTAATGTTTCCCTTAAGTACTGCTTTAGTGGTCTCTAAAAATTCTGATATGCTGAGTTTTCATTTCCATTCAGTGAAAAACACTTCCCAATTTCTCTCTTGATTTCTGTTTTAGAAATATATTACTTTCCAACTATTTGGATATTTTGCAGTGATCTTTCTTCTATTGATTTGCAATCTAATTTTCATTATAGTGAAAGACCATGCTATGCATGATTTAAATATTTTAAATATTATTGAAACTTGTTTCATGGCCCCAAAGAATTCTCACAATTGTTTCAACAATGTTGCCAACCTGTTTTGATATCACAGGGATTTATTCATTATGAATTTGTACCAACTGGAAAACAGTTAACCAAGTTTACTATTTAAAAGTGCTGACAAGGCTATGTGAAAAAGTTAAGACTACTTGAACATTTAACCAAGAATTCATGGCTCTTGCATCAGGACAATGCACCCAGCTCACAGGGCACTGTTTAAGAGGGAGTTTTTAGCCAGTAAACAAATAACTGTGTTGGAACACACTCCCTACTCACCTAATCTGACCCCCAGTGACTTCTTTCTTTACCCGAAGATAAAGGGACTATTGAAAGGAAGACATTTTGATGACATTTAGGACATCAAGGGTAATACGACAATAGCTTTGATGGCCATTCCAGAAAAAAAGTTCCAAAATTGCTATGAAGGGTACACTAGGCACTTATGCTGGTGCATAGCTTCCCAAGCGTGACTGTAGTGATATTCAGCAATGAGATATGTAGCACTTTTTCTAGGTGAGTTTGCAAACATAATTGCCTGCCCTCTTATGTTCAGTCTTGATATATATTCTATGGTAACTTGTATATTCTGTTTCTTTTGAGCGACTTCTCCGCTCCAGAATTTTATGTCATTATCATACAAGTTGTATCTACATGTGTTATAAGTCCATAATCAACGTACTATTTCTGCTTTAAAAAGTCAATTATATATTAAATTTGAAAAAAAGAATATTTATTCCCGTATTCAGCATTTCCAGTGCTCTTAATCCCTTTGTTAAGATTCAGATTTCCATTTGGTATCATTTTTCTGTTGCATGGAGTATTTCCTTTCACATTTATGATGCAGTTCTGCTGGTGAAAAATTCTTTCAGCTTTTGTATGTTTAAAAGTGTTTATTGCAACATGATTTTTGAAGTTTGTTGTTTTTTTGTTTTTTTGATGAAGAGTTAATTCCGATGACAATTTTATATTTTCCTTTTCTTTCTGTACTTTAAATATATTACTTTACTGTCTTCTGGCTTGATTGATTCTAAGGAGATGTTTGCTGTCATTTTTAATCTTTGTTTTTCTGTACCGATATGCTATTTTCTGGTTGCTTTTGAGATATTAATTATTGGCCATTAGCAATTTCATATTCATGTGCCTTCATATAAAATTTTTCATGTTTGTTGTGCTTTAAATTCATTGATCATCTTGAAACTCTCAGCGTATAGCTTTCATCAAATTTAGAAACTATTTGGGCATTATTTATTCAAATGTTTTTTCTGTTTCCTTTTTTTAAGACTCTTATTACATGTATATTATGCTGCTTGAAATTGCTCTTTAGTTCACAAATGCTTTATTCATTTTTCCTTTGTCTGTTGTCTCTCTGAATTTCATTTTGGATAGTTTCTATAGCTGCATCTTCAAATTCATTATCTTTTCTTCTGTATTATATAAATCTGTTGTTGATCCTATATATTGCATTTTTATGGCATACTTTCCATGTTCATATTCAAATTGCACATATTTTCCTTGTCTTTACTTAATATGATTCATCTTTCCTTTATTTATTTGAGCATATGGAAAACAATTATAATACTGATTTAATGTTCTTGACTACTAATTCTGTCATGTGTGTCATTTCTGCATTTACTTGTATTGATTAGTAATTCATATTTTCCTGCTTCTTTGAATGTCTGGTGACTTTTTATTGAGTTCCAGATATTTACCCTTTCGGGTACCATGTACTTTTGAATTACTGGGTTATAGTCTTCGGCTTTATTCTGCAGTGTAGTTATTCAGTAATATTTCAATCTATCTGAACTTTGCATTTTAAGCTCTGTTAGGTGGAAATACAGGGCCCATTTGTCTAGGGATTATTTTGCCCCCCGTAATGAAGTGTTGCTTTTTGAATTATGAGATTTTATCAACACTGGTTGGTGGGAGCATGAATATTCTTGACCCTGAATAAGCTCTCAGAATTCTTCTCTTTGCTTCTTTGTGTGGTTCATTCTCCAGCCTTGGGTAGTTTTCTCACATTAATTCAATGATCAGTGCTAAGTTATAAGTACAAGGAGGATCCTCGAAGTTCTGCCAAGCTCTCACTCTGTGCACCTTTCTTCTCGTGGCTTCTCTGTCCTGAAATCAGACAGAATCTATGAATTCCTAGCTCTATCTCTTTGACTCTAGGAGACTGCTAGGCTCTGCCTGCATTCTTTCTACCTGTGCTGCAGCCTGGAAACTCTAGTCAGGGAACTGGAGTAATCGTAAGGCTACCTTGCTTGTGTCCTTTCTTGCAGGAATCACTGTTTTTATTTGCCTGATGTTCAATGTCTAAATAGTGCCTGTTTTGTTGTTGTTGTTGTTGTTGTTTTTAAGTTTCCTTAGTTGCATCAGGCAAAGGGTATATCCAGTGTCTATTATTCATTTTGTCTGGAACTAGAATCATGTTTGTTTGTGTTCTAGATAGAAGAGATTTAAGTTTTAAATATATGATGATTAGTATCTTGTATAGTGCTGTATAACTGTAAAGAAGAAAGAAAATAATATGTATATTTGATTGATTTTTTTTCCATGTCTTGAGTTTTGAAGTGTAGCAGCCATTGACTTTGTTAACTGGATGATCAAAAATATTTTGATTTAGAAAATAATGTGAAACAAAGTTTTACGTACAATTAAAGATAAAACCAAGACCAATTGAATCAATTCTACGAAACAAAAAAAAAACAAATGAAACAAAACAAAACGAAACAAAACAGCTACTACTTTTCATTAAAGTGCAGTCATTTACCAGTATAGGCAAATTATTTGATTCTTCTCTCTGGAGAGTCAAGTACAAGCAGAAATTTAAATTTGAAAGAAAATTCCTACCTCACTTCACCTTGTGATGAGGAGCAGCAACTTTATGAAATATTTATTTGACCTGTTTCTAATTAGTCCTTTGTACTTAGTACTTATTTAATGTGCCCTCTTTACTTTTATTCTAAAAAACACCTACCCACCCCAATGTAAACTGTGATTAAAAAAATACTTGAAACTTAATGGCATAAATACAGCAAAATATTATCTTCTATTCAACTTGTGACTTTTTTAAATGTAGTTTGACATATTCATTGACTTTTTTGTTACTTTATTTCCTTGTGATATTTATCATGAATTTCTTGCTTACCCAAATCCACAATTATTTATGTGTATTCATTATTTTTCCATTCATTGAAACACTATTTTTATCACCTATGCTAAGAAACCATAATTACTTCTTAAAGCATTGTAGGATGTTTAATGTAATTCTATCTCAAACATACTCATATCTACCTCAGACTTAACCAGCAACACTATTTTTAACCTTCATCTCCTTTATAAGAAAATGAAAATGCACCCCTACATGACTGGGAAATACATAAATATCCTTTGTGGATAAAACTGTGATACATATGAATGAATGGCCTCCATATTAGGCCAAGTATAATAACGTGTTGACTAATTGGAAAATACATTTATTTTATGGGGAAAAGTGTCTCTCATAAGAACGAATGGACTGGAAATTAAGTCAAATATAACCCATTTGGCTATATAAAACCTGGGTAAAGGCAAAAAGTTCACCCACCCCGTTAAGTGGTGTAGTATTTAGAAAAGTTTGATTTAAAGAACAGAAACAAAGGCCAATATGCAAGCAAACAGCAAAAAAAAAAAAAAAAAAAAAAAAAAAAAAGCAGAAAAAAAAAAAAAACAAAACACAAAACACAAAATAATACTTTAGGAAATCATTGATGGCATTGGAAAATATGACCAGGTTGGTTGAAAACAATTTATGCATTGTTATATCACAATACATTATCTCCAGTAGCTTTTAGCAATGTCTTAATGAGAATAAACTCTCAATTATGTTATTGACAAAAATTTATCCGACATACTGCTGTTAGAATAATGTTCTTAAAATACTCTTTTTATCATATTATTGCCCAGCTTGAAAACCAGTAATGGCTGTTTGTTGTTACTTTTTGCCCTGCTACTTCAGTTCTCTGATGAGTCGAAGAAAGTCATTGTTTTCCCGTTTCTTCATCTTGTTGTGATGGTAGCGGTGAGGACAGAAGGACAGCTCCCAAGTGTTTACATGTCAGCACTGATGTTAGAAGTCCTCTGGTCTGATTATTTCAGTCTGTCAGTTTACTTTGATGTACAGATATCTCCTGGGTCTCGAGAGCTCATATTATGGCACTTCACTTTTATGAAAGACCTACATTAGTACCTCTTTTCACTAACTGAAGGAAATCCAAAAGGATTTCTACTTTTAGGAAAAAGGACAGAAAGCAAAAATAACATTTAGTGTGTGTTTTGCAACAAGAGTGTCACTGTGTTTACCCTATGTTAGTGTTATTTTAGGTTTCATGTGCTATTTGATATGATTTGGTAGGTTACCTTTCTTGTCTAGGAATGTTCAAAAAATTTTCCATGTAAAAGAATGGTAATTTTCTCTTTGCTTTACACCATTTTAGCTTACAAGAGATTTCATAGGAATACTTTACTTTTGGATAATGGGGGATACCTATATTTCAATCTATAAGTACGCCCTTCCCTGTATGATACAGACCTTGAAAGTTGAAGAAAACAAATAAGCTAAAGAGATAATTGTAAATTTGAATATTTTGAACCTACTCAATGTATATTAACCATAAGAGAGTTAATACTAGATTAATACTGCATTTTATAATGAAGGCATTTGAGTGAAGTTGTTTCCAATCTTATAGATACGTTGCTATTAATAGAAAATAATAAACAGTTTGGGGTTGAATATTGTCATACATGCTAAATTCTCTGTTTTGATACTTGTAATTTCAAAATGGTTGGCCGTGTACATATCAAATAAGGCTCCCATCACAGGGAATGAACGCTGACTTAAACAGTTCACTCCATTTAAGCATCTTGCCAAGGGACTTCAATTTAGTTACAAATACTTCTTGTAGTATTATTTTTTTAATACAAAATTCATATACAAAATCGAAACCCAGATTAGACTCTCTCAAAGTGCTCTATCAAATATAAGAGAAAATGTGTTGTTCTTGGTTAATTTCAGCTTGAAATTCTATAATAATTATTTCTGGCATTTCAGATGGGCTGAACCCTCCAACTTTACAGTTCATAGCCTGAAATCCTCCTAAAGCTATAGGACATATAATTATTTTAAGTGTTTACAATTCAAAGGATTTTTATTTTAGAATTCTGTGAAACCCCTTGTGATAATTAGAGATTTGTTTAGAGCAAAGTGACTACATTTTTAACTATGTGGTTTGGGAACTGGAAGAGGCAAGCAGGCAGGCAAAATGACAGTGACTTCTACATCCCCAATTTTCCCAAATCAATCCTCTGAATATGGAATTGGATTTTAACAATGTCAACAAAAAGTTTGTCTTTAGTGATTGTTCCTTTGTTTATTTATTTATTGAATTTGACTTTCACAGAAAAAAGTATCAACACAAACAGAAAATCGATTTCGAGATTCATACTGTTTGCCAACTTGTTCTACAATAATCATGGTTTGAGATGCTGAGTTTGAATCCTATTTTCCAGCTATGTAACTTTGGGCAAGCTGCTCAATCATCTTGTGCCATTTTAAAATTAAGATAGTATATTACTTTGTGTTTTTCATGAGAGTTTGATATGTAAAATGATTTGAACACTAAACTTTTTCTTGTAGGTATCAACAATGTTTGATAATACTGTTAAGGTTTTGGTGTAATAATTCACAAAACATACTATCAAATTCACATCATAGTTTATTTACAAGGAGTTTCACAGAAGAGAATTGATTAGAAATAATAATAATAACTGCAATGTAGAAATCTTATTTTAGTATATGTCAAAACCAATGCTGGAACTCCTTGCATGAACAAGAATATTAATCAGTTTTTTAATTCAGCCCTTTCTATCTTTCTACACATAGTGACCTTTCTTTTTTTCCAAATTTTATTTTTAAAAGTATGACAAAATCTTGATATTTTTATTTGGAGTAAAAATCATTCAGCTATCAAAATATGAGTCATATTCCTTCTTGTTATTTTGTTTATTAAAGAGACTCAGATTACAAAATGTTTCCTTTTTAACTCTTTCTAGGATACATTCAAAACACACAGGAGGAAAGGCAAAACGTATCAGATGACATTAAATGTGTTAGCATGTCAAGACAGCCTAAATTGGAAATGGCTTTTTGATTAATGTCCATGTTATTTTATCAGAAATATTACTCTTAGCAGTGTTCTATATACCTTTGGATTTAGGATATTATGTTCTCTTTGTAAGGTTTGTAAGTATCCACTTTCCATATCTTTCTTCTCTTTAATTAGATAACTCTAGTCTCCTTTCTTTCCTTTATAGATGTCAAGTTTGTTGTTACTGGTTTTGCAAACATCTGCTGAGCTAGTCCCTAAAAAGAGGGACACAGCAGAAGCTTGCGCCAGTGATTTAGACTCTTGCAGGTGGGCTTTCATCTTCTGTCATTACTTGTTGACAACCAATAAATACGCTGGTTAGGAGATGAGCTCTAACATTCTTTATCATTGCTGAATGGTAACACATTTTGTTTCAGTGCTGTGCTGTCATCCTTTGAGAAGAATAGCGTTTGTGATCACTCATGTAATAAAACAATTAGGAGTTCCCCGGTAATGCTGAAGCTTTATGAAAGACAGCACATTGTTATATTTTCATATTTTGAAAGATGAGCGTTGAAGATACCTAGAAGCTTGAAATGATAAACCTGTACATGTTGGAAGCTCTTATCTTTCATGGAATTCTTGGTGTCACCATGCTGTTGATGTGCAACCCCAACTGACTACTACCAGGTACTTTTGATTAAGGATAGATCTAGCTGAGTGATTTGTAATGAAGAAAATATTGATCAGTTTATTTCTGACCACACCACCTCTAGGATCTCTATTAGATTATTTTAAGAAAGAAGAAGGTATTACCATTGTTTGTCAATCTGGTTGCACCTAAGAATCATCCAAAGGTATTTCTGAAAATTACATTAGCCAAGGAATCTACCTCCAAAGGTTCTCATTCAAATCAATGTTGATGGAAACTAGGAACTTCGATTTTAAACAGTATTTTTATATTTGCCCAGGAGGTAAGAGAATCCAATCGCTGTGCACTATACATGTCCCTTTAGATTGATTCCTATGGCCCTGAATTCAAAACTCAAGTGTTCTACCCCCCCGCCCCCAGCATCAGGCTTTACTTCTGATAAACAATAGCAATGATGAACAACATTGAGATTGCTTAACATAATATAATATAATATAACATAATATAATATAAAAGTCACTGTTGAACTTTGTTTTTTTGTTATTGTTGTTGTTTTTTTTTTTCTCTTGATGAGCATAACTGAGTTTTTGAAACAGAAAAAGTCTCGCAATTAACCCCATTATTTACAGCCACTGTGAATTGCCTACAGAGTCTAACACTTGCTGGGTCAAATGGTGTCTGAAGAAGTATTTGTCATTTATTTTCTCTGCTTGATCTCTTTATGTTGAAGAAATCTACTCAATATAAATAAAATGTGATGTGCCATGACTGATGAATCATGTTACTATGCATTCCATGTAGTTGATCCATTTGTTAAAGTTATAAAATATTTTTCTCAATTTTATAGCTTTAGAAATTAAAACTCAAAAGATTTTTCTCTGAACATCAATGTATGAAAGCAGTTAAAACATATATATATATATATATATGTGTATATATATATATATGTGTGTGTATATATATATATATATATATATACATATATATATTCCTGAAATTATGTATTTATTTTTAAATAATAGCATACTGTTTACTTCAATTAATTTCTAATTTAAGCTTAATTCCCAGAGTTGCATAAGTGTTATATTAAGGATGTATACCAGAGACTCTTAAATTCCATGATAGCAATCATGCACACCAATTGTGAGTGTCTGGTTAGTTGACTGTTTTCTTTAGATGAGTTATGCCAGCTATACATATTTTTGAGTCATTTCTATACCATTCTATACTGTAGTTTAAGAAATTGGTAGAAGTAAAGCTGTTTCCAATGACTTTATTATTCTTTTTAAAACATCAAAAAAAAAATCAAGTAGGTTTACAAAAATCTTGACTTACTTGAAAATATTTGCTTGAAAATTTATACTTTTAGATTTAAATGCTATGCAATTTAATTGTGCTATCCATATGGTGGTAATGAAATGTATCAGGAAGTTTACTTTGTAATAACCTAAAGACCCAGATTTAAACTAGAATAATCAGCATTTTCTTTCAATACTTTGACAAATGGTACTTTGCCATAGAAATTGACTTTTTCACACATTGTCATATAATGCGTAGCATGGATTTTTATTTTTATTTGGAAAACAAAACAAGATGTATAGGTTGTTTTTCATGAAAAAGTGTCCATCCTCTGAATATAGGTTATAATTATATGGGTATAATATGGTGGCTTAGAGAGCATTTGCAGAACATTCTATATACTTAGTGCAAGTTTTCACTGAAATAGGCACTAAGAAAAACAAAAACTCTGAGAATGAGGCCTGGAGTGTTATATTCCTACTTCTAAAATTCAGTGTCCGCTGGTAATTGTGGTAAAAATGTTAACAAAAACGAGCACTCTCCTGAGGAGACTACTTTACTCCGTTCAGGAGTAGTTTGTTCTTTCACATGGTGGGTACATCACTATCCAAAAGTATGATAAATGCTTTTTCAGTTCCTGAGCAACTTCCATGCTGTTATTTCTTGACTGACTTTTTAAAAACCTTTACCCACTTAGGGCCCATGTGATTAGGATAAAATGCTTTTACCCCTATGCACCGATAATAGCTACTATTTTACTGAAAATGTTGCCCCATGGGTCACAGTATTACTACTGAACTTGTCAACCCACCCAACAATCTGACTTCTCAGGTACTTGAATTTCTCATGTCTAACAACTTACCTCTCATAATTCTTTCCAGTTATCTACATCCTAGAAATGAATGCCCACAACTGCAGGACTAATAAATTAGTGCATTTGGCTATCCCTCTTCCAATAAAACTTTTCTTAACAACTTCCTCTCTTGTGTACTCGCCCTGTTATTTTTTTCCAATATCACATTGGGTCCTTAAGTCCATCCTATGCTTCTAACTTTTTCTAGCTCTCTCCACCCTGCTATCATAGATTTTTCTAACACTGAGGATGACCAGTTAGCATGGTTTACTCTGGACTGAGGGGTTTCTGTGGCCACAGGACCTTCAGTGCTAAAACCAGGACAGTCCTGTCAAACCCAGGTCAGTTGGTCATGTCACTCAACTACGTCAGCCCTTATGTTAACTGTCCTCGCTATGGTTCTACCAGCCTGGTAAAACCATGACCTGGTCGTGGAGAAAAATCTCTCCTCTGGTTAGACTAGCTCCACTGTGAACTCATAGTCTGTCCATAATACTACCTGAGAATCCAATATTATTTGTATCAACAACTCTTTTCTTGGCTTGCTATAGTATGTAGTTTACTTTCTTCATAGCTGTCTTTATACGTTATGCTCCTAACTGCCACACTGCCCTCCCCCTGCTTCCCTGAAAAACAACAACAAAAACACAACTTATCTAACAGACTCAGTGAACTTACTGCCACCAAGCCTAACTTTCAACTCTACCACCTCTATCACCTTTTACTTAGAATAGAAAAACGAATCATTTCTTATCCAAAGCTAATCCTTTCATTTGTTGTCTAAATTGGTTTTATCCCGCCCGTCCCAACCGTACCTCCAATTGGACATCCGATCTAATTTATTTGCATTCCAGAGTAGCCCTGAAACCGGTCCAATTTTATGTACCTCCAGTGCAAACACCCATATCTTAACTCGACCATTTATGGTAGCTTCATGACTAGTCATCTGTCTCCAGTATGTCTACTTTCCAATTGTTTCATGACATTGAATTCAAGTTATCTTTGAATAACACAAACTAATTAAATCTTTCTTCTTGAATAAAAATAATTCAAATACTTCATTATGCTTCACATAGAACTTCAAAACATTAACATGATCTGCACCATCCTATGTTGTCTGGCCTAGGATTATGTCGGTTTTATTTCTTCCTCTTTTCATCTGTGCTCCACACATACTAAACTTTTTCTTGTGTTTCCTGGAACAAGCATGCTATTGTTTTATTTAGAGATTTTGTGATACGTTGTTTCTATTTCAGCCATCCCTCTTTAACTAACTGTTACTCATTCTCCAGATTTCACTTTACATGTTATCTTTTAGGAATCCTTTCTTAGAGTCTTGGACTGGTTAGGAGCCCCCATTATTTGCTCTCTTGTACCATGTTCTTCCCCATAAAGTCACCTGTCACAGGCGCAACATCTGTCTCCCCTACTTGACTGTGAATTGCCCAAGAAATCTTGTCTTTCCTTTTTACAGTTGTGTACTAAGCAACAATTCCAATGCTTAGGACATAGTGAATGAGCTCTTTACATTTGTGAATAAAGTAAATAGATGATTAAACTTAGTTTTAAAATTTTCCTTTTGGTATCTGGTTGTATTTATTACCAGAAATATATTATCAGATAGTTTGGGAACATTGAACGTGGTTTGCAGCCATGGGCAAAAACAAATCAAGTACATGCATTTTTCTTAAAAGGCAAACCTACTGACTACAAAGGAATACTCATGGTCTTATAAGAAAACGTCTATACGTATGAGAAGTGAAAAAGAAAGTGTTTTTAGAATCATTGGCTTCTGGTTGAAGAGCTGTAATTGAAGAGCTGTTAAAGGGAACACCACCATGTAGAAAGAGGTCATTACATGATAGAGATGTTCAGCAATCCATTTGACATGTCTCAGACGCTATAGTTATATCACCCTCCTCTTAAATGTCTGTTGCAGGAGCAAGGTGTTCTAGAATACAAGACTATTCCTTAACTTTTGATTGTCAAAAGACTACTGACAAGTCAAATAAAACATGTGGAGGAGAAAGATTGCACAAACAGGTAAGGTTACAATGTTAAGTTACAATTCAGAGGAGTTAAGGATGTTTCCTCTTCTGTCACTGAAAGAAAATTTATACTCACTCACACTTAATACAACACACACACACACACGCACACACACACAACACACAACACACACACACCCTGACCATGGCAGTTTAATTCCATAAAATCTGAAGTAAGTATAGGAATCAAACCTTTTGAGTTATGAATTTGGCACTCATGATTTTCAAACAAGTGTAAGAACACATCCTTTTGAGTTATGAATTTGGCAGTCAGAATTTTCAAGTGGTATTTGGGGCAGCGACATGAAACAGGGAGGCAGTTTGATAGCTTAGAAAGATTGCTGTCTTGAATAGTTTTAGCTCTGCCATTTGCTTGCTTCGTGACATTGAGCCAAGAACTTTATCCTATCTTGCTTTACATTTCCCATCTATAAAATGAGGGATAACCACAATTGCTTGTTACTCGTTTATTATAAAGGTCAAATTAATATGAAGTGGTATGTGCTAAAATAATGAATTATAAGCTGTTTAGTTCTGTTGGTTACAACAGCTATGGAGCTTCCTCCTCCCTCTTAAAGATCTGCTGAAGGTAAGGCAACTCCTGTCAGATTCTGGCAATGAAGGGTAGAGAAACTTAATTTGGTTTATTGTTATACTTGGGGTCCCACATTTATGGTGACTATATCTCCGCATGCCAGCCCTTAGGGAACTTATCCTGCGTTTGTTTTGTGATGTACTGCCTAAACACCAGTCCCTGGGATTAGGGGATGTGCTCATGGCAAAAGTAACTTCAAAAGTTATATAATTATTTTGGTTTTGCTTTCACTTGGAATTAGGCCAGAAATTTTTATTTTGTCATGTCTTCAATTCACTTTTAGTGGATTTCAATAGAAGAGGCAACCCTAATACCTATTCCTTTCCTTTCCTTTCCTTTCCTTTCCTTTCCTTTCCTTTCCTTTCCTTTCCTTTCCTTTCCTTTCCTTTCCTTTCCCTTCCCTTCCCTTCCCTTCCCTTCCCTTCCCTTCCCTTCCATCCCATTCCATTCCAGCCACCATAATAGCAAAGCAACCTCCCAGTCATTTTCCTGGAAATAGAAAGCTCTGTGTATGTTTTAACTTCTATTTGGTATTCCAAAAGTAATAAAAGTACTTTGAGTGTTCTACATGACCTCCTATTTTACAGTATAGGATATCTTTACAGTATAGGACAATCATTTTATTTTGATTGTCATTTAAATGGTGGATCATAACTTAAACATATTATACAATTATAGCTTTTTAAGTAATTACATTAACCACTAAAAATATGTTTTTATCTATTTAGAAAGAGTACTTTTCAAATTGAAGCATGGGTATAAAAGTTTACTTGAAAGATGAGTGTATATGCCTTTTAGTTCCTATACAAATTTTTTTGCCAGATAATACTTCCTATGTCAGTTAATGTACGATCTCTATCAGGAATGAATACCACGAGTTATGTAGGTGAAGGAGTAGGGAATGGCAGAGGGAACAGTAACGTTGAAGTCAAAGGGATATTTCAATAAACTGTTGTGATAAATTAGAAATAATTCCTTAAATGATCTAATCATAAATAGGTCTTCTTTTTTAAATTAAACATTAGAATGGCACTGAAGTATATTTTTTATGTATTCAACAAATATTTGAATTGTTCAACAAATATTTGAATTGAGATACTGTTTTAGGTATCCAGAATATGTGATGGATATGATTCCTGTTCGTATAAACTTTACATTCTATTGGGAGGATATAATCAGTAAGTTAAAAAATATGTGACTTATTTTTATGTTGTAAAAGATCCTTAGAAGAAAATTAATCAGGGTATTTAAACAGAAACAGCTAGAAGAAGAGTCTAGTTTAAATTGGATAAATCTGTAATTTGTGAGCAAATTGGCAGAAAGGAGTCAATGAAGTGAATACCCAAAATCAAGTAGAAAGCCTTGAAGCTGGTTGCTGTATTAGCGGATTAGACAGAGCCAGGAAGCTAGAATGCAGGGAGCTGGGGGAGAGAGTAAGGGGAGATATGTTCAGGGTCCACTTCATGTAGTCCTTCGTAGACTATCTTAAGAAATTTAGTTTTGATTCCAATTGCAATGGATTTTTTCCAGCAGACAAGTGTCCAGATCTGACTTATGATTAAAAAAAAATTGATTGTAGAGGAGAACATGTGGAAACAGTGAGGCTACCCTTTGGGCTGTTGCTAGACAGAAATGGTAATGGCTTAAAATGAACTTGTATCACTGGTCATCTTCTCAGTAGGAGAAAGGTTTGGGGGAAAAAAATCAAACAAAGAGAAGCCATAGGAATTAGGTACAGATTGTATAGGAAGGAGTCAGTAAGATTGACTGATGGTTGGCTTGAATGATTGGATGAAATGCAGCACCATTTACTGTGATAGAGAAGGCATGAGGAGGTTTGCATTTATTTGAGAAGGTAGAGGAATAGAAATGATGGGATCATTTTGGAATTTGAACTTCCTATTGGACAACTAAGATATCCTTTTGTCATTTGGATACAGAGAAGCCATCTGACTTGATAGAAGAGCATGCATTTGTAATCAGGCTATAATTTCAATCGTGGTTTTGCCATGTACAAGTTGTGAAAACTTAAACAAATTAAATTACATGCTTCTCAACATTCTTTCGCATTAAATGAGATTATTAATACCAAAATACTGGTTGATTTAAAAATTATGGATTATATACTACTTTCTCCTTAGTTAGCATTTGAAAGTTGTTTTATCATGATCATTATCATACATGGTCTGTACTGGGAGGACAAAAATATATCATTTAGGGAGATATTGGCGTATATATACGCCATGGATATATGTGTGTGTGTGTGTATACACACACACACACATATATCCATGGCGTATATATACGCCAATATCTCCCTAAATATATATATATATATATACACACACACACACACACACATATATATATATATACATATATTATTTTTAATCTATGGATTTGATGAAATATAATGTAAATTCTAAAGGGAAAATTACATGATGGAAGGAAAGACAGACATCTAAGAGGACAAGTGAATATGGTAGTGAAGTTGACACTGAATGAGAGATCTCATGAAGGAGACGTTGGGAAGTTAGAGGCAAAAACGAGAGGAGAAAGTGAGAAGAAAACAACAGTCAGTTGTTGCAGATAATATAAAGAAAGGAATCGAAGAGTATCAGTGAGATACAGTAATAATGGCTGTCATTATTATTCACCTTGTCGACAATTGTTTCACTAGGGACAAAAATTTTTAGGAGGAAGGATACCTTTGCCATTCAAAGAGGTATAAAAATTTAATAATCTGAACATATTTAGTTTAGCTTGTTATCTGTAGAAACAGAGTTGAAATAAATATTTTCTTAGGTGGGACACAAGATCATGTTGGTGGTATGAGGGTGAAAAGGTTTGGGTAGTGATTTGATGAAAGAGATGACAGTTGGAATAACTACCAAGTGTAATGACTTCTCCATAATCACATGCTAACAAGAGCAATAAAACTCCTCAAAGGATTATTGGAAAACATTTGCTTATGTTAAAAATAAAAACAAAAACAGAACAAAAGAAAAACCAACACTATATTCTTAAGTCATTAGCAATAAGAATATGATATTAAAATGCATTAAAATTATAACATTAAAATTAAATGTAATTCAGTATCTTCTGTATACACTAAATTGTGGTTCACATGTTTTTACCAAAAAGGATCTACTAAAGAAAGACTATTTTTATACATTTCTGGTCTAGAAGACATGCTGTTTTATTAATTGGTGTATAAGAAATTGTTAAGTTAGATGATTATGTTCAATTAAGTGTAATTAATATAATTAATGTAGTAGCTGTTTTAGGTTCTTGAGTTAATAGTGCCATTAAAAGCTGTTTTTGTTGTGGTACTGATTGCTGTTATAATAGAACATCAAACTTTGAAATGTTTGGAAAGCTAAAAGTTTGATTTTTTTTTTTTATAGCAAGTGTGTGTATTTGTGCATTTTATTTTGATTGTCATTTAAATGGCGGATCATAACTTAAACATATTATACAATGTTAGCTGTTTAAGAAATTACATTTAGCGCTAAAAATATGTTTTTATCTATTTAGAAAAAGTACTTTTCAAATTGAAGCACGGGTATCAAATTTTATTTGAAAGATGAGTTGTATATGCCTTTTAGTTCCTATACAAATTTCTTAAACATCTGTAACATGCCAAATATTTTAAATAAGTTGGTTTTCCCTTATTAAATTCTTTAATACTTTATGTGAAAACAATTTCCACAATATCAGCCATAAATAACGATGTATAATAAGTTTTTGATAATAATTGTAATTTGTCTTCCCATCTACTAGTTCTATAAGAGATAGTAATGAATATTTAAATACTGGTAAATGAAAATATTTCTTTTAGCTGTAAGCAGTGTTGAAGAAAAGCACATGATCTACATTTCTTGGATTATTAATAATGTGAAGAACATAATTGCATAAAATGTTTTTAACATTAATTAGACATTTATCATTGATTCTTAGCTATAGCTGTATTATATTACATTAGAGAAATGTGAAAGAATTTTCATTACAAATTATTTTTATGTATATTCCCATTTTATAATTCAACACGTATCATTTCATGTATTTTGTTTTCTATCCTTTTAGTCACATAAACCTGCAGGCTGCTTTGCTTCTGTTATGAAAGTTCCTACTTATATATATCTTTTGAAATAATATGATATCCCATAAATATTTATTTAACTTTAAAAATAATTTTACACCATTTTCCAATAGTAAACATTTGCAGTTTTTTCCCGAGTAATGCATTTCTTTGATGTTTGAAATTTTAAGTGGTATCTTAGCATCCGAATTCACAATTTCTTTCCTGAAAAATGGAGATAGCTCTACTCTGTGTCAGGTATTTAGCATGAGTGTGGAGTTATAGTTTGTCAACCACATATACCTTTCTATATTGGGAAGAAGATGTTGTGTTTGTTAGTTTTCTTTTAGCAAAAAGAGAATAAGATTAAATAGTGGTTGAGATATCTTAATTTGAAAGACTTTACCGTTTTTGTTTTCTTTTTGCTTTTCTTTTTCCACTTTATTTTATTTTGCTTTAATTTTTTCCTGCTTTCTTGAGATCTGTTTGAAGTTTTCCTCCCCTTAATTAACTTTTCCTTGTAATGGTTTAAAATGTATACTTTCTGTTTCTTTTCTTCCAGTTTAAATTAGTCATTAATATTTTTAACATGTGTATTTAACTTAAAATCAAAAGTCAGCTTTCCATGTGTCATGCAAAAAACAAAAACTCAAGAAATTTATAATTCTTACTTTCGTAACTTTGTATTATCGTCTAGGGATTTAGCTATATCATTTCTAACTTAAGGAGTTTAAAATTATGATACTTATACTAATTATGTTTAGGCATGCTCTATGTTTGTTTATATAACAAATCCTTAATTGTCCTCATTTTTGAAAGGTAGCTCAGTATAGCTATGTTTCTCTGGTTTCCTCTGAGTATATTATTACATTTTCTTTTGACTTTCATTTTTGCTCTTAAGAAGTCAGTTATTTAATTCTTTTTCCAATGGCAGAAATATTTTTCTCCCAGTGGCTGTTGTATGACTTTACTCTTTACCATTAATGTTTAATTGTGGTTTAACACTTAAGTGATTAAGCGTAGATTTATTTTCATTTATTCTGCTTAAGGTTCTTAGACTTTCTGATTCTGGTCACTTTCATTAATTGACTCTATTATTATTATTTTTAATCTATTCCTAGAAAGTGACATAGACCTTAGATCTTCTAATTGTTTTCAATATATCATATTCTCTGTTATGTATTTTTCCATATATTTGTTTCTCTGTATTTCATTCTGTATACTTTCTTTACTTCCAATTTCAATTTCATTAATTTTCTTTTAGCTTTATCTAATCTGATATTTAATACCACTATTATTTAAAAATTTGTGTATGTATGTGGTTTTGTGCACTGTTTCTCAAATTTCCATTTGGCTGAATTTCAAGGCATCTAAACATGTATACAGTTTAAGACTTTTAATTTATATTTTGTTTTTCTTATTTTAGTTCTTTGAACATAGAAGCATGATTATTTTGCATTTTTAAAAAGTATATTTAAGTATGAAAGTACTCATGTGGTGGGTTCAGTTGTTTCAGTTGACTTTTACTTTTGAAGCTTTTATGTTGTGTTTTGTAATTTTTTGTTGTTAATATCATGGTTATAATTTTATCTGTGGTGATTCTTGAGGATACATTTTTCTTGATCTTAATCAGTTTCCTGGGAGCACTGCAAGCCAAGTTCCTTGTATTGTAAACTCAAAACTTCAGTCTGTTACTATATCTTTGTTAAAGTGTCCATTATAACTCTAAAGGCTTATGTATTTATTTATTTAACCTCACCAAATAACAAAACAGGTTTAGAACTTTCTATGTAGTCTGCTTTTCTTTGGTGCAATTTTATTTTTTCTTAGACTCTTTCCTAGGTATTTATATAATCCTAAAGTGAACTTTGTGTGTGGTATTCTCCAACCCATCTCCCTACCTTTCAGGAGCTTCTAATCCTTGTATGAAAGAGATCTAGTACCATGGTCTGTCTATTCCTTGAGGGCATCTGGCAACTCCATTGATTAATAACATTTCTAGAACCACAATCCGTTATGTCCCCTGATTTCTGTTAATTTTCTTCAGATCTATCTATATGAAAGCATATTAAATTACTTTACCCAGCATTCTATGTTTTGCATAATCAGTATTTCACATTTGATATTATCTGAATAGTGTTGATGCTATAAAAATTTTAACGCCACTAGAATATATAATTTTAATGTCTCTTCTAATTCCCCACAATTTATGATACTTTCACTTTTGTAAGTTGTCATTAATACATAATTAATTGCTGATAGTATAAAATAAATACTTTAAAAATTCAAGTGTACATAAATAGCAAAGCAAAGGCCAGTTCCTTACAGTCAGCCTAAATTATTAATGTTTGGATTCATTCACTATAGATGTTTGCTTCCCTCATCTTTACCCACCCTACCCATAAAAACAATTATGGTTTTTCCTTACTCTGAAAGAATGCCTTATAATTTTGGCTCTATGATACAAAATCATTCTCAAATACAGCAATAAGTCCTTAACTTTATATCTGAACTATAAACACGCAAATGATGATAGTCTGTTGAGTCTTGATAATAACACTCATTGTTTACTTGGTTAGTATGCAAATTTATTTTCTGAAAAAATTGCAACACGAAATATATAAAATTGGAGGCATTATGTGAACTTATAGAAAAGGCTACCAAAAAGTTAATGTATTAATTTAGATTTCAATTATTGATGCTTATATTAAACCCAATTAAATTATGCACAGTATTAATTATATTTTATGATGGACTTTTAATGTTACATTTTGTATATTGTCCAAACAATATCAATATTCATATATGAAGAAATTACCTGTACAGCAAATCAAAATAGAGTGCATAATGTTAAGATCTCCACCAGTTTTTTTTTTCCCCACATCTCAATTTCTCTTTCACTTTGTTTCTACTTTTTCTTTCTTTCTGCTTCCATCTCTCTTTTCTTGTCATTTTTTCTCTTTTTCTCTGTTGTTTTGTTAGTATCCTCACTTTTGCCTAGTACCTTGCCCATTGTTTTTTAATGAACTGCCAAGATTCATTTTTCACCTTTACAAATCACAGCTAAATACGGGCCCTCCACACTTCAAGATAACATCAAATTTTTAAATCATTTAATGTTGTAAGTCTACCCATATCTCCAGAAAAGAAGAACATACTCCACCACTAACTTCTAAAACTCATTTTTCTTGAATTGAGGATATATCTTCCAAATGATTTGATTGTTTGTTTCATCGATCCAAACCCTGTACCAAGAGGCATCTTATATATTATTATTGGTGAGATGATAATCTGAATGATTGTATCCACCCAAAAATCAAATGTGGAAAACCCTTTGCCTGAAGTGATTATTTTGGGAGGTGGGATGTTGGGGACGTGACTTGATCATGAGGGCAGAGCTCCCATGATTGGGATTCGCACCTTTATAAAAGATCAAAGAGATTCCACAGCGATCCCTAGTCACTTCCATCATGAGAGGACATAGTAAAACAAACAAACAAGCAAACAAACAAAAACACCATCTATGAACAGGAAAGTGGGTTCTCACGAGACACTGAATCTGCTGACAGTTTGATCTTGGCCCTCCCAGCCTCCAGAACTGTGAGAAATCAATTTTGGTGGTTTATAAGCTGTCCAATCCGTGGTATTTTGTTACTGCATCCTGAATGAAGTAAGACGATTGAATATAGTTGTTGAATCCTTGAATGCTTTCCCTAAGTTGTATTTTTATTTTCCTTATTGCAGGTACAAGTATTTGCCTATGCTAATACAAAAAACATGAAAGTAATTATTTACTCTAAACTAATATTTTTAATAGCACCTTATATTTATAGAACAATTTCATGTGTATTGTTTTAACTTTGTATGGGAGATAGTGGAATTATCTGCATTTTATGGATGGGGAAGTTGACACTCAAAAAGGATAAGTGATTTACCTAAAAAAATATAACAGGAAATTCCAAAGTTTATTGGAGCTGTATTTACTTAGAACAGTTCCTGGCCTGCTTTAGGTTATTAATAAATGCTTTCCCCATGAATAAATAGTAAGGCAGAGATGGGTTTGTATCAAAACCCCTTTGCTTGCTACCTATGGGATTTTACACAATTTTCTTGAGCATTCTGATCCTGTTTCATTGTCTGCAAATTGAAAATAATAGTGTCTTTTTAAAAGAATTGTTACAATCATTAGATAGAATGGCATATATGACACAGACACCAGTATGTCAATTAATTCAGCTTTCTTCTTTTACCTAAAGAGTCATAATTTTTGGTGTTTCAGGACATACAAGGTCCGACAATAAAGTTTGTAAACTTGTTGCACTGATATTGCTAACCTTTTTTGATATCAGAGGGATTATTCATTATGAATTTGTACCAACTGGACAAACAGTTAACCAACTTGACTACAGTTGTACCTCGGTTTTAGAACATAATCTGTTCCAGAAGACCGAGTTCTGAAACGTTTGAAAACCAAGGCACAGTTTCCCCATAGAAAGTAATGCAAAATTGATTAATCCATTCCAGACCTTTAAAATCAACCTTTAAAACTGCAAATTTAACATGAATTTTACTATCTAATGATACCATAGATCCATAAAATTTATAGTGTTCGGAAACTGAAATGTTCGTCAATGGAGACGTTTGAAAACGGAGCTATCACTATATTTGGAAGTGCTGAAAAGGCTGCGTGAAAAAGTGAGACAACCTGAATTTTTTGCCAACAATTCATGGCTATTGAATCAGGACAATGCACCAGTTCACACGGCACTGTCTGTGAGGGAGTTTTTAGCCAGTAAACAAATAACTGTATTGGAACACCCTCCCTACTCATCAATGACTTCTTTCTTTACCTGAAGATAAAGGAAATATTGAAAAGAAGACATTTTGATGACATTCAGGACATCAAGCGTAATACGATGACAGCTCTCATGACCATTCCAGAAAAAGAGTTCCAAAATCGCTTTGAAGGGTGGACTAGGTGCTGGATTCGGTGCATAGCTTCCAAGGAGAGAACCAGTAGTACCTCAGTTGTTGAACATCTCCATTGATGAACATTTCGGTTTATGAACGCTGTAAACCAAAGTTAATGCTTTGGTTATCGAACATACCTCGGAAGTCGAACATGCAGGCGACTTCCGCTGAGTGCAAGATGCTGAGGCCTAGCTGTTGGCTGTTTTCGAACGTTTCAGAACTTGAACAGTCTTCTGGAATGAATTACGTTTGAAAACTGAGGTACCACTGTACTTGGAAGGTAACTGTAGTGATATTCAGCAATGAGGTATGTAGCACTTTTTCTAGGATATGTTTGCAAACTTCATTGTCTGACTTTGTAAAGTAATCTGCAGAACTCTATTTTCTAGCCTTCGTCAAAGCCAGTTATTTTATTTCTCTGTACCTTCCATTTTTTTTTTAAATCTCTGCAAATTGTGTTACTTACCACCTTCAAAGTGAAAACGAAGTATGGAACCCTTGGTAAAATGGGGCTACGTTTACATTTATGCAGATTGTACATATTCATATTAATGTCCATTTCCATAAAATAGCTATGACAAACTAAATTTAAAACTTATTTTTTGGTGAAATGTAAAAGTTAAAATTAATTTTAAAATATTGGCCTACTTAGTAACCACATGAAACATTTGCCCACTTAATATTCGTATTCTTAAGCAGAACTGAAGATAGAATCCCAAGAGAAAATGAACTTCAGGGGTATTTCCCCATCACAATACAACTTGTGGAGATCTCTCCACAAGATTTTTCCCTCTTCCACTGCCATAGCGTCTACTGAAACATCTTGTTCTGGGAGGCAGACATATCTGACGCAGACATACGTGACAGTTTATATAGAAAGACCACTACAAGAAACCTATTCTCTTGTTTGATCCTGCCCATCATTCTTGATTTTGAGACATTCCTACATAATTATTTTTTTGTCTGCATATTTATGCCACAGGTTAAATATCAAAATCAGACCCATCTTGAACAGTTGAAATTTCTTCTTGGTGATTTTCTTTCTAGTTTGGATTTCTGAAAGCTGATCTCCAGCTCATGTTGTGTAAAAAGTGTCTTCCCTCATCTCTCTATGATAACTTGATTTCTGCACAGCTTTGCTTAGTCTGTGTAGCCTGAGCACACCCTTCCAAACATTCCTGGTTGGGTGTCTCGGTGGCAGACTCAAAAAATGTCTACCTATCAAAAGTATGTATTAATTAACTTATTTTCATCAATCGATTCATGAATAGTACTGCTAAATCCAGTATTAACTCATTTATCCTCCAGCACTTCTTTATCTATCTATATCTATATATCTATATCTATATCTATATCTATATCTATATCTATATCTATATCTATATCTGCCCTTGCACATATTACTGAACTGTCTTGGCTGCGAAAGGCATTCTTTAAATTTTTCTTTAATCCTATTATATGCCATATGCAGGCAAGACACTGGAGCTATAGAAATAAAGAAGATAATGTCTCTTTTCTTGAAAGTAGTAATGAATAACAAACTCTTGAAGTTTTTTATTTTCATTTTTTTATTCCTTAAATATTTGGGTGTAAATAACACATGTTCATAACAAAGAAAGGTCATGTAATCTCTAGAAATTGCCTATTAACTTGGATATTTACAATAGAAGGAATCATTTGCATGAATAACCCAGGAACTCCAATGAATTGTACTATTTGGAAGTTTATCAATCCATAAATCGTTCATTCTCAGAGGGTTGGGAAAAGATAAAATTAATCCACATTACTCATAAAATAAGAGTTCAGCTTGCTTAATAATGATACCCTGGAACACTTTAATGTTGTGGACTCACGTAATAAAATTTCAGAGGGCTGCTGTCATCCACAAAATGCTTACGGCCTCAATAGATTAAAATCAAATGCAAGTATTACAAAATTGTACACATGAAACCTATGTAATTTTACTAACCATTCTCACCCCAATAGACTTAATTTTTTTAAAAAAGAAAGTCACTATGTCCTAGAAATCAAACATCTTAACATTTTTCATGTCACTAATAAAACTGAGTCAACTACTTTTCTAATGGCACTCTTAGATTCCTCTTCAAAGTTAAAATAGGAAAACAAAACAATCTCTAGTTGCTAATAGTTCTAGAGAGGTAGTAGGTATGGTGATGTGAAGTGGGATTTGTAAAAGTCATAAACTTCTAACTCACCGAATACGAGCTTACTCATCATCTCAACTATGTATATCCTTTGTCTTGTTTTTCTTGGAGTCGAGAAGGTTTTTCACTTTGGAACTGAAATTTAGGCCTGTATTATGATATCCTCATCTTCAGAGAGGGGTATGCAGATGACTTATTTTCTAGTCCAAAGAAAAGGTGCTCATAGGCAATAATCATCTTTATGACTCACAAAACAATTTGGGAGGTACATTTTTTCTCCTTTTATCTTCTGCCTCTTACTATTTCTGTACCTTCTGTACCTAAATGTCTTCCTATTAGACATTTTTTCTTAGATTTCTCAGTAACTCAAACCAGACATGTTAAATTGAACCAAACACATTTTCTTATTAGTTAGGTTTTATTGTGATGACAAACAAATCCATTTTCACATTGGATTATTGTAACTAACATTTCTTGTTTACATTGCATGAGGGCCATAGGGCAAATTGTGTCTCTACTAAGCTTGACTTGATTCCGCATGTCCCTAATCTCATGTCCCTTATTCTGGGACCACTATCTGGGCATTTTCATTACAGAGGGTAGAGATGCAAGTCCCTGAGCCAGATTTCACAGTAATATTTAAAATTTACCTGGATAACATCACGGTAATTATGTCCATTCACATTTCCTAGACCCAAACTTGTCATTTGAATATGCTCAAAGTCGATACAATTGGTCTTGTACTCCTCCCCCAGAGCAATGATATAACAATGAATAGGAATGCATGACCCTATTACAAAGAGAAAGAGTGAAGTGTGGAGCATTAATTCAATCTTCCACAATGTCTCCTACTTGATCCTTTCTCTAAATTGCCCATCTTGTTAATCATGCTTTTGATCACCCTGTAATAAGGTAGGTAATCCTCCTGAATTCCTATTTATTGCTCACCAAATACAGTTCATTGACCACAAAGATAATCCATGATGCCATCTTTTCAAATATCCTCTACTATTTCTTTATCTGATTGCAGCCACCTAAGTTCTAGCCATTATGTCATTTATCATTTGAGTAATGAACACAATTTCCTTCATAAATTGACTGATTTAAGGTGTTCCTTAAATTCCTTTTCCCACTGAATAAAAAATGTTAGTTCAAAAAATGTATTATGGGATATCATTCATCAATTTAATATTTTTTGTGATTCCAATGACTTCATGGATAAAGTCTTTAAGCCACAACATAATGACCTATTGGGTCTTTTATGACATGGAGCTGACTTAGGGCTCCCGCCCAAGTTACAGTCTACTCTTCCATGAGACTTTTCAGCTGGTTCAACATCAGTGTTTCTCAGATTGTACTTTTGCTTTGAAGTGTCCTTCTTTCCTTTGTTTACTCAGCTAATGCGTCTTCCTATAAAGTGCCAATATAACACCATATCCAGGGATAATATCAAGGCCACCAGCCATCACAACCACAGGCTGTGTTTGAAGTGGTCTCCTCTGTGGTCTCTTAGAACGCTGTACATACATACGAATGTGCTAATCACAAATGCATGCAACTATATGTGTCTCTCACCAGACTATGCAGAGTAAAAGGACTTTTCATGATTCAATGAAATGAAAACTCAAATTTTGTTTGTTTTTTTGTACATAAATGATTACAAAGACTGTTTGACTTTATTTTTGATATCGCTATTAGCATTTCCAAAACAGATGACCTTTTCATAGTATGACATATATAACACTGTGCCAACTGATAGTAAAATTTCAGTTTTTAATGGGTTGGCCCGCCCTATCATCTGGGAAGTAATTGGGCTATAACCAAACTTTCAGCTAAACTTACCTGAATTAGTCTCAGGTACAGCTTCCTCCTATGGAATTCTTATAGTGATGCATCAAGTTATGCAAATATTAAATAAAACATTTCAATGAAAGAATGCTTATATTTTATGACTTAATCTGTAAGTTAGGTTACAGCTAAACAGGTAGTCATTCCCCTAAAATCCAAACATTGAAAAATAAAGAGCATGCTACTTTGAAGGGTGAGAAAAGTTAACACTATTAAGTAACAATTAATCTCATGTAATTACCAGTTATCACACTAGCCAATTTTATTTTTTATTTTTTAATTGCTGCAGATATGTTCCAGAGTCTAGTTTCTTTATATTAATTTGATTCAGACATTGTTTACTTTTGTTGAGAGAGCAGTCTGCCATGGTTCCTGAGTGTCCTTATACACCAGCGGCATATATTAAACCACAAGGCCCATGTTCTGATAATACACAGTTCCAGTAGCTAGTCACACAGACAGTTAAGTAGGAGGAGGACACCACATCTGACTGGTAGGCGCCACCTTGCTTCCCAGAGGAAAGGGCTGCCTCATTTGCTGCTTGCTACAAAAAGTGCTGAGACTTCAAATCTAGGCTTTTCTGAAGTGACATCACCCACCTTGTGTAGGGCCCATTTTATCTCCCTTTGGGACTTTGACTCAGAAACACTTGCATTTCCACACTGATGTTCCTGCGTTGTGTTGTGTTGTGTTGTGTTGTGGGCAGTAAACTATTTTGCTGGGTCCCTTTCACTTTCAGCACTAGGCCATTGTGGTAGCCTGCCTACTTACTGTTTTTAGTCATCTTACTACTCTTTGCTCAGGTTGGGGTTCTTCCTTCCATATTTCCTCTCTTTTCAGTTAATTCCTTTTTATATTCAAAAATAACCATTACCATAGTCTCAATAGCTCAATGTAAGCTGTTTTCTTTAATTTAACAAATTAAACCACTATATATGATATAAAATAAATAATGATAATAATAAAATACTACATTACACAATAGTTGCAGCTGCTAATTTTCAAAGCCTTTTAAAATTGGATTTATGACATATAGACTGAGGTATTCAAAGGTGTCCTTTTTAAAAAACAGTTTTTGGTTCTTCATAATTTGAAGTTGTGCTTCATTACATCCTTAAATATCCATTCAATATACTCATTGATATGATTACTCTGATTTTTATTTATTGGAGCCAACATAATCACTCTAATGTACCGATGAAAGTTGGAACTCAAACAAGCATATACATTTTTCTTAACATAAATTGAGTTTCTTTAGATATCAGTTAATTCTATAAAAGCCTTTGTTTCCACTGTCTTTTTTAATCTTGTGTCACTGCTTCTTCCATGTCTGTAAAGCAGCATGTATGTAGGTGTACCACTCAAAGGTATTTTATAGTTAAATAAGGTTTTTGCTGCACGACTTCTTAAAGTTGATCTGTTAGTAAATTCATGGCAATTATTTTTACGTGGGAAACATAGTGTAGTTTTGGTTTACCATGAAACATATTCTCCCTCCCTCTAGCAGAAAAAAGGTAGTGACACTCTACAAAGAATTATTCCAAAAGAATGGTGTGACATGCCTCCTTGGTGATTCTCATTGAAAGTGTATTGTTGCAAATGACTTAAATTCTAGAGTTCTGCAAGTGTAGATTGGTGGAGGATGGATTTCTTAGATTGTGCAAATTTAACAACATAATTTTTTTACACTATTTTTAATCATAACTTCTGAAATGATCAAATGAAAGGTTGTTGAAATACTCTATAGACCTCAATATTAGCACTGACTTTCCTCACCAAATCGAAAACATGTCTTAGCTAAAATAAGTATAAATTTATTATTATTGTTATTAATTTTAATGTGTTTATTAAAACATTACACAAATGCTCAATAAAAGATATTATCTCTGTCTGTAGTTGGGTAACAGATTGGGAGCTTTAGCAAGTGAAAAAAGTAACGAATAGAACCCTAGATTCAAGCAGGGTCTCTGATGAGAAAATGGAAACTATAAATACCACACACCGTGCCACCTTTAAGAAAAATAATGCACATGTTTGGATTAACTACAGATAATTCTGATATTAGAAAATGAAAAACAAATTGGTGGGAACTGTAGAGTTAATAAAATTCTCACATAACTTATCAATTTGAACTTTTGTTGTTAATTATAACACTAAGCAAATAATAGGATAGATGATATCCGAGCTGTAGCAATGATTCTAAAAATCACATGAATTGTCCATACATATTATTCCATTGAGGTTTATTCATTTTATTGCCTAGATGCTTTTCTGCATTGTAACTTCTATTTTAGTGTTATTATAAGCCGATATAATAAGAAATATTTTAGTAGAGTTAAATTTCAGTAATGAAGCAATTCAGCAGATCTGGAGCCAAACTAAGTCATTTTTAAACGTGTCTTGTTAGGATCTATAGACATTTCTTGTTTACTTTTTCATCATGAATACATGGCATTTAGGGTATGTGAAGGAATGTGTGCTTCCAGAGGAAAGCAAGCGGCCCCCTCTACCTAGTAGTTACTGTTGCTTATTTTCATCCTAGTCATATATGTGTGATCTCCAGTGTTGGCAGGAGAAGGTGTTTCTGAAGGCCTTGAGATTGGCAAATTAAATGAGCATTTTAAAGTGAGCAATATTTAAAATATTTTAAATGAGCATTTTTAAAAATGAAAACCTCTGCGGCACTGATTTGGGACACACGAAACTAAAACTCAGTTTACATACCAGCTTGCTTCTTTAGGGTGTTACTGTATATAATTATATGCCTTAAAGGATTTGATTTATTCTTTTATAAACCTATATCTGTGTAGAAAGTGGCTTGCTCGGCTTTTCCTATAAAGAGAAAGTACTATAAGCATATTAATTTTAAATTAATCCGGATAACAAGAGCTGTATCTGAAAAATGGGATTCATAGTTTTTGGAAAAAATTACAAAGAAGGTTTTAATAAGAAAATATTACTTATTCTAAACAGAACTATGTTAGTAAAATGCTTAAACCATGTAATTTATAACACTTTGATAATATTAAAATGTGATGAATGAGGGAAACTCAATAATCTTTGGGATATTTAGAGGTTTTCTAATTAGATAAAACAAGCAATTAAATTCACTTATAAGGGCATCCTAGGAAGGATAAATTATTTTATTTTTGTAGATTTCACTGCACCATCCAAATTTGATTTTGCCAATTTTATTTTCCAATTAAGTTCAGAAATGACAAGAACGTTTTGCTGCTTATAAATGTCATTTATTCATTTTTTAATGTGGCAATAAATTATTAAGCATCTACTATTTCTGCTGTCCTATATTCAAAGCACTGGGTATATAAAAGGCAATAAAGCACAGCCCCGTCTGTCAAGTATTTTGGTAAGAAAAGATTCAATTAGCTTCACTGTTAATTGCATTCTTTCTTTGCTGGGGAACTTGAAGTTTTGTGCCTCCAGTAATTATCTGTCTGTCTAGGAAGCCGGACTGTAGTCTTCAGATCTCTTTGTGGATGTTTGTGATTGTGTTTCGAGGAATATTCAAATGTATTGTTAGATAAAGGAAATATATAAACACGGATTCAGTCAAGCTGAAAGCAGGATGAAATCACTATAATCTAGTGGAATCCTTTATTCCTACAGATGAATTATGATATAATGAAAACAATGAACTTGTGTTATTTCCTGAAGCCATCTAAGACAGACCCTCGTGAGCAACCAGATAATTTGGAGAAAAATTGGATAGTTTATGTTATTTCAAAACAGTAGCACCTTATGGGTTTACCTAACAGTGTGTTCATTTGCTCCAAGTTTTCTGACCTCAGATTTTTTTGCTTTTTTCTTTAGACTTCTCTAACAAACAATTTAAAGTTTAGCTCCTGACTACATTTTGCTGTGTAAGTCCAGCACACTAATGTATTGGATTGTTCACGTATTGTCTTCTTTTGTGACATCTAATCTTGAGCTGTTCTAAGATTTCCCCTTGCTGTGTGTAGAAGGGCAAATGGGGTTAGACAAAGGAAAAGAAAAGTTAGCAAAATAACAAAAAAAAAAAAAAAAAACAGTTTCTTCATGATACCACAGCACTAAAGGGTCAGTTCTATTTATAAATGAGGATTAGTATTAGATCACTGAACATTTACAATTCAGATGACAAGAAGGTACTTTTAAGAGCTGATTTACTATTCTCGGGCCGGTGCTCATGCCAAATGAGCTAAAGTAACTTCACCAGCTGAGCTAGTAAAAGTACTTAATATACTCATCTAAGATCTCCACAAGAGTGGCTTTTTGGCTGCAACGACAGGGCCTGCAGCTGTCAGCTTTCTCCACTGTCACCAGCAGATATCACTGCAGTCAATTAGAGTTACTACAGAGGATTTCAGACAGAGACACATGCATCTTTTTATCTTTCCGTTCTTGCGTAGGCAGCTGCCCAAAGGTCAGTAATCCATGACTGGAGGGAGGAAGGCTTGGCAGTGATGCGACTCCTGCATTGACTGAACAGCTATAATCATCTGTCCAAATGTCTTAGTGAGAACATCAGACCCATCTCTCAACACAGCAAATTGACTTGCCTTTTCAAAGCCATGTGATATATCTCGGTATATATAAACGGGTTGACCTCAGTCGCAATGGCAGCTTTCCTGTCATTTGACAATAGTCATAAGAAAAATGGAGAAAGGAAATGAATATCATAAATGTTATTTACTCTGAAACTATTTCCCAAAATAGTAATAACAATAGGCATGATGGTCAGATTCTGCTTTTCAAAGTGTCCTTCAATAATGAACATTTGGAAATAACCCTTTAAAGTACATATTGATAATTGTATAATCCCCTTTCAATTTATATATTTTGGCAGGTGTGCAATCTGTTAAGTTTGGGTAATTCTTTTATTAGAAGCTATCTAGTTATTTATTAGAATATTGTCAGAAATACATGGAAAGCAAAAATACCCTCCGTCTTGGGCAAGTGTAGGGGGCCAGACTACAAGCAAATCACTAAATCTTTTTAGTAGGTTTGTTTTAGTAGTTGTATGTGCTGTGAAATTCTGTAACAAGGTTTGAAGCATTGTAGGATTGAGCACATCCATAAATCTGTTGATATTTTAGAACTCAGTAGTAACACTGGGGAAGAGAGGACATGTACATGTGAAATGGAAGAAGGCAAAAATGAGACCTGAGGGGCTGGAATTGAAGGTGGTCTACAGTTCTCATGATTTCTAAAATAAGTGTATACATGACATATGCATGTATATGCATGCGTGTGTATTTATATGTGAATATATGCACATGCATCTGTATACATACTCATATAATTCTATGTGAGTAAACAGTGGGGATCTAAAAAAATGATATGAAATTAATGTTAAGTGATATGAATTAATGAAATTAACCTCCACGTTAACTTTGAGCCTTAAATGAGCCTTAACTCATTTCTTGCCGTGAGATGCTATGCTGATTTTGGACAGTCTTCGGACAGTTTTATTCTACGTTATACAGCTATATTTATACCGTATCACAAAAATAAAACCACACCCACAAAATTTGTAAAGTAAATTATTGCTTAGGTTATGGGAAGCATGCTGTTACTTTTATGTCTGTACAATATTAAGGAAAATGGAGTCTTAGCACTAATGTTATAATTTGGCTCAAACACTCCTCTCTTACTTGGATTTATAGAAATAATTTACACAGAGTTGATCCGTAACTAATTCTAAGGAAGAAAGACAAAATGTAGCATTTACCTTAATTATCTTGGTGTGTTATTTGAAAACTCATTGGCTTGTTAGTCTGTATTAGGTTATATTTTGTGTCTGCTTTACATATATATTTCAGATTTCAGATGGCCTCCCATCCCATTTGGTCACAAGATGGTACAGCAACTCCAACCGTTAGTTTGTCTTCGCTTAATGAATACTCAAAGCAACCGGTGAGGGAGGTCTTCCTCTCACATCTCTCCTTTTCTTGTCAGAAAGAAAACGATTCCCTTTTCTGTTCCATCCCTCTCTATACAACTCCAGCTACAAAAGATGCTGAGGACGGATCTGTTGGTTAAGGAGAAAGAGAAGGAAACATTTTTGCTGATTAGAGAAAAACAATGGCTGCCATACTCACCATAACAACAAAGGGCATCTTTTTGAAATTTATAGAAATTATAGTGAAATGAGAGCTACACTTTTTGCACTCTTTGTTTGCTGGTGATGCTGGAGATGCAGGAATGTCAGCTTTCAAACTTTTGTAGCTAGTGAAAGATTTAAAAATCACAGAATAAACAAGCATCCTTGATGTAGAAAAGTAGTAGTAGTATTACATTTGATTACCTTGATGACAAAACTACATCATTTTGACACCTGTTTAGAAAATACATGTCATAATTTTGAATAATTGATATTTGGGCAGTAAAATTTTAATCAATAACACATAGTTGATACAGATTGCTTTTCCATTGTATGATATTTAGTTTTGTACAGTTCTTGGAAAAAAAATAATGAACCTGTGAGATATGAATAAGTATAGATCCTGGGTAAAAAAAAAATAATAATAAAAAATGAGATGCATTTTAAAACGGTCTGATTAAGTCTGGCACTGATTTATGACTAAGTAGACAAAAACATTGTACTTTAAGAAGGGGAAAAAGGATTGTCCACTCCAAAGCTTTTTCCTTCCCAGGATTAGGGAAAATAGAATTGGGGCTGGTATTTGGTGCCAACACAAATCCATGATATTTCCTTTCTATTTTGACTTTTTCTATTTGACATACTAAGATAGCTAAAAAAGGGGCTTGTTTGAGGAAAGATTGGAAATAAATCTCCGAGCTTTAAAAAAGGACATGTTACTTGAAAGATTTGCATTGAATGAACTCTTGCCAGTGATAGCTCTGTGTAAACAAAGGTTCAATGAATGAAATAGTTTGGGGAAAAGTTACCATTCTAGTCTAATTTGTTTCTAATAAATGCAAAAGAATTTTAGAAGAGTCAGAGTTCCCTGATAAGTATTACTGTCAAAATAATATAAAAGTGCATGCTTTTATATTGAACTTAATCTTGAATATCAACATTGACTTCCCATAATATCCTGAATGTTTAAGGCAACCATTTTTCTGGTATAACCATATATTTCAATATTTGTTTTAAAGTTTGATTGTTTTCGGGAAGACTTGTCATCTAGCTGCTGATTTATTCACTGAATAAGGTGTTTGAAGAAGTGCCCAAAAGACATCATGTGCAAATAGGCCCATAACACATGCATTTCTGAGTGATGGTGTTGATGATGGCACCTTGTCACCAATCTACTCTATTGTCCTTTGCTTTTGTTGGAAAATACTGTCTATAATAAATCATGGAAAGCATCTTATTCATTAGTATAAGTGAGATATCACATAACTCACTATAAGGTAGTCAGTGTAGAATTTAAAGTATATAGATAAAATTAAGGTGAATAATACATTCCACTGACTTAATAAAGAATTTTAAAAAGCACTTGATTATCTTAATGCAATGTAGGTGTATATTGCTTAATCTATGGAAATGGAAACACAAAGTGTTCCAGAAAATGGTTTCTGTAAGTCTTATAAGGATACTAGGAATCTATTGAGATTCATTTTATTTAGTTTTTCTTTTTTATATTAATTTTTTCCAACACAAAAAAACAAACAAAATAGTAACTTAGCCATTTTTAAAAGCTTTGTCTTTTAATTGTTTAATAAATATTTGAGAACTGACTATATATTGGAATTATTTTAAGTACTGAATATATGCAGTTCACACTTATTTCTCCTGAAGTCTTAGTCAAAGAAATTTTGTCCTTTTTAGTATACTGAACTCCATTATCTTCCATAATTCTGAACACCCTATCTTGCATTACTATGTGTTCTGCATCATATTATATGATGCAGAAACTGGACTGGGAACCTAAAGCAAGTAGAGTTTTTAACAAAGGTCTTTTCAAATAAGTACTATAGCAACTTTTCAGTCAAAGTATATTATGTATGACTTGCAAGTTGTCTTCTCGTTTTGCGAAACTCCATCAATTAACATTTCTTGCAATAGCATGGTTTTCTGTATTAGGATGCCAATGGAATTTGTTGTCATTACTGGGACAATTTTGAAAGCGAACGTGAGTAAGGGAAGCACACTAAGTCCGCTTTCATAAACTAACTATCCTGGGCAAGCCTGAACCTAGAATCACCCTCTATGTGTAAATAAAAAACAGAAGCCCAAATTGTTGAAATGCTAGGTCAGAGGAAGTAAAATATCAATAAAACTAGCATCTATTTTTTCTGAATTTCCAATTAACTAAATTTTAGTTGCCTCTTTTCCCTTTTAAAGAAATCGTTTTTTGAACTTAAAGTAGTAAATTGTGAATTAGTTTCTGTAGTTGAACTTTGTCATTTAGTGATATAGGTAAACAAGTTGAAAAATATGCATAATTATGGAAATTATAAAAATGCTTTGTCATTTGTTATCAGAAGTATTACAAGCTACAGTTTTTCAAAGAAAAGCTAAAAGTGGGATGATTAAAACAATCTTTTTCTTATCTAATTAGAAATACCGTGTTTCTCTGAAAATAAGCCCTAGCCGGACAATCAGCTCTAATGCATCTTTTGGAGCAAAAATTAATATAAGACCCAGTGTTATAATATATAAGACCGGGTCTTATAGTAAAATAAGACCGGGTGTTATATTAATTTTTGCTCCAAAAGACGCATTAGAGCTGATTGTCCAGCTAGGTCTTATTTTCGGGGCAACATGGTACTTGTATAGCAGACTACTTTTGTTCTACTGGATTTGTTTTTCTGCAACTAAAATGTTATAAAATTAAGAAATATTAAAAAGCATAACATATAAAACTCTGAAATATTTTTTCAATTTAACCAAAATTCATTTTGCATTATTAAGGTGGTATTAATTTGTCACAATCGATTGATGTAGAAGAGCAGTATAATTTTTTTCAGAAGGCTGTATATAATTTATTTCCGGTCAAAATGCTAGAAAGACATCCTAATGAAGTTTTTAATCTAAAAATGATACAATATAAAATATGTAAAGAAATGTTTCATTCAAATTAGTAAAGAATTATTGAGGCCCATAATTCTGGAGAGAAATATCGAATATTTGCAACTTAGTCACAGCTATAAACAATATATAGCTCAAAGTCCATCAAATAACATATAGAAAAATTATAAAATACTAGATTATCCTAATGTTGATATTAGTGTTATGAACTAACTTTTCAGGATTGACATATTGACATTCTAACATTTTAAAAATTATGCACATAGGGGATTTTAGGGATTAAAATATCAATAAATGCTATTAACTTAATAGATAAAATGTAAACAGAAGCACGATTTATTTTTTTTAGGTTTACAAAACAGTATTAGATATCCTAACATTTCTTAAGGACAACAACAGTCAATACTTTGGTATCATGCTGAAATTATCAATCAATTTATGAGTGACTAGTTTATTTTAATATATCATTACAAAGACTTGGTATGGATAATCACAATACCCCAAGAGTGTAAAATACAGAAAATATTCAGGATATATTTAAATTGTTGCATCAATTAAAAATAAACATACGTATAATGGTCAATAAATTAGAAGAAAAATCATTTAGTTACTATAATTATCAAATTTGCATAAACAGATTACTTTTGCTAAGTACTGTTCTGGACTGTAGGATTCATATTCTTTTATGAACTATAACTCATAGGCGGAAACATCTATGAAGAAAACTTCTGTGAAGAATAAGGTCCTAATGGGTAAGAAATATGAATAGATATATCAGAATGGGGGTGATTCATGAAGGCCTGATTACAATGAGGAAGGGGAGTGTACCATGAACATACATAGAATACAATAATTTCTTGCAGAGGAATCTAAGTCTTGATGCCATGTGGACAGAACAAACTTATGGTTTTCTGAAGAAACAGGAAGACCAGAGGAAGAATACCCACTGTCTATCAGTGAAAAGGAATGGGTTGTCTCGTGACCTTGACTAACCACCTCAAATCACTGAGCTTCTGTTTCCTTAAATGCACAGTAGAGACATAATTCTGCTGTAAGTACCTCAGGGTTGTGAAGTGGTAACATTTGTCATACCTTATTGAAAATTGTAAATGGCTACAAATATGTAAGTTACTGTTTTAGAACTATTTGATAATATAATATAACTCAAATAGTGTGAACCACTGTGCCTGGTAGATGTCACACTAAGGAGAGATGTTTACGTGGTGAAGTGGGTATGAGGTAGGAGTTCAAATGATTTAACATATGCCGTAGTTTAAAAGATGTTTTAAGCATTTAGCCGTTTCCACTCCTCTCCACTTTCTTTTCTCAGTCTCAGCTTGCTAATTAATAAAAGGGAGTTAATAAAGCCTAATTTATAGGTTTTCTTGGTAAAAATTAATTGAGATTATATATATATGTAGTATTTAGCAGAGTGCCTAGGATATGTTACCAAATAATCAGTAGCTTTAATAGCTATAATTGTCCATTTATGATAATTATGACCATGGGATGTACAAACATATAATACCATTCTCATATAATTTCATATGTAAAGTTCTTAATCATTGATGGAGAACATAAAATTTTGCTATAAAGCAATCATAGATAACAAGAGCAATTAAACACACCAACTGTATTTGGAAGTCAGTAATTTTTCATTAAATGAAAGTTTTGCAATAGTAGAGGCACTCAACTCATGTTTTTAGGAATGTTATTTCTGATTAACGAAACTAATTAAATATACGCACCATTACCTTTTCATTATAAAAGACAATCATTATTTCATAGACCTCTTGAATCATAACAAGCATGGTAGGTTTATTTGTCCAATAATGCTGCCTAAAATAAAATATCCTTACAATTAGGAGCATAGTATGTGTTTCTGCAATGGGTACAAAAGCATGGAATTATATAATTTGATGACTGTGTATTTCTTGTTTAATTATATATCAAATAATATAATTTGATAATCTGTGTTAAGGTTTATGGCTACAATGACGAAACAAAATTCTTTCCAACATTAATATAACCCTCTAATCCGAGGAGCATTGCCACAGATACATAGACAGTATAATGTAATATAGTGAGTTAAATAAAAGTAGGGTGTACAGATTTCAGGCTGTGGTGTGACATTCTTAATGAGGGACCTGGAAGCTAAGACTTCAAGGTCTGTGATCCAACCAGTCAAAACAAGGATCTGAGTGTTGTAGACACATGGGAGAGCTTGATCAAAAACATTACCGAGAGACCTGAGGAAATGTTTGGAGATGATACTTGTATTCACATTCTTGACTACGGTAATGATTCCATATTGTTATATATGCATCAAAACTTACCAAACCGTACATGTTAATGATGTGCAGTTTATTATTTGTCAGTTATATCACAATAAAGGTGTAAAATAGTTAAAATGGTTTAACAAAGGATGCAAAGTGAGAGTGTGGATAAGGGATGGAGGGATGCCGCATAATATCTACTTGGTATTCTATAGAAAGTTGATTCTCTGAAATTAAAATGTCATCTCTAAATTCTGTAAAGGGCCAAGCATACTTTGAAAGATAACTCACTGAAACTTTTGAAGAACAGCAAATTCCTATAATCTTTTCACATTTCTGAAACATATACAAAGACTCAAAATTTTTAAATTTATTGTTTCAACTTTTAGGTTTAAAATCGTGTTAGATTTATAAAAGAGCCCTGAAGGTGGTATAGAGGATCGCTGTATACTTTTCATTCAGTTTCCCCTAACATTAATATTTTTTATAACCATGGCAAATTTGTCAAAACTAGTAGATTAGCATTGTTATGTTATTGTAAACTACAGACTTTATCTGAATTTCACGAGTTTTTCCATTAGTTTTTGTTTTTTCTCTGTTCTATGATTCAATCTAAGTTCCTATATTATATTCAGTTTTCATGATTCCTTAGACACCTCCAATCTGTGATGGTTTGTTCATCTCTCCTTGTCTTTTGTGACTTGGAAACTGAGGATTATTGTTCATGATTTTTGTACAATTTTGTGGAATATTTTACAACTTCTGTTATTTTCAAGTTTTCTCATTCTACTGTGGTTGTGAATTTTTAAAAAGAATACCACAAAGGTGAATTGTCTTTTTCATAGTATATCAAAGGCATCGTGATATCATCCTGGGTTTCTACTGGTAATATTAACCTTGATCACTTGGATAAGGTGGTATCTTCCAGGCTTGCTGTAAATTTCTCTGCATTTATAATTCATAAATATTATGAAGAGCTACATTTAAACTTTGCAAATATTTAATTTTGCCTGAAATTTTAAGCCACTAATTTTAACATTCATCAGTGGATCTTGCAATTATGACTGTAGTATTCTAATGGTGATTTTCTATTTCATCATTTATTTCACATTTTTAAATTGGATTTATTCTGCAAGAGTTGTCCTTCTCACCCAAGTATTGATTCAATCAATTATTTATATCAGTAAAGACTCACAGATATTTATTTTGTCCATTAGTCTAAAACCAATACTGTCATTTTTAATATTTTTCTTCAAACGGTTTGAGCTTTGACCCTGGGAGTACTTTCAGATTGTCTCTTATGTACTCCTTGGGAATTGGTTTCATCTTTTGTATTGTTTTTGTTGTTGTTGTTATTGTTAGTGTTTTTTTTAATCTTTTCCCAGAGTTGTTTCAGACTTATCTTGTATTTTACCTTCCCAGTTTTGGGATCGATTGTTAACTACTTTTCTAAAGATGTTTTGTTCTTGCTGTTGGAGACTGGTACTTAGAAACGATGCTCTCGGTGCTAGGTATACTCTTTATTATTGAGGTGTCATCACTTCTAGGCCTACTCAGTAGATAGAGCTAGGAAATATACATATGTGTACTACCCCGTGTGTGTGTGTGTGTGTGTGTGTGTGTTCATAATTATTTCTATACCAATCTCTCTGTGTTTATGTGTATACATATATTCATCATATATTTTCATATTATAATACATATGTGTTATTATCACATACATATGGAAATACATAATAAACACACACACATATATACACACAAAACGAAATAAAACTTGAGTTCATATCTGATGACAGTCTAGCACCACAGCGATCATTCCGTCATTCCCCATTGCCTCTTTTCATTCAATGCTAGTTAGTATGCATGTAGTTCGGAATTGCTAACCCATATTCCTATGTAGAAGAAATTTCCTAACTAGAGTATAATATTTTTGTATGGTTCTCTTTGTCTTTATCTTTGCAATATTCAGTCAAAACACTGTTTTCCAAAGTATATATATCAGCCCCTTTACTCACTCCCTTTAATATGGTTGTATCATTTATTTGTAATATAATTAAATTCATTCTTCTACAGTCCGCACTCCATTCCGAGACCCCTGACATCATGGTTTTGTTTTGGATTTTAAATGTGCATGTAGGAAAATTCACTCTGTGGGTCCCGTTCTATGGGTGTCGACAAATGCATAGTCAAGTATCCCCCACACAGTGCTATACAAAATAGTCTGTCATCCCCAGTGTTTCTACCTGCTGCCCCTCTGGAGACAGCCTTTCCCTGTGCCCTTTCCTCTTGATAACCATTGATCTACTTTCTATCCCAATGTTTTACTTATTCCAGGATGTCATATAAATGAAATACTGCAATATGTAGCCTTGGGGAGCTCGCTTCTCTCACTTAACAAAATGCATTTAAGATTTATTCATATTGTTGCATGAATCGATAGTTTCTTCTTTTTTATTGCTGAGTAGTATTCAATTACACAGATGTTATCCACTGTGTTTACCCATTCATCTGTTGAAGGATATTTGGGTTGTCTCTAGGTTTTAGTGATTTTTAAATAAAACTGGTATAAAATGTTGTGTACAGATTTTGTGTCAACATAAGTTTCCGATTCACATGGAAAACAGGTAAAAATGGGATTACTGAGTCATATGGCAAGTATTTGATTCATTATTTGCCAGGGTTTGCTTTTTTTTTCCCCCTCCAAACTCTTTTTAAATGGAATAAAATTTACATAAGATAATACATATTGTATGTAGTTCAATGAGTTTTAATAAGTTGTTTCTTCATGCAACTAATACCCAAATCAAGATTTGGATCATTTTGATTGTCCCAGAATGTTCCCTCATGTTTTCCAGAACAACTTCCCCCACCACCCAGAAAAAAAACCTTCTTCTGACTTTTATCTCCACAGATTAGGTTAATAGGTCTCTAATATCATCGAACAAATGAAAATATGCAGTATGTAGTCTTTTATGTTTGACTTCTTTTATTCAAAATCATATTTTGATGCTGATTCGTTTGTTTTATGAATGAATAAGTCACTCTTTATTGTTGATTATTTTCAATGAAATGAATTTGTCACAATGTTTATCCATTTCATTGATTATGGACATTCCCCCATCCGCCCCAGTTACTTTTGGTTAGATGGATAAAGGTAAAATCAACAGTAATTGTATGCATATTTTTGTAGATAAACCTTTTCACCTCTTTCGGGTAGATTCATAAAAGTAGAATTCCTAGGACCCAATTAGGTGTATTTTTACTTTGTAACTGATAAGTAGTGTTTTAAAGTGCTTGAATCATTTTACATACCTACTAGTAGTTTATTGGAACTCCAGTTACTACTTGTCCTAACCAATACTGATGTTGTCTTTTTATTTTACTTAAGTGTGACGTGGTCATAGTGTCTCATTGTGGATTTAATTTGCACTTTCCTGATGAGTAAATGCTTTGAACACCTATTTATTTCTCTATGGAACAGTCACAGATCTTTTCTGAAGTATCTGCACAAGTATTTACTTATTTTAAAATTGCAAAGTTTGCCCTTTAACATTTATTAGTAAGATGTCTTTATATATTTTATATAAAAGTTTTCTGTTAGGGACTCTTTCTTTTGCAGTTATTGGTTTTCTCTTTCATTTTCATTTTCATTTTCATGGTTCATCTTCATGGGCCATTTTTAATGTTGATGATGTCTACATTTTTTTTTCCTTTTAGATAGGTTTAAATTGTGTCCTAAGAAAATTTTACTGACCTGCACTTATGAACATAGTTTACTAGCTTTTATTTCTATGCTAGATTTTTAGTTTTAGTTTTTACCTTTAAATCCATCTTGTTGATCTCACATTCTGTTACCAACTATATTCATTACTACTAGATTATTATTATTGTTAATAATCATTCCTTACAATGGAATGATTATGTCATTTGCAAATAGACAGAGTAGCATTCTTCTTTCTCAATCTTTATAAATTACCTTTATTAGATTTTTACACAGGCAGATTCCTCAAGGCACATGCTGAAGTGACAGTGGTACCATTTTTAGGGTAAAAACATGCAATATTTCACCATTGATTATAGGAAGTCCTCTACTTCTGATTTCCTGAGATGTTTTATCCAGAATACATATTTAATTTTGACAAGTGACAAGTGCTTTTTCTTCATTTATGCAGATGGTACATTTTTTTCTTTAGTTTTTTTAATATGTTGATTTATATTGATTTATTTTCAAATATTAAATTAACCTTTTATTCCTTGGTTTAACCCCTGTAGTCATGGTGCATTAATTTTTTATGTGTTACTAGATTCAATTTGCTAATATTTCTTGAAAATTTTTGCATCTAAATCCATGAAGGATTTAGTTGGGGATTTATTTAGTTGGAGATAATTTCTATTTTCCCTTGTGACTTGTTATTTAACCAATAGCCTATCTATGTAATATATTATTTACTTTCCAAATATTTTGGGAGGTGAGATAACTGGCTATCATTTTTCTTTCTAACATAATTTTGGGAGATTATAGTAGATATTCTGTAGGATTTCAACATTGTTAAATTTGTTTAGTTTGTTTTATAGCCTGGCATTTCTTATACTTGCATGGTGTTTTATAAATATTAATTAGATTAATTAGTTGATTGTATTATTCAAATCTTCTACATCACTATATTTTTCTACTTGCCTTATCAGTTACTGAGCAATGGGTGTTAAATGCTCCACTGTTCTTATAGATTAATCAATTTTTAACTTTAGTGCTGTCAATTTTGCTTTCCTGAATTTTGAAGCTCTGTTATTTAGTACATGTTTAGAGATATTCAGTGGATCATTTTATCATTATTAAGTGACCCTCTTCAGCTCTGGTAATATTTCTTGTTCTGAACTTGAGTTTTTCGATGCTAATGGAGCCATATTAATTTTTTGAGTTTAGAGTTTGCCTGCTGTATGTTTTTCATGATTGTACTTTTAACGTTTAGTGTCTTTAAAATACATCACCTGGAAGCATGTAGTTGTGTATTGCTTTTTTTTTAATTCTAACAGTTTCTGACTTCCCCTTTAATTGGAGTGTGTATGTACATGTAATTTAATTTAATTTGGGTGTTTAAAACTCATATATTCTTTTTACATATTTTAAAATTATTGCCTCTGTTCTGTATTCTCTTTTTCTTCTTTTTCTACCATTTTTTTGAGTTAAATGAATACTTTTGGGTTTTAAGTTTGTCAGTCTGTCTACTTTATTGGCTGTGTTTTGTGTGTGTGTGTGTGTGTGTGTGTGTGTGTGTGTGCACATGCCATAATTTTTTTATTGTTTGCTCTAGGAAGAATGAGAAGTTTAGCTGTAGGAACAGAAGTATTAAACAATTTTCAATTGTACATGTAAGATTGGTATACTATGATGAGTAACGGCCCCCAAAGATATCTAGGTCCAAGCCATCAGAGACTGTGAATGTCACCGTAGGTGACAAAACTGTAGGCAAACAGAATGCAAGAATGGCTACAGATATGTTTGTTAAAGATCTTGTGATGAGGAGACTAGCCTGAATTATCACAGTAAGTCCTGAGTGTAATCACAAGTGACTTTATTGGAAAGAGGCAGAGGGGGATTTGACAACAGAGAACACATAAGACAATGAAACCACCGAAGTGTGACCTAATACCACTCTGCTGACTCTAGAAGCTAGAAAAGCCAAAGGCACATTTTCTCCCCTACAGCCACAGAAGGGAGGGCAGCTCTGCCAACACTTCGATTTCTGCCCAGTAAAACTTATTTCAGATTTCTGACCTACAGAACTGTAAAAGAATAAGTGTGTGTTGTTTTAAGTCACCCAATTTATGGGGATTTGTTACAGAGGACACAAGAGTGCCTTACATTTGGAATGTGATCAAATATGATAGAGTGTTAGACTTTCTTGGGTTTAGCAGCATCAAGGTATATTAAAATGGAAATTTGATTAATCATTTAATAGCCTAAAAAGTCAGCTTAGATATTTGTTGCCAATGTAAAGACAGCAAAAATGAAATCATCAGAATTTATCATATACATGAGAAGTATAAAGGATTTGATGTGGCTAGACAGAATGTGTCCATTATGTTTTATATTTTACTGGGGGAAAAAAAGCTCATTTTGGAAGGCAAAGGTGATTTATTATGTCAAAACAAATGATGTTAAACTCACCACACCAACAATATTTATAATGTGGAATATTAGTCTTTGTCGTCTAGTCTCTACTCAAATTAATCTTAATATCCTGGACGTGCAGAGTGACAGAACTAGAAAGCTTGTTGGCCCATGCCCTCATATGAGAGGTGAGGAAACGAGGGCCCAGAAATATTAAATTCATCCTTCTGATTCTAAGCTAGGAAAAGCCATAAATCAGTTAGTATACATGTCTCACAAATCCTACAAGAATGATTGTAAAACTTGACATCATTTTCACTTGTACCTTGATGTCCTCCATTCAGGTGAAAAGTCATGTTTCAGTAAGGAAAATAACAGCCAGTCTAGGATTTCTGAGAAGGAAGGACTTAATACAGGTCGTTTTAGGCTTACACAACCATTGTGAGAAGAGGTAGGTGAAGAAGGTCAGGCAGAAGTTCCTAAAAGTAGCTGTTGCACAGACAACTAAGTGGAAGCCACAGTAAATTTCATCAGTCTCAACAGGATATTGTTAGCTGCTGAAGCAGGCCATTCCCCTATCCCGTCCCTAATGTGGTGGTGACCGCCGCATTCTCAGCGAGAACTTTCCCTGACGCACTAGAACACATGAGTCCCGAGGCCCCCCTTCTGTGGGATATCTATCTCCACTGCCCCCCAACTGATCTCCCCTTTCACCTTCTAAATCTGACATGAGTGTCTCACATTGCCTGACCCAACTGCAGCACTACTCACATGTATGGGGAAATAGAGGTCCTGCTTTCTCTGTACAGTGCCCAAGGGACCCTAAATGGGGTAGCACTGATGCCACCTTGAACACAGATATTTTTTTTTTTTGCTTTGACTTCATTAAGATTTATGTAATTTTATTTGTATCAATTGATGTAATAGCGTATACAAATGCTGTATTATATAGTTGTACAGCTGACATTTATATGTGGTTAACCAATGTTACCCCACTAGATTCAATAATAGTCATAAATAGGGGATTTTCATTTGCAATATTTCGACAATTCTGTAGGGGTTTTTTGGTACTGTTTTTGTCTATGAGATCATTCTTGAGTCTGAATCCAAATTTCTTCAAGCCCTATCAGCCAGGGGTATAAGAACATCATGATAACAGTAACCATAGAGTAAATCCAAGTTAACTCCCAAACGATCCATATTGGATTTCTAATGTGCATTATAGACTGTCAGGGATCACAGTCTTTTTCAACATGTTAACATCTATCGTTTCACCTTTGATTGCTGGTAACCTCATCAAACATCTTTGATGTCATATGCTGATATGTTTGGTACTTCTGTGGTTGATTCTGTCATAACTCCTTTTCTGTTCTATGCCATCAGTCACCTGGCTGAATTAGTAGTCAGGAGAAAAAGCATATCATACATTTCTAAAGTATCAAAAAGCCTTTTTTCCTAAAGGCTTTTAACGGTATCAGAGTCCTGTTTAATCTGTCTCAAAGGTCCCTACCAAAGGAATTCACAAAAGCCTCTGGGATAAATGAGAAAATAATCTACAGTACAGTGGAATCAACTGCACTTTTCTTTCAAAATCTGCCTTTTTTTTCTTAAATATAATTTTTAAAAAATCAGAACAGTTTTGATTTGCTGAATTATTATGAAGCTAGATCAGAAAACCCCTCATACGTATACCTCACTCCCAGATTTCCCTATTACTAATGTCTTACATTGATTTGGTACATTTGTCACAATTAATGAACTGATATGTTATTATTAACTAGAGTCCAGAAGTTATTAGGATTTTCTTTTTTCACCTAATGCTATTTTTTTCTGTTCTGAGATCAAATCTAGGGTAAGTCATTACATTTGCAGTCATGGGTCTATATGCTCCTATTGGGAGTGGCAGTCTCTCAGAATGTCCTCGTTTAAGATGACCTTGACACTTTGAGCATTGCTGGTCAGGAATTTTGTAGAATGTTTCTCGGTAAGGATTGGCCTGGTGGTTTTCTCCTGATTACACTAGGTTAATTCACTTGTCGTACTACTGAGTTATATTACTTTTCTTATCACATTATATAAAGGGTACTTACTATCAGTGTGACTTATCACTGTTGTTTACCTTGATCACCTGGATTCAGATGGTCTTTGTCAGCTTTCTACACTGTAAAGTTACTCTACCCACCCACCCCACCCCTTTGAATACTGTACTCTTTGGGAGAAAGTCACTATGCATAGTCCACGTTTACGGAATAGGGGAAGTCATAATCCACTTTCTTGAGGGCAGAAGATCTACATATATTATTTGGATTCTTCTGCCCAGGATATCTGTCTCTTCTCTCCCATTTATTTATTAAATCCTGCTATTTGTGGTGTGCCTTGTGATTCTTGTTGGAAACGAAACATGTAGCATGGGATAATAAATAGGACTGAGGTAAATCGTTCTCCATTCTTCCTCAAAGAGAGTCTGTTTCTTGTAACTTCTCAGCTGTCCTCTGCTATTATATTTACGCTCTGTTGGTGTTAAGCTTCTGGAGAAGGTGGCTTCTGTAACTGTCCAATTATTCTCAGTCTTTCAGTGGGCTTGTGTCTCTGGCCTCTAACTCCATAAAATTGTATTCTTGTATAGATCCCCTTGCCTTTCCTTCCATGAGACAAGTAGGCTGGAGGGGGCTCGCATAGAAGGAATGACCTATCAAGGCTCTGGGACAAGATTCTGCTGAAGTCCTTCCCAGGACTATAGGCCTTTGTTAGAGAGAATGCTAGTGGTGTAATTAATGAGAATCTGTGCCTTCCTACCTCTCCTCGGACCGTGAGGAGATCTTTCTGGCATCTTCACCATGGGAACCCGATGGGGTTCTTGAACATAAATTCCATGAAAGTATGAGGATCTCCTGAAGATCACAACCCCTAGCAGTTTCTCACTTTCACATAAGCCCAGGCTCAGCCTCCAACAATCCATGAAAACCACCTTGAATTGATTCAACCAGCTGATGGCTCCAGGAACTTCTATTCCAGGTAAGGAGATTTTGGCTATGACGCAAAGTTGCCTTTTCCTTCTAGATCTCTGAGTGGCAGTGGGTCTGTCCCGTGATTTCAATTCTTTGATGCGTCCAAGAAAAGTTACTGATTTTTGGTTTCTTCAGCTTTTATTGTTGCATCTGTCAGGAATAGAATGAGGTCTTTAGAGCCACTTACATGTTGGAACTAAAATTAGTTTTGTTGTTTCTCAGAACAACATTAGTGTATAAAAAATATGTCTTAAAAGTGAATTTCTTTCCTACCTGGCATCCTGTCAAAGGGTTTTGAGTTGCAAGTCATGGATAGGTGCTTTTTCCAAGGTGGCTTAGAAAGTCTTAATCCTGGAAAGCAACTTTCAATCTCAGCTTGCCTGTTACACAGTCACTCAGAGGGCTGCCCTTACCTCACCACAAGGAAGGATCCCACCCTCACGGGTTGGGATTTCCCAGTGTGGCTCTCCCTACAACACTCTGCTCAGCGACAAACAAAAACAAACAAATACAGTTCTTAGTCATAATTTTATTTATGGTTAAAACTTGAAATTGCTTTGAAAACAAAAAACAATATTTAGTGAGATGATAATTTGAGAGATAAGCGCCATCTTACTAAACTACAACTGAAATAGTTTATGGAGAATACTGTATCTTTTTTGCACTGTGGATTGGGTTACATAAAGTCATTTTCCATCCCACAGTTTAGGAAGAGATTTTCTGCAAACTGGCAAAATCATATGACAAAAACCTGCACTTGTAAAATAATTAAGATTGTGTATTATTTGACAGTCTTGCATGAAATAGCATTGTTGTGTTTGCTTGTAATAGGGCCCGTGTAGAAACCAAAATGGTATTGTCGCGCTTATTGTGTTTAATCAAAAATGCACTTTAAGCGTTCTCAAGTATGCTTTGCTCATTTGTCCATGGTGCATGGAAAAATTGAAGTACAACATTTAATTGAAGTACAACAATTAAATTTTCCATTGTGCATGGACAAATTGAAGGACAACATTAAACGGTTAGGCCATTTACCTTGCCTCTTACTTAGAATGATTACTTAAAGAAACCTGATATAGTGTTTTATTCATTGGTGGTACTTGTAGCTTTTTATGGTCCCGCTGATAGCTCTACCTGTGAGGCATAGGAAGACTGGAATTGGCATTAGATCATCTACCACGTGGAAAATTATGTTTATTTTCCATTGCATACTCGTATGTTGTACCTTAGGAGCAGAAGAAATTTGGGCTGGAAACAGATGCCAAAACAAACCTTTCTCAGAAGTGTTCCCTTTTCACAAAATCACTAAGTTGTCCACTGACTACATATGATATTATGGGAATCCTGTCTTTTTTTTTTTTTCTTTTTTGGTAACATTCCATTACAAACTTTGCTACAATGCACAGCTTAGTTTTCCACACCTGCACACCCACGAACATTAGTTTTCTGAAGTGTGAAACAGGACTTCCTGGTGGCATCTTCACATTTTACATAACTGTTGATAAAGCCACTGCTGACAACTGGGAATATCACTATAAAATTCTGATACTTTTTGGAGGAAAAGAAAAGTGTTATCCAATTATTTGCTCAAAATACAGCATCAGCAAGTAACTGAGAAGCCAGGATCAACCTGTCAGCTCTTCAAAATTCATGGCCTACCAGGCAACTTCCTGTTCCAAGCCTTTATTAAACAATTTAAAAACAAAAAAAAAATTATAGAATTTGCTCATTTAGAAGTCAAGAAAAAAGTATGTAGTCAGCTAGAAAAAAAAAAGGAGATATGATTTAAATTGGTTGACTTCACAGTGTGAATTCAGGACGCAGTTGCAGAACTCAGTTTATGTGGGGTCGCTCTGGAGAAATTATTTTGCGAGCCTGTCTGTAACCAATGTAGAGAGTTGCAATTCTCTGAATGGTTCAGGGCAAAAAATTGCTTCAGGTTGAATTTCTCTGATCACTGAAGGGAGTCGATGTTTCTTTGGCCTGATTTGTTCATCATTTACATCCCTACAGAGTAAATTGCACACTGTTTGTTTCTGATTAAAGTTCTATATTGTTAATTTTAAATCCTCTATTTTGCCAGTTAAAATTGTTTATGTCTGATCTTGGTTGTGAAAACATAATTTTACCCTAAATTAGCCAGGGAAGGAGAGGAAATCCTTTACATGAAACTGTAACTTTGGACAGAGACAAAATTGAGATCACATATGGAATGCATAGAATATGGCTAGAGTTGGATCAGCCATCTAGGACTTCGAGGTTAAGCTAAGAGTGGAGTTAACACAGGGCTAAGCAATGCAAAAAAGGACCCTGAGTCCCTGAGGACTTCACAGACCTAAGTCTCCATTACACACCTGAATTTCCTTCCTACAAGTGGTTTATGTGAGATACAATAAACTTTTACTTTGGTTAAAAAACACTAATATTTTGAGTATGTGTTACAATCAAACTGAGCTAAAAAGTCAGTCCATACTTATGCCAAGTTTTTACACAAGTAGAGATTGCTACTCTGCTGAATCAAAATTGAGTAGCATTGGTCATCCAGTTTTAGCAGGAGAATTTTCATTAACTGGTCTTAAAATGAGAGCTATCCTTCTCCATGGCATAAATAGGATCACTCTGAGTCAATGTGCTCACTCACACGTTTAGAGAAGTAGTGATGGGAGTGGACTAGAAAGATAGAACATTTTTACTTAGATAAAATTGGTTGTAGTTACCGGCTTATAACTTAGTAACTATTAACATAGGAGCTCAGTTTTCTCATCAGTAAAAACTGGAATAACAATATTTAATTTATAGTTTTTCTGAGTATTAGATAGGATTGTGTGTACATAGCGGCTAGCGTATAATGAAAACTCTGGAGTAGGAATGTCTTGGTTAAACTAAAAGAAACATTAATTAGCTGTTTTATTTGTGTTAATTCTATGAACTAGTTGGTATTTTGTGATCAACAGAAAACAGAAAGAATGACATGCTCTCTTTAATTAGTTTACTGTAAAATTGTTTTCATAGCACAGATATGAAACTCTTATTTACTTCCATTACCTTTGAAAAGATTACTAGCAGAGAAATAAATTCAAAAGAGAAAAGAATATGCTAAATGCATCTAGATGTAGAGAAAAGTAATAATTATACTTAGAAATGTGTCTTGCTGAGGAATATACTATTAAAACATGGTAGAGAATACATCCATTATCCCTAAAAATCAAAAACTAAAAATATAGATTTTTTTTACCCCATAACATTCTGTTGCTTAGATTAATTTTCTTCAGAAATGTACTTATATAATCTTCAACTCTGTGCTGTGTCCAAGAGTCAATAACAATTCTGTTGTATTAACTTCATCTATTATTTCTAAATGTTATACAACTAATTAGCGTTGATTGATTTGAATCAATTACATGCTTTAAGTAATGTCTGAATACTTGTTTATTCTAGAGAAAGTCAGAACTATACAGCTAGGAAGAGCCTTAGAGTTATAATTCTGATGTCAAGTGCATGTTATTTTATTCTAGTTCTTTGAACACTGTTAATCCATGTATGATATATTTGACAAATGTCAATTAACAACTATGTTCAATTAACCAAAAGACCCAATTTTCTGATTATTTTTGGATAAATGGGTACTAACTAAAATTTCTATAGTAATTCCTATAATAATTTCCATAAATGTGACTTTTATTATTTACATACCCATGCCTAATGAAAATTATTTTATTTATTATGCATATATTAATATATTAATATTTGTATAATAATACTAAATATAAATTATTAAGCTGCATATTGTGCAAGTTATTAAGCTATTGTCTTTAAGAAGGGTGGAAGAAGGGATTTCCTTTACCCTATTTTAGCAATGGGTGGTTCTTTCAATTTAGTTCAGTAATTGCCATTCATTTGCACAGAATACCTTAGTCCGAGTCTCTAGCTCCTTCATCACTCCCAGTACCAACCAAATCATGCCCTATTTCAGGACCAGCTTGTCAAAGGTCCCACTCAGTGCTCTGAGCACCAACTCTATAGTCTCCTCCATGGTTGGATGATCCGAGCCTATCCCCTTTGTTCTTACAGTCTTATGGACAGTTGCTGTTTCCTCCAGTTATTATCTCTGTGATGATCCAGTTTGTATTTTTGTGCTCTAAACTCTCCAACATTTGTGTAACTAATACCTTCTATTACTTTCTCTCTATTGAAGTTCCTTATATGATTTTTCTTTGTGCTGAAGAGACATGCTATGTAGAACTGATGGCCATACTTTTATACAACTTGTAAAAATCCTCTTCAAAATTCAATTTGTTTTATACTCTATATTGGAGTTAGTGTTAAACATCATTATATGAAACTCTAGGAAAAAACCTATTGTTAGGATTAAAATGAATTTAATTATGTATATTATTTATTAAGAGGACTTCGTTTATTTAGTGCTCCTCCCAGTGAAGCCATGACATTACTTTGATGTTCCTTCAGGAGTCTACAATCATTTTAAGAAGTTCAAGATTTCCAAGCTATCCATTTTCCCTTTTCTAACCTCATCTCCTACTCCTTCATTTTTGACTTGTCAGCTGTATTCGCCATATTGATAACTCCTTTCACCGTGTTACGCTTTCTTCAATTTCCTTTCAAGAAGACAGCTCATGTGTAGCTCTATTCTTCCCTCCTGGGCTGCCCATTCCTGTCTCTTTTCTGATTTCTATTTATCTACCTAACCTCTAGGAGTTTTTCCTACTATTGAAACAAAATAAAATAAAACAAAGAAAGAAAAAAGAACAGCAACAACGAAAAACAAAAAATGACAAAAAAAAATCAACTTTGTTTGTTTTAATTTGCACTCCTTTGGAAAGGAGTAAATAAGTTATACACTAATCATTTGCTGTCAGTGGTAATAGTTGAATCAGGGACCTTCCTGGACTAATTTTCTCAAGTATATTCCCTTTCTTGTATGGTCACTCACATCGCTGCTCACCCCTGAACCAATAGTCTTCCCCCTTTTTCCTTGACTGACTGGCTCAGTGTGTGTTTTTGGCAACCTGTTCTTTTGTTTTGTTTTGTTTTAACAACTGCTTTTGCCAGCTCAGGCAGACCTGATTTGAACAATTGCTACTCATTATTTTTCACAAATGCCCTAGGATTAAAGATTTTCCAACAGAAGGAGAACTGAGGCAGGTCAAGTAAAGACAAGTTTGGCAAACAGGGTGTTTCCATGAAGTTGACAGATATGCCAAATTGTAGAAGTTCACTGATAATAGGGCTTTTTGTAGAAATTTAAGTCCACTCTGCCTACTTCATTGGCTGTTACTCTGTCACTGTCATTGTATGCTAGCTGATTTTTGAGGATAAGAGCTAAGAAGTTGGGGATGGTGACAGGGTAAATTCAAATGTCACAAAGTTAACTGTTCTTATAATGTTTCAGTCTTTTTTTAAATAAACCCTCATTAGATGTTTACATCTCTTTAGTTAATTTCCAGAAGTCTGAAAAATGTTTAATTTTGATAATTTTTTTTCTTCTTTTTTGGCATGAAACAACAGAACTTTAATCACTCACTGTTCTGGACAGTAGGAGTCTAAAAGCCAGGTGTCAGCAGGCCCACACTCTCTCTAATGGCTCCATGGGAGAATTCTTCATTCCTGCTTCCTACCTTCCGGTAGTGGCTGTCAATCCTTGGCGTTCGTTGGCTTGTAACTTCATCACTCCAGTCTTTGTCCCCACTGTCACATGGCTTTCTTCCCTGTGTTTTGTCCGTGTTTTCAAATATCTCTCTGCTCAGAAGGCCACTAGATATATTGAATTAAGGCTCATTCTAATTATGACCTCATCCTAATTACATTTGTAAAGACCCCATTTCCAAATAAAATCTCTTTCCCAATTATTGGGGGTTAGGATTTCAATGTAATTTTGGAGGGAGCTCAATTAAACCCACCACCCTCTTTTAATCTGCAGGATTTGCAGCTGTGACAACTTTTTTACCTAACCATATTTTTAGCTATATCTTATAAGCTTTGATATGTTGTATTTCCATAATTATTCCACTCAAAATACTGATTTCAATTGTGGTTTCTTCTTTAGCTTATTGGTTTCTTAGAATGCATTGCTTAATTTGAAAGCACTTTGGGATTTTTCTGGTTATCTTTAGGTGAGTGATTTTTCTGCTTCATTCCTTTGTGGTCACAAATCATTCTTTCTATTACCGTATTTTGCTGTGTATAATGTGCACCCACATTTTTATCCCAAACTGTCAGGGAAAGAAATCTTTCATTTTAATTTTTTAATCAAATTTTTTTTATTTACATGTAGGTACTTGTTTTTGTATTATAAAATGATTTTAGCATATTTGTTAACATAGTATGGTACAAGAAATTTTATGCAACAAATAATTACAAAACACAAGAACATATACAAGGTAAAAGAAATTTTATGTACCAGTAACAAATTTACGATACTTACGCATCATAGAAGGCCAAAAATTCTCCGTCATTGCAAGTTCGTCGTAAGTTCAACAAAACCAATTGTTGTATTTCAGAGTATTATTTTGCATACGGGTATCATTATTAATTTCCTAGAGTTACACTTTGAACTCATAGGCATAAATAAAATAATTAAAAATATTTATATATATACGGAATTAGTGCTACCCATGCATAATGCGCATCCTTATTTTTCCCTTACAAATTTGGGCCCAAAAGTGCGCATTATACCTGGCAAAATACAGTATTTCATCATTTAAAATTGGATTAGGTTGCTTTATGGTCCAACATATGGTCAGTTTGCTAAGTGTATACTTGGAAAGAATATTAGTTCTTCAGTTGTTGGGGACATGTTCTACATATGTGTCAATTAGGTCAATCTTTTTACATGTCATTCAACTCTTCTATATCTCTGCTGCTATTTATTTATTTATTTATTTATTTATTTATTTATTTATTTATTTATTTATTTATTTTAGTCTACTTGTTCTATTGGTTACAGAGGTGTCTTAAAATCTTTAAATATTTGTATGGAAGTATCTCTTTCTCCTTTTAATTATTGCAGTTTTTGCTGTAGTAGGGGTTATGGCATTAGGTCTCCTGAATGCAAAAGTAAATTTGACAATTTTTGACAGGGTTCTGTTGCTTGTGTGGAGGACTGGATTTTCAGAGGTCCTTACTCCCAGATTTTCAAAAATTCTGTCTCTCAGTGGTTATTTTGATTCCTTGTAATGATGTAAAATCTCAGGATCCCGAGGGACTGTAGATAGTAAAGATGTATGCTGTTTCTTCATTCCTTATTGTATTCAATACTAAACAGTATACAGAGATTCTCCATACTACCTCACGGACTCGGGTAAAATTGGTGCTTTTCAAGGACTTCCAGTTGAGGTGGCTGGCTTGGTGGTGAGCACTTGCGGTTGGGCCCCGAAGCGTTTCCCATGAGTTTAAGTAAACCTGAATAGGGATGACTGGATACCTCTTTCACTGAAGGAAATTCCGTTTATTCTGTGTTTCTATGGAAGAAAGCGCTGGCTCTTCATTACATCTGGTTGTATGTCTTTTAAATTTATTGGGACACTGAAGAACTATTTCTCAGGATTCTTTGATAGTAACAGAAAGTCAGCCAAGCAAATGGAGTTATTTCGCAATAAAATAGAATCCCATTCTATATCCTGGTGTTGCATCTGGACTCATTCTGGAAAGCCTATAGAGGCATTGGTATGATTTTCTAGGAATAATACACATTAGTCATGATCTCCTAATTCCGACCTCTTCTAAGGAAAAATAAGCAGTATTTTCAATATATACTGTTTGTGACTGTGAAGGCATCTTTTGGCCTAATATAGGGATTTTTCTGATGCTCTCTCATTGGTCCAATAGGATGGAAAACCTCACAGATATCTAAGGTCGAACCAAATATACACCAAGTGATATATAAACAAAGATGTAGGCAACTATGACTTTGTTTAGATCTGGTTTATTCTAATGTTATATGGCTTTTTTAATTATTAAATTTATTGGGGTTACATTGGTTAGTAAAATTATATAGGTTCTATTATATAGGTTATTAGAAGTGTACATTTCTATAATACATCATATATATATCACATTGTGTCTTCACCACCCAGAGTCAGTTCTCCTTCCTTCACCATATATTTGACCCCTTTTCCATCTTCTACCATCCTCTCTCCCCGCTTACCCTCTGGTGTCTACTAAACTGTTGTCAGTGTCTATGAAATTTTTTTTTTTGTTTGTCGTGTTTCTTTGTTGCTTTCAGTTTTATATTCCATATATGAGTGAAGTCATGTGTTTCTTAATGTTTTCTGTCTGACTTATTTCACTTAATATTATAATCTCAAGATCCATCCATGTTGCAAATGGAAGTATATTGCTTTTAAGATTCATCCAATCTACCGTGTTTCCCCAAAAATAAGACCTAGCTGGATCATCAGCTCTATTACGTCTTTTGGAGCAAAAATTAATATAAGACCTGGTCTTATTTTAATATAAAATATAATTTAATATAAAATAAGACCAGGTCTTTAATATATGATATGACATGATATTGATATGACATGACATGACAGGATATGATATGATATGATATGATATGATATGATATGATATGATACGATATGATATGATACCGGGTCTCATATTAATTTTTGCTCCAAAAGACGCATTAGAGCTGATGGTCCAGCTAAGTCTTATTTTCGGGGAAACACGGTATATCACCAAGTTAAGACACTAGGATGTTAGGACTAAAAATATAGCTTTAGGACTAAAAATGCAGTTGATAGTACAATATATATATTCGTTTCCCTGGAAAAGCTTCTAGTCATATCTTCTTTAGGGCCACTAAGGTTTCCTTCACCTACTCTGAGCTGACAAGACTACATTTTATTGTCTCTCACATAGATTACTGTGATATCCTACTGATTGGTCATCCTACTTCATGAAACATCCAGGGCACCGGTCTGTTAGATGGATGAACATGAGTGACTAGAACATTTTTGGAAATAAACTTACGAGTAGTCTCCTTACCAACAGTTTGTGATTATAAAAGAGATACACTTCTCCTTTGGTATGCTGAACTAAAACTACGTTGCCAACCTTAGAGTCATTTTTTTCATAAATCACATTTTTTTTCAATGTACATCAATGTTATGTTGTTTTTTTCATTAAAATCCCCCATGGCCTTTCATCATATACAGATTATAATACTAACTACTTTCCATGATTTATAAAACCCTCCATTATCCAACCTCTGACCACATGTCCTACCACTTTCTCCCTCATTTACTCTGCCACATGAGCCAAATTGTCTTTCATGTGGTTTATGAGCACATCAAGTTAATGCGTGCCTTTGTTTCCTTGGGTAGATATTCCTTTCCAATGCCTTTATGTGGTTTATCACTTCTCCTGATTTAGGTCTCTGCTCAAATGACACTTTTTTTTTTTTTTGAGGGATTTCTTAGCCACCCTATCTAAACATCAGGCAGTGATCTATGTAAAAAGAAAATAGATAAAACTGGGTGCTGGGATAAAGATTTATACAATCTCTAAGGAGATATGGCTTGGCTGGGAAGTGAGGTGACATTTAAGCTGAGTGACAAGGAGTCAGCTTTGTGAAGATAGTTTATAGGTGCTGCTTAAGAAAAGCTCGGCTACAAAATGGGCTATCCTTTTAGATTGTGGCATCAGTGAGCTTTTCTCACACTGTTAATTCTGCCTAAAATGTTCCTCTTTTAGGCTTGTCCGTGTGTTACCCATCTTTCAGAATCCAACTTAAATGCCATCTTTTATCTGAAGCTTTCTACAGCCCTTTTATTCTAAAATGTCTCTGTCTCCATGTTCTGCATTTTATTGGCTGTGCAATGTTTAAATGGGGTATATATCTAAGTTATGTGGAAAATAGCCAGGCTCTCATGTTTATTTTCCAAAGTGGATTTGTTTTCATGTTCAGTCTGCAATAGAATGATTTTCATACACCACAAATGATGAAACATCCTTTTCATATATAATCAAAACCAAACTAAATCGTTAAGTAAGTTTAAGAAGGTTCAACAGCGTTCTGATTTATCCCAAGACAATAACTTCCATACTTGTCTGTTTCTGTGTATGCGTATGTTTATGTGTGTGTATAGATTCAATATTCTGAAAATATAGATCATTCTACATAATACCGTCAGAGATGATAATCAAACTGTTAAAATAACCAAAATATTTATCTATATCTCCAGATTCTATGGGCAGCTTATAACATTTACTTAGAAAAATATTTATCTATGTGAGTGTGTGTGTATGTGTGTGTGTGTGTGTGTGTGTTAGAGCAGGCATGCTCCCTGGCTTTCCTTTTATTCTGAACTAAGTCTGACCATCTAACATGGCAAATGTTGATAGATATACAAAGAAAACAGTGATGCAGGGCAAAGAAATCAGAAGGGAATTACTATGGAAAAGTAAGTAAAACAGTTAAACAGTTATTTTAGTGTATGATGAAAGCAGTATTATTAAGATTAAAATTTCAGCATTTCAATTACATACAAAAACTAAAAAAAAAATTTACAAAAATATAAAAGGGACATGAGGAGAGGATGTATTTCAATTTAGTTGATGCATTGTGAATAAAGAACATCATGAAAAACAAAGTTTGTACAGCACATGAAATTTAGGATGATAAGGAAATTCCAAGACATTTCCACTTGAAATATGGATTTCAGAATCTTACCTGTTTCTTAAGGAAAAACTTGAATTCTATGTGAAAAAAAAATTTCATATCCCGTTTACATCATTATATATGTTCATTTTTAAATTTACATACAGTAATATATAGAGTCTTATCTAGTGTTTAGGTTCAACCGTTTTCTTGTTTGTTTGTTTGTTTGTTTGTTTGTTTGTTTTAATCTGTGTAGTAGAGAGAAAGAAGGTTCTTAATATTTACATACTCCATTTCTTTTACTATCCACAGACTTTGAAATGATTCACTGTCTAGGTCAGGACTTATATACACAGATATTGTTTATTCTTATGGACTTTTTATGTGAAGATTCTAAGATACTTTCTTGGTCTCTTATTAGGACAACCTGGATTCCAATTTACTTTCAAGTTATGTGACACTATACAAATAATTTATGTTGCCTAATTTTCCCTTTCCTAATAATTAAAGGATGTGTATCCAAAGTATCTAAAACTTTACGGTGTGATTGTGAGGATTGAATAAGATAATTGATTTAAGTGTTTGTCAAAGTGCCTGACACATAACAACTTTTCAAAGGTGTTGTTATATTTATAACTATTGTCATGTGTTCTCCTGCTACTTATTCATATATAGAATAAGTTTATATTTTTAATCCAAGAACTCTTAAATATTGGGCCCATTATACAAAAGCTCAGTTAACTAAAGAATTAAATACCAATCTAAAATAGTTCCTGAAGGAAATTTTTCTGTGCTTTATTCATGTTTATATGCTCAGTGCTTCACACAAAGCATTGCACTCAAATATTTGCTCAATTGGATATAATTGAACACAGCTACATTTCTATTGATTACTTATTGGTAGATATAAAACAATTGCATATCTAAATATGTGTTTTTTTTTTGATAGTCAAATTCTGCTTTCCAAAAAAATACTCTTCACATACTTACTTCAGATTTTTTTTACTTGTTTTGAATCTAAATTCAACTGATCCATACAGACTTGCAACTTCCATAAAGAATAGTGTTGTATTTAACGTAGGTGCTTTTCAATATTTTATGCAAGAAAGAGATATTGAAATGAGAAAACAGGAGTTATCTTCAGATCACAGTGACAATGGATATAGCGAGTTAGCCTTTATAAAGGGTTGTTTTGTAATATGATGAGAGGGAAGGGCAATTTAGTACCCACCAATGGAGAGCTTGAATTCTAGAATAAAGAAAGTTTATGTTTCTCTGAAGGAAAACTATAGCTTTTACAATTATTTGCTTGTATGTTTGGTTTCGCCTCATCTTATTATACTCCCTTCTGCATGAAAGTAATTCTGACATTACTTATATCTTCTATCTCTGTATTCTTCAATCTACTTCATTACTCATTTTCCTTCTTCCTCAAATGTGTTACTCAGTCTCTTCAGGATAAAATAATCTGCTATGTCTTGACCTCAATCTTTACCATTTTCCTTGCAATGAACTTTCTCATGAATAAACCAAGTGTTCACTTTCCACGTTCTCGCCTTTCTTTCACTGCTTCTCCCTCTGCACCTGATTGCCTCTCACATCACTCTGTGAATATTGGCCTTACCAAGGCATCCAAATGTCAAATTCCATGACGTCTTTGCAGACATCGTGTTGTTCAACCTGACTTTATCACTCACCCCTGTTGATAGGTATGAAGAAAGCTGTGGATTTTGAAAACACACATACGATAGCTTCATCTTCATCAAATTCTACAACCTCTAACATTCTAAATATGGTGGTGTATCTAAGTATAGCTTATTGTGAGAATAAAAGGTGTGTATATACAGGGTTTATTGCAGCGTGTGACTCAGAATCCACACTAAATAAGCAGTAGCTAATATTATCTTAACAGAATTGTTACTCCCCACTGTCTATAATTTGGGTCTTTTAATGCACTTTAATTTAGCCTCAAATTCAGATATAAGAGCTTCTCCTCACTCTGTATTAAGGATTATAAGTAACTTGGGTATAGAGGGAAAGGTTTCCTCATGTGGTGATCAAGTGACATGGAATCCTACCATCATATCCCAAATTAGCTGGAAATTGGGTTTCAAGGTCTTGTGGAAAAGTTGTGTTATTATTCATTATTATTATTATTATTATTATTAGTAGTAGTAGTAGTAGTAATAGTAGTAGTAGTAGTAGTAGTAGTTTATTTATTTATTTATCATCCCACAGAGAAACTGCCATAATAAGTTGTATGAGGGCTGCTGTGCCAGGTTCCACTGGTGAGTTATAGGTCAGTCAACTTGAAATGCTTGTTCTCAAGAAGTATTTTTTTCCCAGCCACTGGCTCTGGCAGTCTGTAGACAAGAACTCCTAAATATGAGGCCTATCCTCTAAAATCTCATTTACACTAAGACCTTTTCCTTTCTACCCTTTCGTCTTTTTCCCTGGTACACTCCCCTACTTACACCCTCACTCAAGAGCTTTCCATTTAAGTGCTTTCATCTGTGTATCGGAACTTGATGACCCATTTGAAAGAGATGATAAAGACTACGCTTTCATAAGGTTCCGAAGGAATTTCTTTCCCTCCCTAATCTCTTCTTAGCCTAACCCCATTTGACACTCATTTCAACTACTCATGTGCCACATAACCTTTCGGTCAACAATGGACTACATGTACAATGGTCATCCCATCTGATTATAATGGAGCTACGCTAGTGTAAACAAACCTACACTGCCAGTTGTATAAAATACAGCACATACGATTATGTACAGTTGCAAAACTTAACGACAATAAATGACTACATTACTAGTTATGTATTTACTATACTATACGATACTCTACTCTTCATCATTATTTTAGAGTATACTTACTCTACTTAGAAAACAACAACAACAACAACAAAAACCAACCAAGTTTACTGTAAAACAGTTAGCCGGCAGCAGCCTCATGCATCTCATGTTTACCATGTCTGCTGATTGCGTCATTTTCTCTTTCGCTTGATTTAATCTTGTGTCATTTGATAAAGTGTAGCCTAAGTATACAGTGTTTATAAGGTCTGCAGTATTTACAGTCCTGTCCGAGGCCTTCACATTCACTCACCCTCTCTCCCTGACTCACCCAGAGCAGCGTCTAGTTCTGCAAGCTCCATTCTCGGTAAGCGCCCTATACACATGGACTATTTTTTACTTTTTATGTCATGTTTTTACTACCTTTTCTATGTGTAGATACATAAATACTTACATTGTGTTACAATTGCCTGCAGTATTTAGTCCATCACATGCTGTACAGGTTTGTAGGAGCAATGGATTATTATAGCCTGGGCGTGTAGTAGGCTGTACCATGTAGGTTTGTGCAGGTATACTCTATGATGTTCGTACAACAATGAAAGTGCCTAATGACTCATTTCTCAGAATGTATTTCCATGCTTAAGTGGAACATGGCAGTATTTCAGGTCCAGGCACACTAGTCTTCTCTTGGTCCATGTGCTCACGGTCCTTCTTCCATCCCCTGGCCATTTGCATATACCGTTACTTATATTTGAATGATCTGACTCTCTCATCTTTCATATCTCAGCTCAATCTATACTTCCTCATCAATATCTCTCTAACTTTCTATAACAACAAATGTTTTCCTATTATTTGCTATGTACTTCTTTTTATGGAACTGATCATAGTTGCACTTGCATTCCTATTTCTGTGATTAGTATCCCCTAACTTTCATAAAAACAGGGATTTTATCCTTTTAAGTTCTTTTTAAATCCAAAATATAAAACATAGCCTGCCACAGTCAAATGGTACTGAATGAAAGAATGCGCTCCAGTTCTTAACAACACAAGAACTCTTTATCCTACTGAAAAGAGAGTTTTTGTCTTTTGAAACACAGTGGATGATCTGCCCTCGTAGAGAGCAGTTGAAATCATTTCATTCCCTCCTTGTGTTATCTAGAAGGACCAATGCCCTTTGTCAAGGATGGATCAAATGTTTATTTTCTAAAACAGAAAAAATAAATAAAATTGCATTTTCTCCCTCCCTCCCTCTCTCCTTCTCTCTTCTCGTTCTCTTTCCCATGATTTGGTATACAATTAAATAAAATAATCTCTCTTTCCATGAACATTTATTTCTCTGTGTTCTTTTATATGTCCTCCAAGTCCTCTTTCTACCTCACTAACTGCTTTGTACCAAACTGTGTAACAAAAATTTAAATGTTGATATGATCAGACTTTTCTCTTCAGTCTTGTTATGGTTTCAGTTTTTAATACTTTCATTCATTTTTGTTTACATTAATGAATAGTAACTTTCTAACTAAATAAATATATAGTTAGAGAAACATATATGTGCACACACACATATGCAATTATCAAATAGAAGTATGTTGACAGAATTTTATTTTTTAGAGGAAAAGAAGAAATATTTATCTGACTTGGTGATATTTAGGAAGCTACAATTCATCAGTTATTTTCCAGGGTGGTATGTCTTCTCCTTAGCACTTTTGGTCTCGTTGGTTTCACTGGAAGTATGCAAAATGGGCAGACAATCTGGCTTGACTTGACATCCCAGTATTGGGGAAGGGGACAGGCAAGTGACACAAGCCTAGTTCTATGAATATATCTTTTATAAACATTTAAGAATGTTCAGTACTTGCAGTTTTTCAGCATAGTAATCCATTGCTTATGATAAGATGTGTTGTAATAGGTAAATATTTTGTACAGTAAAATCTGAACACGTGACCTTAACTCTCAACTCTGAAGTAATTGCACACGTGGACATCTAGTAACCTTAAGTAGTTTCAGTAGGCTTTGGCAAATTGGAATCAATGACATCCACCTATCAACTCCAGAAAAGGCAACGTAATCTATCTATCTACTTCTTATATACTGGCAGTAAGATGATAGATTCATATGTGCTCTCCCGATGTCTAATGTCAAAAGACTGTACAAAGATAAATATTATGTCAATGCTACATTTCATACATTTAGAAAGAAGATGTTCTAGGAAACAGGAATACAGATGATAAATAGGTAAGTCCTTGAAAGATAGGAAAATGATGGTTCGTCTCTTAACTTCCTCTCCCATACTTCTTTATAGTGCATCCAAAGTGATGTTTCAAAATTCAGATTTACCATAGGAAGCCACCACTACATAAAAACAAAACAAAACAAAAGAGTTAAAACTTTCAATAGCTTTCCATTTCTCTTTGGATGAAACATGCAGTCTTAAACACGGTTGACACACTCTCCAGCTGTATCTCCCACCACTCTCAAGTTTGTAATCGGTATCCCCTGCCATCCCCACTCTCCTCTCAACACATAGGTGGTTTATATGTTTGCTTTGTTTTGTGCCTCTCCTCATTCACCTAGTTAACATGTACACTTTTTTTTTTTTAATATTTCAGTACAAGAATGTTTTCTCAGGGTAAATTTAGATCATGCTCAAAAGTGTTTTACACTTTTATAGCACCTTATTTATATCCTAGTATTAATTCTGTTTGTGAACATATTATTATTTTAGTGATTATTAATTTAGTATGGGTTTTGGCACTGGGAGTAATAATTACTGGAAAAAGAAAATACGTGAACTTTAACAGTACTTAATTTGAAAACAGGATAAATAAATATTGGTGAAGAAAGGTTTGATTTAAGACCTCTGTGTCTTATGCTGGAAGACAATAGATCATTGTTTGTTCTTTTAATTAACCTAGACAATCTTTTTACATGTTTTTGAATGAAAATATGATTCTAAATCTTGTGGTGTTACTCATAGACCTTAAAATGTGAACTATCATAATATTCAGAACAATGGTATTAATGTCAGTCCTCAATTTAAAAAAAAAATTGCTGAAAACTGAGTTTCTATACCTATAGTTCTTATATTTCTACAATTTCAAGGTCAACTCTATAAGTTAACTATATGACAAAGTGCTAAGAAGCAATAGACTTTGGTTTTATAGGCAGTGGATAAAACTGAAGTGACTGTTTCAAGAAATGCAATTATCTTATGTCATAACATGTTCAGAAATCCATGAATGTAATGGAATTTATTTTTCCCTCTCATTGTGCTACAGAATATCCCTCAGCTAAATTAACTCAGGTTCCTATGTTTTTTGTGAGTCCCATTAGTATTGTCATAAAAGGTGCTACTTTCAGTCAAATGTTAACACCTGGCAACTGCATTTGGTCAGTTCTGTGACATTACGTCCTAGCAGTGTCACCTCAAAGGGTCTTGTTCTTGAAATGACATTAAAATCAATGCATTTTATAAAATTTAATAAGAATTAAAGCGGTAGCATATGGTAATGTTGAAATACACATAGCACCTATAAGGAATGGATATTTTGACATAATTTACTCTTTAAAATCCAGCATAATTTATCATTAAATTATCAACATGTTCTGTATTTTTTTTCAACTAATTAAATGCTGCACCCAGGAGTGAAATTCAAGTCTGTATTTTTAAAATCAAACATGTTTAATCTCTTTGCATGCTTGATTTTATACAATGGGCGTAACAGAAATAATAGCCAAACATGTACTCTTTAGACTCTATATATTTCCCAATATGTTTCAGTAAATCAAGCGTAGGACCATGGTTGTACTTGTGCCTACCTGCTAGAGCAGGTATCATGGAGAAGCCGAGATAGTGTATAAAAACAACTCAGTATTTAGATCTTAATACTAAATTCATATTTGGAAAAATATTGTAAATTAATTCATGCATGAATAATATAAAACACACCCTTAAAATGACTAAAATCTTAATGAATTTAGGAAATTCAGTATGGCGGAACCTCTTTATGTCAACAGAGGAGACTCTTGTTAAGAATATTAAACACTTTTTTTTTTTGCTTTAAATACAGTAGGAATTTAGAGAGATTTATCAAAGATGGCTGGGAATTAATGACTAGGCTCTCCTGGCCATCACCAATTGACATCAAAAGAAACATATGTTCATGTAAAGTTTTAAAAAATCCATTTAATTCTAGGAGATAGAGTGTAATTCTCATTGTTCCAGGAAAATATTAAGATAAAAGATATTGTAATGATTGTATTTTATTCTTTACTCAAATAGTGCTTCTAGAGATGTACTCTTAGCATTTATTCATTTGAGTAAATGAAAGATAGCAGCACTCAGTAATCAGAAAGAAAAGCGAATTCATTTACATTAGAAAAGATACAATGTATATAACAGGAAACGTTTTCAACAAGGATATTAGATGTCCAAATGGAAAGAGTTATTGAAAAGACCAAAATGCCAAATTTAGTACATGTCAGCAAATTGTTGCTAGCCATCAATAATATAAAGAAAATACAAACCTAGTGAGTGGCACTGTGTTTCACAAAACTTAAGATAATGAAACAAAAACAAAAGGTTTTTGTCATTTAGAACTCATATTTACATAACATCACTAAACTTGGAAAATAGACAGTTTTTACTCTCTTCCATACACACACACACACACACACACACGCACTCACACCCATATTCACATATAAATGAGCTATCAATAAGAGATATCTAACCTCTTATGACTTTTAATTTTTTTCCTGAAAGTTTTAAGGACTGGGTTATGACTTATAGACAATGCTAACAGTATTGTTTTATTCACAGTAGGCATAATGAGATTTATTGAATAATCAAAATGTTAAATATTTTCAACAAATATGTAACAAAGTGAAATGTAATGAGTGCTTCCTAAAAGTAAGGTGCTACATTGAACAATTTATACATTTATTTTGTTACATCACCTTTAAACTTTACAGTATCTATACAAGGCATTTTATCAGCATTACAGAAATGAAGGAATTTGGCTTCAGACGCGTCATGTAACTTCCCCGAAGTCGTAGGACTCCTAAGTGGTAGAACAATTATTCAAATTCAGGTTCAATTTCAAAGTGCAAGTGGGTTTTTGCCAACAAAAACCACAGAATGGAGCAAATCTCTTATCGATTATAATTAAGTTTAAAACAAATATGTGCATCTTTATTAAACCTGTTGTCGTGCTGATTTGCCTATTTGTCTTTCAGTAAACATGTATTGACTTTATTTTCCAGGAATTTTAGCATTTACAACGCAAGACATAAACATGAATAAAGAATTACAATACAATGTAATGAATGCTGTCGTAAAGGTGTTGTGGAACACCTTCTAGATGAAGTGTTTAACTCAAGATTGTGAGGTCTGTGTCTCGTTCTGTGACAACAGAGTGTCACAAAAGATCATACAACTGTCATTTTTGAAATGAGGGGCACCTAGACATGGTTTTGGATATCAAGGTTAGAGGTCCGATGTTGAAAAGTTTTAGAATTCAATCTGAGGCATTTGGATAGTATCCTCAAATTTATAGGGGCCAGGAGGATGTTGCTTTGAAAAATTTTAGAAATTTAGATGTATCCATAAACAGCATTTTACTTTGCAGATATTTACCAATATTGCATAAAGAATTTCTTGGAAAAGAGAAATTAAGTGTGCCTTTTTGCCATTATGCTTGTGAAAATTAAGTCAATGTATGTACAAAAGAGAGAAGAGACTTGAAAAGAGCCGTACTTTTGTGGTATTCTCAAAAGAAATCTGCTGAGGAACGAATTAAAGTGTAAGGTTAAAGAGAGAGCCTTAATATTCCATTTCAGCTCAATCCATATATTATATATACATACAGCAGTATATCTATTAGGTTGGTGCAAAAGTAATTGTGGTTTAAAAGATTAAAAATAATTGCAAAAACCACAATTACTTTTGCACCAACCTAATAATTTATTAGGTCGTTAATTTGGTAAGCATGACTGACTGCAATTTATATAGAACAAACTAGTAATGGTTTTGCTTGTTAAGGATGGTTTAAATGTATGCAGACAAAGGAACCCTTGAAAGAGAACCAAGTTCTTACCAATCAGGATTGCTGATAGTGAAATACCAGTAAGTAAAACAAAACAAAAATAAAACAAAACACTTAAGAAGAAAAAAAAATTACTGGATAGGTAGCAGGTAGTTTGTAGAATTTATAGGTGTATGGGACAACTGGACTCAGAATATGGGCGGGGCCAAGAGTGGCTGGTCTCCAGACATCCGCTTGCCAAGTCAGTACTGCCAACTCTGCCCTTCCTGCATACGAGTTCTGACACTTAAGTTTGTGAACTTGTTGCAACGATGTTGCTAACATTTTTTATATCAGAGGGATTATTCATTACCAATTTGTACCAACTGGACAAACAGTTAACCAAGTATACTATTTGGAAGTGCTGAAAAGGCTGCGTGAAAAAGCGAGACGATCTGAACTTTTCAGCAACGATCCATGGCTCTTGCATCCTGACAATGCACCAGCTCACATGGCACTGTCTATGAGGGAGTTTTTAGCCAGTAAACAAATAATTGTATTGGAACACCCTCCCTACTCACGTGTTCTGGCCCCCAATAACTTCTTTCTTTACCTGAAGATAAAGGAAATGTTGAAAGGAAGACATTTTGATGACACTCAGGACATCAAGGGTAATACAACCACAGCTCTGGTGGCCATTCCAGAGAAAGAGTTCCAAAGTTGCTTTGATGGGTGGACTAGGCCCTGGTATGGGTGCATAGCTTCCCAAGGGGAGTGCTTTGAAGGTGACCATAGTGATATTCAGCAATGAAGTATGTAGCACTTTTTCTAGGATGAGTTCGCAAACTTAACTATCTGACTTTGTAGGTTTCCTGAAATAAGTGTAAACTACAACTGGGTTTTGAAGACTCAGCATGGGACAAAGAATGTAAAAATATCACATTAATATTTTGTGTTGATTACATATTGAAATGATAAGATTTTGAATTTATTGGTTTAAATAATATAGCTCTTAAGATTATTTTTACCATTTTATTGTTTTCAATGTGACTGTTAGAAATGTTAAGTCTTATATGATATTTCTATCGGGTAGTGCCATTCCAGAAGGCTAGCTGGGGCTGGCGGGTGTGTGTGTGTGTGTGTGTGTGTGTGTGTGTGTGTGTGTCTGTCGGTCTGTCTGTCTGTGTTTGTGTGTCTATAGGAAAGAAACAACAGGAATTGTGGGTAAATAACAGTAGCATTGAGATACGGCATTGGATTATTTTCTTTTCTCTCAGACCAACATCAGCTTTACCACCCTAAACTTTGATTCCGCTGTGGGAAAGTAAATAGAGGGATGGCATAGCATGGGTGTTGGATATAACTAGGCAACAGGTCACTGAAAGGTAAAGGAAAGAAGAAATGAAGGTAACAGTCTTCCATTTGGAAATGGTAAGAAGGAACACTAATTGATATGCGGCCTTGGGGAAATACGTATTTGCTGTTTGAGTAATTTCTTATGTTCTTGACATATTCTTCGTCAAATTAGACCTGAAAACTAAATAAAATGCTTACCAAAACAATGCTAACAATGTGAGAAAAAGATGAAGCCAGGAGTCATTTAAGTTCACACAGTATAGTGATAAGAACGTGGATTTATTTTTACTGTCACATCGCACTTACAGGAATATGTGAAAAGGAACTGAGGACAGTGCGTGCGATAAAGAGAAAATTCTAATCCTGTTAACTTTTCATCAGCCTTGTAAAACACCAAGTAACGTATTTAGTCAAAGGAAGGGTCTTAACTGTTGTGTACAAGAAAATCTGATTTTTTTCCATAGTAGTCAAAACATGAGCCAATGCTGACCTGCTGTTTTACACAATAGAATTCACTTCTTCTTGTCATGCCCATTAAACGAAGAATTGCTGAAGAAAGCAAACCTCTTACAAGGGACAGAGCCTATCTGAGCTTATAGTTTTGCCTTAGGCTGAAAAAGGGAAGGGAAGCCCTTTCTAAACTTTCTAAGCATCTGTGTAGTCATCTTGCTAACAAGGAAAATCTTCCTCAAGCAAATTCCTGTAAAGAAACGTCATTATCTCCAGTAGCTCTTTTGATTATTCTGCATACCAACCCATCAGCCCGTTTTCCAGGAGCAGTTTCAGAGATGACTATTAATGCCAGTAGCTATTATAAAGAAAATTTATCCTGTAAAAGCAACAGTTTGATACTCATTCCAAAAAACAGTCTCTTCCACAAAGAATGCCCGAAACCTTTCCATACTTAAAAGCTACGGCAGATGTAAAACAAAATGATTGCCCTGACCAGGTGATTGAACACTCAAAGGCATAAAATGCAGGATTGATGTTTTAGAGAGATAGAATGAAATTTATTTGCTAGACATAGATGCTGCTCAAGTTTGAAGGATTCATAAGAAAAGAAAGCTCTCTGTTCTCGAAAGTATTTTCATTGTGAATTTCAAAACAGACGAGGAGATTTAATTTTTTGCTTTTAGTAAAAAATGGTTGCCTGGTTTATATTTGTAATGACATATAAAGGAAGGGAAAGCTAATTTCAGGTCTCTAAGCACTACGATTTAAATAGCAAGTCTGTGGATAACACACAAAAGTACAATTTCCTATGGTATAAGTATTTGTTGAATGGAAGCATCATCAGAAATAGCCAGATGAATGTATGGAGCAAAATTTGTTAGACCTTATCATGTCTGGAGTTACATGCTTCTTTTCTTGTTTCTTCTTCTTCTTTTTTTTTTTTAATTGATTTTCACTTTTCCCCAGTTTTCACTGAGATATAATTGACATATAACATTGTGTTAGCTGAAAGTGTTACTCTGAGGTAGATATGAGTGCTCCCTGTCACCAAACATAAAACTCATAAATCCCCACACTTACCTGAATTGTTTGAGACAATTTGCCCTAGAATATCTAAGAGTTTGACACCTCCAATGGCAAACATAGGTTTTCTGAATGTAGTAGTAGCTCCTTTGATTTGGGATCATATGACTAGTTCCAACAAGCCCAATACCTATGACATTAATTATATTTCCATCGAGGCTACACACATTAAGCCATGCCTACACAGCCTATGCATGGAAAAGCAAGCTTGCTAAGCCAGAGCAATAAATGGGGCTTTGCACAGACAAACAATAATGATTAATATTAGTTACCAAATTCCCACAGATGCCTACCTGCCACATGTCTTGCTCTATGCTTAATCCTTTGCTTTAACTCATCTCATCTTTAAAGGGAAGAGGGAAGGGTGAGTTCTCTCACAGTTCCCATGTCTATAGATGATCAAACTGAGGTTCAAATTGAAAGTATTTGACTTTATATAAATGCTCTTTTCATTTCACAATTGTGGATCTCATTATAGGCACTCAGTAAGAAGCTAATAAGAGGGAAATTAAAAAAATCGAATGAAAGAATGGTTAGTAGAAATTCGCTAGGGGTTATATTATTTAAGGTTTACATATTTCTTGCAATTTAAAAAAATGCATGTCTAAGACTGTGGTTAAAATAATTTGTATCAACTGATGTATATCAACTTTATGGTATAACATTCATTTCAGTAGTTTTAACTAAACCAACTGTAACATTATTTAGAAAGTAAGCATATTCCAACTATTTTAGATATTAAAATTTTAGCCTTTGCAGATAAATTAAATATAGTGATTTCAACATTCTCAGTATTTCCTAAGAAATAGCATGAATATAAGTAGAAAAATCCATTTTTTTCTGCATTCATGCCTTAACTTATGAATCATAGTAAACAATTTTATTTTTTACATCACAAGTTTATTTTATATTAATAAACATAAAACATTATATATATAGCACCAAATATTTTAGGTTCCATTGACATTATAGTAATTATTATGTATGAATTTTAAAGTATATTTTATTGGAAATATTTGCATTTGAAGTCTTGGTTATAGCACCAAAGTTAATGTATGTAAAAATATGTGTTATTTCATATCATAAACTACGTGAATTATGACATGTTTAAATATTGTGGTATAGGCAAGAAAAAAATAGCCCTTTTTTCTAATACACTCTAAAAGCTTATTTTATTTTTGAGGATAAATCTAACATATTGGAATCTGATGATTATATTTGTTATTTAATCATTCTGATAAATTTTATCAATTTTAATCATGAGCTAATAACCTTCTAATGTTGAGGGTGAGTTGCACATTGATTTTTAACCACTTAGTAAGAAAAAAAACAAAACAAAAAAGCCACTTGAAAATTGAAATACACTTAACATAACTGTTATCTTGTGGCATAGGAATTATAAATTTATATAATCTTAGTATATCATCTTAAATGTTGGTTCATTCAACTGAGCGTTGAGAATATAATTTCACTTATGCTGTGTCCAAATTTATGTAAAACGAGCTGCCTTTTCACTAGCAAATTGCTTAGTGCTTTTCAGGATGATTAGTACAAAATTGAGTGACTAAATTAATGCTATAGTCTAATGTTATGGGGTATAAATTTCCTTGCTTGAAAGAGTCTTAACTAACTGTTGATGTGTATTGTGTGGGTAGGTCTTATGAGCATTTCCTGGCATTGTTATGTGGATGCGTCAGGATATCAGGAAACATATTTGGAGGAGGTTATTGATTTATACTAAAAAAAAAAAAAAATCAGTGTTATTTACGCTTATATTATCACTTTTTGTTAAAGATATTTCCTCATCTTTATTAATAAGTAAAGCATAATACAGTGCAAATTTTGGGGAAGGCATTTGAATTTCATAATTTAAAAAAATCAATTCAGTTACCTTATAAGTTATGGTCACAAGTTTAAAACAACACTAAAAATAATGAAAAGAATTTGTTCTTTCTTGACTTTAATGTTTACTACTCTTTGGCATTATATTGTAATATTTATATACCTAAGATTTCTAACTTCTGTTAAATCAGCTAATCAGTTCATCATTGAGAAAAAAAACTCTTTTATTTTTTTTCCCAATTCCCTCAATATTTTTCCAATTCCTTCCATATTCCCCAAATATCAGTTTTAATTGCTGAATAAACTATTGCAGTGTGTTTAACTATCCTTTGGGCAAGGTTTTATAACCCGATAACTTCACTTAAGTAGAGAGTTCTCTCACTTCCAGAAGCATATTTAAAACATAAATCTGCCTCTTCAACAATCTGACGATATTTGAACTCTACACAATGACGAAAAACATATTTTAAAAAACTTGTTTTTGAGACTCAGTTATTTGATTCTGCTCTAAATACAAACTTGCCTTGAAAAGTGATATAAAACATTAATGCACAAAAAATAAGAGAAGATTTTTAAAAAGACACAGATTTCCCAGGGACCTGGAGAACAGATGTACAATCAGAATCACTCTGTGAGTACCGACACTCCAGAGGTACAGGCAGTAGGTTTTTCCATCCCCTGTTACTCTTGTGAGAACAAATCTCTAAATGCATTCTACAGAGATTTGGCAAGTTAATAACTCATGAAAAGCCCATTTGGGGAAAACAGAAGAGCAGAATCACAATAGAGGAAGTAATAGTAACTGGGTAACAACTGCAATCTCTGCTTACAAGGAGAAATGCATTCCATCAAAGAATGGTAAATATTTTCACTTTAAATATTGTAAATATTTTAACTTTGTGTACATAGAGATAGACGCAACACTGCTTTGGAAAGCTAGTGACAAATCAATGTGCAGAATAATTAATACCAAATTTGTTTCGCTCATTACTTATTAGGTGGGCCATGGCTCTGTTGGGCTTAGTTTAAAGCTCAGTTGGGCTTTACTAAAAGCTTTGGATTTGATTCCTGTCGTATCCACCTGTCTGCTCATTGTCCTGGAGCCGTACCTATCGGAGCACGTTCTTCTCAAAGTGAAGGGCAAAGGCAAGAGTGTAAGCCAAGCACAATGAGCACACTTAGCATGTCTACACCGGTCACATCTGCTTGTTTTCACTGTCTGAAGCAAGTCATAGGACCATATCCACAGTTGGTGGATCGGGGGAATTGACAATTCTGACCCGAGGGGCAGGCAGAGAGAAGGTAAAGAATGAAAGAGGGATTGTGGGCAAGCGATCAGACTCTGCCCTCTGATTTACAATTATTACTTTCCCTCCTATTTGCAAAATACATTTATTTCTTCCTCAAATCACCATGAAATCTTATCTCATCTGTCAGTACCCTTTTACAAAGCTGTAGTAAAGATGGATGAAGATAAATATAAAGCAACTGTCCTCAGTCATAGGAGTTACATTCTGATTCTTTTAATATTAGTTGTAAGAATGATAAACAAGATAGTTAGTGTAACATTCATACAATTAAACACCATTTTGTATTTTTACCTGAAACATTGCCACTGTGCTCTAGTAGGGAATTTTTTGATTTAAATGTTTCAATCATCCAATAATATGCAATTTGTTATTTACAAACACAGTAACTCCTGAATGAGGGAGAAAAGAGAATTGAGTGAAGTGAGTTAGACAGATGCCTTGAGACTTAACTTTCAAGTAGAATTGATTCCCAAGTATTGCCAAATTCCTGGAAACACAGTAAATGAATCTGATTCATGTAATGTACTCCAAAAAGATCACACACACACACACACACACACACACACACACACACACACACAAGCAATCCCTAGCAAATATAGATTCACATGTATGTAACTTCAAACACAATCTGCTTGTGTTAAAAAACATGATAGAACTATTGAGAATGGATAAGGAATACATAAAGCACAATTAGTGACAAACAGTTGGTAATATTGCCCGGTTTTTTAAATGATTTTGCTCTCACATCCCATGCAATAATTGCAAATGCTATCTGATCCTTTGGTTGTGCCATAATCAGCTAGCTTTCAAGTGATGACAATTATTCCTGTCTCTCCCTCTTCATTCCCTCTTCCAGCTGCCAGATGGGGATGCTCACGTAGGCCTCCCCACATCATCAACATCTCTGCTTAAATTCTAGTGAGCAGTGAGTGCTCCATTACACATTGCATTCTGCCCCATTTGATCCAGGCACATTTGCCACTTTGATGCCTGCACAGTACAAACAAGGTGCCCTAATCAAAGCTTCCCTGTTCCATCCCGCGAGAGCCTCTCATCACCGCCGTGGTTTCAAATTCGGTGCACAACATGACCACTTCATTTTGTTCCCTTTGATTCTATCAGGCTGACACTTTGATCTGTGCATTGCACTAACGGGACTCATCAAAGCTTTCACACTTTTGTTTTTGACAGGCAGCGACAAAGATGCGAGAAAAAAAGAGTACAGGAGTGCGTTTTTCTTTTCTCATTTCTGTTGAATTTTCAGTGTCAATGGTGTTCTATTTAATTCTCCTTCTTATTATGTTCATTAATATTACTGGTGTTGTATTTTAAAATGTATACTTCATGGAAAGTATTAGTGGTGTGTAAAGCAACGGTACTGATGTGAATTCAAATGTTTTCGATCTCCATCTTAGGAAAACATTCTGATGAGCTTTATCAGAAAATACTTTTGGTCCTACTGTGATGTAATTAGAAACACTTCTGCGTATGTTGTAAATATACTGACTGTCCAAGTAAGAATGGAATATTGCTCATGATTAGAAGATTAGAAGAATTGGCTTGTTTCAGTTCTTGCTTACACTTATTTATTTCAGACCTGGATATCTTGATGTGTATATTTTACTGCATAGCTTATCTATATGCTGTATAAAATTATATTCATCCAATGATCTATTCCACTTTAAAACACAGCAGAAACAAAAGCCCTTGGAGTCATGTGAAATCACCAGGGACTCTATTTTTCTTAAGTCCCTAATTCCTAAATCCTAGTAACATAGATTCCCCAACTCTGACGGAGTTATGAAGGGAACTTTTAATTCTAATTGATGAGTATCTAGGGATTCAAGATGGACAGTAAATGATAAAAGTTGGTCTCTGGGAGGGGCGCCATGTCAGGCTGTGTATAAGAGAAAGGGTGACACCGGTGACCACTGATCAGATTGCCATTATTTTCTGTATAGGTTGTAAAAATGTTACTGTTTTTACTGTCTCAGACTCTAAGAATATGAGACACAAAATGATTGGGAGGTAAATTATTACAAAGAAGCATCACCTTGTATATACTAATGATCTCTTGAGATTTTTAGACATTAAACAGAAGAAACTACCAAACTAGTAGAAACTTAGGTAAGTTTCCATTCTCCAAAAAGTTGGAAGTGTCTATAAAAAAAAAAAAAAGTTATAATTCACTCAGTGAAATATTGTAAGTGAAATATACTAGCCTAGTTCTAACTCTTTGCCTCCTGGTGGTTATGCACATGACCTCACGTGTGGGATTCACCTGCTGACCCCGTGGGAACTTCATGCTTCTTAATAAACAATGCCTACTGGTGATAAACTGTTCATAATTTACTAACGAGGTGTCCTTTGACCAAACCAAAATATGTCAAAGAAGGTATGAATTATCCTGTCTTTAGTCACCTATGTTCATAGATGAGAAGGCTGTGATATATACATATATTTTTTAATGTCAGAGAGCGTGTCGGAAATATCCAGGATAATCATAAAGTAGTAAACATAAGCAAGATCTCAGAGCTCACCTCAGACATGTTGCCACACTTACCTGATGGGTAGAGGAAAAAAAGCTGGAATGAAAGGTGTCTAATGGTCTCCTCTACCTGTCGGAGAGAGAGGTCTAGTCTAAGCTTCTTGACAATGGCAACCCGCAACAATAAAATAGCATGTGTGTTGTGACCTTTTAGAGTCTCGGCCATTAAGGATAAATAAAAGGCTAAGTTTTTTCTAAAGGGTAGTTTTCCTGCTTCACATTATTTTCTTTTGTCATTTTCTTCCTTCCTATAACTCTGGTAGGAGTGGTAGTTAAGTGGTTCCAACTCTTTCTACAGGGTTGTTTGACCCAAGCCAGCCCTCAGGGTACAGTGATTCGTTTGTTGGGCATATTCATAAGCAGGATCAGATTTCTGTTGGGAGCAATAATGAGGATGGCAATTGGGCTTCTACTTTTCTTTAACATCTCATTTTATTTTTATTTCTTAAATTGAAACTATTTGAAGGGATGTGTCTGTTTCATAATATTTCTCATTTTTTTCCTCTCAGAGTATTGTGAGTTTTTCCATTTGCATCCAGAATCTCCTTTTTAATTCAGATATATTGTCTTCCATCATATCCAGTGCCAGAACATAGTCTAACACATAGTAGATAAAATAGCACTTATGACATGTGTGGCCTTTGATCAGTGTTCTATATATGTTTATGGAATAAATGAAAAAAAAATGAAGTTCTTTATAAGAACCAAAAGTGAGGGAACAAAGAAGACAAGATGATATTTGCAGTACATCTTCAAATAAAATTGATTACAGTTCCATTAATTCAAGAATCATTGAAAAAACACAGTCTAGAAAAGAAAAATAAATCTCCATGTATTAATTATGAAATGACTGTTAGAAACTAGTACTGAAAGTGGAGTCACATAAACCCTGCTCTCAAGATTCAGATATGAAAAAGGGTGTTGCCTGACACAGAGGAAAAGAATTGTCAATCCACTGTCTGCCAATTTGAAAACAAATATGTAAATTAACAAATAACGACAATGTAGATCAAACATCCTTTCTTTAGGGGCACATGATTTATAAAATGTCTGTCTGTGGAAAGCCAAGATCTAGGAACTGCTCTAGTGCAATTAAAATGCTAAGTCAGGAATTATGGAGACGATCATTGTAATTTAGAAAATGTTCTTTCTTGTACTTTTATGTTTGTATTTTATCTGTTGTTATGTAATGAGTTTCCTCCCAAGCTTAGTGATTTAAAACAAACAAACGAAAAGGTATTATCTTAGTTTCTGAGAGTCAGGGAACTAACTGGGTACAGCTTAGTTATTGGTGTCTCCCACACAAGGTTTCATCTGAGGCTTGACTGGGGGACGATCCTCTGTCAAGTTCACTCATTGTTGTTGGCAAGATTCAATTTCTCTGAGTCTGTTGTTGGACTGAGGTCCTCAGTTTTTCATTGACTATTGATTAACTCCTTCAGTTCCTTGCCAAATTAGCTTCTCTGTATAGAATGTCTCATGCCATGGCAGTGTATGTTTGTATAATGTGTAGGGGTTTGAATACAGGAAATGTATATGTGTGTTGCTATGCATGGTCTTTTGAGTGTGAGTAATGAAAGGAAAGTGCACAGATAAAATTGAGTTTCCTCAAGGTAGAACGTTAATAGATCGAGCCTATGACTGGAGAATTATCAGTCTTGCACCAACCTTTTCATTTTACTGCTCAGTATAATCAGTTGTAAATTTACTGTTGCACATAATGTTGAAACTGGGGATTATATTTTATTTTTTCTACCCTTGAGAAGAGGGGTTAAAGAAAAATGAGAACTTTAACAGCATTTTATTCCTTATTACAATAACGGGCCTAAAAATGTGTGGCCAACCCTAATACAGTTTCATCAGTCTAAGATTATGTGAAAAATAAAAGTTGAAAAATTATCGTAAGTGTAACAGGTGTTATTTTGTATTAATGATATATAAATATATATAAATGATATATGATATACAAATATATATATATATATATATATATATATAAAGATATATATATATCTTTGTAAAGGAGATTATTATGTTCAGGACAAATAATACCTACTAACAAAATTCCTATTATTTGACTATATGCTTTCATTTAATAACAACATAGACATTTGTATCTCTTACACTTTAAATCTGAATATCCTTAATGAAGAAAGCCAAATGCATTTTAAAAATTACATTGGTCTTATTCTAGTTCATGTTTTCTGTTCTATCTCCATATACAAAGTGAACGTTGCTGTGAGTTTATAAACTCACAATTTTAGAAGACATAGAAAATTTTACATCAAGTTACATGACATGATTTCTTGCCTTATAGTAAATTTCCTAAGGATTATTTCTATAGTAACTGTACATTTTTTCCCCTAGCATTTATTCAAGAAAAAATTCCATCCTTCCCAGAAACATCTGCTGAAACAGATTTGTCTTTAGAAAGGGTTTCCAGATCTGAACTGCACTGTTCAAACCATTATCGGCACTCACCTAATAGCTAGTTCCATTTCTGGGGCTATATTTAAGTATTCATTCTTGATTCAACTTGTCTCGTTCCCAGTACTAAAGAAGTGGGTTTTTAGATGTCCGAGCAAATTTTCAAGTCAAACTATCATAGTCTACTGCCCAATTCTCCTAGAATTGACCTTTCATTCCTTAGTAGCTGTATCCTGAACATAATATTTGCCATTGTTCCCTCACCGGTCTTTCACATGAAAGTTGACTGTAACTTCCTTGAAATAAGGGACCATGTCTGATTCCTGGTTATTCCCTCAACTTTTATCCTGGTGTCTGTGAAAAGTATTGGATTAAAAATAAATGAATACATGAAGTGATATTATGCTATAGTCAGTTGATTATAATCAGAAATATCCATGAAAGCTGAAAACTGTAACCTCAACAATAATTTTTTTAGGACCCCAATTTTATCAATAACATGTTGATTTTGTCTCATGAGGCACAAGGACCATAGTGATATGGCAATAAATGACAAGTAGTAAGTATCACTGTGAAAAGGGACATGGTTTAAGTGTACATAGGGGAAGTTAGCAGGTTATTTAAACAATCATATAAGTTATTAGATGTAACAAACGTTCCCTGAATTATGTATTTTCTTTTAAGGACATTCTAATGGATACAACATTTTGTTCTCTTATTTTTATTTTGTGTGATATTAATTATAAAAAAAAGAAACTATTGCAGATCACTCTCATTTGCCTATGCTCTTAAGTCAGCAATTTGAACATGTAATGGAAAGTGAATGTGCTGTAGGTTTCTGATGTTTTATTTGCTGAATACTACTTGTATTAGTTTGTTAAAGCTGTCGTAACAAAGTGTCGAACACTGGGTCCATTAAACCACAGAAATGGGTTTTCTCACCGTTCTAGAGACTAGCAGTCAGTGATCAATGTGTGCGCAGCGCCGGCCTCTCCCGAGGCCCCCTCCCGAGGCCCCTCTCCTTGGTGAACATATGTTGGCTCTCTCACTGGAGACGCATGGTCTTCTCTCTTTGGCACCCCATCTCTGTAGTCTCTACAGTCAGAATGGATGAGACCCACCTGAAAAGCCGCATTTTAACTTAATTACCTCTGTCTCTAAATACAGCTACATTCTAAGGTACTGGGGATAAGGGTTTCAATATATCAATTTTTTTGGGGGGGACACATTCCAGTCCATAACAGTACTTAAATATATAAATATCAAAATTTGAAGAACGTAGGCATAGTTACCTCTAATATGGATTTTGATTCAAGAGTCTAAATGTAAATATAAATAGTTTCTTAAAAGTATTCTAAAATTTATTTTGGTTCTAAATACGCATACAAATATATGTGATTAAAATGTTTATGAAATTACAATTGATTATTCACAAATTGAACATTGTTTTAAATTAAAAATCAAATATTTATATTTATAATTAATTTTTGTGTTACCCTTTTCAGTAATCAACAAGGCAGAAAGAGAATAGGGTTATTTGTTGTGATGATATCTTTTATGTCTGCTTTTAAAATGTTAAATTCAATTTAAAAGTATAATTTAAAATAATGTCATTTAAAATGTACTTTTCTAACATTCACTGAAATGACTGTCTCTCTTTTTTTAATCTTTAACATTTTGTTGTGTTTTTTTTTGTAGAGCATTTTATTTAATTAATTTATTAATTTATTTTATTTTTCTATTAAAATTTATTGGGGTGACAATTGTTAGTAAAGTTACATAGATTTCAGATGTACAATTCTGTATCACATCATCTATAAATCCCAGTGTGTGTTCACCACCCAGAGTCAGTTCTTCTTCCATCACCATATATTTGATCCCCTTTACCCTCATCTCCCACCCCCGACCCCTCTTACCCTCTGGTAACCACTAAACTATTGTCTGTGTCTATGAGTTTTTGTTTCTCATTTGTTTGTCTTGTTCTTTTGTTGTTTTTGGTTTATATACCACATATCAGTGAAATCATATGGTTCTCTGCTTTTTCTGTCTGACTTATTTCGCTTAGCATTATATTCTCAAGATCCATCCATGTTGTCACAAATGGTCCTATTTCATCTTTTCTTACTGCTGAATAGTATTCCATTGTGTATATATACCACAACTTCTTTATCCATTCATCTATCGAAGGACATTTTGGTTGTTTCCATGTCTTGGCCACCGAAAATAAAGCTGCAATGAACATTGGAGCACACGTGTCTCTATGGATAAATGTTTTCAGATTTTTTTGTGTAGATACCCAGGAGAGGGATTGCTAGGTCATATGGTAATTCCATTTTTAATTTTTTGAGGAACCTCCACACTGCCTTCCATAGCGGCTGCACCAGAAATTACTGTCTCTTTAAAGTACAAGAAGATACAACAATTTCTTTAAACAACAAAGACTACATCTGACAGTAATCTATTTTTAAAATTTAGAAAAACTGATTAATTTAAATTGACACAAATTAGATTGAATATGAAGTTTATAGATATCAGAAAGTGACAAGAAAATCTAATTTTAAAGTATTAATGAATAGAAATATAATTTACCCCTGCTTCTTGATTCAAAAACTTTTATACTTCTCTCTCTCTCTCTCTCTCTCTCTCTCTCTCTCTCTCTCTCTCTCTCTCTTTCTCTCTCTTCCCCTCCCTCTATCTCTATCTCTATCTCTAATTCTATCTCTCTATCTACATGTATCTCCTTCCCTATCTCCTTTTCTGGAATATAGTCAGAGACAAGGTCCTAGGAAAGACAATTGCCACACCAAGTATGAACATAAGAGTACTAGAATTAATTCGCATGCCAGAGAGTTGGATAATACATGCTTTTATTATTTGTAGTAAAACATGTTCAAATTGGTGCTCGCTTCGGCAGCACATAGACTAAAACATGTTCAAATTGTTTTTGAAAACATTTTTTTTTTCTTTTTCTGCCTTTCATTTATTTTTCTACTTGCACTGAAAGCAGTCATTAAGTAAGCCAAGATTTGGGAGAGCTGGACAATCTTAGTATTGGAGACAAATATTTCCTTCCCCACAAATAGCGGAGAAGATACCTGAAAGTAAAAGAATATATATTTGCCTTTATAGAAGGAGGGACCAATTTTTCAGTTATTAACATTTTCAAATCATTTTTATTTGTTGATCAAGGCTCTTGATTCTTCATTAACAGATACTGTGTTAAACTGTGCCTGTCTATATAGATACAAAGTATAAAAAACTCTCTCAAAGGATAGCTCCCAAAATAATAAGTTGGATTATCACTTGAAGAGATGGGAAGAGATAAGAATCGGTTATGTTCTATGGAGATTTTACGTTTATCTTAAATTTTCACTTTTTAAAAATTAAATGGAACTCTTGTGTTATTTGCATATTTAAATTAATTGTAAAATTAATTAAAACTTTTAAGTATATATCATTTCTACTAGAAAGGTCTCTTATCAGCAATTCTCATTCTAGGGTTAGAAAGTAAAGGCCCCAGAATATCAGAATCTCTAAGGCAAAAGAGGAATATATACTGTCGAATATGTTTAATACTATAATAGATTCCTTAATAATACAAAATTGAGGAAGTATTAGTGACAAAATCTTTGTGATTCATGGGGATATGCAAACAATGGACTTCTCACCAGAAAATAAATAAATTAAAAAAATAAACAAACTTATGAAGCTATACTTAGTTTTCCTCTGTAGTTTAAGATCATTTTGCATTCATTTCACACTACTTCACAGTGAGTTAATTGCAGCAAAATCCCCCAATAGCTTTTCTACCAAGTTTTTTGGTTTTGAACTTATACTGGACTCACATTCAGAGCAAAGTACTACTATGGTCTGTTTCCTGTTTTCATTGTTCTTTTACTCCCCATTAACAAACAAACAAACAAACAAACAAAAAATCATTTATCTAAGTCTTCTATTCTTAAATTTTTCATCATAGCCAAAACCCATCCTTCCTATATAAGCCTTAGTCACCATACACAGACATAAAGCCTAAATTAAAAAATATCCTTTTGGGTATTGAAAACAAGATGGCGGTAGATAGGAAGGCAGGATATGGAAAAATAACAAATTTTAATGCTGTGACTTGCAGTGCAGGGGAGAGTGATGTTATAAAAGTTTCTATCTCTTGTGCAATTGTTTCAAAAACTTTTTGGGCTCATGACATTATATTTTCACATGTTTGTAGGAAAGAATTTCACATTAATTGATGTTATAGCATGATTGGTCATGACATGGAGAATAATCCTCACCAGTAGCCATATGGACACCGAGTAACACTACATTGTTGAATTTAACACAATCCAATAACTGACCTTCAGGATTGTCAATATCACAGTAATGAACTGTACAAATAAAAGTCTTAAAAGAGCAAAATAAATAATTCAAATGATATACCTCCTATGTGTAATGTGTTCTGCTAGTTGTTTACCAGTGGGGCAGCTATTTGGTACATATAAAACTAAATTAAAGTGAAATATCACCACATTTGGGACAAGTCTGGTGAAATGTAGGTAGTTGTGGGAGGGTCCAAGAGAAATTAAGTTATGTGAATTGATTTGCAAAATTTTGTGCACAATTTTATTTTCCTCACATTACATATGAAGTTTGCTCCATTCATTTGTCAGTTCAGCTACCACAAGAATGTTCCTCTGAGATAACAGAAGCACAGGAAGGGCCAAGGATTGTGAATAGAAACATGTGTAGACACCCAAGTATTTGGGTTGAAAGTGGCACATCATCACTTTCACCCATATTCTGTTGGCTTGGCCAAAGGCGGTCATTTGGCCACAATTCACATCCAGATGGTAAGAGTGTATACTTTGACTCCAGTGAGTGTGTACAATACTACTACAGGGAGGAAATAAGGACTTGTTGGCAAGAGTTTGATCTACCATAGATATTATACAGCCCTCCTTTCTTCCTCTGCCTCTTTCTAGCTGCTTCTTGCTGATGGCAATATAGGTTAAAATGCTTCCCTTGTTTGTGTAACCAGGAAATGGCAGAACTTTAGTGTCCAACTCATCAAAAAGAAAGAAGAGCATTTTTCTTCTAAAGTAATGTGCAGTGTATCCCTATCAAATTGAAAGAAATATTAAATAGTGAAAATTATACATCAGTAGGAAATATAAAAGGAAAGGTATACGTTGAAATAAGCTCACTGATACAACTGGTTTTTTGGAACTAACAACATGTTGTGAAAAGTGACTTTTAAGTAATGTTTTAATTAGATGGGTTCATTGATCAAAAATATTTAGAGTGCATATTGTTAGGTTTTCCAATAGGTACTTGAGTTATATATAATGGTTCAAAAAATCTAATTGATCTTTGCTTTTATTGGTAACTATAAGGAGAATTTCAATAGCAGCAAAAAGGTAATTAGAAGCAATTTTTGAGATTTAGGTACAAGATGATGTGATTGTGTAAGATTGAATGTAATGAAGATTATGAAATATGGGCATGTTAGACGTGTGAAATGGATGCAATTTTGAGTGTGTATGATTTGAATGATTTCTAAGACAATCCCAAGTTTTTCATCTAGAGCACATGAGGAGTGGATATACAATTTAAAAGCACACACACACACACACACACACACACACATATATTTTAGGATTAATAGGAGAGGACTTTTTTTGAAGGAGAAATGTAAGATTTCATTTCTGAAGATGTAAAGTTAGAGATGGTAGTGTGAAATCTCAGTACAGAGGCAAAGTAATTAGTCAAATCTATAATTTTGGACTTTAGAAAAGAATCTGGAAGTGGATATATACTGAAGTGAATTATCAGCATAAGGATGACATTTAAAGATATGAGAGTAGATAAAATCGTGTTGAAGAAGAATGGAGAGTGGAAATGAGGGTAAGAATGTCAAACTTAGCCCTATACCACAGGTATTTACAAGTCAGTTATGACAAAGAGGGCCTAAAAAAGGTGATTGAGAAGAAATAGACAAAAAGATAAAGGGGGAATATTATGAAGCCAACGAAGAAGACATTTCAAAACTTAAGAAAAATGCCACCATTATGTGATGCTGCTGGAATGATTAAGTAAGCTGAGGACTAAAATTGATTTAATGGATTTAACAAGAAGAGACAAAATTTAGCAAGGACAGTTTCACTGAACTGGTAGGAATTGATTCTGACATTTTCACTTCACAGCCAACCTAAGAAATTTGAGGAACTCAGACTATTTATTTATTTATTTGATCCAGCAAACTTTTAAATAAAATCTATGTGGAACATCAGTCCTTGGAAATACACCCTTATAAGAGAGGAGAAGTTGTAAATTGTAACTTTTGTTTTCTCATCGTGGAAGCCCTTGATATAAATAAAAGCTTCATTGATCAGATATAAAATTACAACATTAAATGTCAGCTTCACTAAAGAAAAAAAATACTTTGGACCCTCACAATGGAATAAAATAAAATTATCTTTGCCAGGCATGCAAACCTCAAGAGTAATACATTTACTTCAATAGTATATCCTCTATTTCATGATTCAAACACATCCATAAAATCATTTCTGGGTTTAAAATGTTTTTGGGTGACCGAAGCAATGAAAAGTTTCGCTGAATCTGGGAATGCATAAAATTGTATTACTGAAATAGATTTCTTTTCAAATCTAATTGTCAATTTTCTTCCTCTGTCAGGAAAAAGTAATAGGGATATCGATCCAAGTCCCCAATGTATCACCCTCCTCCCTTTCTCTCAACTTCAAAGACCCAAAGTGGCTGCTCAGGAAGAATAAGTAAATCCTTAATTACAAAAACCAGTGAAACTAGCCATCTACAAATATACATTTGATAGCAGTCTTTGAGGAAAGAAAATTGCATAATTAAAGTTGACTGACGTCATTCACCTGAGGTTTCTGCTATAGTGTCCCTCACCTTGGTTCCCCACAGAATGGTATTACTTTAGTCTCAAATTTCCATAAACACAGCTTTCAGAGACTGGCTGTGGCAGTTTTGCTCAAACTCTAGTTCCATAGTTCTTAGGAATTTCTTTAAAGTAATCAGTGGGTTTGATGAAAAGTTGAGATCAAATTTTCAGTGAGCAATACGATGTTTGAGTTCACGGCCATATGTATGAATTTGGTATGAACTTAAGACCAATATCCATTAACATATATATTCTATTAACAACCAGAGGGATACATTATTATCAAAAGATTTGAATAATTCAGTCTTAACAATTCATAATCACATTATTTTTGGCTTAAGGTAAAGTTTGCTCTATCAGTTCAATAATCACTTTTGCTGTATCAATATGGTTTTATTTATGTATTTTCAGAGTCATATATTTATTTTTCTTTATCAACGTATTTATAGAAAAGTAGCATGCACATAAAGTAAAAACCAGACAGAAAAGTGTAAAATGTAAAATAGAATTATCTTCAACACTCTCCCAAGTATGGTATTTTCTAGTTATCAAAAATAGGTTACTTTTAACAATTAAAAAAATTTCCTATTGTCTTGGGATACCATGCTTTAGCTCCTCCCTCAGTGATGCTGTGTTTTGTTTTTTTTATGTTTTATTATCACAAATAATGTTGTGATAATAATACTAAAACTCATTAGAGCTTAATGTAATTTTTAGAGTGTATCTATTATAGGAAATAATTAGTAGTGAATTTAAGTAAAATATGTGTGTGTGTTGGTTCTGTGTGTGTCTGTGGGTTTGTGTTTTAAATTTTAATATCGGTAGATATTGTCTCTAAAATAGTGCTGTCCAAAAGAACTCTGTGATGATGAAAATGTTCTATAACTCTGTGTTGTCTGATTAGGTAAACTGTACTACTTGTGGCTTAAAATATGGCTAGCTATAACTGAGGAAATGGTTTTTAAATTTTATTTAAATTTAACTAATTTTAAATAGTCATGTGTGGCTAATGGCATATTGGTAAGGACAGTACTAAAAAGTTGAAGAGGTGAATATTTTATTCTATAAAGTTTCAAATGGTAAGCATTATCAAACATTTTAACCTTTGCCCTTATTTTGAAGAAGAAGAAAAAAAGAACCTTTCTCTTTGTTGTTTTCTTTACATTATGTTTGACGATGAGCCTATCTGCATAGATTCTGTGGTTAGTTTTATTTCTTTTATGTGATTAGCTGTCCATATACTTTGAAAAGTTTTCTGATTTTTCTGTTCATCCTTTGCTTTATTAATTTTAAGGTGTTTTCATTTTAATTAATTAGCTTTCTATGATCTACTTGAAAAGTGTCATAAACTAAGTTCATTTTCCCACATTTATAACAATTTTTATTAAGTAGAAATTTAAAATTTTTTATGGAAGAAATTGATTAATCTATTCCATTGTGGTTTTTTGATCTGTATGTCCTATTTAGAAAGTAAAAGATTTCTATCACTGATATCATAAGTTCAGACATATATTTTAATAATTTTACAGTTTTATTTTTATATTCAAAATTGATCCACCAAATTCATGTTTCTGTAAGGTTTGTTTTCAGGATGCAAACTGTTAAAAAAATGCCACTAACCAGTTTTTCTGCCAATAATTTGAATACTATTATATGTAAACTTTGCATGCCCTGTAGTCTACTTTTGATACATGTAAACAATATTTTTAAAATATAAATTTAGTAATTCTATATAGACATACAAATGTTCTCTTACAATTTTAAAGAGTTTGTTAGTCAGATTATTATTTTTGGTTTTGAAAGTACACAAAGGTATTTTGCCTTCCATTAGGTTTTTATCACTTTTTAATATTTTTATCTAATTGCACTCAGTGATCTATTCTTCACTTGTATAGTTTTGCCTTTTTCAGCATGTCACCTACATGGAATTAAATAATATTTTTATCTTTTGATGCTCACTTATCAAAATGCATTTGGCATTCAATCAAGGTTGTTTTGTTTTTTTTTTATGTCTCAATGGTTTGTTCCTTTTTTCTCTTTTTTTTTTCTGAGTAATATTTCATTGTACAGATATACCCCCAAAATTTATTATTTTACATTTTTGGAGGTCAGAAGTCCAAAAAAGGGTTTGCGGGCTAAACCCAAGATGTCAGCAGAACTGCATTCTTTCTACAGGATTTAGGGGACAATTCGTGTTTTTGCTGCCTGCATTTCTTGCCTCATTGGCCCTTTCTCAGTCTTCAAAAGCAGCATTGTAGCATCTTCATGTTTCTCTCTGACTCTGACCTACTCTTCTGCCTCTGTCTACCACTGTATAGGACCCTTGGGATTATACTGGGCCTCCTCTTTAATCCACAATTATATTATTTTTAGTCAACTGATTAACAATTCCATCTGTCACCTTAATTTCTTCTTTCTATATAAATTAACATATTCATAGGTTCCAGGGATTAGGGATTTAACATTTTTTGAGCAGGGAAAGAAGTGTGATTATTTTGCTAATGACATGAGGTAAGTACACATTTAACTTTATAAGAAACAACCAGACAGTTTTCCCAGTGCCTCTACCATCCCATATACCCACAAGCAGTGTGTAGGAGTTCTGGTTGCACTGCAGCTGGGATTTAGATTTCTCAGTGTCTCTTCCAACATCAGCCATCTCTTTGCGTTGTTTTCCTGAACCTCAGATTGGGTCTCCCCAAACCTTTATAATTATTTCAGCAGGTCCTACTCTGTTTCCTTCTTACAGCTGCAATGGCATATCCTGAATTCCTTATGGAAAACAGTATCATTATCTTTATTCTCGTGTGTTAAGGATTTTACCACCCAGAGAAGGTGGGACACATACCTGGCAGCATTTTCATGTCTTTCTTGGAGTGAATGTTATAGATCTCTACCCAGTCCTTTGTCACAGGGACCCTTTTCTAGGGCTTTCTCCAATCATATTTGTGAGCTGTCTGTGGAAAAAAAGCCTTCAAGTGGGTGTGAATTCGCCTACCATCTGCAATTCTTAAGGCTTCAATATTCTCTTACTAGACAAGACCTGGTGTTTACTATTTCGTTAATAGAAGTAGCTGAACTGTCCCTGCTTGCATCCGGTGGCATTTGCTTTTTGCGTATGAATCCCCACGTCTTTACAGTGTCTATGGAAAACTAATGTAATGATGAAATTATTGGTTAATGAGGGAAACAATAAACACACTTCAGCAAAATGTTTTCCAAACTGTTTAATTTGAGCCTTTGTAGTAAGTACATATTTGTTGGCATAAAAACACTATGTGAACAAATCCTTAAAATCTGTAAAGTGAAAGAGGACATCATGAAGATCTATTTTAAATGAAATTCTTTCAATTCTAGCTTATGTTAAAATTTTCAATTCTATGTAAGACTAACATCTTGTAATTTAAACTATCGTTTCTGAGTATGTCAGCAGAAGTAGAGTTCATTAAGTTGATATAGATCTTTTCCTAACCTTAACCAGACTTGTAAGTATAAGTTTAGCAGAGTATTTATATGGTGAGATTCTAAAACTGCTTACTTAATATAAAGTGCAACTTGTGCTATCTATTTCAAATTATGTATTTTGGGTCCAACATTTTTGGAGAGAGAACCTTATAACTCAATCTCCTCTCTAACATTTTCAGCAAAATGTTGACTTCAAATACACTGTGGATAAATAGCCTGGCTTTTGAATGTATAGCCTTGTAAGAATAAAGCGTTTTAATAACAATAACAGCAAAAAGATGAAGAACCGATAATATAAAAAAAGAAAGAATAAGAGTGGCAATCTTATTTTAATATAAGCAAATATTATTTATATGTTATTAAAAACCTGATATAGAAATATGATACTTTTATTTCTGGAACCATAGACATTGTAATTAATTATCTCTATTAAAAATGGAAATGTGATTTTCAAACCCTTAACCAAATTAGTTTGTCTTTTCTAAACTAATACTTTAAAACTGTTTATTTATTTATTTATTTAACTTTATCTGTTCAGTAACTCCACTTGTTCTCTCTTATTAGATGAATAGAGTAAATATATATATGTATAGATATGTAATATGTATTTCCATAATCTTATTCCATTCTACCTGTAAACTCTTTCATCATCTTTCCTTTGTCCTTAACAACCATTTCCATTTACTCTGAATACTGGTTTACTCAAAGTTGAGTGACAAATTCAGAATCATTTCCACCATTAATCCTTGAATAACCTTGCCTCTTTGCCTAAAATTCCTTTGCCCTTTTTTAGGTGTATTCTAAGATGATGAATTTAGGAAGACTTGCATAAACACCCTGACCGATACATACTGCAATGTGGTCACCTCTTTCCTCTGAAACTTGACAGTGCTTTATCTTACTGGACCGTGGCCTTGTCATGCTTTTGTAGGTAACATGACATTTTGATGGATTTTTGATTCACGATATTAACTCTTTGTTTTGTTTTCTGTTCATTTTTACTCATTCATCAAATTTGGAATTTTATTATTCATATTATTGTAATTCATAATAATGCTTTGTAGAAAAACATGATAATTCTCTTTATTCAGTGAACAACTTAAGCCTTCTAGACTGTAGGTCACTTGCCCAGGTCATTCACCCAAAATGAGATGATCTAGGATTTTTCACCCAGATCTAGTCTAATGGTTAGTGCATGTTTGTAATCACTGACTCTTAGTGGAACCACATGAGATTTCAAATTCTTTGCAAAGGTAAAACAGTGGGAAGGCTTCATGCAATCAAAAAGTTTGAATCAGTTTGAGAGTTCAGCTGATCTGAGAGTTCAGCATGGATCTTTAGGGAAGTCTCTCTCCTCTTCTATTCTAGAGTCCCAGACCTGTGGTAAAATTTCTAACAGTGGGTCCTCCTTCAAGCTTCCCTCCTACTGCTATCAAGCAGAATGGCTTACCATCCTTAACTGCTATTTCAAGACTGAAAGTTTTCCTTTGTCTGCACCATCATTTATTATTCTAACTCTATGTGTGAGTTGACCTTCAAGGGACACTTCTGTCTACAGATGGTGGCAGTTGAATCCTTAGTTGGAAGTACCTGGAAATGTGGAAATACTTTGTTTTTTGTTTGTTATTCAAAGCAAGTAGTGAAATAAAAATGACTTCTGTGAAGGTAGTGTGTGTGGGGGTGTGTGTAGGGTGTGTGTGTGTGTGTGTGTGTGTGTGTGTGTGTGTGTATGAGAAAGTGAGTGAGAGAGAGAGAGCGCATTTACTTTTCCCTTTATTATGTATTTAGTAATATAAAAAATAGATTAGGTAGTTTAGGAAGTGAAATTGAAAGCAGAATTTGTATGTCTTTATAAGGTTTATCATTAACTGGGGTAAACAAGCAAATAAACTAGCTATTAATCCCAATGATTAGTTAATTCCTGTGACATAGGATATGTTCGGTTCCATTGGGACAACTTTACCTTAGAAAGTGTAGAGGCTCTTCACTTAATTACCTTAGGGAAGAATATTGTTAAGGAAGCTTTCTTTGTTAATGTAACATAAAAACTAAAGTCTGAAAGAACTATAGGAGTGAACCGAGAAAAAGAGATTGAAGCACTTTCAAGAGTCTAGATGAGTATATATGTGTATCTTTGAAATACAAAATGCAGCATAAGCCTTAGTTTCTCAGAGGTAGATTTCAGGATAATTTGGAAGCCTGGTTGTTATGTGGATAGTGCAAAAATATGCAAGCTGCCTGGCAGACTCTGAGTACCTCCCCCTAATCCCTGCTGTGTGATTTGCAATTTCAGTGGAGGATGAATGGCCACAAGGTAAAGCAATGAACACTGGAAGAAATGGCACAAAGAACGGGTTAGGCCCAAATTGCAACAACAGGGACTTTCTACACATCAACTCAACTCATCTATAAAAACAGAAACTAAGGCCTAAACGGTTGGCCAAACCCCGGGTAGTCATTTATACTGAAAATAAGCTGAATTTCATTAGAGGTTAAAAGGTCAGCTTGCAAAGAAACAACATGAGTTATCTGAAAAGCAAAACACTCTGAAACAAAGGCAAAAATTTAAAGAATCCACAAATGAGGGGAAAACAGAACTCATAGAAAATAATTCAACAAAAAAGCATGGTAAATAACCCCAGAAAGAATAGGAAGGGTGTTGAACACAGAAAGGGTAGTTCTGACTAGAAACTATTAGAAATATTGGAAATGAGAATCAAATTATTAAGGAAAAAGAAATATTCGGTTGCATAATGAATGAACAAGCCAAATAATATTTTTTCTTTTATTGTATATTTTATGTAATTACAGTGAACTTAATGCATGCACATACTGTCAAATTTCATCACAGTGTTAACATTAAGTTCACTGTAATTACATAAGATATACAATAAAAGAAAAAATATTACTCAAATGAAGATAAAGAATATATTTCCATCACCTCAGAAAATAGCCTCCTGACTTTTCCCAGTCAATGCAATTGACTATTCCACACACAAACTCATGTACACAGCCCTGATTTTATTCAACAGGTATTAGAATATCTGTTCTAGAATACCATATAAATCAATACACACCACATACTATTTGTGTGTGGCATTTTTTCACAAAATACAGTAATTTGAGATTCATTCAAGTTTCATAAGAAATTAATTCTCTGTTCAGGAGGGTATAGGGTGCTCTCTACCCTTAGTTTGTGGCTGTATTCTGAGCTGGTGTTTGCCGTAGTACTGCTCACCTCTCCTCTGGTGTCAGGGAGGGTATGGGAAAGGGGTATCACTCAGACTGAGCAAATACACAACTTGTCTGTTTTCCATAAGGTGTGTGTGTGTGTGCATTTGTTGGGGGAACAGGTCTTTTAAAAGTTGCTCATTTGAACTTGCCCCCAAATCACGGAGACATACCACAGGGATATTTTTTCAAGGTTTCTAACATGTTCTCCCTTAGTTTAGGGCTCATATATTATACCCTTCGATTCTCTACCATCCTATCATAAGAAATGCTTACAAACCCATAAGGAGTGAAATTGATTTCTGGGCCCATCCTTCCCCATGTGTATTCACTTGGTCTTAACCCACTGAGCCTGGGCTGTACCCAAGCATTGCATACTGAAAGTCAGTGATACCTACTGACTTAAGTTTACATTGTACAGAATATCCTGCTGTTAGGTATTTATGGGATCAAGTGGAGGTGAAGTTTCTATAGATTTCTTTTGTTTGGTGTGAAATGCCGCACTCCCATCTATCTCATGAAATAAATACCGGCATACTTTTAACTCTTGAAGTTTTCTTAGTGACCTATACAAATCTTTGAAGAAGATGCAATAAATGGCATACTGGAGAGGCAGTGGAAGAATGAGTCATAGTAAGAGAAAAAAATGTTTCTTTAATCTGTGAATTTTCAGAATACCGCATGGAGAGGTATTTCGTTTAATTTTCTTCATGCTTTATTTTGATGATTATTGGAATAAATGAGGTAATTACTTTATTCTTCAATGGGTGTTACTTTTTATTTTTATTTTTTATTTATTTATTTATTTTTTATTAGTAGACCTTTGGTTCTGTCTAAAATGTCCATGGTAACATTTGGTCCACACTGACCTAGCTCACCCCTTGTGCCATTACCAGCTAGACTACTGAGGCAAGAAGGGTTATTATTGACAAGACAGCTACCAAATGACTGCACCAATAAAACACAAAAATATTTTCTATGTATTCATCCTATAAACCAAAAGTATAAATACATACTATGTCCACATCTATATGTGGACATAATGGACAGGACCAAATTTCAAGGACCTATCGGCGAGGACCAAGTATCACCATGGACATTTTAGACAGGTCCAAATGTCCTCAAAGTCCTATTTAACCTCTGGGAAACAATGATTCTAGATTCTAGATAGACTTTGATCTATTGTTGAGTGGGTAAATAACTATTTTTTTTTCATTTGATTTAAAAATACATTTTATAACTCTTTTTGAAACACAGAGAACAAAAACATATCTGATTACTAAGGCTGTAGTATGCCAAAAATATGTACCATTAAATAGGCAGGAGAGAATTAAAAATAATGACAGCCACAACAACATAATAATAAATGATATAGATGAGTCTTCTGGTCGTTACAATACACTCTCAGTATGAATGTCCTTTGAAATATATACTATCCATTAAAAACACCTCTCTCTTCCTATCATTTTTGTCACATTCCTCTGAGAAAGAATACACACACACACACACGCACACACACACAAACAAATATATGTGTGTGTGTATATATATTATATATATAGATATAATATATATGTATGATTCTATATGCCTATAGAATCATATTTGTCCTGAAATATTTACAGATGCTACTTCTTTTATGTCACCCAAAAACTCTCAGAATTCAGTTTAAACAGCTTGCTCACGTAAGAGGTAAGCAAAAGTGAGTAGCTTGGGAACCCAATTGTCTCCAATTCCATCCTCATGGGTATGAACCTCTCCCTTCAGTTTTCCTCATTTTCACTTAAAACCCATCTTTTAATAACATCTTCCAATAAATAAAAACTTCAGTCTTTATTATTTAATGAATTTCTGGGTTGGGCAAAATTTGAAAAGAACAAAATAGCATACATAATGGGCCTATTTGGGTGAGTGAACTGAGAAGAGATACCATAAAGTCCACAATTAATAAATTTACACTTCAGTCAAATCATCTTTAGGAAATATTGTTAAAATTTCTATTTCTGGTCAACAAACAGGAGTTGAGTGCTATTTTATAATATTATTTTGGAAATATTTTTCAAATCTACCTTATGACTCTTTGATAGGTAAAAAATAAGAGAAGAGCAAACAGATCCTAGTTTTCTTCTCAATGATCAGTAAAAAACCCTCCTTATATTCTTTCTCAGAATACATGAGTGTCTGTCAATAATATACCCAGGTCAAAATCGTTTTTGTTTGTTTGTTTGTTTGTTTTATTGGTCTGCAAAACATAATATGGGGTTAAGTTTTTAGGTATTTGAATACATTGTCAATATTTCCAAAATAAATAACATAAAAATTCAAACTTCGTTTAGGAAAAAAAGAATATCTGGCAATATCAAGTTTGTATCGTATGAACTGCATATGCTAGATGTGTCAAAGTTGAGGTACCATATAATTCACTGGCAGAAGTGGTACAATTTTGGGAGTGAAAAGCAGTGCCATTAAATGGCCTGCCTTGCTATCAGGCAAAAGCCAGAATTGTCTCAGGGAAATGGAGATATATAATTACTTTAGCCATGAGTCTTGTAATCATCAAAGTCCCTAAAACTCCCTGTTGACTTTCAGACCCTAAAGCCAAGTGTGAATAGGTATTGCTCTATTATATTGTTAAAAGGAAACAAAAATATTTCTCGAACTTAAGTCTCTAAGCAATCAAAGAAATAAGACATACTAGAGGATCTTTTCTTCAAGATTCTGTGTATTATCTTTACCAAAAACAAACAAACAAACAAACAAAAAAAACCATAATCTTCCCTTATTCCAATATAACTTCAAATAATAATATTCATATTACGGCATTTTGAAAATTATTACAGATTCCAGTTTTATAAGCATTCCGATTTATTAAATATTATGATTACTCAAGAAATATAAGAGGGCCGGCCTAGTGGCTCAGGTGGTTAGAGCTCCGTGCTCCTAACTCTGAAGGCTGCCGGTTCGATTCCCACATGGGTCAGTGGGCTCTCAACCACACAGTTGCCAGTTCAACTCCCGGAGTCCCACAAGGGATGGTGGGCTGCGCCTCCTGCAACTAAGATTGAACACGGCACCTTGAGTTGAACTGCCTCCTGGATGGCTCAGTTGGTTGGAGCGCGTCCTCTCAACCACAAGGTTGCTGGTTCGACTCCCGCAAGGGATGGTGGGCTGCGCCCCCTGCAACTAACAACAGCAACTGGACCTGGAGCTGAGCTGCGCCCTCCACAACTAAGACTGAAAGGACAACAACTTGAAGCTGAATGGCACCCTCCACAACTAACTTGGAACAACTTGACTTGGAAAAAAGGCCTGGAAGTACACACTGTTCCCCAATAAAGTCCTGTTCCCCTTCCCCCCCAAAAAAAAAAAAGATTGAAGATGTCAGAATTAAATACATAATATAAAATATGTGTAAAAAAAAAAGAAATATAAGAAACTAAACACTTGCTACTTGTCAAGAAAAAAGTGTTTGTTTAATAGAATTTTTCAGAAAACAAGTGTGAAAAGGAAATTTCTGAGTTTTGAAACCTAAATCATTAAAACTATTTTTAGATTCTAATCTGTGAAGTGTGGTGGAAAATACTGAATTTTCATTGAAGAACAAGATGCTACTACTATTATCACTATTACTAGTACTAGGCTGTAAGAACCATGCATTAAGTGAGGAGATCGAACATGATAATTTTATATCTTTAAAAAAGATGTTCCTCTTAAGATTTTTCACTAGCATTTATTAAAGTATATACTTCTTTTTCCCTCCAAAAATGTACAATTTTTAGAGAATTAAAGTAAACAGAATTCATGAAGAACTATTTTAGAGTATATTAATAGTAGACTTTATAAAATTTTATAGAGAAAAATGCTTAGAGTAAATATTTTAATTGAGACAGACTTGCATCATTTTTAAATTTTTTCTGTCAACACCAAAGTCTTGAATGATAAGTTCAGCATTTTAAATCTCCTTTCTCTCTGAATGGACTCCAATGATTCTCAACCAAGTGCAGAGAATAAGGAGTGTAACAGCAGCTCTAAATATTCAAAGAAACAAATATAGAGGGTAGCTGGAAAACATAACTTCACAGGAGTCAAGCTCAATCCACTATGTTGGCCATCAAGCGTGGAATGGCTTATTTCTAGATGGTTATAAAGATGTAAGAGTGAAATGAAAATTACCATTGCTAACCTCAAAATCTGAAATAAACAGTAAGTGTTATGCCTTCCTGTTTAAAAGTTATTTAATTATTAAAATTATTTTTTCTCATAAAAATATATTCAGCATAATTTTTATATACTCCGTTACTCTCTATTTTATAAAATGACAAAAACAATTTATTAAATAGTGTGATTTAAAACAAAACTAAATTCCTTAATTTCACTAACATTGGTTACTTATTTGCACACAGTAATAAATTATTTACTGGATAAAATATTTAAAAATGTCTAATTTTATATATGTATATGCTTGTATGTGTATATATATATATATATATACACACACACACATATGTATCTATATCTGTATATCTATATATCTATCTACTGAAAGCTATCTATCACTCTTAAAAGGTTTGGTAAATTTTCACTATTTCAAATTAAGATGCATCTACTATATTACAGCTGTAGAGGGGTGTGTTTAATAGTACACATTGTAAGTTTTAATCTAATATCCATATTTGAACTTGGGAAAATGAGCTGTATCTCAGTTTTAACATGTGTATTTACACAAAAAACATCCTAATTATTCCAATTCAATTTCAGATTAATCACTAAAATAGCTTCCTTTTAATTTAAGCATTTCCATTTTTTATGTCCAAGGTTTCACTTTATATTTCATTGATATTCTCAGAAATAAAGGTAAGCCAAACATATCAAATGGCATTGGCGAAAAAGAAATACTAAGTTATGTTGTCACAATCATTTACCAAATGAATATAATAAAAAGGCACTAAAAATATCCATGCCTATATTACCTGTTTAGCCTATGTTATTAGCAAAATATATTAACAACACGGTAGTATGTTTTCTTTTAACATGATTTCATATATTAAGATCTAATATACCAAATTAGACAGTAGGACATATTTTAACAAAAATAGTGCTGAGGTTTTGCTCAGAGTTCTATTAAAAAATCAAAAGGTACCTTCCTTCTGAATACAATCAAAACTAAAAAATCAAATAAAGAGTTGTTGACTGTTGTCTCATGTAATTCAAGAAACTAACTAGTATTAATATTTTTCCAATATTTCTCTGACTCCTTAAGCTAATAAGCTGATTTAATGTATCAGTTGAAGCTGATTTTATTTATTGGTAGGATAAAAAGTACATACTACATAGAATAGAAAATCTACCTAGGTAATCATTGCTGTCTTATATGACTTAGAAATATTACTCCAGCTCATTACTCTGGTTGATTTTTCAGTAGATTTCAAGGAAGATTCTTTGAGAAAGAAAGCAACGCTAAAGTATTTTGGGAAGGGAAAAATTGAATCACCCATATGTCAATGGTTAGTATTTCTTTAATGAAACTATTTGTATTACATATCATTGCACAAATATTAAAATCTAATCCGTTTTGTTTTATAGTTATTTATTTTTCAACTCCAGAAACATTCTCTATTTCTGAGAATATTTGTAATGTTTATTTATGTCAATGTTGTCTGCAGTTAGTAACCATTTTAAGATAGTAAATGCCCTATCTGTTTTAAAATAAAAATATATCATATTAGCTCTTCTAGCCAGTTTCATTTGTTCAAAATGTTGCTTGCTTTAAATATCATTATTTTTCTTTGTTTTGAGAACATTAGACCCATTTACATTACTATCAAAATGAATTTTGCATGTTATATTTATCACCTTTTGCAGATTTATAGGGGAAAATTGGTATGTCATCTGTGTTTGTAATTGTTTAAGATCTGCAATAATAGAAAATTGAATGAGGGTACAGAGACATCATTCAGACTATAAATTCTTAATTTAGCACACTAGGAGACTCAACTGTTTTGCCTTTTATTACTCATTTCCTCTCATCTCCCACATTGTATAACTAAAAACACAGTGGTTTAAAAGCTTATTTCCTCACAAATCTTGTCCTCTTGTTTCTAGACAGCAATATTTTTTATTGAGCTCTATCTAATGCTTTATGTATTTCCAAAATATAAAGTAAAAGAGATCATTGAAAAATTGCCAGCTGCTTAAGATTGGATGGAGCTAAAAATAGGTGACAATGTAAAACAATCAAGATGAGATCACTGAATAATATCAAATAATCTGTTTTAGGATGCATATGATTTATAATTTCTTGCAAGTCTATAAGCTTTAACAAAAAATACAATAGAATACTGGGAATAATAGGAATAAAGAGGAACCAGTAAAGTTTTGCATCTCAACATAGACATGTGTTTTCCCCAAAGATATTTCTATGCACAGAGAAACATATTTTAACAAATATCTCAGAATTTATGGTTCTCTTAAGCAAAACTTTTTTCAGATTGCTGCCAACAAACTCTATTACAAAACTTTGTGGGTATATATGTTATGAATTGTATTAAATAAAAAGTCAAATGGAATTCATGTATAAATCCATTTCAATTTGTTAGCCCATCTTTTCAGTGCAGATGATGCAATTCTCTTTTGTATTTGAATAAATAAATAATATTTATTGGAACTTTTCTAAAACAGGACCAAGAACTCTGATCAGAAAATTAGTTACACAACAAGATCTCCAAAAATAAATTATTTTAACAAAATTAACTTTGTCTATTAGATTGTTAAATCATACATAAAAATTATGGATAGATTTTTTTTCACCTGTCATGTTTCAACTTGAGCTTAAAATATAGATTGTGTGACATAATTAATATTCACTGTGGAGAGCGATGGGGAACACTTAAAAATTGCTATCTAAAGTAATTCTGTACAATAGCGTTCTCTGGAATAAGGGAAATGTTCTGTATCTGCTTTTTCCAATATGGTGGCCTATTGTCATAGACAGCTATTAAACACTTGAAGTGTAGCTTATATTGTGTGGCTATTGAACTGAAAATTTAATTTTATGCAGTTGTAACTAGTTTAAATTTAACTAGCCATACATTCGAGGAGCTACCATTTTGGAAAGTAAAACCTTGAGCTCTTGAAACTGAGGACAGATTTCCAACACGTGAGAAGGGTTTTGGCGTAAATGTAGCCATGTGCATAAATTAACTTAAAATGAAGTGAATATTTAATCAGTTAGAAGTCAGTAATTAGTTAGTAACAATTGGATTAATACCAATACTGATTATAAGAGTTATGATTGTGATAGATATGACATTGAAATAATTGAACAATGAATGTATTGAGCTCAAACTATGACCCTAGCACTGGGCAATGGAATAGAACATGCAGGGGAAGATGACAGGCACACTCCTTGACTTGACAAAGTTTACACAGTGTTGTTATAATAAAGTTGTATTTCCTGGCTGTGCTCCAAAAAAAGAAACAGTTTGTGAATTGAATGAATTGTATTCATATAAATGAGAAGTGAATGTTACAGACAAAATGTTCCTGGAGGGAGAGCCCCTTAAAGAACTAATCACGTGAGAGCACTCCAATGACTAAAGATGATACCAGCTGGTAGGGAGTGAGAAAATGCTACACAGGAAAAAAACACAAAAAACCACTGGAGTTTGTAAACTGAAAAACAAACAAACCAAAAGAGCTGAGTAACTCATATTTAAGTAGACTTTTGAAACTCTTTTATGTAGAGCACATACGAGTACACAGATTTATCTTCTAAGACACATTTGCAGCTATAATTTTCTCCCTATCCTACCCATGAAGAACATTTCCACTGTGGTAATTAAATCTTGCAGATACAGAGGGTGCCAAAAAATATATACACATTTTAAGAAAGGAAAATAAAAACTGTATTAAAATTGTAATACTTATATACTAATAACAAAAGATGAATACAAGTCATGTGTATACGTTTTTTTGGCACCTATGGTAGTGTTACTCTTTGGCTCAAAACCTCTAGTTTAAAGATTAGGAAAAAAAACACAATATCATTTTAGACTACTTAACATGTAAACATCTGCATATTCTTAAATCTTTAAGCAATATCCATATTAGCTTACAACTGACATGTTTGTGGCATTTTACAGTTGACAAGCTGTTTTACCATCCTTAATACATGCATGTGCAGTAATTCACAATTACATACTCCAATAAAAATATTGAATTATGTTGGAGGCTGAGAAACCAAGAGAAATTATGATTATTTAACATTTTAATTTTTTTGAACACAAGAATGTATAATACCATCATACTTATTTAAGTTTTATTTCTTGTAGGTGTTATTGAATGAAAGAGAAGTAAATTGGCAGATATAAATGATCCAAGTCTAAGAATATGCCATGGCGACATTTTAAAACATTTCATTAATATTGCCAACATTGTCATTTGGGCCATGCTTCACATATCAGTATAAAAGATGTCTTTATTTATACACAGAGAATGGTAACTTAATTGGAGAAGCCCTAAATAGAAAGCCATGCTAGCATTTTTATTTTACAATGGAATATTTTACTCACAACAATTGCATTGCTTTGTTACAAGTCTGAAACAGTAGCAATATTCTTCAGGAAGTGTGCTGTAGCTCATCAGTTTGATTTTTATTTTCAATTATAATTTATTTTTGACGTTCCCTGCCCAATTCAAAGTAAGATGTTAGAAGGAAGGGATCTTTCCTGTTGGCTTGCTTTCTGAAAAGAAATTGCATTCCTTTTCAATCCAAAGCTTTGTAAATCTGCTGTTACTACTGCACGTGTATGACCTGAGCTATTAGTAGATTCTAATGGGATGGCTTTGTTTTTTCCTCTTATGTGGCCTGTGTCTACTCTTGCACCACAATCACTTCCACCAAGCCCTGAAGAGGCTCTATTTCTAAACCTTTCTACTTCAAAGGAGCTGAAAATCTCAAGGGATATTTGCACTAAACAGTAGTTCTTGATCTACACTGCATATCACAATGTTCCTGAGAGCTCTTAAAAGATATGGATGCCAGGGTCCCATGTGCAGAGATTCTGATTTAATTGGTATGGGGAGTGTCATTATCACAGTTATTTTATAAGAGATCACTGGATGACTCTCTGGTTAAAAAAATCACTACTCTAATGTCTCCGGCCTCTGCCCCCAATCACTGCTACATCAACTTTGTATGAGTTGCAACATTATTTGGCAATAGATCTCAGGCGTTTTCAGGAACCCGGTGAGAAACTCAGCCAATGTGGCTGTCAGACAATGTGTTTAAGTAAATATCAATGGTGGCTACTTGCAACCATTGTTGAAACAGACTATCAAGAGTACCGGAGGAGTAGAACAGAGATGAAAGTTCAGGCAGAAAGAATTGGGAAGGGACTTTGGGTAGAGGAGCTGGCTGATTTTAGAGGAAGTGGAAAGTTTAGCAAAGTGAGTGTTGCAATGGAGGGATAAACATGCTTTGAAGATATCATTGCTTGGGGGATATGAAACAGAAGGATTCATGTTTGGACGTGGAAAAGCACTTGGGCTAAAATCAGTAGGATAAAATCCATACTCACCCTACTATTGTCTCAATGTGCATATAAAATAGTGAAAAATGACATAATTAACTGATGTGTGATCCTTGAGTCATATAGACTCAGTCTTAGTTTTTTTCAGATGTAGAGAGAATCTAAAATTTTGTACTAGAATGCATAAATTTTGGAGTTGATGCTAGACATTTTAAGTGTCATCGTTATTTAATCCCATTTTATAAATGGAAAAACTGAGGCGCAGGAAGGTTAAACAGGTTGCTCAGTTTTCAAATATTATAAGGTAGCAAAGCAGGCAGAAAAATCACTAAAATTTTGACACTTTGATTTTATAATCTATAAAATAATTATGTTGAGACAGGTGGGTTTTAGTACATATTTCAATTCCAAAAGGCCTATAACTCCTTAAGTGTTATTTCTCTTTCAAGAAATTAAAAAAAATCACCCTCTTGATATTTTATCTAGAGCAAGATCAGAATATTGTTCTTTAAAATTTGGAGCATTTGCTTGTTCATAATTTCCTAAAAAGTCTTCCTTTTCTCATTATTATATAAAGACTATCAATGCTGGTTTGGGGGTAACTGCCAGTGGCTCCTGTGTGATTTCTTGACCTGTACTCGCCTCGTCTCTGTTTTTTCATTTGTTTGTTTTGTGTGTTTTTTTTGTTTGTTTCCATTTCTGTTGTTCTTTCATTTTGAAGATCACCCTCTTTCTTAAAAAGATAGAACAAAAGATCATTTGAGTACTTTTCCAGCTACTTTCCTCACTTCTAAAGAGACTGTATATATATATATATATATATATATATATATATATATATATATATATATTAATAATTAAAGATGTTTAGTGTAAGAGGGAAGGGCGATGGTAGATGAGGGTAAAAGGGATCAAATATATGGTGATGGAAAGAGAACTGACTCTGGGTGTTAAACACATAATGTGATATATAGATGACGTATTACAGAATTGTACACCTGAAATCTATGTAACTTTACTAACAAGAGACAATTTTTATAGATGACAGATGTATCTATTCCATTTGTATCTTATTTCAAAAAAGATTTGGTAGGTTTCTTTTAAAGCATTGTTTACTGTGTCATCTGACATTATATCAATAGGTTTATACTAAAGTTTTATATTTTTTTTCTTAATGCTGTGAACCTTTAAAAAATCATTTGGGTATGCTGTTTTAAAAACTTTGAGCTCAATAGCTTCTAGAGATTCTTACACAACAAAAGAGAAGGGTCTTTGATCTTCTTAGAGGTTAGTGCTAAGAGCTGATAAAAGTGTGTATTTTGACATTTTTGATATTTGGAAATAACGTTTCACACATTTGCCATTGCTATCTAGCAGACATGTCATTAATACTATTTATGTGCCTACTTTATTGCAAAGTCCTTAGAAACTTTTTGCATTCATTAAGCCTTAAAATTCCAAAGACCAAAGTAGATGGGATACATTGTTCTCACCTTATAATCAAAGAAATTGAGACATGGAAAGTTAAGTGATCTTTCTAACCCCAAAGCTTTTGGGGTCATTTCAACATTTTCAGAACAAGGGAAAAAAACTATTAGTAATGACTTCTAAATGTATTAAATTGAGGGTATGTACACTATCATGTTGTTCTGAAACTCATTGTTTGAACTACAAATATAATATAAAAGTAGATGGGAAAATAAAAATAAACAAAGACCTTGAGAACCAAGGTTGACATGGTCATTTTCTTGATGTTTTGTGATATGAACTATAGATTCTATCTAAGAGGGGTATTAAGTTTCCTGCCCTCTAAAACTCATTTACAATGTCAATACTGTGGCTTTTGCTTCATAATTTCCAAAATAAGATTTTTCTGAACCTATTTAATACTTAGAGGTCTTATAAAGACTTTTTGAAAAACTATATACAATATACAGTTGCACAGTTCCTTTCTAAGTTTTGTAACATATTTGGAACATGTTAGCAAAATGCTACGTATTCCCCTACTAATGAATGCTTTATTTGAAAGGTAAACATGACAATAAGGTGACAGCTGATAAGCCTCATTTATATAAGAGTATCTAATAAATTAGCTTGCGTGAATTTCCACCTCTGCTAACTGTGGAACCAAATATTCCCTCACTGTATGGACAAGCCTATGATATGTAATTAGGTCCGTCTTACTGCTATTGTTTAGAGCGCTCTCATCTATGTGGGTGGCTTTATATTTAGTTACAACTACTCCTTTTCTAAATGCAACAACTGTGTTCCTGGGTGGAAGCCTCTTCATTACTTTCAAGAACAGGAAAGAATATGTATGTGAATCGTCTTACCTAATGTTCGTAATCAGACAGTGTTTTCATGTTAAATGTCAGAAGAGCAATTGATAATATTTGGAGTAAACATATCTGGGAGATGAAGAAAGGGTGCCTTCTGCAATGCTACTAGTTTTCTATTTGTAATCTTGGGTGCTTATTATGCTTTGTGAAATTGATCAATCTGTATACATATGAATTATAAGTATTCTATGTGTATTTATATGCTATTTAAAATTTTAATTTAAAAAGAGCTAAAGGTTAGCTACAACTAAGGAAGAAGAAAAAAAAAACCTTAAAGAAAATGTTCAAGGATTACTTGGAGAGACACAGTTAATAGAAATTAGGGATTTAAAACCACAGTACTTAACATCATCCAGTAGTAGAAAGAGACGATTCCATCACTAAAGACAGGTTTAAGAAACTCAGTAATGCATATCTTTTGTGAGGTCAAAACTTTCAAGTTATAGTCAAAGAAGCCAGGCATACAAAAACCTGGCCTATATGGAAGGTTAGTCAAGTGACCACTCCACCTTGATTCAGATTGCTTTAAACTTGGTTTATTACTGAAATGATGAATAGGGAATGCAAAGAATATATAAGATAAAAAGTACTGATCAGTGATTGCAGAATCCTACTAGAGTTCTAATTTCTTATTAGTTATTAGAATTTCTATCAAATTAAGTGATCTTAGTAACCTCTTCTGAAGTGAGAAATCTCCCGGAACAGCAGACCCCTAAAACATGGGCCCAGATACTGTGGACCTAGAGGAAGCTGGCTTCAGAGCCTGCTGTCCAGTTTTCACCCCGTCCCTAAACTCCTGGGGCTAGCTAAGTCTTCTAACTGGCTGAAGTAAAATGCACATATCTTTCTGGAACTACACAAGTACATGTTTATATTTATGTTAGACCATGAAAGTGCATCTTTTCTTCCCAAATTTTCCAGAAGCTGATAGAAAATCCTTCTTTACCCACATCAGACAGCTATAAGGAAGTCTTTATTGAAGTCAGTTTTGCATCAGTCCTCAGGAGATGTTCGTGGTCTTGAGAGGAAATGATGCTTTGGGGATGTAAGGAACATATCTGATGTTATGGTGCAGGAGTTAAGTGATGAAAACTATTAAGGAGTACAAGTTGCTTCTCAGCAATATTTTCTTAGAAATGGAATTTGGGAACTCACAATGCTGAACTTGAGATGCACATATCAATTAGATAGACTCTTGATTTCTGATTCTGTCATTTGGAGGTGAAAGCAGAGAGATGACTTTGTGGTTTACATGAAAGGATTGCTCTCCTGAATTAATTTGCTCTTATTGCTTCCCAATGTTTGTTTTGGATGTGTAAAACCTATATTGATATCTGATGATGTGTTCACTAGTAGAGGGACACTTCCCAATTAAATTATTTCTATGTTATCAGATGCTTCAAATATTGCATCAATTTTTGTGGAGTGCACTATTGTGATAAAAGTAATACCCCTACCGCATTAAGAAAATTGTAATGCATAAATGCACTTAGAATTGGTTGTGCTGTATACATAATGCACTACTGCAAGTAAAAAAAGTGACACTATTACTGTAATTAAAATATACTCGTAAGGTGTCCTTGCCAAATTCTCACTTATTTTTTGTGTCTACAGTTGAAATGCCAAACTAACATTTTAAAAATACTAATCTTCATTTTTAAAAAATACTCTACAATATCTCTATTTGCTATCTTGAATGATTTTGATTTTAGAAGTATTTGAGCACTTGAAGAATTATTTGGTAAATCAACCTGTTGTCTACAATGTTGTTACACTTTTTTTTTTTGGTCAATGAATTTTCTAAGCTTTGTTATATGTTATTAAAATCAGGCCTCAGAAATATTTTATCACATTATTTAATATATAAAGCCCCAAGAACTTCAGCTTGTCAAAGTTATTTAAAATAAAACTTGTAAACCAATGAACATTAATATTTATCCTAACAAAAGCAAGGTACAAACTAAACTTTAGTTTACTCAATTTAGTAACTAAATAATTAAATCAGAGAATAGCTTATCTATTAGATTTAATTTTGAAATTCCAAAATTGTGGTTTGGAATATCTTAAATTGAGTAAGAAATTCTTGGAAGTGATTCTTATTTAAAAGGGATATTTTTCTATATTTTTTTTCTGAAAGAAAGTGAAAATGGGATAGCCTATAATTGTATATATATCTACTAAGTTTGGGAAACGACACAAAGAGAAACAAAACATTTGGTGAGTTTTGTCCTGTGTAATATTTGTAGAAGAAAAGTAGTGAGAAACAGAACAAAAACTACATTCGACAATATTTGGACTGAAATGTTTGTGTATTTTAATAAGGAAAAATAGAATTGGAAATATCCTTTATTAAATAGAATTGTACCGGAGCTCACCAGTTTCCTCAGCACCTCTACAAAGAGCATTGCTCATTTAAAAATGTTATGTCCATAGAGAACAGTCAAATAAAGAAAGACACAATTGCAAATATATTAACTAAAATATATATATATAAAATATATATATAAACTAAAATATATATATATAATATATATAATATATATATATTATATATATATATTATATATGGGAAATTCTACTAATTTTATAAAACTAATACAGTAGATCAATTTTGGGGGAAAAAATCTGGAAAAATACCAGTGTTAGTGACTAACTATTAAAGGCAGATATGGATAAAACACTGAAATTTGTAGATTGTCCAGACATACTGTATTTCCTGTGACAGTGCTGTAATTCACAGCAGTGGTCTTGGTATAATATCCTGTTGCACTCTCAAAATAGCCCTAATGGGATGATAAATTATATTTCCACTATAAGCATATGTAAGACGTATTATGAATAATTATTCTGCAGATCTTCGTTTTAATCATTAATAAGAATATTCAGTTTTAAAAATTGCCTTGCCTGTGCCTGGCTACGGCTATTTCTATTTTTTACACAAGAATATAAATTTGACAAGTTACCATTTTGAAGCTCTTTTCAATTGCAAAATGGTGGGGTATAGACAATATATTACATGGATCCACTTTCTATCTGATAAGCCTCAAATTTAACAATCCACTAATGATGAAAGCACAGGAAAAAAACGTAAAGAAACCACCCGCTAGAATTTAGAGACATACTGATTAGAAAAATTGTATAAAGTTCAGCTTGAATTGTAAAAAGGCTCTTACCAATATCATAAATGAAAGTCACTGGCAAAAAAAACCACAAAAAACACCAAGCCTTATAGTTCATTTCATATTTGTGTGCTTGTCTCTATGATCGTTATGTATGTTTTTATTCATAAATATTTTAATAAATTACTTCTATTAAGATGGCACATACTTTTCCATAGTTATTAATTAAAATCATGGTATCTCACACTATGCACCAAGGAATCTTGGGCTCTTTTGGTTTGATTAAATAGAGAAGAATTACTTCTATGGATTTTTAAATTTCATGGCAATTTGCAAAGATTGTTCAATTTAACTCTAAAATTAGTGAGTGTGTCTTGACAAATGCCTACGACACTCAGCAGTTGATAAGTAGAAAACGGGCTCCATTTATTTTCTCAGTAGTTTCTCAAAGTAATGATACTATTATTCAGAACTCTAATTTGTATGTGTAATTACACATGCATTATATACTCTCTCATGCAGATCTTTTAACCCAAAGTTCTTCAGGATTGCATTTTTACTCATAATTAAAAACAGAACTACTAAATTGATGGGGGTTAATAAAATGTTTTCTTAAGGTTGGGTCATATTTTTATACCCTAGAAGATGAAGAATTGATTTCTGTCCTTTTTTAATATAATCAGATAAATTCTACAAAAGGTACATTTTTATTTTGGTGTTTTAAAAAATGTTATTTTAAAGCAAAGAGGTTATTTAGAACAATAACTCATTTATGCATTTAGAATTTTGCATAGCATGATGATGTCCTTGAAATATAAAGCAGGAAGAAAGATGAGGAAGGGAGGAAGGAGAAATTCAGCCCAAACTCACTTGATAAATTAAGGCTTTGAAAAGAATAAAATGAGTTGCTGCCTATAAATATGCCAGTAGTTTGTTTGGTGTAGACATATTACAAATATTTCAAAAATGCCTTTACCTTCTAGTCTTCGATGTATGATATGAAAACACTCATCAAAAAATTCCTCAGCTGACATATAGATACCTGCAATAATATGCACACTTACTATAAAATGACTTCTTTTGGAAGTTATATAGTAGGACATCATGGAACATAGAGGCTAATACCTCAGAAATCACAAGTTATGTTTTTTTGGTTATTTTGGTTAAATGAAAATGTTGCTACTTTTTGAATTTTAGTCTATAAATTTGGATGATAAATTTTTCCCCCAAAAACACACAAATATATTGTATTAAGTACTGAAATAAATTTAAATCCTGAGGACCTCTCCAATAGGCTGAGGGAAAGTTTAATTTCAGTAAATAATTCAGACACTGTTCCCTACCCATTCCATTACTACCCAATGACTGTGATTAAAGCTGATTGAATCTGTTGAAGTTCAGACTCTGGCCAGTTGTGGGAATCATAATGGAAACTTTTGTATTGGCTTAGAGATCATGTGCTTCGGATAAGACTTCACTGACCAGTCACCACTCTTTAACCCTGCAGGTGAATCCTCTCCATGCTGGAGGATATCACAGTCAGCTTCATGGAACAGCTCTCAGGCTTGGTGGGTAAGTCTGTCCCCGTCACCCATGGATGACTGTCTTCATCTTTTCAGCATTCTTAGGCAATTACAAATGAGAAGGAGATGCTTTAGCTACTTATTTGTTAAAAAACGGGGGTGGCTCCTGTGCTTGAGGCAAGGGAATGAGAAAATAAGACTTGGCTAGTTTGGAGCACGTGAAGGAAAATACCTTTCTCGTTAAATCCCTCTTCTATAGTTGTTTCCACATGTACTTCAGTGCTATCCAGACTTATTTTTAAGTTAAAATAATACAAGATTATACATAATTAACATTTGCATACTAACCAAATACGACCAGTACACCTGAAGTTCCATTGTGTTTCCAGATGCAATCTCCCTTTTCCACAACACAAGCAAGTTCTATCCTGAACGGGGTGATTCTTTTGTATATATCTTTAAACATACATGTATCTTGACATGTTTTTAATGGAAACTTAATAGTAATATACTATGTGATTTTTGTTGAAACTTGTCTCTAATAGTAGAACAGGAGAGAGCAATTATATATATCTTTTTGAGAAATGTTGCTGCAATGGAAAGCAAATAAGTGATGTACGAGTATAGCTACTTGAGATACTGTGGGAAAAGAAACTTTTAATTAAGACAGGGGAATTAACTTTTGTCTTAATGCTAAATAGAATTATATAGTAGAGTGTGAATAAACAATGACAGAAAGAAAACACAGGCAAAAGACCAATAGAATCTTACTGGAATGAGCCCCCTGATAAAAAGAAAGTGTGAGATCTAGCACGCATAAGTTTAAATATGAGTCAGGAAGGCAAAATGCTCGTACATGAAGAGATTGTCAGATTTTGGAAAATCCCTTCCGATTATATCAATTGTCCTAGAAAATTCAAAAACAAGATTGATTATTGGAAAAGAATGACGACCGGGAGGAATTATTGGGGGTTACGGGTAATGGAATTGTGAAAGGGATGTTAAAGAGAAAGGGATTACCAAAGTACATACACATGGTTGCTTGGTGGTGTTTTGGACTCACTGGATGTTTGTTGTTTTTATTTTTAAGTGATACCATTTATTGAGGTGGTATATTTTTCTCTAGCCTCATTTTGCTGCATTGATACAGTTTCAAAGTAGGGGAAACTTTGGATTAGATCAGTATTTTTTTTCCCAGTTACATTACTCAGTGAGAGGACAGTGGAGGGAGGAGGTCCAAAGATAAGGGAAGAAGTGGTTTCTCAGAAAGAGTGATTGATTATGGAACGTATACTGTGCAAGCTGGAGAGCAAGAATGTCAGAGGAGTAAATAACAGTGAAAAGTTGATCAGCGAAAATGCAAATGTAGATCCCTGCTGGATCATTGGTGTCAGGATAAAAATAAGACAGCTGGAAAGATAGGCTATTGAAGGCATAAAGGTGAGATAATTGATGGGTTGTAGCCATTATTGTCTCTCGGATAGATTATTTTGCATATTTGGATATCTCTTCAATGAATCCCCCATTTTCCTTTAGTCTCCAATTCTTTCAATTTTTCCTACAAGTGACAAATAATATTCAAATAATATATTGTTTACTCAATAATTCTACTCAAACCCTTCTTTGTGTTCTCTTCCCTCCTACTTTCCTCCCTTCTTTCTTTCCTCCCTTCTTTCCACACCTTTCATGTAATCACTTCCAAATACACAACCACCACTTTAGAATATTTGCTTACTTTCAGAATCACTATCATAATTGTACCAGTCCTATCTTCTTTGCATATATTTATACCTATTCGTTCAACACTAAAATCAACATGCTTCACTTTTAAGAATGATTCCTGCCCACTGCATTGTCTCTTATTTTCTCAGCACTCTTACAGCAAGCCTTTGTTAGATCACCTTTTTCATATGCTACATTGTAAATATTCATTAAATGATATAAGTGAGCACACTTTTTTTTTTCAATTCTTAAACTATATTGTTAACTCAAGTGTATCTTTGATCCCTAGAAGAACCTAACTCTACTTGGGGAATATAGATAGACCTTAAATGATTTGTTTGATAAGTGGCAGTATACCAGAAAACTCTAGAAGTAACAATGACAAAGCATTCTACTAATTTCTAATTTACAAGAATTTTTCTCTTTCGAGTACAGTCCATGCTTCATTGTGATTTTGATTATGATTAATTATGAGAACATTATGATGATGTCAACTTGTCAGCTGGCTAAAGAGCTAAACACAAAAATTTCCTTTTTTAGATGGGGTGTGGAGAATTATTCATTAATAAAAGAAATGAGAAGTGAGAAGTCCTTCCTCCCAGTAGTGTTGCTCATTTATTTATTTGGGGTATACAAATCACTTTCATCCTTCATAAATTTGTGCTAAATTCCAACAGTGACTACATAGGGAACCAGTAAATACTAATGTTTTTATGTAAGAGCAAACTGACTTTTGTTGTTCCGTCTGGAGAAGCTTTGACACTTCTTTTTTATCATTATTAGTGCAATAGTTATTTGGACATAACCTGGAAAAAATTAGTGACATGCATTTACACGTTTTTACAACTCATTTTGATGATGATATGCTGCTTATTTGAGGTTTAGAGTAACTCATGACCTGATTACCTGTTTTCACTTTTATTCTTATTTACTGCCCTGTACTGTGTTATCTTATCCATATACATTTTTAATTCTTTTTTTTCTTCAATTTCCTGAACCAATTCTACTCTCCTTCAAGACTTGTGCCCTTAAGACATTGTCATTAACCTCAGATATGGAACTTTGTCAAAAATACTGTCTAAAATGGAGACAACTTTGTCATTTCATTAGAAAATGTGCAATCGTGTTCTGAAACTTTTCTTATTTTAGCCTTCAAGGTTATTTTATCTTTTGGGGGGATGGGGAGAGGCATACATATTTCTTTCAGGACAGAATTATACAGTTTCCTCTGCAAATAATTTCAACTTTGATTGCTGGAATGTACTTAAGTTGATAATTCTCTACAGCAGCATTAATTACAATATAATTGGGAGGTTATAAAAGCTTCAGATTGGGGAGAATTTTTCAGAAGACTAAGCATTTTACAATCCTCTCTCATCTTATTATATTTCCCTATTATTGTGACCATATAATTCCTGCTTACTGGTAGGAATTATCATGTTACTATTATGTCCTCATAAAGCAAGCTGTTAAAAAAAAAAAAAAAAAAAGATGGTTCGGTTGCCCTTCATAGCAAGTCAAATACATTTCAATCAGAAGATAGAGTTGTACCTGTTCTGTGTGTGTTCTAAATTTGGAGAATCATTTTATATATTACTTCAAAGATGAAAAAAAATTGAAATGAAATCCAGTGTAAATAAAATCTGTAGGATGACATATTTAAAAGTAGAGATTCAAAGAATTAGCACAAATTGAGAGGGTGGGAGTATCAATATAAGTAAGTACAGTATATGCTGTGTTGAGGAAAGGACATATACAATTTAAGTAAAACAACTTTTCTTTAAAAAGTCAATATTACACAAAATATATTGGAGGAGCCTTTCAGCTAAAAGACTCCACACATTTATTTAACTAGAAGGAGCTCTATTTTAAGTGATATATAAAGTATTAATATGTTTCTTGGATTAAACAAAATACTAGCTAATGGAAAGAAAATAACATTTATTGAACAGTTATGCCAGGCTTTTAATACTCACAGTGACCCTACAATATTAGAAAATTCTCCAGCTAAAACTAAAGCTGGGTTTCACTAACCCGATATCATCAAACTCACTCCAGTGTGCTTGCTTTTCATAAAACACTGGCCAGCAACCTGCATGAAAGTCCCCTGAGAATTCATGTTAAAAGATGTATTCCTCACCATTACCAAAACTGTCGAATCACAGTCTCTGAAGGTGGGGCATGTTTTAATAAGCCCCCTGGGTGACTCTATATGCACAGACTTTGACGACTACCACTGCACCACAGAATGCTTTGGCAACATTACCTGATTTTGTGTCCAATACATAAGAGTTCTCAACTCTTGATTGGTGCGAAGATCTTAAAAAATTAAGTCGTGCACACAATGTATTTTTAGGCTGAGTATCTTGGTCCTGCCAAAATCAATGGGATAACTGAAAAACTGAACTGAGAAACAGACTCCCTAGAGGAGCTAAGAGAGTGCAACATAAATAAAATATCAGCCTGTTCAAGGTAGACTGTTCTAGTTTACGGATACCCAAGACTCTCTTGTCAGGCATCGCATTCAATTAGTAAAGGAGTTTCGATGGAGTCGTCCATAAGGCAATCTTCATGCCTAATGGAAAGCAAATACACTACACAAGGGCCACCGGTTCCTCTAGTCATAAAAGCTCATTTTAATGGCAGTGCTCTATGTCAATCTGGCCTGAGTCCAGCTCAATTCCCGTGCCACAAACATGTTATAAGAGCATCCACAAAAGCACAGTAAACAAAACGGCAGTTTGGAGGAATCAAGGAAATAGAAAGATGAGATGGCTCTGCCTCCTTGAACCAAGTATGTGTCAGCCAGGTAGTAAAAATAGAAGCAAAATCAAAGAAGAATAAGGTTTCCTGAATGGCCTGTCAAACATAATCTCTTTTAACTTTGTACACAGAGACAGCAAAACATTCAGAGAAAATGTTAAAAATGAAGCGTAATATAAGCAAAGTCGTAAGAGTATTTAATGGATCAATAAAAATTCCTCTTTATTTTAATGTTTCTATATTTAAAAACACTAAAATAATGAACATTTTCCTGCAAGTGAAAGCTTTTGCACAGGATGATCACTGATGACCATTATTCAATCGGTCCGGAAAACCTTAATTAAGTGAAAAACTAAAAGCTGAACAAGCTATATACCAGAAAATGTAAGGTTTTTAAAATTTGGAATTTTCAGTATGTTTATAGCGTTTTATTCTATCATAGTTTAATGCCGACTGTTTGAAAGATAATCTATCATTTTTTTCCAATGCTTAAAAATTTCTGTCCTCATTATCACTTAAGTGATGAAAGTAAATACTTCACAGTAATGCAAGCTTCATGGATGCAATAGAATCCCAGAAGGAAGAGGGCAAGAATAACCTCTTTATTTGGGTTGCAACCTATCACATCTCATGTGTATACAGAGTCTTACAACAAAAAAATGCTCAGCAAACGTTGAGATTAAAAACAAAACAAAACAAAACAAACAAACAAACAAAAAACTGAGAACAGAAAATGAGCTAGGCACATTTCATCATAATTCCAAAAAAGAATCAAAAGACTTTTCCATAGCTTATGAAGTGAATTGGCAGAGAGCAGGAAAGGAAGAAATCCAGGAACTCAAATTTCCTTCTGAAATCACTACCTTGCAGTGGTAAGAAACTACAGAGAATGAAAAAAATACTGGGAGAGAGAAAAGCAGACAGGTAATTGCCTGTGCCTTGGAAGAGTAGTAAAAAATTAAGTTCTTGGCCCTCCTCTTCTTTTAAAATTAAGTATAGAAAGAAAGAACAAATTATCTCCATGGCCATCTTGTTTGGATTCAGTTAGACATGTGGATATTTCCTCAGTTACTGGTTATTGATTTTGAATCTAAAGTTTAAATAGCATTAGGTTACTAGAGTTCCTAAACTATATTTATTACTGTGTTAGTCTGATCAGGATGCTGTAACAAAATACCATAAGCTGGGTGGCTTAAACAGCAGATATTTATTTCTCACAGTATGAAAGTTGGAAAATCCAAGGTCATGGTGCTGGCCAATTCTTAGAACCCTATTTCTGGCTTATGTACTGCCACCTTCTCTCGATGTCCTCACATAGGAGGGGCAGGCGGTAGGGGGAGAGAGAGGGAGAGAGAGAGAGAGAGAGAGAGAGAGAGAGAGAGAGAGAGAGAGAGAGAGAGAGAGAGAGAGAGAAGAGCGAGATCAATCTCTCATTTTCTGATAAAGCCACTAATCCCATCATGAGGGCTCTACCTCATCTAATATAATCACCACCCAATAGTCCCATCTCCACATATAGCCACAATGGACATTAGGTCATTCATACATGAATTTTCAAGGGAATGCAATTCAGTCTGTATCAGTAATCCTTTGTGTCCTAACAATAGACTCCAACTATGGAGTCATTACTACTATTTTGATTGGGTTGTATCTATTCTGCTATAACTCAACCTTAGTATAGTTTGTGCTGCAAAGGTATACCCCAAAATCACTAGCAGCGTCTTTGTGGACAAGCTTCTACTTCTTTAGTATTTATGATAAGACCTATATCGAGATTCTTATTAAGGTGCTGCCTTTCAAATTTTAGTCAATGTATCTACACCTTTCTCTACCTTTGCCTCTACTGCTGTAATTCAACCAACTGCTTGAGGCAGCAGAGAATAGCTTACTCATGATTTCCTTGACTGTGTACTGCTCATCTTCCTGAAATTTCTCCTCGTGCCCTGGACTCAGACATTCTGCAGCAGGCTATTCTGCTTCACGGAACTGTCATATGCCTAGATCTGAATTATCACTGGTCTTGATTTTCTTCACTATGAAGTATGTTTTGAATTTTAACATATCACTTGCTTAATATTCTTGATATGAAAAATCCTGTATTATTAATAGACTTCAACTCATAATAATCAGTACTTTTATAAGCCACAACTTATAGTAGTAAATATTGATTCCCACTTTGTGACAGCATCAAGATAGCAGAGGCACAATTATTCTAAGACAGAAAAAGGTTTGGTTGAAATTATTTACTTGGAGTAACATAGCTACCTTGAAATCTTCATATAAAGCCAAACATTGATTCTTACAATCATTAACTAATCCATGTAATAACTACTACAACTTCTTATCCCTAATATCCATCATTTCATGGATACACACACACACACACACACACACACACACACACACGTGTGTGTATGTGTATATATATTTTTCCCTAATATTTTCTTAAATATCTTATAACAATTGAATTGATTAATCATTAATATGTGCCAACATCTGCTTTTTGGTTTTCACCTATCAATTTCTTTGATTTAATCTTATCCCTTTCTTATTAGCCAAATAACTAATTGTAGCCTGGCTTTATACTGTAAGTATTAATTCACATTTAAGCCAAATTCATGCCAAGTAGTTACTCTTTTTTTTATATATATATATATATATAAAAATTTACAGTTTCTTTACTCATTATATTATCACATAACTTTATCTGATTATTATACATTTTCAACCTGGTATTATATAATATCTCATGCCAAAATTAATTTTATTTTCTACATTTAAGAAGCGTGTATTTTTTTCAAAGACTATATTACCCTGCTTCCCCAAAAATAAAACCTAGCCAGATAATCAGCTCTTATGCATCTTTTGGAGCAAACATTAATATAAGAGCTGGTATTATATTATATTATATTATATTATATTATATTATATTATATTATATCATATTATATTATATTATAATATACATGGTCTTATAGTAAAATAAGACCGGGTCTTATATTAATTTGTGCTCCAAAAGACTCATTAGAGCTAATTTTGCAGCTAGATCTTATTTTCAGGGTAACACGGTAGTTAGTATTCTTATTTGAAAGATACTTAAGGGGATTCTGAAGTAAATAGGAGAGGAATTTACTATTAAAGTATATGAATAAACTTCCAGACTTCCAGCTTGTGTTTAGGATCTAGTAAGTTGAAAAGGGTTTCAATCCCAAACTGAAACAAACAAACCAACCAAAAAATTCAGCGAAACAGAAAATGTCCATGCTTTGTTTGTTTCTTCATTTTGTTGTTGTGTATTTTATTTTATTTTTTTGACTCAGTAGTTAGTTGTGATCACAGGCTAACCAACTGAGCAATAAAATAAATACAGACAGTCAGAGAAACACAAGCACTGGCTCACTTGGGCTATTAGTAAGAAACATTCAGGATTCCACTAGGGTGAGTGGTAAATCGGTGAGGATAATCAATGTGCAGTGGAAGAACAGGTGAAGCCTATGGGGGTTGGAAATGTGAAAAGTGTCCACAATCTCTTCTAGGTTTTTACTTCATTACCCTCATTAGGAGGTTATATAAAATATTGAAGAACTGAGAAAGTGTTATTCATGGCATGGATCTGAGGAAGGTGGACATCAGCTCTTTGCAGGAGGGACATGAAGCAGTGCAATATTATTTAAAGGTACACTCAAGACTATAAAGGAATTAAACTGGAAATCAATAATAAAAATATATCTAGAAATGCTCCAAATATTTGAAAACTGAACATACTTAAAGAAAAAAAAAGTGAGTCAAAAAGTAAGCCTTAAGGAAAATTAATAAATATATTGAACAGAATAAAAATTGAATTCAACATATAAACATTGTGAGATGCAGCTAAAGCAGTTGTTATAGGGACATTCATAGAATTATAAATTACAAACATTAGATTCAAACTGGTATATTTGTTTCTTACAGCAGTAAGGATTAGCAATTATAAAACTACATGTGTTAAATTAATTAAACAGGAAGGCCATTGGACTGTATTTATTGAAAAATTTCTTCATGTAAGTAGACCTGCACAGTTCAAACTGGTGTTGATCAAGGCTCAGCTGTATGTCACTTAACCATCATCCAAACTTATGAAGCATGCACTCTTTATTATCTCTATTTTACTGATGACCAAACTAAGTCACAGAGAACTTATTGGCTAGTTCAGGGTCATATAGCAGATAAGAGGCATAGCCGAAATTTTAATTCCTCCAGTTTAGCTCCAGAGCTTGTGTTCTGAGGGTTATCGTTACATGTGTTTTCAGCCAATGCAAATAAGTTGTGAAACAGGACTATGTCATCGCAGGAATATGTCCTACAGGTTCTTTATTATTTTAATCTGTGAAGATACTCATGTGTAAAAGCAGTAGGTTTTCTTAGCCAAACGATGCTCTATCTATTGCCTGAGTGTATAGCCTCTGATTTAGAGGACTCTCCACACCGTCCCCACATTCCCACATTTTTATTTATTTTTTTCTTATTCAAGCAGTAACGTACTTAAAAACACAAAAACTTTACTTTGGAGGCATTGATGAATTTATCACCCAAGTGGGGATAGGTATCTGATGGGGTAAGGAAGCAGTGTAGAAATATCTTGATATACAAAACAGTAAAAGACCAAGTATTAAAGTCACGGGCCCTGGAGAAAATAGATCATATCATCAGTGACTATCATGTTTACTATCTGTGGTTCTATTTTATTGATGACAGGAAGAACAGAAAGGTGGACCGCTCAGGCTTCCATCATCTGCCTGGTCCCAGTCAGCACAAGTAAGCAAGATAGGGACAAGGGGGTAACTGGCTCATCCATTAATCTGAGACTTGCCCTGGTTTAGTGTGAAGAGTCCCATGTCCCACAAACTCTCTCAGTCCTCGGCAAAACCGGGTGATTCTGAAGGCAGGTAAGAGTAATAGTGGAGTTTATTGCTTTCCTGCCCAGTCTCATGTTTCTTCCAAAGGATAAGGTTTATAACTATGGGAATTATGGGCAAACACCTGTCAAGACTTAGGAAAACATGCAGTAATATGATTAGACACACTGGAAACTGAAATAGAAATGTTCCGCTTTAGGGCAATGTTTGACCGTTCGACTTGCTTTATTATCAGATTGTCTCCATATGGTCTAATCGAATGTTTTAACATTTCAGTGAGACTCTATGACCAGGATAATTTGCTCACTAAGATGGTGAAATAACTACGTAGTCCATTTTGCAATTGGCACTACCTTTATTTTTGTGTAATGCCTTATCATAAAGAGATAGAGGGGAATTGAAACCACGGAAAGCACTCAGGAAAAGCGTGTATCATGCTTCATCACCTTGAAACTGCACGATTAATTGTTCTTAACATAGCATAACATTATCATAATATTAACATTCCAGCCACTTGTAAAGTATTTTGCTCATTTGATGCCTTAAATTAAGTTCATTGTTAGTTCTCTTTAATGACTTTAGTTATGCCCCTACTATCTAAGTACTTCTTTATGGGGATATTGTATAAATCTCTATTTAGCATACAGCTAACCTAAAAGGGCAGTTGTTCAATGACACATATCTGGGTGATTATTTTGCTGCTAATGATGTGCTTCTCTAAGGAACAAACCTGTACTTTGAACCATGATGATTCTTAAACCAAAAGTAGTAAAACCTGTGGGGAAAATGACATTTATAGTTGAAATTATTGATTTATGTATTTCAGAACTTGGTTGCAGGTGTTATTACACTTCACTGTATGAAATAAGAAAAGGAGTTTCTATCAGTAGGACCTATTATTTGAAATGAATTGAATTTGTGGAATTAAAAGAAGATAGTCAATATACCTTACACCTATACAGTGAAATTCAATCTTAGGGTGCTTTTTTTAAAAAACAAACTATAAATTTTTTCCCACCAAATAATATCAGGCTCCATAAATAACATGTCTTTAAAGGTAACATTGAAAGGTATGCAATATTAATGGTTATTTCTATGTCATATTTTATTTAATGAATTTCTGTTATTCTATATAAATATGAACCTGGTTCTTTATTAGTTGGTTTTTTTTGTGTGTGTTTTTTTTTTGTTTTTTTTTTTTGACCAGGCATGAGCTAAATACCTAGCTTCTATGGGCCAACACGGTGCCTGAAGCATCATAGATTATGCATTGTCACCTCAAGGGATGCTTTGCACACAACTAAACTTGAACCCTGTTTAACCATAATAATGGCAAATAACCCATTTCACCAGGGAGAAAACGTCTTATCAGGGATAATTTAAACAATTTCAGTATACAAAATTAACTATCAACTATATGTAAGACTATGTGTTACAATTAAATTATAATTTACATAATTACAATAGAAAACTTGCTATTCAAGTCCCCTAAAAATTTTGCGGGCCAGACCCGTGGCTCAGGTGTTTGGAGGGCGTTGCTCCTAACACTGAGGTCACTGGTTGGATTCCCACAAGGGCCAGTGAGCTGTGCCCTCTACAGCTAAGACTGTGAACAATGGCTCTCCCTGGAGCTGGGCTGTTGTGAGCAACTGGAGGTCAGCGTCAGCTGCCGTGGGCTGCTGTGTGCTGCCATGGGCTACCATGTGCTGTCAAGAGCGGCCGGCAGCCAGCATGAGTGGCTGGCAGCTGGTGTGAACTGCTGTGAGCGCAGGCTCAAAACACCGGCATGGGTCAGGGAGCTGTGTCCTACACAACCAGACTGAGAAACAAGGGCTTGAACTGGAGTGTGTGTGTGGGGGGGAGGGTGGGCAGAAGAAGGGCAGAAAATTTGCAGTTTGATAATATAGTCAACACAGTATGTATGAATTTTGTAACTGAAACAAAATCATGTGTAAGTCAGCAACCATGTGTTTCAGTTAGGGACGTCAATAAATTTATTGGAAGATATTTTTCTATCTTAAGATAGTTTAGCAAAAGATGCACATAAATATTATCGTGAAAAAAAGAAATGGTTATCAATAGAAAGGTGTATAATCCTTATACTGATCCAAAGTTTCAAATTAGTCACTTATCTATTTCTATCTAGTTTCTGTTCAAGGAGGAATTAAAGTTTTTGGGTTTTTTTGTTTGCTTGTTTTTTTTTAAGTTTTCAGACTTCAAGGGACATACATTTTGTTTAGGGTAACCTGTAATGTATTTAATTAGTAATTTAAAACTGATGAAGAAAAGAAGAAAGAATTTAAACTTATTTTGCGAACGCTTTTTAGAGCCAAGTTTTTTACATATTTTGTTTAAATTTCAGAGAAACCAACAAATTAGAGGTATTACTTTTACCATTTTATATGTGAGTAAACATGCTCTAAAAAGGAAACTAACATGCTAGAATTCACATATTTTACACAACACGAGAAGGACTCAGAACATGATGTTTCAGACTCCAAAGTCAATTCTTGTGTGTGTGTGTGTGTGTGTGTGTGTGTGTGTGTGTGTGTGTGTGTGTGTGTGTTTGTGTCTTCTTTCAAGAATTTAGAGCTATGTCTTAGAATGAAGGAGTAGAGAGGGCTATACAATTGCAACTATTTTTCAAACAGAGATTTTATACTTGCGAATAGAATTATTCTCACCAGATTTCTCAGATGTAACCATAAAGCTGAGTCATCCCGAGTTTGCCGGCACCTCTTGAGGCTGAACTGGGAGGCACTGAAGTCCCTCCACTCTGCTAGAAAACTGCCCTCAGTGCTCCAAGCCAAGGTGATAGCACAGCACAGAATGATGTGGAAACCTTTAGCAACAAAAGCTGCTTTTTGTATATTTTTCCCAGCAAACATAAAGAATTTGTATTTACTGATATGCATTTCTCTGTCTTTAACATTATAAGATATGAGCAAATACTATTAATATAAAATAAATTTAATGTATATAGAATAGAGTGATATAAAAATTTATCCATCCTACTTCATAGAATATAAGCTGTCGTTTCTGGAACCAATGAGGAGAGAAAATTCTTCCATTCTTTTATCACTATTACCCAGAAAAGTCAAACTTTTGCAGGGCTTTCTCTCATAGATATTCCAGGCTGCTACTAAGCATGTGATTTTCAGGTCACAGCCAGCCCAAGCTGCTCTGCCTTAGCACCTGGATTTCTTGTTAAATATACCTACAGAAGTGTCAGAGAGACAGACACTGCAGGAGCTTCCTTCCTTTTCTCTGACAGAGGGTAACTGAGCAGAGATGAAATATATGCAAATTACTTTTAGAAAAAACGCGTATGATTTTGTGCAAACTAAACAATCCTCTCAGCATCAGTGTACTCATATGTAAAATGGGCACTATCATACTGTGTTTCCCCGAAAATAAGACCTAGCCAGACAATCAGCTCTAATGTGTCTTTTGGAGCAAAAATGAATGTAAGACCCGGTCTTATTTTACTATAATGTAAGACTGGGTCTTATATAATATAATAATATAATATAATATAATATAATATAATATAATATAATATAATATAATATAATATAATATAATGTAATACCGGGTCTTATATTCATTTTTGCTCCAAAAGTCACATTAGAGCTGATTGTCCAGTAGGTCTTATTTTTGGAGAAACAGGGTATCCGTCAAAGGTCAAAGGTTCATTGTGAGACTGTAATAAGACTATATATCGGGGTGCCAAAACAATGCATACTCAACTTGTATTCATCTTTTGTTATCAGTATATATTGAGTATTACGATTTTAATACAGGTTTTTTTCTTTTTTTACTTTCTTAAAATGTTATACATATTTTTGGCATCCTCTGTATTACAGCACTGAGCCTACGGGTTGGCACACAGTACTTCTATCTTCTAATATAACTTTCTACCAACCAATTTATGCCTGCATTTCATTAAAATATATTGGCTCTTTTAGGTTGTCAATTCAGATATTAAATATTTCAATGGTGCCTAGTTGTAATTGATATTTTATACCTATTTTACAATGTGATGTTCAAAATACATATAATTTATAGTTATGACATACTTATCAGTTTATTAAAATTGATCAGTTTCTGTAAGGGGGTTGGCAGCAAAATTGTTATTTCACTTCTATACAATATATATGGCTAACGCGGTTGATAATTTAATAATACCTATGAATTATAATTTACAAAATTCCTCATAATCTTAGGGAAAAAATGGAGTGCAGTAGACTTGCACTCATATATTTACACTGTGCCTTGCTTGTAAGTTGTCAAGTACTGATTATTTTCATTTAACTTATTGATGCGAGGCTGTGGTCTACCTGATATATCTGTAACTAAAACCCTGTTTGAGAAGGTTCTTATTCCACTGTCAAAATGAATCATTCTCGTGATATCTGAGCCAATGAAAGGTGTCAGTTCTCACATGTAATGCACACACCAATCGCTATACTTGTAGTCGTATCTGTATTCACTGTACAAATTCTCAAGCATCGTAACTTTAGTAATTTCCATAAATCTTTGACAACTTTCAGTTTTTCATTCTTTTATCATTGTTTTTCACTACATTACATTTTGTTTCTTGATTATTATTTATTTGTTTATTTATGGAATTAATTTTTATACATCCCTGAGGATATTTTTTTATTTTCAAATTGCTATTTGCAGTTTATGAAAATATATGCTTGGATTTGTGTGTTTGTTTATTTTGTTCCTTAGATTCCACATATAAGTAAGATCATATGGTATTTGTCTTTCTCAGTCTGATACATCTGATAAGGGTGAATATCCAAAATTTATTAAAAAAGCTCAGAGAAATCAACCCCATAAAAATCAAACAATGAAATTAATAAATGATTAGAGGACCTGAATAGACATTTCTCCAAAGAGGAAATACAAATGACCAACAGAAATGTGAAAAGACGCTCAGTGTCACTAGTCATCAGAGAAAGGCAAATAAAACCCACAATGAGATATCACATCACACCTGTCAGAATGACCATCATCAGTAAATCAACAAACAGCAAGTATCGGCAGGGATGTGGAGTAAAGGGAACCCTCATGCACTATTGGTGGGATTGCAAACTGGTGCAGCCACTATGGAAAACAGTATGGAGGTTCCGCAAAAAATTAAAAATAGAACTACCTTGTGATCCAGCAAGTCCACTCCTGGGTATTTATCCATAGAAATCCAAAACGCTAGTTTCAAAAGATAATATGCACCTTTATGTTCATTGCAGTGCTATTTACAAAAGCCAAGATATGGCAACAAGTGAAATGCCCATCAATAGATGATGGGATAAAAAAAAAATGGTGGTACATACGTACAAAGAATGCCACAAAAATAATGAAATCCTAACATTTGCGACAACCTGGATAGACTTAGAGGGCATTTTACACACATACGTATTCTTAAGTATCTTATAAGCACAGAGTCCTTCAGGAGTTTCTAGTGGTTTTTGCTTCATCATCTATTTGAGGCTCAGTTATTAGATACTTAGACAAATTGGTTCATTAAGTATTCTGGATGAATTGAGTTTTTTTCATTATATAGTGACTTACTTTATCCCTAGTAATATGTTGCATTCTGAGGTCTAGTATACCTGATATTTATATATCTACTCCAGCATTCTTGGTTAGTATTTGCCTGGCATATATCTTTTTCCATCTACTAGTTTTATTCTATGTATAGCTGCATATTTTAAATCATTTTCTTGGATGGCACATCCTTAGGTCTTTCATTTTATTTTTTATTTTTACTATGACAGTGTCTGTTTTGATTTGTATGTTTAGACCTGCACTCTACAATGTGGTAGACACGAGCTGTTGAGCTTTGAAACGATGATGAATTGTAATCTGAGATACGTTCTATAAGTGTAAAATACACTCAAGATTTAGATGATGTAGAATAAAACATAAAATGTGATAGTAATGAATTTTATGGTGATTATATATTAAAATAATATTTAAAAATTATTGTTTAAATAAAAGATGATCTTAAAGTTAAGTGAACCTTTTTATTTCCTAATGTGGATAACAGAAATATTATAATGTTAGTAGCTCCAATTATGTTTATAACAAATCTTTGGGTTTTGGTCACTTACATTTAGGCAAATGGTTTTAAATGTACCATCTTGTTTTTGTTTTCTAATTTGGTGCACTTCTTTTTTCTTCGTCCTTTTCTCTTTTTCTTTCTTCTTTTAGATTGAATGTTGTTATGATTCCACCCTATGTCCACTATTGGCTTATTAAGCTAGAACTTTTTTTTAGTGGTTGCTCATAGATTTATAAAATATACTTTTGATTTATGAGAATTTACCTTAAAACAATATACTTTATGTATGGTAAGGATTCTTGTGACAGTATACTTCCATTTACCCCTCGTATCCTTTGTGCTATTTTTTTACTTCAAAAATACTTAAACTTATGCTACAAAACCCACAATAGAGAGTCAATTATCTTTTAAAGCTTTTAAAGTGAGGTTCACTGAATCTTATACGCTCACATATTTGCCATTGATAACATTCATGCGATTTCTCATCTTTTTCTCATTTTTGTCTTTATCATGTTCAAGTTTTACTTTACTTCCTTGAGCACAGTAGTAATACTTGTAAGATATTTTACAGTCTTCTCCTGCCTTTTTAATTTTCTCTGCAATTGCTATAATTTATGTTTTATGTCTATATTTTATGTATTCCTGCTTTTTTACTTGTTGATTATTTTTGTTTGGATGTTGTGCATAGAGGATTTTGTTTTTTGAATGCTATATTCAAAGCATATATATTTTGTTTTTGCACACATGTAAGTTAGTCGCAATCAGTTTTATATTTTAGAGACTTGCTTGTAAGCATTTTAGAAGAATCTAGAGTATTCCTTACTCTAGAGCTAATCTAACCTCAGTACTAGGGCAAGACCCTTTGGAGTCTCTTATGTATGAATGCCCGCTCTTTGTGAGGTTTCTTTATTCTTGCTGATAGACTGTTCTCAACCCTGTGAACACCAAGAATGGTTTGGTCTACTATTTACTGGTGGTTCTTTCCTCGTTCTTGAAGAATTTGAAGCCCTACTTTCATGCATGGTTAGTTAGTTAGACGTACAGTTCTCTGTCAGACTCAAAAGAACTCTTCTACAGATCGCTGGAGCTCACTGTTTAGATGTCTCATTTCTGGTACTGTGCCCAGCATAGCCCAGCTTTCCGTCTTTATCAGATATGGTCTATGTCTCTTCAACTCAGAGAGACTTCAGAGCTATTGGGGTTTCAGCTCTTCAGGCTGTTGCCCAGGAGGAGGCTCCCTTCTAGGGAGCACCACGCTCTGCTGCATGTTGTCCATCCTGAAATCAGTCATTGCCTGTGTTTTTCCCCCCCGTTTTCTGTATATTTATGGTGGGAGGGCAATTGCTATTCTAGTTCATCCTCAAAGTAAGGAGTTGATTTTTAAAAATTTCCACCATAACTAATCTGCATTTCAAAGAATGTAATATGTATTTTACATTTGAAATTACTTTCTAATAGTCCAGTTCTGAAGATTGTAAATCAGCACATATCCAAGACTATACCACACTTTTCAAATGAAATAATGCTAATGCTAATGTTTTATAACAGCGAATGTCTGGTCATAGCCTAACTTGGAGCAAAAATTATTGATGAATGTTTTTTATTTTGTTTCACATTAAAAAAAAAAAAAAGCCTTTAGATTTTGCATCTGTTGCCTCCTCCTATACCTACCTTATCGTCTTTACCTCACTTTTCCCCATGTTTCAGTCCAAGTGATTTTTATTTTGGAGAAAGGAGTCTTATTGATACATGCCTTCAAATTTTGTTTATTTTTTAATAAACTCTATGTTTTGCTTATTCCACACTTTCTCTTTTAATTTTCAAAAAAAAATTTTTTTTACAGGTCAATCAATTTAATATTAATTGCTTCTTTATATTATCATCCATCTATCACTGTACCTCGCTAGACAAAATAGATACATTTGACTAAGTACAAGAAAAGTCACTTACAAAAATATGAGCCAAAAAAATTAGCAAAGGTTAACATATTAGTATATTATGTTTCTACAAAAGAATACTCAAAGTAGAATTAATACTATAACTTATATGTCTAAAAATATTTAGATGCTACAAAAATGCATTGGCAGAATACTAAGGAGAAATAAATTTAACAATCATAGTAAATATTTACACTTTCAATTGCTCTCTCTCCACAAAATCCATTGTTAAAGCACACCTTAAAAAAAATGGAAAATGTGTAAAAGATTTAAACACCAGAATTAACACAGTTACATTAATGATATATCAAGATTCTTCCTGTGGGGTCATGGCTCTTTGCCTATGTCGATCTATCCTATTTTCCATTTCTTATTGTTGCAAGCCAAATTTTGTTCCAAATTTCATTGCCTTTTTTCTGCCATGTGTCAGGAAGGGTGTTCACAAGCTGGAAAAAGTAGAGATGGATTAGTATAAGTCAGTATTTTTATAGATTTATTTCCCCTCCACCAGTAATTTTAGCGGACATTTCTGGCTGAAGTAAACCAAGGGGAGTGTGCTGGAGTGCTTTCTGGAAAAAAAAAAAAAATGTTTATTGTGTTAGAAAGAAAGGAAACAATCTCTTCATTTTATGCCACTGTAGGACTTGCTGATGTGGGCCAGCCAGTCTCCCATCCCCAGTTCTATATCAAATTCTTTATCTTCAGGATTTGTGGAGTGGCTTCAGTTTTTCCAGACTGAACCATGACTGAACAGACTGTTGACTCTTACTAAAATATTCCAGTCTTTTTCCTGTCTCGGGGCCTTTCCATTTTTTAGTTACTAAGCCTGAAAATTTCTTCTCTAATTTCTTTTAATCTTTTGGGTCTTAATTTTCTTCTTGGAGTGCATTTCCTTGTTCCTGTAAATAAAATCACTCTGCTTTATCAATCACACCACTCTCTTTATTTCCTTTGTAACACATATCACACTATAATTTTTTTGTTTTGTTTTGTTTTATTTTTTGTTATTGTCGTTCATTTGCCTACAGTCTAGATTATAAATTTCCTGAAGATAAAGACTGGGTCTGTCTTGTTCACTGTTGATACCCAGTGGCTTCTATATTATCTGACTGATAATATATGCTCAACAATTATTACTTACATGAATTAATAAATGAATGAAGAGGAAGAATTGTAAGCAGTGTAATTCATATATCAGCCAGAGTCACTCTGCTATTTAAGATATAAATAGAGTTAACTTCCATGCATGCATTACTGAGAGTCGTATACCTTCCCAGACATTTCCAAAAATTCCTTAGGGGGTAACAGCATCGGAGTCCCACCTAGAAGAGACCTCTTGCCTCTGCTGAGTTAATTTAATTTAAGGCTATTATCATTATTTCACATGTATTGTTAATTTTATATTCTCCCTTGACCAGATGGAGAACAGCACTTTTTTTTAAATGGGAATAGTCATAAAATAGTATAAATTTTAAAATAGCACATCCATATACTTATTTAAATAAATCATATTCATAAAAGGCGCACACCTCTATAGATGGCTTTACTGAATACATAGATGAGATCAAAAGCTTGTCAACTACATATAAAATTGAATATTAGACATACATGTTAAAAAATTTGTTCAATGTTTTGCTCAAAGCAACCTTTGCCCTCCCACCATGTTGCTTTCTTGCTCTCTCAGTCTTCACTTGTCTCCTCTGTATTCTTCCAATGCAATACCCAGCTAAGGAAACAATCAGCTAAACAACCAAATGACTAGTCAATCAACCAACCAACTGAAAAAAAAAAAAAAAGACATGCTTCTCTCGTGTTCTTAGAGGAAATTGACTGGTACAAGTCCCCTGCTCTCAATTACAGTCCCGGCTTTAGTCCTATTGAAACTTTCAGAAAGGACTACCAGTTGCATGAAGAGTCCAGCAGGCAAGGAGGGTAGACATTGTTCAGGTAGGGAAAATAGATCTTGACCATCAGGAGGAGGGACTGAGGCTACACAGTGAAGTCAGGTAAGAATACATTCTGCACCTTCATGCTTCCTTGCGGCATCTCTTGGCATGTCCTGCTCAGATAGGATGGTAAATGGCCAAGAGCAGCAGCCGCTGCCTAAAAAAGGCATGGTGATCAGGGCCAAAGAAGCCTCAGGAATAAAGGATGGAGGAGCAAACAAGGTAAGCCTTCTAAATCATCGAACATTCTAGTTAAGGGCAAACGATATAGAATGGGCAGTAGAGAAGGGAGGTTATGAGTGTCGGTTGCAACTTGGAGACTACTTGCAGTGGTGGAGACTAGAGTTCATCTCACTAACTGTTCCTTTGTAAATTCCCCCCACACCTTCCGAAGAAACCAATCAGAATTGTGGAATAGCTGTTCCCAGAAGGGGAACGGATGATATGAAGCAAGTGGACACTGTCGCTTACCACATGATTCCTCTTTCAGTTCCAAGGTACTATTTCTTTTTACCAAGGCTAAGATTCCTTCCTCGAGTTTGCCTGTATCCAATAACTGAAAGATACGTGGATTTAAATGGATAATTCAGGAAATCTCTTACAGGTCATCCCTACTTCGTAACCACCCATGACATTGATGAGACCTATGTTTTATTGAATGACAGTTCAATTCCTCCTTGTAGCCACTCCTGTTTCTTTCACTCCGTCATCGGGGTTGTTCTCTAGATGCTCCTTGATGTCCCACTTAGATGTACACATCTCCAGCTCTGACAACACAGAGTAAATAGTGAATAAGTTACATTCTTGATACCTGGAGATTTGGAAGGAGATCTAATGCTTTAGATCTCAGAGATCTCAGAGAGATCTAAAGCATTAAGAAACAGACAGGGGACTCAGGCACATAGAGATCAGATTTGATTTTTCTCTGTAACTCAGAAAGGCAAGGTTATTACTTACATGTGTGGCAGTGAAGGGCTTCCTCATGGGGCACTCACAATTAGGCAGTCTCACCTTAGAAGTTGGTTGAACAACTGTTAGCTTCTTGTTATAGGAGAGAGTTTTCACCAGAATTTAAACTTACAGGGTTGAGCAACAGGGAAGATGTATCTGCTTGGAAAGCAAATAATTTCAAAGAAAGAAAGAAAGAACCAAACAAGCAACACTAGTTCCAACTCTTTCATTTATCCAGTTTTATAATTTGTTCCCAATCCATTAGAAAACATCGGCATCTTTTATAAGTTTGTTGTTGTTATTGTTGTTGTTTTTATGAGACAGAAAGCTTGAGCTGAGATGTAAGATAAAGAATTCAATTGTACTGACACTGGTTTTTCGGGTTAGGCGTGATCCGTGAATCTGAGTGTTGACTCCTATACATATAAAAATCTTTAAAACTCTTTTATTAACCTACTTTTTTGAGCATAGAAGATTCCCATGGGCATCTAGGGGTTATGCTTCATCTTCCACCTCAATGCACAGAGCTACATAGCTTTGTTTTCTGTAATAAATTCCACCAAAACTCACCACAACATGAGAGGATAGTCTGACCTCAACCTACATCTTAGTTTCTCCCCACAATCATAGTAATTTCTCCCCATAAGACATAGTAATGAAGTTTCAATGCCTTCTTGTTCCTTGGCTCAGCTTGTTTTATTGTTACCCAGGCTGCATTGTAAAAACAAACAAGCAACACTGACAATGCTACCTCATTCACTCTACCTTTGCTTTATCTTTACCAATTTTACTTCTTTTGGATTTCGCTCATATTTGAGATTTCAACCATTATTTGAATAGACGAAATATGTCAATACATGGTAGCCTTTATTTTTCTTGAACTCAGTTAGCATTTATTTTCAGCACTACTCATTTGTTTTTTTTTTTACAATTCATATTACCATATTTGATCTCATTGCCTCCTCTGTATATCAAGGAAGTTTGAGCAGTTAGTGCCTAATTAATACTTATTTAATAACTGAATGATGGTCAAATGTGTGGTATTTCTTATGACCTTGAGTTGTTCATCTCAAAACAGTTGCTGCTGTTTAAGGATATTATCTGTGTAACAAGGGTGGTAAAAAGATTTCTAGGTAAATGGTATATTAGAAGGACTCAAAGGATTACCTCCAATACCTATACCTATAAAAAATGCACACAAACAAGAAAATATATTTAATATAGTATTCTTTGAGAAATAATTTAAAAGGAACAATTTAATTCCTTTAATATAAGTCAGAAAAGGACTTTCAAATATATTGCGTCTCCAAGTAGTAGAATATTGTAGGTCGGGTGGATGAAAGGACACTATAGTAAGCCTTGTTTCTTTTTGCCTGTTTTAAAAACATTATCTAATCTCTCTGTACTTGAAATATAATTCCTCTCTATTATTTTGCAGGTAGGCAATTGTTCTTCAGATGTGAAGTGATTTTTGTTAGGTATAAACAGTTATTTAGAGGTGAAGTCATAGCTAAAAGGTTATGCTCTTTACCTAATGGTCTACATCTACATATATAGTATTAAAATTGTTACTTCAGGAAAAGTACATCCATGATCAAAGGGGTAAGAATGCCTCTTTGGGTAATTCATTAAACCAAAATTGAATACCCAAATAAGACCTTAATAAGATAAAAAACCTTAGTTTTATATTTTAAGTTATGTGCACACTATTTGCAATAGTGAAAGGATTCACAGTCCTCCAAAATGGTTCTGGAATATGAGAAAATGCGCTCATAATTTCTTAGCATGTATTACTTTATTTAGACTATTAGTTTTATAACTCTCCTTCGGCTCAAGAGTTTATTTCCTATCACTTCTATCTCCTTGGAATGTACAGTCATAGCTTCGAGACCAATATATGGCACACTCACTCACATATTGTCAGTTATTTTTGATTTGTGTGAGTTCATCTGAATTTCATAGATGTGATTAAAGTTGAAATGGATTTGAGGAGCATTACTTGGAAGGCTACTCGTACTGTTACTGCTTATACTCATCTGAGCAGCATATTTGCTAATAACAACTACGAATTTCAAATAATTACTTAACTACTTCCAATTGAAAATTATCTGCCATATATTATACACCAAAATTAAAGATTATCAGATCACAGACAAAATCGTGGGTAGTAGCAACTGTGTAAGCCTTGTGTCTTTTTGCCTGTTTTAAAAACCTTCTTTCATATCTCTGTACTTGAAATACTGATCATGTCCATTTGCAATATCAGTCACTTTTATTCCCAAACCGATCACACTAGGACCGAGTGTAGACTAACAGCTTCATCACACCCATATGGTGATAATTGCAATTAACTCTTACTAGTCATAAAAGAGAGTAACAGGTGTATTATCTGCTTATATTCTGTTTATTCAATACTCTATTCCAAGAAAGAATGGCTAGCAACAAATCAACTCAAGTCAGTCATTGGAAGTCTTTCCATCTTGTTTGATCACATTTCTTCTTAAAACCTAGTTAGTGCTTGTCACACTTTCCATCTCTTACTAGGTCCTGCTATATTTGGACAGCTCTCCTGGAGAAATCTTCTTGCCTTTCATCTGAAGTATTGTCTGAAATCCTTTTTTTTTTCTTCTTTTTTCTATCACTATAACACAACTTCAGATTTAGATCGATCTAGGATGGATGCCTCCTATGAATGCTTGTGTATCCCCCCAATTCATATGTGGGAACTAACGCCCATATGATGGTGTTGGCTGTGACCTTTTGGAGGCGCTTAGGTCATGAGGTGGATCCCTCAAGAATGGCATCAGGGCTCTTATAAACGACTCCATAGAGCCCCGTGTCCCTCTGCACCATGTAATGATACAATGAGAAATCTGTAGCCCAGAAGAGGGCTGTCAGCTGACCACACACACACCCTGATCTCAGACTCCTCGCCTCCAGGACTGTGATAAGTACATTTCTGTTGTTTGGGCCCCATCCCCCACACACACTGTGTGAATTTTGCGGTCGTAGCCTGGATGGACTAGGAGACAGAACCTATGCTAACAACATCTGAATTGGCTGTTCACATTAGGTGACTGGATTGCTCTCATAAGTTTCAATTTCCATTGCTGGATCGCTTTCCAAAATACCACTTTGCTTCTTAACCAAGTCCATTTATGACCTTGCCTTTCTTTCTTCTACCTCTGCTAATCAAATTTTTCTGTCACTAAGGTTTATCTTGTGGACATGTTGAACTGATTAAAGGAACTTAAACTATAATATGATGTCATATTCCACAAGGAGGAGCTTTATAATCCAAACAAATTGGTTGTTGGCACAAGGCATAGAAAAGATGATTTGAATGCCAAACTCGAATGGTAGTTCTCAACTGATGGAAACTACCATTGCGTTGTTCAGTCAGGGTCTCTCATGAAAAAGATATATGCAATCAATATTCCTCACTTTACTAAATCCATTACCACTGAGTATATACCAGTTCTGTGCTGGAGACTGTACTAGAAAGAGGTGAAGAGCTTTCAAAACCATTCATTAGACATGCTCATTTAATGGTGAAAACAAACCAGCCAACAATTATGGAATGACATAGTAAGTGTATGAAAGGCATACAAATGGGGTACTCCAGAGCTCAGAGATGATACGCTGACTCAGAATTGCCTTCAGGGAGTGGAGGTGGATATAAGAGTAGAGATTTGAAAGGAAGTAGGAGTTTCACGAAATTGTATGCTGGATGAGGTGGGGATGATGTCCCAGGAAGTACTGCTGTACATGTTGGGACCCACCTGACACCACTGGCAACCCGCTTCAGGAAATCACTCAGCAACCAACTGAGGCTCGTTAAAACACAGCAATTATGAGCCTGTTGTTTGAAAACAATGCATAAACTAATAATACAGAAGGCTTTTTGTACTTTATAATAAAGAAAAAAAAGTATTTTTTGGTGTTAAATACAGTTCAAAAATATAGTTATTTTATTCTTACCTGCACAAATAACTAAGGAAAACCCACAATGTCTTGACACCATAGATCTCGAGAATTTATTATTACCTTGTTGCTTTCCATTTAGAAATAATTCCTGAATTTGAATTTAACATAATTTATTTTATTACTACCTCTAATGTCTCACGGCATGCTTTATTTCTAAGTATCCCTAAAGCTTAGAGCAATTGCAATCCTTCATGTGCTTTCCAGAAGAAGGCATGAATATATATTCCCATGAGAGCCGGTCCAATGCTTCTTCTCATTTCAGTAGAGTTGACTTTAGGCTATGATAAATACTTTTTATTTCTGGCTTTTGACACCTGTGATAGTTATATTAGGTTTCTTCAGTTTTAACAAGGAATTATTGTGTTGAATTTTGAAAGCAATTGAAAGGGGAGAAGTCTATAATTAATTACACAGACAGATAGCTCTTTATTGTCCAAATAAATTTGTAACTTTACAATTACACAAATAAAGATTCACCAGGCCACACCGCATAACAGAGTCACTGCATAACACCTTGCCATAATCAGGAGACTGGGCTATCAGAAAACTACCTTAAGCTACCACAGCAACCTCAGTTCTGAAAATAATCCCTGCCATCAAAATATGCCTTTCTCCCTATAATTTTCCCATGTGTATTAATATGAACTCAATTTTGAAAGATACCTGGAAGAGAACTGAAAGAGAACTAATAACATCTGAAATTCTAGCTGTAAGTGGCAATGGGAGATATTGTTTATAAAAATTTCATTCAGTGACATATAGGAAGAAATTCTGGAAGGGCTATGAAATCAGTATGAATGTGCCAATACATTATTTCTTTATAGTCATCTCCTTTATTAAATTTCCATACCCATCCCTTTTCTCCATATTTAAGCTTCCTGATAACAACAGCAGCAAAAATAAATAAGTATACTACAAAGCAGTTATAGCATCTATAATTGAAAACAGGCACCCAAAAGTCTCATATGTCGCTGTATCACCGTTAAATGGTTTCTCCTCTGGTTCAGTCATAATCCTATTTTGATAGTCTATAACCCTTCCACTCAATTCTTATTTGAACAACACTGGAGCACTTGATTCTAAAGAAAACAAAAGCGAAAACAGAAACAACTCAGGTGGACAGATAACAAAAATAAAAAAAAATAAAAAATAAGCTTATCCGATATAAAAAGGTACACAACAAAGCAAGGAAGATATAATGGGTACCTATTTGAGTCTTCATTTCCTCCCTCCATTGCCTGGTTACCTCTGCCCTCATCCAGCATGCTAAACTGATTCTTCCATCCTTGGAGTTAAGTCACATCTTCACTCCTGCAGCAGTTGTTGGTTCTGCATGCAGTGTGTGCTGCTGTTTTCCATTAATGTCTATCAGGGAATATTGATTGTCTAAGTGATTAGAGGCATTTGAGGATTAATTGAATTCCAGAAATATACCTCCATTTCCATCTTGGCAACAATACTGTTCTAATCCCTTGGTAATCAGGATCAATTTCCTAAACTGATTCCATTTTTGTTTGTTCTGTTTCGATCATATGGAGTCCAAAAAGGGTGTACGACTATATCAACAACTCCTTTGATGTCAACACTGTTGTACACCCTTGTATAATTATGTCTCCTTTGGCATGCCAAGATCTTCATACAAAGTCCAAAACAGTAGAGATGGAAAACACAACAATAACAAAAATTGAGCAACTCATTAAATGTAATAGAATGAGATGCCTCGTCCATTTCCCTGATTTGGCAATCACGTACATTGGCTACGAGAGAAAGATCATTCTCTGTTAGCTGTGAGTTTGTGCAAATATTGTATCTGAGAGCAGTACTGGTAACTTACCAGAAGTTTCTGAGAGCTGATACTGTCACTGAGTTTTCTAGAGGCTCTGCTCCCGTTCCATAATGGTGTTTGCTTCTAGGTTAGAGGGCAATGTGGTCTGACCAGTGAATCTTTTGAACACAAGCTCATTTTCTACATAAATGAAGTCCTTCTTTGGAACACTATTGTGTGGAATATCACGTTGGTGCGTTAAGTGATTTAGAAGACCATAATCGTTACTGCCAGCAGAAGTGTGTTGGTGAGGAAGACCAATTAAGATAAGGAACAAGTGAAAATCACCATGCCCTCCTTGATAGAAGGGGTCAGATATACTTGATCTGAGACTGGATGACTGTCTAGTCTCCTTGAGATATGGCAACGTTTGGAGCATTCATTATTTGTCTTTAGAGCAAGCAGATTAGATAGCTAGCAGTAGCAGTAGACAGGTTACCAAGGAGAGAGAAAATCTATGTTGTTGAAACACTGCATAATCTTCATTCCTGTCACCATAGTAAACTGCATGGGCCATTTGGTTAACCATTGAGATGGCTGAAGATATATGGTTTCTATAAAAAAAAAATCATATTGTTCACCTGATTATTGAGATTTTCTTCGAGGTATGGAATAAAAATATTAAGCATTCATATGGAAACAAGCATTTTCATAGGCTACCTGCATTTTGTGATGTTTACCCACATATTTCTACCTACATATTCTACTACTGATTCATGCAGGTCTCTGGTCATGCGTGAAAGCAATTAATCGATATCCAAACATCACTGTAGATCAAAATCTTTAGTGGCCATCTTCATTTCCTGGTAATGAGGATATCCCTAATATACTCCTTGAAGTCCCTTACCCACTTGTCATTCTGGGCTGAATGAAAATGGGACTGAATGACAGTTGTAGTCATTTTATATTAAAGGATTCCTGGACTTTCAGTCTCATTTATTTTAGGCCAGCACTCAATCTGTATTTCATTTACTGCTTTGATAATTAGAACCACTCTCAAAAAGTCAAGGTAACATTTTTTATCTGAGATGTCTACTATATGCACTCATATCAGTGAATTGATTCTGCTTTAAAATTGTTTTCCACTTCCTGTTATAGAAGACTCAGAATCCATTTCCACACACATTTTTCTGTTTACTCCCCTTATAAATGATGAAATCATGCATCTCTTTTATGGGTGAGACTTTCATTCAAGGTACAACTTAATAATTAGCCCTCTGTGCTATATTGATTTCTGGCCTCTAATTTAATTCTGGAACAAATGAAACGTGGCATGGGAAGGCCTGATTGCTCTTGCAAAGGACTATCTTGGATGATTAATCAGAGAAGAAGGTTGGCTAATTCCAGCAAGAAATCTTTGGTGTGGGTTTGATATTTCAAAGGACTCTGAGTCATCCACATTTTCTAAATGCCATTATTACAATTTTGGGATCCACGTATTTCCATAAATTTTCCAACTTCCTCTAAAGATATCTGGCAAATTGAACCTAAATTATAATTCAGAAACCCACAAAATGACACTTGGAATCTCATTTTCAGGTATAGCAAACTTATTGTTACAGGAGATAAGATAATCATTTTATGTTAGTCGTACAAACCTCAGATCTTCTGACTGCTATGAGATAAGAAGTTAAAAGAATTTAAACGCTCTTCATTTTCTGTACTTTAAGACTTTAAAATACAGAAAGCACACAGACTCCCCAAAGTCTTTTCATTCCTTGCACAATCCCTAATGATTTTTTGCAGTAAAGATTTGGTCACCACGACTTGCCTTCATCACCTTATTTTACTTACCTTTAGGTGCTCATTAATGAACATCCAAGGAACTAAACCTAGGGTTTAATGGACTAAGTTTTCCCTCACTTTAATGACTGCAAAGCTAAGGAGCAAGTTCTAACTTCCCATTTTGTTGAGAATCTGTGGCCGATAGCTGTTATTGATGTCAGTTACTCAATGACTTAATGCTCGTAGTTGTTAGCCACAGTACCACCTTAGTTATTTAGAATTGTAGCGACTTATGAAACCACCCTGAAGGTGGAACTTCTGGGAGCAGCTCTGAGTCCACACTGCAGAACTGGACCACCAAAGGTATGGCCTGCTGGCTCACGGTCAGGAAGCTGCAGAACTATGAAGTGCTCTTTATAGAAGCAAATCGCATCTGCCAAGAAGAGGAAGCTGCCAGGTTGGAGGCAGTCTCAAAGGTCAGGCACCAGTACAATAGCCACGGACTCCAGCAGCATCCTTTCTGTTCCATATTCTGCATCTTCAAAACGGTACCTCTTTCTCCAAGGAACTTAACCCTTCTTCAAAAGCCAATAGCTGAATCTATGTCATACCCAAAATCTTAACTAAAAAAAGGTCTAGGGAACATAGTTTTACCTTCATATTCTACTCCTCTATTGGAAGGTGTGTTTAAAAGGGATCAGAGTGAGTATTGAATAAACCAATCCTTATTATCAGTATAAAATTGTTGGGCTTTTAAATGATTGTCACTTATCAGATGCTTTATATGTTTTGTAATTTATAGGCACACATTTTAAGGTCCTTTATTTTGTAAAATGTATATAGTTTGTGACTAAAAGCAAAAGAAAAAAGAATGAATTTATCTTTTTTCACTAATAAAGAAGTTCTTAGGAAGGTCTTCGTTGCTTAAAGAAAATGGAAAACAAATGATATGTGGTCAGTTAGAGGAATCTGTAAATAGGAGCTAATTAATTTTTAATATGATTCAGAATTTGATAAAAACAAAAGTACCCAATTAAAATTTGGTCATATTCTATAAGGATTACTGATATTTTAATATTTTGCATTTAAAATATTTTATTATACCACGAATAATTACTCAAGTATTGTGTTTATTAGTGATAAAAAGTGAAGAAATCAGTCCACAGTATCATAGTAAATAAACTTTAGCAAAATACTGCAGAAGGCTTATATAATAAAAATGCTGTTTCAGTTTGTTGGAGAAGATGAAAAAAATAGTCAAGGATAAATAAGAGTCACAAAAGAGACAAAATATGAAATTCACAGAATAACCAAAACAGAATTGAGAACAAAGTTTCCTATATATAAGGGGGAAAATAAATAAAGGAAGAGAAAGAAGATAAACAACAAAGATAAAGTGAAAAGACAATAAGTTGAAAAAGGAATTCAAGTATTTTAAAGGTGGCCTTGATAATGTATTTATCAAACAGGCAGAAAGTAGGCACTATTAACTCTGCTTGAAGATAGAAATAAAACCTGCCTAGTGAAAGAATAATAGATTAAGGGAAGGTTTTGAACTTAATAAATTATATTATATATTAACATAACAGAGGGATGAAATACAGGAAATATATATATATGTGTATGTGTGTGTGTGTGTGTGTGTGTGTGTGTGTGTGTATCATTCATATATATATGAACGATAGAGAGAGGAATGGGAAAGATTTCTTATAAGGTAGAGTAATGTGAAATATTAGGGATTACTATTACCTAAGGAAACCCAATTTCTAAGGTTAGAGCAATCTATCTCTTTTTTTGCTCTGCTACAAAAATTTGTATTAGAAAAGAAGAGCTATTCCATTTGAGGTTGGGATATATTATTAGCCTACATTGTGGAGAGTTTCCATGTAGAAGGTTTATTATTTTAAATAGCAAACTATCATTTGCATGGACTTCATATAGGATCAGTATCAGGGAACATTTACCATTTCATTGTCATGTATCTAATATTAGTTGTATGAGGAACCACTAACCATATGATGATTATGACAATTGTACTTACATTCATATAATACCTTTAAAACTATTCTCATTAGTTTTCATATTCAGTCTGCAATATAATCATGTGTTTTTATTCTGTTTACCAAAATCAAAGGGAATTTCATGAATATTTCTTAAAATGTATTGTTATTAATAACAAAACATCATATTGAATTTTGTTTTCAAAAAGTCCAGTTCCCTTCTATTTTACAATAGCTCCAAGTTAAAGTGAATGGCTTTTCCTCAACTCTTCTTTTGCTGCTACATTTTCAGGTTATTAGGGGTATGAGGATGTTTTAAGTTCTTGGAGGTTTTAACTAGTCATTTAGAAAAGTAATTTTATTTTTCATGTGATTTAAATTGATTTAAAAACCCTCTACTATTCTAAGTGTGGAAGAGAAAAAGAAAAGAATAAACTCAAACATACTAAGTTATGGCAAGTTAGTGTTTTTCAGGCAGAAGAATGGGAAAAAAAGAAAGAAAGTGTAGATTATTGAAGTAAAAATTTCACTCATTTACTAATTACTCTCCTTAAAAATCTCCCAATGTATGTTTTTTCCTTATTTATGCTGTGGTTAGAATCAACAGAAAACACATACTACAGTAGCTATAATTTTGAGATTTGAGATGCAATTCTGATTTGACTATGCAGAACACTTGGAGAATAGAAATATGATTATGGCATGAAACCAATTTAAAGGGCCCTGTGTGTTTCATTGTGTCAGGTATTTCTCCTTTATGATTGTTGTCTCAGCATTCAACATTTGCCCTGGAATTTTCATTTTTTAACACAGCTTTTTTTTTTTTTAATTAGTACTTAATGAAAATCATCTGTAAATGGACTTTTTAGAACTCTATTTTGTATTTTGAATTTTGCTATGTTCTCAGGATGGCGGGAAATGTATGTAGTGAATACAGTTCTTTCAAAACATGATTAAGTTGGAGAGATACCAGCAGTAACTCAGCTCTCTTGATTTCATCCTTTACAGACACACGATGACTAAAGTCACTCTTTGGAGGACAGCATGGGGACTGCTCTCTGGTGAAATGAGCAGCACCGGAATTTGAGGAGCCCACGACAGTGAACTCCACCAGTCTCAGGTAGTTTGGGGGAATTGGGTCGTGTTGCTTTTCCCTGGTCTCTCGTGTACCAGACATTTGTGATGTGACCCATTTGCTATAACCTGACGGATACGTTAAGCCACAAAATATGTGATCAGTGGGGAACTATGATAAGTTATTAGATATAAATTGAAATGTATATAGGAAATAGAGCCTGATTAGCCTCAAAGGAAGGATTTATTTGACAAAAGGAACTAGAATTAAGGAAGACTCAACATGGTCATGAATAAATGTCTTTTCGACTTTTCCATTTTCATAATCTTGATCTGTGAAATTCATAATGTTTTATTCTAGGTAAAATAGCTATCCTATCTATCTGTGTATCTATCTATCTATCTATCTATCTATCTATCTATCTATCTATCTATCTATCATCTATCTATAAAACATCAATGGGTGTTTAACAATATTCTGTATATATCAGATATAGTTGTAAATTAAATCATCCAGTTAGTAGATGTATAATCTTATTTTTTTAAAATCCATCTTTATAAGGATAAAGAAATAGGGGTTCATAATAGTCAAGTAATTTGCCAAACCTTAATTGGCTATTGAAAAACATCATATTTCAGGACAAATCACCTCATGTACCAGATCACCTATGATAGCTTCACAATCTCTTCCTCTTCCTGCACTTGTTTTTTGACCAGAGGTTTCAAGAGACAGAGTATTGTAGGACAGAGGTATTTAGATCATTTTCCTTGGAAAGCATTTCATTCATATATATTATACGTATATGAATATGTATGTATATGTAGTTTGAAGATTTAAAAGCAACCTATTTTGATTGAACAATGAAATCTATTCTAATATAATCTACACCATGACAAAAGATTAAAAACAAGCCGTGTTTTGGATGCAGAGGGAGCCTAGTCCAGAAAAAAAAGACTGAATTTGAAAGAAGGGCCACAGAATGTAAGCATAAATAGTTTCTGGGGAGTAGGTCTTTATCAGTTGAAAATTAATTTAAAACAATTGTCCAAATTTCATGAGTAGAAGTAACATATTTAATATTTTAAGGACTTTTATAGATAAAAAATGAGATTAAGGACATGAGGCGAATTTGAAATTAAATTATTTTGATAAGAAATTGACAGTCTTTTATTTGTGTGTTTTTGAAAGAAAATATTTTTTTATCCAAAAACTACATTTACTAAGGTTATATTAGAGTTTGATGAAACAGATAATCTGTAAGCAGGTTTAGAGTGTTAGCAGTTGAACAGTATACACTGTATGCCCACATAGTAATTGAATTTAAAAATTTGGAAAGAAAATATAGTGAACACTCATATGTATGTTTAATTTATTGGTAATGAAAGGGATGCTATCTTTTTCTTTGGTAAGTAAATACTCAGGAAATAACTAAAAACTTAAATAGTTACACTACAGCCTCAAATACTTTATTGAAATAGAATTATTTTATTGAGAAAACAAACATGCATCTTAAAAAGTAAATATCTCAGGTTCATTATTGGGCACATTTGTGTACAAATGTTTCCTACGACACCTGTTTCCTACGAAACAACACTTGAACATTTCACACAACAAAATATTATATAACGAAATGCATTTGTTTTTCTTTGAAAATGAATTTATCTGTGTAGCATAGAGCCTCATTCTAAGAATGCAAAATGTAACTCTTGTCAAATGAGGCATGTAGCATATGATGTAGGTTTTGGAAAACGTAAAGCATTAACTAAATAGCTTTCTAATGAGTGATGGCTGCATTCGAAGCAAACATCAGTCTACAAAAAATGGGATTTAAAATATGTAGTAGATAGGTGTGATGGCCGACTTGGTAAACGGCAGCTGTGATCTATGTGTGTTTCTAATTAGAGGCCTAAAGAAAATATTTTGAGTTCTAATATTTATTTATTTTTTTTGGTGGAGGGTCTTCTACAGTAATTTAAAAATAGTGATGATTTAGCAAAAATTGTTGATTCAGGTAATTCTTGATTAGCCATGAAAAGTGTCTGTAGATATCACAGCAATAAAAAAAAATATCCAAAACATGCCAAAAGTGTCAACCACCTCCCTTTAAACAGCTTTTCATTTTAGCTATGAATAAGAACTAAATTGCATGACCTATCATAATTATTTGAGGCATATGCTAATTAGTAATAAGATGTCCTAAAAATGGCGATCAATATGGAAAATATATCTAAAATGTCTCAGTTGATAACCAGTCAATAACTCTCTTTTTGGCTGTGTTTATTATATCCTATTCACTAAGGTAAATGCTTCCAATGGATTACCTCATTTAACCCTCAAAACAATGCTATTGCAGATGCTGTTACAATCCCCAGCAGGGCGACTGAAACTCAGACTACTTCATACAATGCTCAAAGCCATAGAGCTGGTACGTTAATACGCCAGGATTGATATAAAGGCCCTCGGATTTCACACTTCTAAATCTTAGCTACCACTGGCTGCTGCCTCCCATCATTCTCTCAGGTTCCTAATGTGTATGTCGGGGTGGGGGAACCCACAAATCAGAGAAGACTGAATGATGGCTTTGTTTAATACGGATGCTAGGCTCCCTCCACGTCTCATTTAGTTAGTCTGCAGTATGGAGGACAAGTTGATGGTTTGCTCTCATCATTCGGGTGTTCTAGACACAGACCCTTTCAGGACAACAATACACTGCCAAACTATCTCTCACATAAGATAAGGTCAATATATTTACATGACTCTGGGATACACATACATCATTAGATTAGCAGAACTACTACTTGAAATATGAAGCCAATTAGGATAATGATGGAGTGGGTGGGATTTGTGGGTGTAAGGAAATAGCTTCTGCTATTAAATTTAGGATTCTCCTTGTAAAATGAAGTTAATAATGCTGCTGACTCAGAATTGGAGTATCAAATAAGATATTATATGTAAACATTACTTATAAATGGGAGGGCTTTTCAAATTGTAGAAATTTTTATGTATTGAAGTTTTATTTATTTTTCTTACCTCTTATATATTACTTTACAATTTTGACCAAGTGGAGCCTTTTTGTCTGTTTTGTTTTTGTTTTTGTTTTTGTTTTAAAGGAAGAAAATAGAATTGTGGTGATTATTAGCACCAGGGAGCTCTATAAACAAAATACGTTCTTAGAAAACAACCATACTCTGCCCATTAATTTTTGCTTAGCTATCAAAAACGTCAAGGATAAATGGAATTATAGAAATAATTCTTGTGAACAATTTCCTATACATTCAACGTGATGATTTTATTACTAAATTTTAATTTACTGTGATATCCAGGACGATATTTTGGTCTTACAATCGTCAGACTCTTAGGGTCACAGCGCAAGGCTGCCTGCACCTAAGTGCTCTTTAAGATACCCAGCAGACTGAACTGTGGCGAGATAGGGGTTCAGAAAAAACACTAAACACATTGAAACCAAAACATTAGAAATAACATTTATCTTACTGTTAATTTTCAGTTTTAAAATTACGTGTAAATATATCTCAGAAAGGCCATTAATATATGTGCACCTGTTTAAGAAAGTTCCATTGTAACATTAAAGGATTATGATGCTCGAAGACTGGGTAAATTAAAATATTTTTAATTTCAAAACACTTTTTTTTAATATACAGAGGGTGCCAAAAAGAGTATACACATTTTAAGAAAGGAAAAAAAAACTATTAAAATTACACTAATGATAACTACTTTGAGCACCTCTTGTAATTGCATAAGTCAGACATGGCTTGTGTTCATCTTTTGTTATCGGTATATGAGAATATTATTATAATTTTAATACAGTTTTTTCCTTTCTTAAAATGTCTATACATTTTTTGACACCCTCTGTATGTAAATGTTTTACTCAAAAGTTTAAAAGTCAGATTTAACTGCTGAAATGTGCGCCATGTAATCTAACAACGAAAGCAGAATTCAGTATCAAACTTATCAACCAAATCAGGCAGAGTTTCTATCCAAAAAGTTTGCCTTCATTTTTCAATTCAGAGAAACATGCTAATGCATGCTTTCTGCATGCGTGCTTCTGTGACGACTATCTGGTTTCTGATTTCTGATTCTAATACAGATAGGCAGGGCCCACACGTTGCTACACGTTTGTCACCTGGATGTAATAAAGGGCCCCTCTGCCCTCAGTATTTCTTACCTCTGTTCTCTGCCTTCTCTCATAGGAGTCTGCTCATGTGTGGTCATCAGGGGATAGAAGAGGTCAGGTCATTAAATAAAATCTGTCAGCGCTCTCATCACGTTTTGCCTTATAATATCCCTACAAGGAAAAACATAACGCTGCTTTGTTGCCTGTAAGAACTGTATCTATAAAGGGAGACAGCCACCTTAGTGGTGGTTAGATTAAAGGAAGCTCCACAACTATTAATATTTTAAATTCTTTTTGGTTTAGCACCCCAGCATTTTTGCACCCCATATGCACCACAAACATTCAAGATACGAGGTGTGCCTTCCTTGTACATTTGGAAAGGTTAACGGGAAGACGGCCTTGGAATGAGATAGATGGGAAGGCGACACCTAATGAACCTCGTCTACAGGTGCCGTCTCAGGAAAGTGCATTGTAGGGAAAAGTCCCTGCAATAGTGAAGGACCTGAAAGGTTACTCCCACCAAACTCTGTGCCAATGCAGATCTTATATTGGCCTCAGACTAATCTGAGATGAAGAATGAAAGTATGAAAATGTAACTAACCTCAGTTGATTCACTAGAAATTCTGTTTTTAATTCCACTTAATGTAACTCAGGGCAATGTTGTTAATAACTCTAAAATGGATTATGATTACTATTATTACAAAATATTAAGATTTTAAAATCAAATTTACATATTGTTTTAATGTTTATTTTATTGTTTTCTGGGATGAGTTCATTTTATTTCCAAAGAATTACATTAAAATGAAAATATAAGGCACAGTTTGCCCTTGAAGTCAAATGATGTTTGATTTTAAGAAGTCAAGCTGTATCAAGAACAGCAGAAGTTTTTTTTTCTGAAAAAAGTCAATGTGTAAGTCAATATGAGTATCATTTCATTATTGAAATCAAATAAAAGCATGTAACCTTTTATATAGGACTACAAAGAGAGATATCTTTCATAACTTATGTTTAAAATAGAGGAATTTCAAATATTCACATACTGATTAAATAAAATAGCCAATAGTAAAAGTTTAAAAATATGGTTCAATGAATGAAATAGCCACTGCTATTTATTTTATGTTTTATTTTGTTTCATCAAGATAGATTTGACAGCACACACATTTTTTTGTAGCTATCCCCTTTTTTTAGAATTTAGAATTATCAAGAAAAAAATAATACGTTTAAGATCATCATATTAAGACCATACACCAAGAACGGTAAAATGTCTATTCATTATAATTTTCATTTAAACTGAAGCTCAGTACGAAGCTGACAATACAAAAACAACTACAGCAACTGCAAAAACAAAAACCTCAAGGGTTTGTTTCTAAACAGTGTAGTTTATGTTTATCTAGTTTTAATTTATTTTGATATGATTTTGGTGGACACTCATGAAAGTATTATAGTAATCACATCTAATTTAAAACTGTAATCACATTTAAATAATTCATAAAGCATACTTTTAAGTTATTTCGAAAGATAATCAAGTTTTCATGCCACTTGAAATGCTTTCCTGTCCCTTAAGTAATCTCAGTATCAGTCTAAACTCTTCCTGACCAACAATAGAACAAGAGAAATGAATGTTGTATTGCTGGTTTGATGAAGATGCTGCAGAGAAAATAGCGGGAGGCATTCTTTCCCAAAAGGAAAATAATTGTAAACACTGTCTCATAGCAATAGGAATTTGATAGCTCAAACTTGTCAGGGTTTTAAAGGTTTTCTCATAAATGGATTCAATTTGTTCTTGAAAAGCAAGTGGAATCTGCTGTTTCTATTGAAACCATTATAGTTTTCCCAGCACACACTTTTTTCCACAGGGAAGTGTATAAAATGCCCCCTGAATTATGGAAAACGCATTTGTATTCTTAGTCAATTCCATTGAAAATGTGGCTTAGGTTGAAAACTGTTTTAAAACTTTTGAAATGATATCAGATCACCTGAGAATTTAGCATGAGTATGCAAGTTACAGCGTGAAAAACTATACATAATAAAATAAAGTTCATATTAATTATTTTTGTCAAACTAAAAATATACTGTTTTCACTAACTTTCAATGCATGATTCTCCCTTTTTGTGTTTCTTATTTGCAAACTCTGGATAGAGAATGAACATTTCATTCATTTTTATTTCAAAAACCAAATAATCTAAACAATTGGTACATTGTTTATTTGGATTTTAAGCGCAATCTCCATGGAAAAGGTTTATAGCCTTTATAGGTTCCTTTCAGCTGTATTAATTATGGTAGCTATGAAGCTTTCATTAGTTCCTGTTTATTGATTTAAGTTTTTCAAATAGTTATATGGCTTCTCAACTAGAAGTCATTTTGTAGTCCGAGAAAACACCAATTAAAAATGTTTTCTTACACCTCCACTCTGAGCATGTAATCTATTGAAATGTTATCTCCTTTTAACTCATAATTCTCCAATTACTTCATAGTCCTGTTGACGTAAGAAACATCCAAAACCTGTATAGAATACTTATAAACATTTATTTGAGCCACAGCGATGCCATTGCCAGGGATCAAGATTTCAGATGCTTCTGAGAATGACAGTTTTGTAGTTTACTTTATACACTTGGAATTAAGGAGGGAAGGTGAGGAAGATTACAGGAAGGTGGCAGAAAGCAAGGTGGGGATGAGATTACAGGGTAGTTAACAAGATCATGTGCTCTCCTGTGGTTGGTTATGCTGCAGGGGACTGAAAAAGAGGTATTTCAAAGGTGTGTTAAACCAGATACACAGAAACAATGGGCAGGGCTTGCTCATGGCAAAAAGGGAAGTTATAGACCTGCCAAGTGACTGCCCACTGTGACCTACCCAGTTAGGAATTTATGATCAGATCAGATCACCCTGTGAGGTTACGTTTGGTTAGGCTTATTACAGAGCTCTTTTTCATCCATAGTTCAGACCCTTGTGGTTTTTATTTGCCTTATATACTTTCAAACACTCAAACTTATCTAGAATATATAATGCTTAATAAATTATTATATTCAATACATAATTGCTGCTTTATACAATCCTTGATGTGATTTATCACATATTAGCTTTGTGATGGTTAAATTTTATGTGTCACTGGGACACATAACATATGTTGATACTGTGGGTGGCCTGTATCTAATCAGTTGCAGGCCTTGTGAGCAAAAACTGAAGTTTCTCTGAGATGAAGAAATCCTGCCTTAAGCTATAATATTAAAGTATTTCCTGAATTTCCAACCTGCTCGCTCAGTCTACTGATTGCAGACTCAAGACTATAACATCAACTTTTGCCTGACTTTCCATCTTGTTGACCTGTCCTACAAATTTCAGACTTGCCAGCCCCCACAATTAGGTGAGCCACGCCTTGAAATAATGTATTTTAAAGATGAAATAAATTAACATATGTACACATATCCCTCTTAGTTTTTTTTTTTTCTCCTGGAGAATCCTGACTAATACAGAAGTTACTCATATTGAATATTAAAACATGATGTCTAATGTATGCATTTGTATACATCTCAATTATCCTTGTTATCCAAGTTCCTTATGAATTACTACACATCACAGGCTAAAATATGATGCAAATTTTATTTCTATATAAAATAGGTGCTCCACATTCAAGTCCTTCATTACATGTCACTGTCCCCTCTCTTGGCATCTTCTATTAGCTCAATTAACTTCAAGTTGGGATAAGTTAATAAATAATTTCCTGTTAACAGTAAAGACTGAATGAGCACTCCTTATCTATCAGGTACAGCTTTGATCTTTTTCTCCAGTGTAAGGTAGGAGCCATTGCAAGAAGACATCACTTGCTGTATTTCCAGAATGTAAGTGGAACCAGCATGGATGAAATGTCTTCAGCTTTTTTCCAAGAAAACAGTAATAATCCAAAAAGAAAAACAAAGTGTTCTTTATAGCAGTGAGAGATCCTGGATTCCTGTTGTTCTAGCTTAAAGCATAAGTTTGGTAAATGTTAATCGTGCATATAAATGCAAGTAAATTAGTGTGCTAATTGTATAACATTAGATTGGGATCTTTTTTTCCTTCTCTCTTCTTCTTAAATAAGTTCACATATAATACCAAAGGAATTCTGTAGAAGTATGGATTTTTCCCCCAGTCTTACTGTAATGTAAACCGTGTACTACACTTGAGAAAAAACACATAAAGTGTATTTTTACTGTCCTGACTAAATCAATGTTGGTGAAATTCATTCTAAGACTACTTAAAATAAGCTAAATCCCAATGTTACTCTTTAACTGTACATGCATGTAAACTGAATATAAATTGCTTTTGCAATGGATTTGGATGCTTTTGTGCAACTATCTTGTCAATTTTATTGGCAGAAATGCCAAGTGAAAGCATTTTATTCAAAATTTCTCTGAGAAAACGACTAATAATGGCAAGAATATTGAAACACTATGTTAGGAGATCCTAGTCTATTTTTCCCCCCAGTGATGTGAATCTTTACCCATTTGTTGTTTCTTTGTTTAGTACTAACAAAACTTTCTCTTTACATGCATTAAAATTAATTCTGATTCTTTTTATTTTATTCTTTCAAAGGTTCTCTATATTTTAACAATGCTTCACTAGGTTCATTATGATTATCTCTAATTAATATCTAGACTTCTTATTGAGGCCAGAAGAAACCAATAATAAGTTTTATAAAATGTGCACAAGCGTTTTAAACTTTTTTACAATTATTAGAATGAAAAAAAATGTTGATTTTTATAGCTGATTTTAATGCTGAATTAATACATGTAACTGAAAATATTACTGTTATAGTCAAGAAAGAAATGGCAAATCACAAGTATAGTATAAGCCTATGGGGTTAATTTATTTAATTATATACACAATTTTCTATAAAATGGGGAAGAAATCTGAGCAGAAATTTCTAAGAAAAAAAATAGACGTAGCCAGTAGAAATGCTTAAAAAGTAACTTCATTATTAATACCACTGGGTCTGAAAGGTAGAACAACTAATCAAAGAGGATTATTTTCCAGTTTTGAGGTCCATTTGAATTTGCCTTACCTATTTCAGACTTACATGCTACTGACCCATTATTGCTTTCTTCATTCCAAATTCACCCTTTTGCAATGGGGATGTCAATTTTATGCTTACCCTATGATTTTATTTTGGAAGTACAGAAGTTGTATGATTGCATAGGTTCACAGCCTAAGGGGAATTTTGCCTCAGGATGAACTGTGATGAATTTCGCCTCCAAAGTCACCAATACCTGATTTAGATGATATTTAGAAAGACCTTGCACGTTAGACTTTAGAGTTGATGTTGGAATGAGTTAAGACTTTTCTGACTGTTGGAATGGAATGGATGTGTCTTATATGAGATAAGAACTTGAATTTTGGGACATCAAGGGTCGAAGGTAAGGATTGATTTGTGCCCCTCCCCCAAAAAACACACACAAATTCATATGTTGAAGCTCTAACCCTCAATGTGACTGTATTTGGACACTTTAGGAGGTAATTAATGTTAAATAAGATCATAAGGGTAGGGCCCTTATCTAGTATAACTGTTGGTCTATAGGAAGAGGAAGAAAGATCTCTCTCTCTCTCTCTCTCTCTCTCCCTGTCTCCTCCCCGCCCCACTCAGAGGAAAAAGACAGTATGTGTACAAAACAGCAATTGCAAGTCAGTAAGATGGTGTTCATCAAAAATTTAAGCTTACCAGAGCCTTGATCTTAGACATTCTACTCTCCAGAACTGTGAGAAAATACATTGCTATTGTTTAAGTCATACGATATGTGATATTTTGTTACGGTAGACTGAGAAGATTAATATAGAAGGAAAAATTATACCGGTCAGAAACTGAGATTTAAACAAAGAAAGAAAAAGTAATAGAAGAAATAAATAAAGGTAAAATATAAACTTTTATTTTTCTTATTCTTAATTAAGCTAGCAGATGACAATTTGTTCAAAATAATAATAGCAACAATGCATTTGATTTTATATATATATATATATGTATATATATTGCTTATGTATAAGCAAAATGAATGACATTGACACAGAGAAAGGAGTGAATAATTAGGATTATTTTGTTACTAACGTATTTGCAGTATCTGTGAACGGTATAGTGTTATTTCAAGGCAACTTTGGATTAGTTGTAAATATATATTGCAAATTCCAGGAAAAGCACTAGAAAAAGTCAAATACGTACAACTGAAACACAAATAAAGGAAAAAAAATTGAATTATATGAAATTCTCACTTAAAACCACAAAAGGCAGAAAAGAGTGGAAGACACATAGAAACAAAGAATAAAGGCAGCAAATAGAAAAGAATACCAAATATGGCAGAATCAGATTGAATGCCTGTGTTTCCCAAAAATTCCTAATCTTCAATGTAATAATATATGGAAATGGGGCCACTGGGAGGTGATTGGGTCATTGGGAGAAGATAAATGTCCTTTTATAAAGAGAACCCGAAGCTCCCTAGCTCATTCCAACTTGTGAGGATACAGAAAGAAGACAGCTATTGACCAAGAGACAGGCTGTCACCAGACACTGAGTGTCTGGCACTCAATCTTAGACTTCCCAGCCTTCAGAAATGGAAGAAGTAAATGTTTGTTGTTTAACAACTTAGTATATGGTAATTTTTTATATAGAAACCTGAATGGACTAAGACAGGTAGCTATTTATGTAACTATATAAATAATCACTTCAAACAGCAGGGATGTAAATGCAACAATTAAATAACAGAGATTGTCAGAGTGAACGAAAAAACAAAACCCAACTGTATATTGTCTACAAGAACCGCACTTTAAACATAAAGACACATATAGAATAAGAGTAAAGAGATGTAGAAATACATACCATGCTAAAAGACAGTGGAGTAATGACGTTAATTTGAGACAGAGCTGACTTCAAAGCAAGGTAAGTTATCAGGAATAAAGACGAGCTTACGAAAGGATAAAATGGTCAATTACTCAAGAAGACCTAACAACCTGTGATGTCTATGCACTTAACAACAGAGCATCAAAAGACATGAGGCACAAACTGATAAAGCTGCAAGGAGAAAGTTTTATTTATCCCTTGAGACCTGTTATAAGTGGGATTTCACTCATGAAAAATTTCTTCCTCATTTTCTTTTCTGAACTACATGTGACCTTATTCCTTTAGCTTCTTTCTTACACATCTCACTTTTCTTTATCTTGTTGACTGAGTGAGAATAGTTATCTAAGAGTCCCTCCTTGAGACCTGAGTGTGTATTCCGTAAGTGATATATATTTGTAGGATTCTACCATAAGAAACAGCTTATACTTCAGGACGGGGCAATACTGTATTAAAAAGTATACTATATGAGTGTACAATATATGAGTGTACTATATGAGTGTATTAAAAGGTGTACCATATGAGCTAGGGAGTGGTGGGGGGAGAGAAAAGCCATAATCCTTCGCGTAGGTGGCTAGGTAAGAATTTGGTCTGAGACCTCCGTGACTTCACAGATAAAGCCCAAGGTTTATACTTGAGGAAGAGATTCCAAATTGTCTGCAGCTTTATCAAATTAAATAATATCCGTATGAAGTTTATAGTTCTTTGATTTAGTAGGGTTATTAAACCATTGACTGAAATATATATCTATTTACTCAAATGATTTCATTCAAATTTTATGCAGGGTATTATTTGTTAAATGATTTTTAGAAGTTTTTATGTAATTTTGAAATTATATTGTTTATGTTTTCCAGTGTTTATAAAAGGCTTAGCCAGACCTTCCTTATTACTTAATATATGAGCTCATTTATTTCCGCATTATTTTACATTTTCAATTTTTACACTTTAATTATTGATTTATGAATGAACATTTTGGATGCAAGGCAGTTCTTCTCAACTGGTAACTACCTCACACATAGGTACTGAGTGAGGCCTCTTCGGAGCTATGCTATCAGGTTATTTATCAGTGTGTATAATTTTTTTTTTTAAAACCACGGAAACTTATCTCTATGACAATGGTTTCCATGTAGAAGTGTCAAGTGGGAATGTCTCACGATGTGCTGTGGAGCAGGATTCAATTAGTTGTGAATAATAGATAAAGCATTTCAGCAAACTAGTATTAAAAGACTGCATACGCATTAAAATATGCAGAAATGCTATTTAATGACTATGAAAACACAGTGCAGTCAGGATAGGCAGCAATCCACTTTCGTTGAGGAAGCAGTTTTGAAGGCTGACCGTGTCCATAAAGATCTTACTGAGTATGCGTTTATAGGCTTTGAAAACGTATGGTGCTCGACTAGATCATTTTGCAATTAATATAGGCTGTTGTTGTTTTGAGTTTCCTTTTTGTCATGCACTGGAGAATTAAAAAAAAAAAAAGTTTGGAAAGTTGAATTCCATTTTCAAGATGACTCTATTAACAGGTCAGTGGAGCCATTCCCCAATAAAACAAGCAAAGTAGAAAAAAAAACCTGTTAAAAACAAAACAAAACAAACAAAAAACATTCCAACTATTTTACATCTCTGGAAATTGCTCTAAGGATATGCAGTAAAGGGAGAAGTCCAAGAAAAGTTGCTAAAACCCTGTTAAGATCAGTGGGAGTCTGATATTTGCGCCCAACGTCTCAGTCTGGTGGGAGCTTCACTCTGCGTGGGGACCTCTGCGAAGATGAAGACAGCCCTTGCTCTCCCCCCACGCTCCAATCATGGCTTGCTGTATCTCTTCAAGAGGGGGGGGGGCACCAGTTCTCTCATCCATTTCAACTCAGAGGTGAAGAGGCTGAATTCTTGGGGAGTCTGCTCAGCGATCGGGGCCCCTTTTTCCACCCAGCTCTGCCCCATGGGACAAAGCTCTACTCCAGGTAGAGCAGGCCAAGAACACTGGGGCCTCGAAGGCCCTCTTCTCAGCTCACTTATGGGGGACCGTCCACACCTGGAGAGGCAGGAAGAGGAAATGCAGGAGGACCAGAGGCTGCTGCTGGCTCAGAACCCAGAAGAGTGGCTCAGACAGTTTGCCTCGGACAAGAAGCCACCCAAGACAAGAGAGCTCTGAAGCCATTGCCAAATGAAGGACTGACTTCATTTGAAACAATGTGGAAAGTGCAGCCTAAGGACACACTTCAAGACCACAGCTCCTTTAAATTAAGGGAAACTCATTAAACTCCAGGCCATCCAGTTCACCAGAGAAAACCACGGAAAGAGATGGCACAGAGGAGCCTTCCTGGGATCAAAACCTCAATGACTGGCCTCAAAAGCGACTCCTGCCAAAATATAATTGAATCAGACTACTGAGCTATTTATGTCAATAGTGGAATCAGCAGTAATTAGAAGAGCTTAAGGTGCAGGGGTGTGGTACCAAATACAGCAGACAGCTTGCCAGAGAGGTAGGAAAAAGAGAGTCAAAAATTCCCGTGAAAACCACTGTCATCCTAGTGTGGCCATAAGCATACTCAAGCCAGCTCTCTCCAGGAAGCAACATCAAAGTCTTTACACTCTAGGGAGAAAAAACTTAAGTAAAATAGCTAAGCTAAGTTACAGAACAAACAAGACAACACATAACAACAAAGGGAATGGCAGAGGGAAATCAGTATCCAGAGTTCTGTAGTATATTACCTAAAATGCCCAGTTTTCAACAACAAAAATATTTTGAGAAAAGACATGAACAGAAATATCAATGTGACTCATTAGAGGAAAAAAACAAAGCAAAACAAAACAAAACAAACAACAGGACAAAGAGGGACCACATGTGAGATTTAATGGAAAAGATTTCAAAATAGCCATTGTAAATGTATTCTAATTAAAATATAACCAAATGGAAATTGTGGAGTGAAATGTACAATAATTGCCTTGAAAATTTATTAAATGGGGCTCACAGTAGATAGACTTAAACTGGCAGAAGAAAGAATAAGTGAATTGGGAGACAGATCGACAGGACGTATGCAATCTGAAGAACACAGAGAAAATGGAATAAAGAAAAATAAAGAGCCTCAGAGAAATGCTGGATATTTTTATCAACACCAGCACACACATACTGGGGGTATCAGAAGAAGAGGCGAAAAAGGAATGATCAGAAATATATATATATATATATATCTAGTATTAGAAGAAATAATGGCTGAAAAAAAACATTGATTTAACCATCCAGTAAGCTCAGTAAACTTCAAATAGGATTAATGCAAAATGATTGACACTCAGACACAGCATAGTAAAAAGACTTTAAAAGCTTAAAACAACAATCTTGAAAGTAGCAAGAGAAAACAGCTTCTCATGTATGAGGGAAACCCAGGAAGATGAAAAACTGACTTCTATCAGAAATAATACAGACCAGAAGTCAGTGAGTGAGATGACAATCCAAAGTGCTGAAACAAAGAAAAATGTCAACTAAAAATCTTATGTGTAACAAAATACCTTTCAAAAATGAATGCAAAACTAATACATTCACAGATAAACAAAAACGGAGAATTTGGTGCTATCATACCTTTTTTACCGAAAGTACTAAAGGAAGTTCTTCTGGCCATTAGCAAGTTTATCCAGATGGAAATTCAACTTTACATAAAACACTTCTAAAGGTAATTATGTAGGTATAAAGACAATATAAATGTATATTTTTGTTAACTGATTTAAACATGAATTGTATGAACATACGTAGAATTATATCATTGGGTCTATAACAGAGAAATGTAATATATTTGACAATAAGAGCACAACGAAGGTTAGTGGGAGCAGAAGTGCAATTGGAGTAAAAAAGTTACACCAGATGGTATTTTGAACCCACGGGAACAAATAAATAGAATCAGAAATGGTAAATAAGGTAAATATAACAAAGACTGTAAATATATACTTGATTTCCTTTATTCTGAATTACCTTAATATAAATAGAATTAAAAATTAATAATTTATAGCAATGTATTACAGGATTTGTAACATATATAGGTAGAATGTACATCTATGAGTATAATATTATCTAAAAATAATTATACGCAGGTGTGCATATACTCATGTATATATACATAGACAAATTATACATATTACTGTATATGTAACATAACTATGTCTGTGATTTGTACATTCGAATGACACTGAAAGGGAGAGCGTGGAACAAGGCTAGATAAGACTACCATTTCTATACTCATATCTCTCAGGAATTAAGTTAGTATAAATCTGAAGTACACGAGGGTAAATTAAGATGTACATAGTATACCCTAGAGCAACTACTAAAAAAACAATTAAAATATAAAATGGGAAATAAAGGGTTGTAAGATAATTTGGGATTGAGTATTTTTTCCAAAAAAATGTCCATTCGGATTTTGTTTTACGTAATACATATCATATAAAATATTCACTTTTCAAATTGAAATATAATTAGAAAAGTTATTTTTTTGAGGAGCATTTTTTCTGTTTTAGTTTTTTTAAACCTCAGATGATGTTATGTGCCTAAAATATCTAATTCTTCACCCTTAATTATATGTTTAACTGATTCAATGGCCATCAACTGTTAGTCCTGTCTAATTTCCTAGTCACAAACGTTGGCTCTAATTAATTTCTTCTTTCTGGCTTATAGCTCCCAAGAGAATTTGTGGGAAGTCATATGGCTGCCAGCATGAACGTTGTTCTGTATCCTTATATATTTGCAAATGTCATTTTGTTTTGTTTTTGTGGCAATATTGGTGGTGTTGGTGATGGTGGTGGTGGTGGTGGTGGTTTCTATTTTGTCTCATATTTCTTGGGTAAATACATAGGACTGAAATTATCGAGTCGTAGGGTAAATGTATGATTTATTCTGTCAGAAACTTCTACTTTCATTGGAGAGGGCTCCTTCATCTTTCATTAAATTAATCATAATGAATTTATATTTAATGATACTATTAAGAATGTTTTTTATTTCATTTTCAAATTGTTTATTCGTAGTATGGGCTACAGTTGGTCAATACAGTTTCTCTATGTTGACCACATATCATGTATAATTACAAAATGCACTTATTATTTATAGTATAATTGCTGTGAACTTTTTAGACTTTTCTGTGTATACTGTCATAAAAAGACTCCAGCGACAATTTTTTATTAATTTATTTATAATTTTATTAATTTATTTTTTATATTAGTTTCAGGTGTACAAAACAACAAATGATTAGATATTTACACCACTCACAAAGTGATAACCCCCCCCAAGTCTACTATCCCTCTGATATCATATAAAACTGTTATTAATACTGTTAACTATATTCCCTATGCTATACTTTACATCCCATGACTATGTGTGTGTGTGTGTGTGTGTATATATATATGTATATATATATGTGTGTGTGTGTGTGTATATATATATATATATATATATACACGTATATATATATATGTGTGTGTGTGTGTGTGTGTATCCAAAAAAATGTATACAAGTGGACACTTTGGTCAACGTTACTCAAGCAGCAGTTCGCCATAATTAGAAGTGTCTGGACTCTGATGGTAACCACTTTGAGCACCTCTTGTAATTGCAGAAGTCAAATGCGACTTGTATTCATCTTTTGTTATCGGTATATATTGGGTATTACAATTTTAATACAATTTACCTTTCTTAAAGTGTGTATATATTTTTTGGCACCCTCTGTATACATACGTATACATACATGTGTATATTTAATTATTGTTGACATTCAATACTAATCTACTTGAGCTTCAGGTGTACAACGCAGTGGTCAGGCATCTACCCAATCTGTGAAGTGATCCCCCTGATCAGTGCCCATCTGGCACCCTACATGCTCTTTACAACATTATTGATTATATTCCCCATATTTCACATCCCCCTAAGTACTTTGTGACTACCAATTTGTACTTTCTAATCCCTTCGCCTTTCTCCACCATCCCCCTACCCACCTCCATCTAGCAGCCTACAGTTTTATCTCTGTATCTCTGAGTCTGTTTTGTTTTCTCATTTATTCTATTCTTTAGATTCCACCATATAAGTGAGGTCATATAGTATTTGACTTTCTCAGTCTGACTTATTTCACTTAGCATAATATTCTCATGGTCCATCCATGTTGTTGCAAAAGGTAGGATTTCATTCTTTTATATAGCAGAGTAATGATCCATTGAATAAATGTACCACAGTTTCTTTATCCAATTGTCTTTTGGTGGGCATATTGCTTATTTCCATATCTTGGCTATTGGGAATAGAGCCACAATAAACATAGGGGTATGCATATTTTTTCAAATTAGTGTTTTGAATTTCTCTGGATAGATACCCACAAGTGGAATTGCTGGGTCATAAGGTATTTCTATTTTCAATTTTTTGAGATACCTCCATACTGTTTCTCATAGTGGCTGCACCAGTCTGCAATCCCACCAACAGTGCACAAGGGTTCCCTTTTCTCCACATCCTTGTGAGCACTTGTTTGTTGATCTATTGATGATAGCCATTTGGACCAGAGTGAGGTGGTATCTCATTGTGGTTTTTATTTGCATTTCTCTAATGGTTAGTGATGGTGAGTATTTTTTCATATGTCTGTCGACCATCTGTATGTCCTCTTTAGAGAAATGTCTCTTCATGTTCTCTGCCCATTTTTTAGTCGGGTTGTTTTTTTTTTTTGTTTTTTTTTGGTGTTGAGTTGTATGACTTTATTATAAATTTTGGATATTAATCCCCTATCAGATGTATCTTTGGCAAATATCTTCTGCCATTCAGTAGGATATCTTTTTGTTTTATTGATTATTTCCTTTGCTTCGAAAAATCTTTTTAGTTTGATGTAATACCATATATTTAATATTTCTTTTGCTTCCCTTGCCCGAGGGGATATATCAGTAAAAATATTACTAAGGGTAATGTCTGCAAATTTACTTCCTATATTTTCTTCTAAGAGATTTGTGGTTTAGGATCTTACATTTAAGTCTTTAATCCATTTTGAATTTGTTCTCTATATGGCATAAGGAGGTGGTCCAGCTTCACTATTTTTTTTTGGATATATCTGTCCAGTTTTCCCAGCACCATTAATTAAATAGACTGTTTTTACCCCCTTGTAAATTCTTGCTTCCATTTTCATAGATTAAATGACCATACGGGTTTGGATTTATTTCTGGGCTCTATTCTGTTCCATCGATCTATATGTCTGTTTTTATGCCAATATCATGCTGTTTTTATTACTGTAGGCTTGTAGTATGATTTGATGTCATGTAGCATAATACCTCTCACTTTGTTCTTATTTCTCAAGATTGTCGTGGATGTATGGGGTATTTTATTGTTCTTTATAAATTTTAGGATTATATGTTCTAGTTCTGGGAAAAATGTCATTGGTAATTTGACAAAGATTGTGTTGAATCTATATATTTCCTTAGGTAGTATGGATGTTTTAACTATATTAATTCTTTCTATCCATGAGCACGGTATATGTTTTATTTGTATCTTCTTTAATTTCTCTCTTCAAAGTCTTATAATTTTCTGAGTATAGGTCTTTTACTTACTTGGTTAAATTTATTCCTCAGTATTTTATTGTTTTTGAAGCAACTTAAATGGGGTTGTTTTCTTAATTTCTCCTTCATAGTTCGTTTTTGGTGTATACAAATGCAACTGATTTCTGAATATTAGTTTTGTATCCTGCTACTTTACTAAATTCATTTATCAGTTCTAATAGATTTTTGATGGAGACTTTGGGGTTCTCGCTATATAGCATCATGTCATAGGCAAATAATGACAATTTTACGTCCTCCTACCTTGTATTTTTTTTTTTCTCGTCTTATTTCTGCGGCTAGAACTTTCAGTACTATGTTGAATAAAAGTGGTGAAAGTGGGCATCTTTGTCTTGTTCCTGATCTTAAGGGGAATGCTTTTAGCTTTTCCCCATTGAGTATAATGTTAGCTGTGGATTTGTCATATATGACCTTTATTATGTTGATATATGTTGCCTCTGTGACCACTTTGCTTAGAGTTTTTATTATAAATGGAGGGTGGATTTTGTCAAATGCTTTTTCTGCATCTATTGATATGACCATATGGTTTTTATTTTTCATTTTGTTAATCTGGTGTGTCACGTTAATTGATTACGGGATATTGAACCAAGCTTGCATACCAGGAATAAATCCTGGTCGTTGTGTATGATCTTTTTAATGTATAGCTGAATTTGATTTGCTAATATTTTGTTGAGGACTTTTGCACCTATATTCATTAGGGATATTGGTCTGTAGTTTCCTTTTTTTTTTTTTTTTTTTTTGGTAATGTGTTTGTCTGGTTTTGTATCAGGGTAATGGTGGCGTCATAAAATGAGCTTGGGAACCTTCTCTCCTTGTGGATTTTTTGGAACAGTTTGATGAGAATAGGAGTTAATTCTTTTTTGAATGTTGATAAAATTCACCTGTGAAGTCATTTTGTCCAGGGTTTTTGCTTGTTTGGAGCTTGTTGATTATTGATTTGATTTCATTGGCAGTAATTGGTCTGTTCAGATTTTCTGTTTCTTCTTGGATATTCTGTTTCAGCCTTGGAAGAGTGTATGCTTCTAGGAATTTATCCATTTCTTCCAGACTGTCTAATTTGTTGGTGTATCATTGTTCATAGTATTGTGTGTGTGTGTGTGTGTGTGTTGCTGTGGTGTCTGTTGTCACATCTCCTCTTTCATTTTTAATTTTTATTAATTTGGATCCTGTCTCTCTTTATCTTGATGAGTCTGGCTAAAGGTTTGCCAATTTTGTTTATCTTTTCAAAAATCCCAGCTCTGTTTCATTGATCTATTGTATTGTTTTTTAGGTCTCCATCTCATTTATTTTTGCTCTAATCTTTATTATTTCCTTCTTTGTACTCACTTGGGCTTGTTTTGCAGTTCTTTTTCCAGTTCCCTTAGGTGTAAAGCTAGACTGTTGATTTGAGATTTTTCTTGTTTCTTTAGGTAGGTCTGCATTGCTGTGAATTCCCCTTAATTCCCTTTTCACTGCATCCCATAAATTTTGAGTTGAGTTTTCTTTTTCATTTGTCACAAGGTATCTTTTGATTTCTTGCTTGATCTCATTGTTGACCCATTCATAATTAAGTGGCATGTTATTCATTCTCCATATGTTTGTGTATTTTCCAGTTTTCTTCTTGTAATTGATTTCTAGTTTCATAGTACTTGGTCAGAGAAGACAATTGGTATTATTTCAGTCTTCTTAAATTTTTTGAGACTTGTTTTGTGGCCTATCATGTTGTCTAGCTTGGAAAATGTTTCATGTGCACTTGAGAAGACTGTATGTTCTGCTGCTTTGGGGTGAATGCTCTAAAAGTATTGGTTAAGTCCATCTGGTTGAATGTCATTTAAGGCCACTGTTTCCGTATTGATTTTCTGTCTGGAAGATCTGTCCATTGGTGTCAGTGGGGTGTTGAAGTCCCCTACTATGATAGTGTTACTGTTGATCTCTGTCTGTATGTCACTCAATATCTGTTTTACATATTTTGGTTCTCGTATGTTGGGTGCATGGATGTTTACTAGGGATTGATCTCGTTGGATTTACCCCTTTATAATTATGTAATGCCCTTCTTTGTCTTTCATTATAGCCTTTGTTTTATGTCATTTTGTCTGATATAAGTATTGCAACAGCAGTTTTTTCCCTCATTCCCATTTATGTGAAATATCTTATTCCATCCTTTACTTTCAGTTTATGTGTGTATTTTGATCTGAGGTGGATTGCTTGTAAACAGCATATGTATGGGGTTTGTTTTCTTATTCACTCAGCTATCCTATGTCTTTTGATTGGAGCATTCAGTCCATTTACATTTAAAGCGATAATTGATAGGTATATAGTTATTGCCATTTTATTATTCATATTTCTGTTCTTCGTTAGTTGGTTTATTATCTTCTTTCTTCTGCTTGAAAAAGCCCATTTAACATTCCTGCAATACTGTCTTTGTGGTAATGGATTTATTTAGCTTATTCTTTTCTGGGAGGTCTTTATGTCTCCTTCAATTTTAAATGATAGCCTTGCTGGGTATAGCAATCTTGGTTGTAGGCCTTCGTTTTTCATCACTTTGAATATTTCCTGCCACTCCCTTCTGGCCTACATAGTTTCTGTAGAAAAGTCAGCTCATAGTCTTATGGGAGCTGCCTTATAAGTAAATAGGTATCTTTCTCTTGATGCTTTTAGGATTCTCTCTTTGTCTTTAACCTTTTCTATTTTAACTATGATGTGTCTTTGTGTGGGCCTGTTTGATTTCATCTTGTTTGGAACTTTCTGCACTCCTAGGCTTGTATGTCATTTTCCTTCACCAAGGTAGGGAAGTTTTCAGTCATTATTTCTTCAAATAATTTCTGGATCCCATACCCTCTTTCTTCTCCTTCTGGTATCCCTAAGATGCAAATTTTGTTTTTCTGATGGGGTGAATTCTATGACTTTGTCTTCTAAATCACTGATTTGATCCTCTACTTCATCTAATCCACTGGTGATTCCTTCTAGTGTATTCTTCACTTCAGTTATTGTATTCATTATTTCTGACTGGTTATTTTTTATGGTTTCTATATTCTTTTTGCTTGCTATCTTCTTGTTAAAATTCTCACTAAGTTCCTCAAGCATTCCTGTCCCGCGTGTTTTAAACTCTCTATCTGGTAGGTTGACTGCCTCCATTTCATTTAGTTCCATTTCTGGAGGTTTCTTCTGTTCTTTTATTTGGGACATATTTATTTGTTTCCTTATTCTGGCTGCTGTTCTGTGTTTGCTTCTATGTATTAGTTAGATCACCTATGTTTCTCGGTCTTGGCAGGGTGGTCTTATGTAGTATGTGTCCTTTGTAGTCGAATTGCTCAGTCTCTCTAATCTCCTGTGTGTGTGTGTGTGTGTTCCAGAGGTGTCCTTGTGTTGTGTGTGTTCTCCCGTTGTAGTTGAGCCTACATTGTTTTTGTCATGTCAGTGGGTGGGATTGACTCCAATGCTGACTGACTCAGGTTTGGCTATACCCACAGTGTATGAGCTGCGGTGTGAGGGCTGAGCCCTCAGAGGAGGCATCACCCCTGTGGGCCTTTGTGCCTGGTGAGAACCCTGTTTGGGTTTGCCACTTGTGGGTCTAACCATGTAGTGTTCTGGTGTGGTCTGAAGCTGGCTTCTGGGTGTGTTGTTTCTGGTTTCTCTTGGGCGGACCTCCCGTACAGGGTTGTTTCAGCCCTGCCTGTTACCAGCCGGTGGCTTACCAGCCGGTAGGTGCTTTAAAGCTGTATGTGGTTGGCTGCTTCCTGTGCTGGATCTGCAGGCATATGGGGGTGGCCTCGCTGTGAACTGAGGCTGGCTTCCCCCACTGTTGGGCTTAGCCAAAAACCCAGGGATACCTTGGCCTGTTACCACCTGTCAGCTGCCTTTAGGGCCCAGCTGTTGATGGAGGCTCTTTAGCTGCATGTGTCTGGCTGGTTGTCCTGGTGTTGAGAGTGCCCTTGGCAATGCAGCACTAGCTGGGTGGGATGGAGTTCAAGTGAGTCATGAGACATGATTGGTGGTTTTTACAACATAAATGCAGATTCAGATCTTACGCCACCTTGTCAGGTCACCTGGCCTGTGACCTCCTTGTGTCACGCCCTGAGCATACTAAAGCCAGACTCCACCTCAGGCTCACAAATTCCTGAGAGCTGCTCCCAAATGGCTGCGGTGCAGTTTTTGGGTCACTATTTCACCACCAAAAATCTCCCTAGTCTGATTTGGATTGTCTGTTGCTCTAAAAACCTCCTGTGCAGTTTGTGGGGATGGGACTGGTCCATCAGGTGCTCAAAGTGCCCCTAGCAATGCAGCTGTAGGTGGGTGGGGTAGAGTTACTGGGAGCTAAGGGGTGTGGTCAGTGCTCTCTACAAATTCATTGTAGTCTGGATTCCTGAACCAGTGCTGGGCCAGCAACCACCCTGCAAAACAAACCACCATCTACAACAACAGAACACACACAGACACACACATAATACAACAAACAAACAACCAAAAACAAAAACAAAATAAACAAACATATAAAGAACAGAAACAAACAAAAACAACAACAAAAAAACAAACAAGAAAAAGAAAGGGGAAAGAAAAAAAAAACTATGTCCAGCGACTGCCCGTCTGTCGCACAGGTTTGGGCTTAAAAGCCCTGCAGCAAATGTTTCCAGCCCGACATTCACAGGCCCTCCACCCAATTTAATCTGCACACAGCCTGTGGGGCGACCCCAGCCGCTCAGCCATGAAGAGTTTACTGGGCGATGTTGCACTAGCTGTGTGCAGTGCATGGACCCAGGACGTCACCAAGGCAGTGGCATGTGCATGGATTCTACCAGACCAATGGGGGCCCAGACTAGGCCCTTTGGGGGAGGGCTTAACCCTGAAAAAATGGCACCATCCTATAGGCCACACATGTGCAGGCTTCACACAGGGGAAAGAATAGCTCCAGTCTCTCCAGATCCAGAGCCAAAGGAACTCAGCTAAGTCTCTCCCGCATGTCCCTGGGCCTCCGGGCCACTACCCCTTCACCAGAGACCAGGTGGGTGTCTGCCGGCTCACAAGACTGTGTGCAGGCTCTATACGAGGGTGGCTGGGCTTCCAGCAGGCTTCTGCCCCACCAGGAAGGGCAGGCAGAGTCCTCACTGTTTTTCACTGCCAGATGCCGTGGGAACTCATCCTCCCGGCACAGGACCCCTGGGCTAAGGAGGCGGGTGTGGAGCTGGGGGGTGGCCCTCACCACTGAGGTTTCCCTCCCAGCATTCAACATCTCTCTGTGGGCTTGGGGTCAGCCCGTGTTGCATCTCCACCCCTCCTACCAGTCTCCACGTGAACTCTTTATATCCGTGGCTATGGTGGTTCTGTGCAGCTAGTGTTCAGATTAACCTTGAGATTGATTGTTCTATAATGTATTTGTAATTTCGGTGTGATCCTGGGATGCAGTAGGCATAGTATTTACCTAATCTGCCATTTTGGCCCGGTACCCAGTTTTTAGAAATGTGTTTTTAAACTTCAAAATACTTGGATTGGAAAAAAAAAAAAAAAAAAAAAAAAAAATATATATATATATATATATATATATATATATATATATATATATATATATATTTCTACTTTAGTTTAATATTGATATATTGTTTTTGTTTGTTTGATTTTGTAGTGGTTTGATCTGGTTTAGGTATCAGGGTGATATTAGCATCATGATATCAATAGGGAAATATTTCCTTCTCATTTATGTTATACTAGAAGAGATTGTGTAGCGTTAGTGTTAAGTATTCTTTAAATGTTTGTTCATTATCTTTTGCAAAACTACATGGGACTCATGATTACTGTGTTGGAGTATTTTAATTAAAGACTCAATATCTAACAGATGTAGGGCGACTCATAGTATTCATTTCCTGTTGAGGGGATACTGGTAGTTTGTGTTGTTCAAGGAATTTGTCTAATTTGTGGAATTCATTTGTGTAGTCTTGTTTGTAGTCTTTCTATATTCTCGGTATGTACACAGGGTATGTAGTAATACCCCATTTCATTTTTGATGGTAAGGCTTTGTCTTGTCTCTTTTTCTTTGTCAGTCTTTCAATTTTATTTTCTTTTCTAAACTATAATTCTGTTTTACTGATTTTTATTTACTGTATTTCTGTTTTTAATTTCAGTAATTTCCTCTCTTATCTTTATTATGTCCATCCTTCTGCTTGTTTTGGGTTTATTTTGTTCCTCTTTTGTGGGGACTTCAATTATTTATTTGATTCTTTTCAAATGTAAGCATTTAGTGGTATAAATTTTGCTGTCAGCACTTGTTAAGCTATGCTCCACAAATTTGTTTTGTTGCACTATCATTTTTATTCAGTTCAATGGATTAATTGAGTTCCCTGAGCCTTTCTCTTTGATTCATTCTAGATATGTGTTATTTAGTTTCCATGTGTTTGGATATTTCCTTGTTATCTATAACAACAGATTTCTTTGTTTCATGGCGGTCGGACAATGTACGCTGCATATTATTTATTTTTTCACATTGTTGATGTTTTTTTTTATGGTCCAAAATATAGTCTTTGTTGGTATATGTCCCATAGGCTCTTGTAACGAATGTGTGTTGTACTGTTCATTGCAATGTTCTACAAACGTCAATTAGTATTCTATAGTAGCAATTAGATCCCACCCCCTTTTTTTATCGTGTTATTCTTATATACCCTTGCTGATTTTCTGGCTGGCTGTTCAATCAGCTATTCATAGAGGGATGTTAATGTCTATGTCTCAATGATCTATTTGTTTATTTTCTTCTTTCAGTTCAATCAGTTTTTGCTTCATATACTTTATAATATTGTTGTTTGGTGCATATTCATTTAGGATTGTCATGTTTTCTTCATGGATTTACCCTTTTATCATTATACAGTATCCATTTCTGTCTTTGGTGTTTTATTTGCTCTGTATCTAATTTATCTGATATTATTAGGTTGGTACAAAAGGAATTGTGGTTTAAAATGTTAAAAATAATTGCAAAGACCGCAATTACTTTTGCACCAATCTAATAATGTAGCTATTCCTAGGTATTTTCCTTTTATAAATGTTTATATATTATTTTTTATCCTTTTACTTTCATCTTGCCTATACCATTGTATTTGAAGCAAGTTACTTGTGCGTGGCATATAGTTGAGTCATATCATTAATCCACTTTTACAATATCTGTCTTTAATTGATATATCTAGAGAATTTGCTTTAAAAAATAACCACAACATTAAAAATAAAAACGTATGATTGTTCTTTATTTTTAAAATCAATTTTACATTTATTATTTTTATTTTTCACATAAAACACTGTGAGGTAGTTGCTTATTTTTTATTAATAGCATAAAATTTTAATATGTTTGAAAGCAGTCAGTGATTTTTATTTAAATGTGGTGGCATTCTGTAGTTGAAAATACTGGGATGAGAAACCAAACCTAAGTTCTACTGAATGTTCTGCTAATGAAACATTTAATAATAGCATTCAATTGAATAATGTCATTCAATTTTTTAAATCTCAATGTGTTATATCCTAACTAGTGTTTTGTATGGACCTAATGCAATGTTTGAAAGAGTTTGTAAACAATGAAATGCTCCACATATATCAATTACTATTAAATCTAATAATTTGCCCAATGTCACAGAAAATAGTGGCTCAGTCTGGTCTCTAGAACATGGGGTGTTGCCTTCCTAATTTTTACTGTTAAAATCTAGTTTGCCACTTAAAATTATGAAACACCTCTGCATTTACTTCAAGATATATTTTAGAAATTGAATACTTTCAATTACCCAATGTATAACCTTAACATTGATTAATTTTTCTTGTTTACTTATACTTTCATAGAATTATCCAAAATATCATATAAAGTAACATTGATTATTACTTTTAATACATCAAAAAACATAATAAAAACACATTAGGTAAACTGTTTATACTCTTACCGTTTTTATTAAAAACCAATTCTACTGAATTATATTGGATTATTTCAAATTTAAAAAAAAATGTAATTGCATCGACATGAATGTGCACTAAATGTATGTTAAATATGCATGTGTTAGAGATATAGAGATATAGACAAGTTACCAAGTACAACACTTGAAATTGAGGAGAAAAGAATAGTAAGTCCCACGATAGCATAAAGAAGCCAAAAAAAAAAAAAAAGCAATCTAGTTTAGTGATAGGGTATTTCATTTTCTCCACAAGAACTGTAAAACTTTTGAGAAGTGTGGGACAATAAAATATAAAATTATGGATGAAGTAAAGAATTATTGACCTTCTGTGTCAGAAATCCTAATAGGACTGGTCCTATCCAATCTCAGAGAAAATGTGCAGTTAGTAGATTAGAAACAGCATAGCTACTTGGTTCAAGTGACCTCGTGATTAAATTCAATATAACTTAAAATAGTGACCTAAATGCAACATCAAACTCGAGTCTGAATTCTCAAAGGCATATTTTCAAGGTGTAAGAAAAGGAATGGAGAAATTGGTCTAGGAAATAACAAGATAAAGCTAGAGCAAGTAAGGATAGGTGAAAAAAAAAAAATCAGCATTATCCAAAGGGGATTAAAAAAAAAAAAAAAAAAAAAGCACAGGAACTAGGCAGTCACTTCCAGCATGGATTTTACGATGAATGAAGTGTTCCTCTGTTTTTTTTTTCCCCAACGATTCGTTCTGTTAGTGATCATCACATATTAATGCCAGCAATAATTAAATTCCATATTAAACCAAGTCGTCAGCTCTTTCCTTAAAGAATGAATGCAGGTTAGCAATAATTCTTATTGGAACATAAAGCTCTTCCTTAGGAAATGGAACAAAGAAATTATTCCCTAAAGCCTATCCAAAGGAAAAACCTCAGAAGTTTTATTAAGTTGTTAAATAAAACAACAGGCAGAATTGGGGAACTCAGTTCATGAAATAAAGAAATTTAGGAATGTTAAAAATATTAACTTTTGGTTGAAAGTAAAATTGCATTATGATGTACAATGATGTCTGACTTAACCAATACTTGTCCTAGTAAATATTTATAAAATAACTATCATTGCCATATAACTAGAAGTCCTACGTAGAAGTAAGAATGTCTGTAGACCTCTCAGAAGTCCGGCAAATCAGAACTTTATTAACATTGTCTCAAATGTAAAATAAAAGATGTGTGCTCATAGAGTCACATAATCGAATTCATCAAGGATCAAATGGGAAGAAACCTAGAGTTCGAGTATCCTTTTCAACAATACAGGCCAGCTAAAACCTACAATTTATTCACTCGATTAGCTACTATTTCCTAAGAACTACTGAAGGATTTTTGGTTTTCACTCTAGTGCTCCAAAATTATAAAAATCTGTTTTAGCCCTTTGATTCTCATTGTGTTAACACTTATGCTCAAATGCCAGCAGTTAAGTTCAGAATGATCTTGATTATATATTAAAACCAATTTTGTCATTTCTATTGAATTCCTTTTCCTTTTCTTCCCATTTCTTAATTAATTTTGAACCAAGTTTATATTTTTCTCTACAACTTTATTCTCCCTAGGTGTAATAAATAGCAAGTTATGATTTTGTAATCTTATTGATTTTTTTTTCAGAATCCACTGAAGTTGCACTTTATATCTTCCTAACTAAACATAATTGTAGACGACTGTGTTTATAAAGATGATTGAGTGATAATTAGTATACAAATGAAAGATTATTTGATAGTTTTAGTGCTCTGTATCATCGTAAAAGTTCTTGTCATAGGTGGTTAATTACATAAATAATAATCTCTGAATTTTGCTAGTCAGAACACATCGTTCTACACCATGCCATATGAATACTCATTCAGAAACTATTTTTTGTGATGTAAAAGCAATATCTAATTTTATCCACATCATGATCTTATTAGATTGAAATGATTCTTACGCTTACCCACAGCATAATAATCTGAGAATATTACCCACGGAGTAAGCTGAGAGATAGTCTCAGTAAATTTTCCAGTCACACAGCTTTGACAGAAAATATAGATCTTATTCTTTCAAACTACTTGTTAGAAAGTGTTAACATTTTAAAAATGCTTTTTAGCAATGTCATTTGCATGACATCTTCATAATTTTTGCCATATCCATGCGTCATCTATATGATCATCTATATGGCTATTTATTCAATAATGTTATTTAGGTTAACCCACTTTTTTACTCCAAGAAAATTAAGTATGAAAATTTTACATCACCCAGAGTGAAAAAAAAAACAAAAAAAGCAATATGCCTAGATATCAAATGAGGGTAACTATAACACATAATTAAAACCCTTATTACATTTAAAATTGTAAAATTATATTTTCAAAAATCTTATGATAAAAAAGTAACTTCTTTTTTAAATGACTCACTGTCAATATTACTAATATAAAAATGAAAGCATCTATGATTGTTTATTATCAGCTTTATGCTACTAAGTTAGAGATAATATGAAGGTTTTTGTTTTATTAATTAGAGTACAGCCGAAGCTGTGTTACTAGAAAAATAAGACATCAGAATATATTGACCTACAAAAGGAAAAGTTTATCTTTCTCTCATGGAAGAGTCTGAGAGTAGAGGTTCAGGGTTGTTACTATAGTTGGCTTCTATCTTTGGCTCCAAGATGCCAGCTACAGATGTCACTCAAACAGTGAAACATAACAGAAATGGAGAATATCCGTATGTGCTTAAATAAGGTAATTATATTCTGTAATTTTGCTATTATTGGCATAAACAATCCAAACTTACATATGTGTCATCAGAAAGGGTATAATATAGTAAGCACCTTGTCTGCAAATGTTGCATATAGAAAGTTATTTCCTAAACATAGAGTTATGAAGAAAATTTATTCTATTTTGTTTTTTTTCCCAAGCATCTCTATGAATCAATCTCCAAAACCTGTTATTTTGAATATGTTCAATTATTTAGTTATATTTTCAAAGTGGTGGGAATGGAGTTCTTTCACTCACTGTTACCATCGGGTTTGGGAAACAGAATACCGTTTAGGCACTCTCAAATGTTTCTTCATAATATTAAAACATTTTTTCATCTGAAAATAAACTTGTTATTTAGATAATGAAAGACTAGCTTAACATCACGAAGGTTTGTAAACTGTGGCTCCATATTTCTATCATATTTATTCTTAGGCAATACGGAGAGATGGCTTTGCATGGACACGTTTAGATTTTCAAATGAGCAACTATATTTACAAAATATACAGGTTTCAAAGTCAGTTCTACTTATGCACATAGTCTTACATAATGCGGATTTTTCCCAGAAAAAATTGAAGTTCCTCTCTCAATTAGAAGAACTTGGCCAGATGGTAGCTGCAGTTCAAAAATAGATGTTTGGCCCAATCTTTTCAAACTGAGAAAAAATTCAAGAATGTTGTGACCTACACCAAATGTAAAAGATAGAATGATTTTCTGCTTAATTGAAGACAGTGATACAAATGCAACAGAAAAATATATACGTACAGTACCTATAGGAAATGATACGTCCTGAATGTCCACGTTTATTTACAATCACCTATTACACAGTACTGGGTTACATAACAGGGGCACAGTGAACACCTTAAGAAATGGTTCCTAGACTGTGCGATGTTAGTCTTTGTGGGTGAGTGACATTAATCAAATAAGCACACTAATTTATGTAAAATTGCATTCCTGACAAATTCAAAGGAAAATGCTAATGGAGCTGTAAGGGACTGCATTATTGTGAGGTATGGTTGATGTGGGTAGGACAAGAGATTAGACATGAAAAATGAAATAAGTAACTGGGTGAAAAGGAAAGATGAGAACACTCCAGGAATAAAATAAAAGTTGTATACACAATTGTATACACACACACACACACACACACACACACACACACACACACACAGGGTGCCAAAAAAATGTATACACATTTTAAGAAAGGCAAACTGTATTAAAACTGTAATAGTCAATATATACCGATAACAAAAGATGAATATGAGTCGCATTTGACTTCTGCAATTACAAGAGATGCTCAAAGTGGTTCCCATCAGTGTTCAGGCACTTCTGATTATGGCGAACTACTGCTTAAGCAATGTGGACCAAAGTGTCCACTTGTATACTTTTTTTTGGCACCCCCCCCCACACACACACACGGTGTGACAATTAAGTTTGTGAACTCATCCTAGAAAAAGTGCTACAAACCCCAGTGCTGAATATCACTACGGTTTCCTTCGAAGTACTCCCCATGAGAAGCTATGCACCCATGCCAGTGCCTAGTCCACCCTTCAAAGCAATTTTGGAACTCTTTTTCTGGAATGGCCATCAGAGCTGTCATCGTATTACTCTTGATGTCCTGAATGTCATCAATATGTCTTCCTTTCCATATTTCCTCTATCTTTGGGTAAAGAAAGAAGGCATTGGGGGCCTGACAAGGTGAGTAGGGAGGGTGTTCCAATACAGTTATTTGTTTACTGGCTAAAAACTCTCTCACAGACAGTGCCGTGTGAGCTGGTCCATTATCATGATGCAAGAGCCATGAATTGTTGGTGAAAAGCTCCAGTTGTCTTAACTGTTTCACGTAGCCTTTTCAGCACTTCTAAATAGTAAACTTGGTTAACTGTTTGTCCAGTTGGTACAAATTCGTAATGAATAAACCCTCTGATATCATAAAAAGTTAGCAACATCATTGAAACAAGTTCGCAAACTTAATTGTCAGAACTTATGCCTCTCTTTGGCTTTCAAGTCCTACACGCTAGGGGGTGGATCAGATTTTAAATCAATAGTTAGACAAAAGTTCTGATTGAAAAATATGGACCAAACACTTTGGTTGGATAAATGAATCTCACTAATTAATTTTTGCCAATCAGGCTCCATTGCTGGACATGAGTGTAGGATCAATACCAAAGAAAATTCATAAATGTTATGTACTGATTAATAGGTAGTTCTGCAAATGACAATCTGTGTATGTTAGGAAGCGAAAAGAGGAAAACCGGGAAAATGGAAACTGCTCCAAAACCAGACATTCACCACTATAATTTCCTCATGTTTTTAAAAAAGTTGGCACTCTCTCTCGCTGTTCTCTCTTACCACTTTGAACATGTCCTGCCCCACGCACGTTGCTAGACTTACTTGCTTACTGGTTTGTTTCTTACATTAGAAAGTGGATTTTTTGAGTGTAGGAAATCTGCGTATGATACATAGACAGGAAATGTTAATCAAATATTTTTATTAAAAGAAAAGAATGTTTTACTAAGCTGGATAAGATTTTGACTAGAAAAATCAAATGCCAATCATTTACTTAGAAAATGAAGATGTTTTTAGAGACTAGGCAGCACATATACAGTATTTTTTATGCTTAGGTCATTTTAATCTAAATTTAAGTTTTTTTTTCATGTATGTACTTTACTTTGATTGTATCAACTAGCCAGGCATCATGAAAATTGCCTTAGAAACTTCAATGTAATAATTCACAATTTTTCATCAATATGCTAATGTATTAGCTCTTTAGGAAAACACTAGAAACTCTAACAAAAACACATCTCAGAGTCATAACATTCTCAAGGGATATTGGTTGGCTTATGTCTGCTTTGAATCATGGATCCTGAGGACGACAGCTTTTTAAAACTCCCAGGCAGTGTAAATTGAACGTATGCAAAGATGTATGATTCACTGAGTTTAATGGACTTTCTATTGGAAAGATAAAAAAGAGACACATATGGTTTATAGTTTACTAGAAATTATTTTGTAACCTATGAGTTTAACAATTCCAAACATAATATAGCTCAGGAAATACAGCCAGAAAAAAACATTTTACTAATATTTTCATGATTTATAAAACAAATGTAATAAATAGAAGGTAACGCTTTCTAAATTAGAGAATGCTTCCTTTTTCCTTTTTATTTTTTTTTGAACTACGATGATTACACCTTAGAAAATCATACTTACCTCAAAGGGAAAAAAAATAACTATTTACATTTGTAGAACAGTTTTCTCCGTTCTTCAACTTGTTAAAGTTAAAAAAAAAACATAGATATTAATATATGCTTTAAATAGTGTTGTATCGTCTTTAAATGCTGTTTCTATAGATGGGTAGATAGGTAGACAGACAGAGACATAGATAAAAATATCTATATAAATATACACAGTATATACAGACATATGTATGCATACATCTATACATCTCTACATAAATACATATACACACACATAAATCTTTTAAATGTGTGTGTATATACACACACATAAATCTTTTTTCTTAATGTCAGTGCAACTAGTGATTTATTTCTCTGCTTTACATTGATCAAATAGCATGCTATATAGTGATAGTAAAACCAAGGAAAAACACTTTACAGTTTATAAGACTTAAAATTAAAAAAAAAAAAAATTATTCCTGCCCAGTGGAATAGGATGAAGAAAAATAATTTCTTTTTTGTACTTTATAAGAGATATATATATATATATGTGTATATATATATATATATTTAACATATATATATGTTTAACATATATATATATTTAACTTCCCGAGATTAGAGTGTTACATTATCATAAACAGTAGGATCATAAACAGGATCATATTTCCATAATAACTATGCCAAAAATCCATGATAACCAAGATGGAGGATAACATGAATTCTGAAAGGTGAAACGAGAAATCTGGTTATTTAAAACGTTTACCCCACAGTTGATTTCATGACTGTCTTTCTGTTTGCTCTACAACTCCTTAAAAGAGCAAGAAAAATTAAGGGATGTCTGCTATCACCCTAGTACCTTGGCAGAGACTAAATTCCTCTTGGCATGTGACTTGGAATAGATCTGCAACTTAAATATAAATCTTGGAATAGAAAGGAATACGCAAGAGAAAAGCACCTTTTTTAAAGGTAAGTTTCCAGGATAGAAAAATAAATGTAAGTAACTGTAAAGTAGATTCTTTTGATGTTGTCATACTTGCCAGCCAGTGGGCACAGTTAGGAGCAGGGAAGGAAAGCGTGGACTGCACGGTGCAGGTGGAGTCAGACCTCACATTTGCGAGTGGGGTCATACCTCTGCAAACTGGGAGTCCTGAAATGTACGTTTATGTTACTTGAGTAAAAATCAGTTTACTCTCCCAGTTTGATCCTGATAAAAGGAATATAAGATTCAGCAATGTCAGTCAGGCATAAGGTAAGTGCATTTCATTGCCAAAATAAGCCTAAAAGACAAGGCGGACCCTTTATAGATTTAAGAAGTTGCAAATGCTCTTTTTTGTGGCCTTGTACACCTACCTCCTCATTTTCTGTGTTTTTCACAGACACTGAGACTACTTGGAAAGCTGCCTCGCTTAGCTTCCAGCATTTCCACACTCAAAGGCTATTTCCATGCTTTTCAAAGATATTACTTTGTTCCTGATTTTTTTTTCTTTCTCTCACCATGGGCTTGCTACATTAGTGTGACTAAAAATATTATAATATTTTGAATATTTCCATTTGCCAGAGTATGCCTAACAAAGTGAAAGTATAACAGTCTTGTTACAGGTTGAAAAATTTTTATAGGACAATTTTCTACATATTTTCAATTGCTTATCAAACACATTATGAAGCTCTGACACTAAGCCAGTCCCCTGCTAAAATGACTGGTCACATTCAACTATCTACTTGATAGTCTTGACAGATAACCTTTTACATGCACTGGGGCCTAACGTTATATTCTTATCACCACAATATCTCACTAAGATAATTTCCTTCATTGTTGAATATGTCCCTCATATCATTGTATAGTTATAGCTGAAGTGAGAGTAATGGCGATATTTAAAGGTTTGTAAAATACACGACTGTCAAATTTCAGAAAGGGACATCAAAAGAATCTTTATATCATCCTTTTATTCAGTTATCACAGCAATGGAAAGGAATTAAAGGGTTGTAATTAGAAGAATAATATGGCATAATTTTTTACTTAAAATGACGTCTCAGGTATTTTTCAGAGACTGTAACAGAGAAAGAGTGGGGTGGGTATATCATTTAGAGAGATGATAAAATGGCTAATGTGAACGGTGATGGTGGCTTGAACTAAGATTGTAGCAATGGCGGGAGTGAGAGGGCTTATATTTGGATATATATTTAAGTGGTAAAACCAATAGATCCTTCAGGTTAATTTGATATGACTTATCTGGGGGCGGGGACGTGGAGGGAATGACAAGTGTGAATTCTGAGCCTGAATAGCTTGGTAAATGAATCTAACACTTCGTAACATGAGGAAGAATTAGATAGAAGCAACATTGGGGTGGGAGGTAAAAATCAATGGTTCTGTTTAGGTCATGTTAAGTTTGTGATGCCTTTTGGACACAGAAATGGAGAGTTCACATGGGCCGTTGTTTATGAGTCAGGTACCCAGGTGAATATCTGTGTTAAAAAGACAGATTCTGGAGTGAATATATGCTTGTATATAAAACTGGTATATTAATCCATGGGACAAATGAACTACAGTAGAGAAAAACTGTAGAATAAAAAAATACGGATAATAAGATAAAGATTCAACCTTACCAAGGTAACTGAGAGGCTGAGTTAGATGCAAATTGCAAATGTCATGGGCAGTGGTGAGTTTGGTATGAGAATTTTCAGTGGAATAATGAGAAGGAAACCCTGCACGGAGAAGAGAATTTGAGGTAAAATTAGGAGACATAAGACAGATAACATTTGTGTGTGTGTGTGCGTGTGTGTGTGCGTGAAAAATATGATGTTTAGGGGAGAAGATAAAAGAGTTAAATTATATGAATGGAAGCTTTACTTACACTAAAATGTATGCAATATTAATAGACGTTTACATAAACATTACTGATATAGTAGAGAGGATAAATTAATGACTGGAGAGAAATAAGGTAAGTAGGAAGTGCGTTTTTTTATATATATTGAAGAATAGAGAAGAGGAAATGTGGAAGAAATTAGTCAAATTAGAATTGTCTTCAACTAAGGTGGTTGCAGCCGAGATGGAGGCAAGTGGACTGAAGATCAATTTTAGAGCAATGAACATTATATAATGAACATTATATAATACACATGGTCAGATGTGATGGAAAGCCAGGAATTCAAGGTGAACCAGAATGACTAACTAGAGATACTTGGAAATATTTACAAAGGAGTGGGTGTTATTTTTTCAGAGAATACAGTTTTTGTTTAATAATCTTACAGTTCTCATCATATTTCAAAATTGGATCTGATGGTCAGAGGAGGTGACACTGAAGATCTCAGCTTGAAATGCTGGAGTGGTTTTTAAGGTCTTTCTAGAAGCTCCTGCAGTTACCAAGAATCTCCAAGAAGCACCCCTGACTGTCACAGTCTTCATTGGCAATCTCACGGGTCACACGTGCCTGTCAGACCACCCCAGGGGCACTGTTCCCTTCAAAGTACCAATGGCTTCTGATTCACTTCCTCATTCTAAAATGTGCAAGAGTTTCTCTCACTGGCCAACTCTAACACAAAAGCATACAGAGAAATGGATTCTGGGAAATAACATTCAAAGACAAAGAAGAGAATAGAAGTATTATTGAGTTGGCAATAGAAAATCCAGCACATAATTTAAACACCTTATTCTTGAGGAAGTATTTAAGCTGTGAGAAAGTGATTTCCAGGAAGAGAGATGACAGTAAGACAAATAGAGTCGAGAGAAGAAGAAAAAACTCTGAGATAGGATAGAACAGGAGCAGAGAGCAAAGGAGCTTGAAATAAATAGCCAGGGAGTTGAGTAAAAGCAAGAATATATGATTCCCAGAATAAAAGAGAAAATTGTTTCAAAATGGTGGTGTAGAGAGTCATTTCTAACCTTACTGAAGTTATTAAGACAAGGATAGACAAATGTTGGTTGTGTTGAGTAATAGGGAGAAAATTAGTGACCTAAACAAGAACAATTTCAGTGGTGACATGAGGATTTAAGCCAGATAGCACGGGCATTTGAAAATTAAGTGTGAGTGAGTAGTCACAAAATATGAGTTTTCTTTCTTTCTTTCTTTCTTTCTTTCTTTCTTTCTTTCTTTCTTTCTTTCTTTCTTTCTTTCTTTCTTTCTTTCTTTCTTTCTTTCCTTCCTTCCTTCCTTCCTTCCTTCCTTCCTTCCTTCCTTCCTTCCTTCCTTTCCTTTCCTTTCCTTTCCTTTCCTTTCCTTTCCTTTCCATGAAGGAGAAAACTTGGAAAATAGCCATAGTTGCATACAGGTCAAAAGAGGTTATTGCTATTATTCATTAGATGATAATAACTAAAGCACATTCATATGTAATTAGGAATAATATATTTGAAAGAAAAAAAAAACTGATGCCAAAGAAATGGGCTAGAATTTTATAAATAGATTCCTTGAGCAATCGATATTCAAAGGGCTTAGTTACAAATACTCCAAAGTTGAGGTCAATGAGCAATTGTTACTTGAATGGCATGACCTAGAGAAATTCATTCAACTTTATGTAGGATATGGGAGGAGCTGACAAAGATAGTTCAAAATAATGGAAAGATCCTGCTAATTTTGTATTTAATATGTTCAATTCTTTTTAACTTGGTCACTTAGGATTTCTCGGTAAAGATATTTCATAAATCACAAGAGTGTTAGCTAGCAATTTTGTGAGAGATCATGACTGAAGAAATAAACATTTTTGAACTTTGCATAATGAAAAATGGTAGAGCATGCCCTAATGGAGCTTGACTAAGCAGGCTTGCTAGCAATTTTGACAGATATCTTTCAGCTTCCTTTGGCAGTGATCAGTAAGTAGGGACTGTGTTTATTTGTTGGTTCAATTCTCAGTTTTTGACCTGAGATGGGCAGCGGCTGATTTTTGGTAAACTCTTGTCTTGCCTACAGAGGGGAGAACGATCCGCTGGTGATGTCAACCTCTCCCTCCTGATTTACCTACACTGACTTCTTTTATATGTCACCAGCTGACTCACAAGAGAGAACAAAATCTACTGTGATAGTGAGCAAAAGGCCAGGACAAGATGAGAAGTTCCTACTCTCAAATTGCATAATAAATCTTTGTGTCAATAATATGCCTCATTATGCTGAAAGGTTTTGGGTAATAATATCTCCCTCAAGTAAGTTCATGATTCAACAGCTTTCATCAATAAACACTGAAAGGTAGCAGTTGTATGACTTGTAAATATTGGAAATTTAGAAAACTTTTTCTACAGCATCAAGTTGTCCAAAATTAAGAGTCTGAGATTTATTTAAAATATTTTCTTCATTTTTGGAACAAAAGTTTGTCTTGGAGGCAGTCAGCATCTGTTCTGTTGTTGCCTAATACATGATTGACTTAATGAGAGGCTTTGTTGTGTGTGTGTGTGTGTGTGTGTGTGTGTGTGTGTGTGTGTGAGAGAGAGAGAGAGAGAGAGAGAGAGAGAGAGAAGTTCTTACATTAAATAAGCTATTTTTTTCATGGAGAAGTGTTGGCGTCAAAAGTCTTGAATATATAATTATATAATCTTGATATATATATATACACATATATATACACATACATATATACATATACACATACATATATACATATATATACATATATATACATATATATACATATATATATATATATATATATCTCCAAGATTATGTAGTATTTTAAATTCTGGATGATGCTATGGATAATAACATTAAGTAAAACCCAAATCACTCCAGAAAGTTTTTGTTTGCATTTATTTTTATTTTTTATTTTTTTGTAATGTATGTAAGCCAGACATAGATCTGCTACATATATACTGGTACTTGGCAGCATAGCAGAAGTGTTTTCAACCAGGATTTTGAGCTGAACAGTGACTTCGAGGAGAACTTTCAAGTAATAGTAGGCCAGGATCAGTTGAGTACTTTGAAGATAAAAAATGACTGCAGAACTAGTGTGCTTAGCAGACATTTTAAAAGCACGTGAACTACTTGATTTGCAAGACCATGGAGAATATGTTCAAATGTTTTCACTGCTGGCTTTGGCTTAAAAGTGAGGATTAATATTGGCAAGACTCAGGTTTTATTGAAATTGCTATAGTTTCCCTTCTTGCAAGACAAGGGTATGTTCAAGGAAGATGCTACGTTACCAGATAAAAAGATACTTAGGTAAATTTGGATATCAGATTAGAAGCAAATAAGTGTTTAATGTAAGCATGTCTATTTGTGCATATACATTCATTGTCCTCTCAAGTTTGATCCAGAATTAAGTACGGAAAAAAAATCAAGTACAAATTTTACAATAAAGAGATACTTCTCATTGTTTATTTTTACCTTCCAAATCAATAGTTTTTTCATATATGATCTTATAAGAGAAGAAAAATGTGATCGTAATTTCATAAATGCATAAATGCTTAATCTTTTCTGAACCTGATCATACACTCAATAATAAAATTCAAAACTTCATATAAAATTGTGTCTTACGCTAGAGTTTTATTTATATTACTTTAGCTTATATTAGTAGGTTCACTATCCAACATTGATAGTAATTTTCATGTTGAAAATAGCACGAATTAAAAGCAATTTGCTACCTTTTTTTACATCAAATCTGTAGAGCCAATCTTCATATAAATAAAATCCTATCAAGGCTTACACCAGTTATTTAAGATAAAGTTATTGTTTATATTTAGTTCTTAACATTTATAAAGAAGAAATTTTAAAAACTCCAAGAAGTGTAAGCAAAGAAAGTTCAAGAAACAACTTTGAAGAACTTCTATCACAGTTTGGTTAGAGAAGTAGATTGATGAAATTCAAGTAGCCAGAGAGAGGTAAAAAGAAACTAGAAGTGTATGTTGCCACTAAATCAGAAGAAAAAGGCCATGGGCTGTTCAGAATGCTGCTGAAAAGCCTAAAAATAAAACTGAAAATTGAGCATTGTGAAGATCATATTGGCAGTGTGAAGATCAATGGTAAATAGAGCAAGAAAAATGTTGAAAAACTTAAATGGACAGACTTCCAACTAAAGTGAATGGAATAAAGTATCATATGTCAATATTGCATTCCTCAATTTTTTCCATAGTTGCATTGTTAAGTAGTTATTTTCTAGGGTAGCTTTTTTATGCTCAGGTGATATTTTGTAAGTTTTTCTTAATGGTTGACGATAAACTATTCACTATGTAACAGTATAGTTCAGATTAATACCATAACATAAACATTTATACCACAACACGAACATGTTATATTTAGTAACATAAAAATCTTTGTTCCTATCTGACTCTATTCCTCTTTATGCTGTTATTGTCACAAATTGTATCTTTATACATTGTGTATCCATTAACACATGTTTCCAAATGTTTCTTCATGCAGTTTTGTTTTAAATAAGATTGGGGAAAAAAGAAGAGTTACAACAACAAAAAAATAGTGTGAAATTTTCATACTATGAAAATACAGTCACACTATTTTTTATTTTATTATTATTATTTTTTAACCTACGTAGCTGCCTTTACCAGTATTCCTATTTCATCATGTGGTTTCAAGTCACCTCCTGGTTTCTTTTTATCTCATTTAGCGCCTTTGTAGTGCAGACATGCTAGCAATAAAATGTATTGGTTTTTAAAAAAAATCTGAGAATGTCTAATGTCTCTTTCATTTTTGAAACATAGTTTTAAAAAATACAGAATTTATGTTTCACAGATTTGTCTTTTCTTTAAGCAGTTTGACTATGTCATCCATTGACTTTTGGATTCCATGATTTCTCATGAGAAATCCTCATGTAAGTCTTACTGTGAGTCCCTTGTGTGTGAGAAGTCATTTCTTTCTTGAGGCTTTCAGGATTCCATCATTGTTTTGGCTTTCATCAGTTTGAGTATGATGTATTTAGGCACATCTTTTTTTGAGATTTTTCTACTCGGAATTTGTTAAGCTGCTTGGATGTATCAATTGATGAAAGTCATTCACCCAGTTTTGAAGATTTTCTGCCATTATTTCTTCAAATCTTTTTCTGCTCCTTTCTCCCTCTGACCTCCTTTAGGGACCATGATTATATTATGCCTGTTAGTATGCTTGGTGTGTTCCACAGGTTCGTGCTGTCTGTTCATTTATCTTCTTTTTTTCTTTTCTCTATTTTTTTTCAGACTCGATAATCACAAATGACCTATCTTCAAATACAATGATTCTTTCGTCCACATGTTCACATCTCTTTTTAGCCCTTCTAGTGGATTTTTCATTTTAGTTGTATTTTCAATTCCACACTTTCTGTTTAGTTTCTCTTCATAATTTTTATCTATTTATATTTCATATTTGGAGAGAGAACATTTTAATGTTTTTTTTTTTAGTTCTTTAAATATATTAAAAATAAATGATTTAAAGTGTTTGTCTAAAGTGTTGTAAATCCAATGTCTGTGGTTCCTCAGTTTATTTAGGTAAGTACCTGGGCCATACTTTCTTGTTTCTTCTTGTGCCTCATATTTTTTTTTTCTTTTTTAATTCTGGATGTTTTGAATATTAGAATGTGGCTACCATGGAAATCAGATTTTCTGTCCTCTGCAGAATTTATTGTTGCTACTTTTATGTGTTTTATTTTTTTGATAGATTACCTTAATTTTTTTTAACTATGTATTCTTTCTCCCACTGAAGTCTTTTTCTGTTAGCTTATTGTCTAATGATTGGAAGCAGTTTTAGGTTTTTTTCTTTCTTTTTTTATTGCTTGGACCCAAAAAAATCTCTGTTCTGTGTTTAAGTTTGTAGAGGGGTTCTGTGAGTGTCAGAGCATATCTTTAACATTGGCCTCAATATTCACAACTGTAACTTAGTTTTTGCTTCCTGCTTCTGCAGTGTCTCAAGATGTGAGAGGTGAGGGATTTTTCAGGTTTTCCTAAGTGTGTAGACAGTCCTGGGCATGTGTGTATACTTCTAATTTCTCAGGAATATGACAAAGCTTCTCACAGCCCTTATTCCCCAAAGCATCTACAATCCAGCCTTTTCTTCCAAACTTTTTGGCTCGTTTATTATTTGGCCCAACTATTAACCACTGCCTCAGCAGTGGTGACTAGTAAAACATTTGTCTATAAACATTTTAAGCAAATATCCCTGGGTAGCAGCTCTAGCAAAAGACAAGTTACAGTCAGGTGAAATAAAGGCAAACCTTTTAAGTGGGTCCCCAAGGAAGCGACTAGACGCATCAGTTAAGAACAATTTATGAAGGACTTTCATTCCTTTTTCTTCCTGTACCGGTACTGGGAATATGGACTGTTATTTGCAAGGCTACCACTGAGCCGGGAGGCAGAGCATGGATCTGAAGTTAAAACACCACAAAGCTCACTGTTCCTAATGAAATTCAGGGGTGTGTGTGTGTGTGTGTGTGTGTGTGTGTGTGTGTGTGTGTGTGTGTTTAATATGAGTTGTAGCAAGCTTTTGATTAGTTTCCAGGTCTCTAGAGATGTTGGTTTTGACAGTTTTGCCCAATTTTTTCATTGCTTTATGCATGGGTAGCTTTTTTGGTATTTCTTACTTAAAAGTAGGGACATCTGACTTAATAGAGTGACTGACATCACTCTATTTTTGATGACATCACTCTGTTAGTACACTTGTAAATAAATGTTAATGATGAATATTGTTGAGAATTATTTTTCCTATCAACCTTTTATTTTTTTCCATAGGTAAGTAATCTTACTGAAATTACGCAGAACATCTTAACTATTCTTGATGAAAGCATTATTCTTATTTATGATCAAACCTTTAAATATTTGTCTACTTTCATGGTTTCTGGATTAAACTGACTTTTCTTCCTTTCCTTTCTTTTACCTTGGCTCAGTGTATTTTCGCACAAGTTTGGGAACAGAGACAGGTCTACCATAGTTAGGCTGTGAAAATTGTACTTGCAATAACCATTCAGAGATCTGACACTCTGGTGTTATGGCTGCCATGTACTGCATTTATATGGATGGTTCTATTCCAAGTAACTCTGAGCCCACTTTTGGGAAATTAGGTAAAATTGATGATGACAATATGCAAATTTACATACAGAGAAATAACACATTTTCTTTTTTTGTTAAGAAATCATTGTTAGAAACATTACGTGTCTAAGAGAACTCAATTTATGCTAGAATGTTTTTATTTTATGTTATAAAAAAGATTAAAGGAGGCTTTTTTTTTTTTAACCAATATTGTGTAGATTTCCAGGAAGAATGAATCATCCTATGTCTGATAGAGGCTACATATAATGGGTCATTGAACTTTTAATGAAATAGCCACAAATTATAAAACATATTTTAATGGTTATTTCCTGAAAATGATATCAGTTATTAAAAACATATATTGCTTTCTTCAGCATCATCATATTTATCATATTCATCATCATAAATTACTTATGTCAAAGGTGTGGTTTCAATCTGTATTCTTTTTATTCCCTTTGTTTTCCTAGAAACCTTTTGGCAGGACAGTCAAATCTATAGTTTGGTTATTATTTCAAATCCAGATTTTAAAATGCAAGCTACTTACTTAGAGTTGCATGACTAAAAAATATTGTAGAGATAAGATTAGAAATTTGTTCTCCAATATTTAGTCCACGATTCAGTTTAATATATCGCACTGGCATTCCTAAATCTGTACTACACTGTAAAGTAGTTCATGAAAACATCCATTCATGGACTGAATTACACACACACAAAAAAAGAATTACTTAGTGATTAGAACACGTACAAGTTTATAGAATGCATGGACTGTTCTTGGAAAAATGTGGACTTTTAAGAACTTATCTAATCTCATTTTGTTGCCAATATTTCCAACTGTGAAATGGATTTAACTGTTTCTAACTGTGAAACAAATTTCCCTGAGATCAGAATTTTTCCATTTATTTTTAATTGCTTTGAGATACTCTGACGAGATGCACTATAGAAAGAGATGTATTGTGCTTTCAAGAGATTGTATCACAGTTTCTTAAACACTGAAACCGCACAGCTTCCCACTGTGTGGGGGTGGGGGTTCGTCATGCATTTTGGTGATGATGACAGACGTTATGTTCAATAAAGATAGATGGAGATATTACAGTGTCTCCAGGAAATTATAAGAAGGACTAACATAAATTAAAATAAAAACACATCATTGTTCTTTCCGTACATTTTCTACTCAAATATTATTTAACATAGACTCGAGATTGTTGAGAGCATTTAAAGGAAAAAAAAAAAAGGAGATCTAATGAAAACATCAGTCTCTTTTATATTTTTAATGATAACATATATTTCCTGATTACGTTCAGAAAATTTAACTCAAAAATCAAAACTTGTGGAGAATAAAATGTTCAAAAGTGATTTATACAAGGAGCCTCATCAAGAAAGGGCTTGTTACAGTTTGTTTAGGTTGACACACTGCTATTCACGCACCTTTCTATGGAAGAGAAAAGTAGTAGAGTTAGCTATGTTGTCAGTGGGAAAAAGCCGTCAAGTTTTAACTCACTCTATAAAAAAAAAATAAATAAATAAATAAGAAAACTCAGAAATAAGCAAGCTGCCCTAGTGAAAAGAAATCTTATCGTATTTATTGCCTTAAAAGGACAGATAAGAGTAAAGGTCTATTTTCTCTGTTCACAGATAAGTGCACTTCTGATGATTCAAGAGTGAAAACTCTGAAGTTTGATAACAAAAACTACCATATACGGCAATTCCAGTAGGTTTCTGGGACTTGCTTTGCTGATAGAAAAAGTTGCTGGGATATCAGAGAGGTCTCTGATCCAGCACAAAACAATAACTGTTTGCTGCATTAGCAGAAAGCAGTAGTGGTGCCAGTGCAGAATGCTTAGGCTTGGAACCCAACTTGGCCTCCACTAGTTGTGTAACTTTTGACAGCCATTTTAATAGCATCTCTGCCTTAGTTTCCTCACTTGAAAATGAGAAAAGAACCTATTTCCTACTATTGTTATACAAATTAGATTAGTACATGTAAACTGTTTCGAATAGTGCCCATAAGTTAAGATAGTTGTCTGGAAGCCTATTGACAATTATAGCTTAAAATTGTATTTTACTTCTTTTATGTATGTGATTTATATTTCACCAAATTCCTCCATCTTGAATGTGTCTTCTATGCAGAAGTGTATTTTATATAAGAAGAACAGATGGCTGCCAGAAGCAATTCATGTCAAGGAAATCTGAAGGTCACCACTATCCAACATCTAACACCTCTCCTTTCAAAAGAAATACATTGGTTGGAGAAAAAGTTATTTTGTCATTTTACCAGTTCTTCAAATTCAACATTAGATATTAATTCCCTTTTTGTAAAAGCTTTTCCTTTCTGCTATAATGCTAGTATGTCAGGATGATACAATACGTTGAGTTATCAGTCAAGCATGCTTTAACGTAAGTGGATGTATCATCTCCTATCTATATAAATACCAGAATTAATTAATTAATTTCACTTAGAGAGATATTCTTCTTCCTTTCCATCTTTTCTTGGAGAAGGCAGTTAGTTCAAATATGTAAAGAGAAGGAAGAAGAATAAACTCTCTAGAGTTGTACTGTAATACATTAGTATCAATATATGGATAGATACAATAAATGTAGACTTAAATAAGTGTGTAAATGTGCATGCATGTCCGTGTATGCACACATAGACTCCCTCACTCCATTTCTTAAGGGGGCTTCAAACCAGAAATAATCTGATAATAATATGTCTACCTAATGGACAGATTTTGGTTCCTAAATAACATTTTCCTCTAAAAGGAACTAGGGCCTCTTGGAGAAATGGAGGATTCCAGGGCAGGAGCAAAAAGGTATAAAATGTTTCTGGAGAATCTTGTGCAAGAAAGCAAGGAGGTATGCCAGGAGGGAAGGCAGTATGTTGATAGGACACAGTAGCCCCCTGGAAGGGGCTCTTATTCGTCAAAATGGGAAATATAAAAATAAATAATGACAGCAATGGATTAAAATACTTTTAACAACATAGGACCCTACCTGTCTGTTCTTACTAGCTAATTTATTAAGTAAATTGAAGGATTGATGAAGAACAAAATATTTACATAGCTTCAAAATACCACTCCGCATGGTGCTTAATGATTACAATGGGGAGAGGAATAACTCTGCAGTGTAGTAAACTGGGCAACGTAACCCTAATAAAGTGATTAAAATGAATATAATCCTTAATGGAAACAATACAAAATTGCACACTACCTCATAGGATGCAATGAGAATAAAATATTTTTGCTTCTGTGTTCCTGCCATGGATGCCTAACCTAAATCTCATCATGAGAAAAGATCAAACAATCATATTGACTGAGATTCACAAAGTAATTGTCCTGTAGTATTTTTTAAAAAGTCAAGGTCATGAAATCAAGGAGATTCAAGAAATGCCCCTGATAATAAGGAGGCTAAAGAGAAAAGGTAATTATAGGTACGATTTGATACTGAGCTAAATCCCTTTGATATAAAGACATTATCAGGGCATTTGACAATATTTGAATGGGGTCTGAGGATTACATGGTAGTCATGCATCAAAACTTATTTCCTGTATTTGATGGCATTGCTGTGACCATGTAAAAGATTATCCTTGTTTGTAGGAAATAACAAATTATATAAGGAGATGAGGCGACATGATGGTAATTTGCTATTAAATAGTTTGAGATATTCCAAATTTATGAAGTTAGAGTGAAAGAGTAAGAAAAGGGTAAAATCATAATTTTTATGTGGTCCTTGTTGGGATAGCATGGAATAAGGGCAAAGGGATATCAAAAGTGAAAAGATGTGTCAGAAACACAAGTTATAAGCATTTTATAAATTTATATACAGTTGCCATCTTTTTATTTATTTAGTCCACATAACATGGACTACAGTGGTCTTGTAGATTGAGTACTTAATGTTAATAATCAATATGTATTACAATTTATAGATTATAACATTTTTTTCTAAATATTGTCTAATGTCATTCTCTCCACACAATTGAAAGGTTGATATTATTTTCCAAAGGTTTTAAAAATAGAGAAATTTCAGCTCAGAAAGACTGGGGAATGTGAAAAGATTAATGGCTGATCTGAACACTTTCTGAACATTTTTGTCTATGTGACTATTTAAATCATACTATATATAGTACGATGAGTCATGAGGAATTAAAAACTACTTCCTGATGTGATGAAAGACATTACTTTAGAAATATATCACTTTCCTGTGTCACATTACTGACGTACTTAAGATGAAGAAGTAATATTTACAGATTTGTGATCTGAAGTAAAACTCTTTTAATTTACATCCCAATGCTAATATTTTCTTGAACAATCTGGGACAATTAATTTTAAAATGTCTAAGACTCAGATTCCACACCTGTGAAAGGAAAATAATAATAGTATTCCATTCATAGGCTCATGGTAAAAATAATATAAGTTAGCACATTTAAAGACTTTAGCTCAAGGCAAGGCAAATGGTATATGCCAAGTTTATATGAATATTAGTATTATTATTAATATGGTAATTAAAACAGATATTATGTAATGATAATTGTTGGTATACTTCTACCTCTCACTGCTGAGACATGATCAAATGAGTTATTCCAAAGGAGAAACACTATGAGATAATAAGTAAAATTATATAAGGGGAAAGTTTGCTAAAGTAATGTGCATTTACCTTTGCATAAATGAGAACAGAATGATGTAACTAAAATTTAAAATTAATTTGTAATTTGGACTGTTTAAAATTTAATTGCTTAAACATTTATTATATTTCATGAACAGAAATAATCAAGAATTTGTAGTATATTCATATATGTTCAATAAAATTCTATAAATGCAGTCTTCCTAATTATCCTTGAGAATTGTCTCATAGTAAGACTTTGTAAAACAATTATTGTATCAATAATTTATCATACATTCAAAGATTCTCTAATGTTTTGACTGTAGAGTCATTGATGTGGTGACTGAAGAAACAATAAAAGCACACAAAATATTTTTCTCACCAAGAAGCTATGTTATGATTTGAACTCTTCTAGACAACACGGGCTCCATGTCTGAAATTAAGGTCAAAGCTTTCAGGCCTGGGATTTCTCATTTTCTTGGCAAATGTAACTTCCTTTCTGGGAAAATTACGGCCAGAAAGCCTCATAATAAAAGACTCTACTGGATTTCTGGACACTAAATAGCTCTTAGACAAAGAGCACTTTTACCAGTTAAATGTGAATAAATTGGAGACTTTCCTTTAGCATATAAAAGTTGTTACATTGAAAGGACTGGCAACCATGTGATACTGTTTTATAGAGTTTTGATTAGCAAAATGGTTGAGATATATATATGTGCATATGGAGGGTTATGTTGTCACCATTATGATAAACATTTTTCAAATATAATTATGGACCAACAAAGGCTTTGGGGACAGAAACATAAAAATAGGACCTAGTGAATCTCCTCATTCCTATAAAATAAAGGGGTAAGATAGAAATTCTTCATGCCTTTATGTCTAGTGCTTTGCATCTAGACTATCTTTTTTTTGTGTGTAAGTTTAAACATGTTTTATCAGACATAGCTAGAAACTAAGACCAGGTAAACTGGACTTTATCCCCACCCCAATACTTTGGAAATAATGTAAGTTTTTTAGTGTCCAAAACTCTTAGAAAGAAGACTCCTCATGTATTAATGAATATGTGTCACCAAACCTGGAGGGCGGAGCCCAGAAGAAAATTCCAACCCCCCCTCAGGCCTGACTGGCTGGGCACCCCTGAGAATCACTCTTCACACCTTTCTGTCTTCCATCCCAGACATCAACGAGAAGTGAGAGTTCTGCTGCAGTTGAGTTCAGAGTAGCCTGGCTGCTTATACCAACCAGAGGACGCGGAAATGCACTTGCCTGACCAACAGCTAAATGCCTCAAGACTCTTGCTCATTTTCTTAGTCTCAGCACAAATTTCAAGTCCCCTCTCTCCACTCAGGTCATCTTATATTCTCTTCTGGCATCTCCAGTTACTCTGTGCTTTCTTTTTCGTTGACCGAAATCCTTAGCATCCCTTTATTTCCACATGCCCTCTTAAACTCCTTACTAATGCAGCATGAAATCGCCTACTTCTCCAATCTTCCTTTTCTCAAAATGAAATCTAGCTTTGTACTAAGGACTTTGTTTTCCCCAGAAGAGGGGACTGCATCAAACATAGCTCAGATTTGCCATACAAAAATATCTCAGATTTTGGTGATGACTTCTTTGTCCTTCAGACACCCTTAACCCTACCCCGAGACCCCAGTTGAGCAATTGGAGTACTCTTTTCTTTAGAAAGAAAAGGAAAAAAAAAGAATCAAGCACAACTATCAATTTGGATGCATGTCATTTAATAGTGCTACAGTCTACTTAAAAAAAAATATTTTATCCACCAAGAATAAGATCTTTAAAGATCTACCAATAACATTAATTAAAGAACTTGAAACCTGGATCAGTCTCTTCACCTCAAAACTATAGACCTGATCTATAGGAATGACCAATCCAGTGCTCTGACGGGGATTATTATTTCCTCGATCGGTTGGTTCATCTTATCCACTCTGCATCTACTACCATGCCCACAGTCATAACCCCAAACTGCTAAATTTGTGGAAGTTTCAATAATTTCTGAACCTTTTGATGCTATCGTATTTTTTCAACCCGTCTGTTTCCTTTTTGGCTTGATGTTCTTCTCTCTGCAGTTTGAAATCCCTGGTGAATCCATGAACTATCATTTTACTGATATTCTCATTGTATTGTTATTAGTATCTCTCAAACAAAACCCTACTATAAATAAGCTAGAATTGCAGACTACTCAATATTTCTTCAGAGGATCAATGAAAGTGGTAGACTGATTTCATTATGATGCAGACCAATCTACCATATATAAGGTCCATCACTGTGTGCTTTTCAATAACTCTGCTTGTGCTTATTCAGCTCTTCTCAATTCCCTACAACTATTTCAATTATTTTACACTTTATTTAAAAACTTGATTTTCCAACTTGACGCTTATTCTAAGGTTATGACTACATTGCCAAAGTAAACAGAGAAAAAAATAAACTTTCAAATGGAAAATTGTTCAACATCCAGCCACTAAATCTGTAAATCTATTATGTATCTATAACCACCTCCCATTTGCAATATTCTCTTATTGAGAGAATGGTCCTCCTTTCTAATGCCGTCTCTCTGCCTGTGCTCTGTATGTAACATTTTTTTTTTTTATATTTTCAGATATGAAGCTTAACATGACCTCTCCCTCCTTTCTTTTCAACCTCTTCCTGTTTATTGGTACCATTCCAATAGTATTTTGTTTATTGTAACAGCTATATACAATGTCAGAGGGGTAGTAGATTGGGGGAGGGGGTTATCACTTTGTGAAGGGTGCAAATGTCTATTACATTGTTTTGTACACCTGAAACTAATAAAAAATAAAATAATCATAAATATCAACAAAAATCTATTGAATGCATATTAATTTTCTCAAAAACATTTTGTTGGTTACTATTTGCCCAAGAATAATCTGCATCATGAGGATACAGCAGTCAACACTCTTAGCAAAAATCTCTGCCTTCTTGAAAAAAAAAATAATTGTGTAGCAATTTAGAAAGTAGTATGTTCTACTATGGAAAAAAATAAGCTGGAAAAGAAGATAGCAAGTGAGAAAAGTGGAAGAATAATGCAATTTTTATAGCCATTGAGGAAATAAATATTTTTTTATCTATTATAACTTTTTTTTTCTTTTTTTATTTTCAGGTGTTCAAAACAATGTAATAGTTAGACATTTATCATTTATATCCCTCAAAAAGTGACAACACCCTGCTTCAATCTATTACCCTTCTGACATTGCACATAGCCGTTACATTTCACTGTCTCTATTCCTAATGCTGTACTCCACTTCTTGTAAATATATATATATATATACACACACACACACAATTATATATACATATATATATATATATATATATATATATATATATAAAAATATAGTTGACATTCATTATTATTCAGCTTCAGGTGTACAGCACAGTGATCAGGCATCTACACCATCCCTGAGGTGGTCTCCCTAATAAGACAAGTGTCCATCGGATACCCTACAAAATCTTTACAACATTACTGATTATATTCCCTAAACTGACTTTCTTATCCCTGTGGCAATCTTGTGGTTACCAATTGTGCTTTCTAATCCCCTCACCTTCTCCCTTATCCCCGTGCCCCCCATCTAGCAAACCTCAGTTTTTCCTGTTTCTGAGACTGTTTCTGATCAGTTCATTCATTTATTCTTTTCTTTAGATTCCACATATAAGTGAGATCATATGGTATATGTCTTTCTCTGTCTGACTTATTTCACTTAACATAATGTTCTCTAGGTCCATCCATGTTGTTGCAAATGGTAAGATTTCTTTCTTCTTTATGGCTGCATAATACTCCATTGTATAAATGTACCACAGTTTCTTAATCTAGTCATTTACTGTTGGGCATTTCAGTTTCCATGTCTTGGCTATTGTGTATAGTGCTGTAACAAACATAGGGGTGCATAAATTTTTTCAAATTAGAGTTTTGGATTTCTCTGGTTAGATACGTATGAGTGGAATTGCTGGGTCATAAGGTGGTTCCATTTTCAGTTTTTTGAGATACCTCCATACTGTTCTCCATAGTGGCTGCATCAATCTGCAATCCCACCAACAGTGCACAAGCATTCCCTTTCTCCACATCCGCGCCGGCACTTGTTGTTTGTTGATTTATTGATGATAGCCACTTTGACTGGGGTGAGGTTGTATCTCATTGTGGTTTCTATTTGCATTTCTCTAATGATTAGTGAGGTTGAGCATTTTTTCGTATGTCTGTTTGCCATCTGTTTTCTTTAGATAAATGTCTCTTCTTGTCCTCTGCCCATTTTTAAAATTGGGTTGTTTGTTTTTTTGGAGTTGAGTTGAGTGAGTTTTTTAAAATAAATTTTGGATATTAACCCCTTATCAGATATATCATTGGCAAATATCTTCTCCCATTCAGTAGGATCCCTTTTTGTTTTATTGATGGTTTCTTTTGCTGTGAAAAAAGTTTTTAGTTTGACGTAATCCCACATGTTTATTTTTTCTCTTACTCCCCTTGCCTGAGGGGATATATCAGTAAAAATCTTACCCCGGATAATGTCTGTAACCTTTTTTCCTATATTTTCTTCTAGGAGTTTTATGGTTTCAGATCTTACATTTAAGTCTTTAATCCATTTTGAATTTACTCTTGTATATGGTGTAAGGATGTGGTCCAGCTTCATTTTTTTGCATGTGTCTGTCCAGGTTTCCCAGCACCATTTATTGAATAGACTGTCTTTACCCATCATAAATTCTTGTTTCCATTGTGTAGATCAAATGACCATATAGGCATGGATTTATTTCTGGGCTCTCCATTCTGTTCCATTGATCTATGTATCTGTTTTTATGCCAGTACCATGCTGTTTTGATTACTGCAGGCTTATAGTATAATTTGATGTCAGGTATCATTATACCTCCCACTTTGTTCTTATTTCTCAAGATTGCCGAGGCTATCCGGGGTCTTTCATGGTTCAATATAAATTATAGGATTATATGTTCTATTTCTGTGAAAAATGACCTTTATAATTTGATAGGAATTGCGTTGAATCTGTATATTGCCTTAGACCAGGGGTGTCCAAACTGTGGCCCACGGGCCAACTACGGCCCATAATCCATTTTTTATTGGTCTGCAGCAAATTCCAAAAATATATTTCGTTTACTTAAATAAACCAGGTGAGGCAATACGTACTTCACCTCGAGTGAGTGGCCCGGCTGTTTGTGTATTTTACCGCACATGGCCCTTGGTGAAAAATGTTGAAAAAATTTTGGACACTTCTGCTTTAGACAGTATGGACATTTTAATGATGTTAATTATTCCTATCCATGAGAATGGTATGTGTTTCCATCTATTAGTATCCTCTTTAATTTCTCTCTTCAGTGTCTTATAATTTTCTGAGTACAGATCATTTACTTCTTTAGTTAAATTTATTCCTAGGTATTTTATAGTCTTTGAAGCAATTATAAATGGAATTGTTTTCTTAATTTCTCCTTCTGATATTTTATTATTGGCATATACAAATGCAACTGATTTCTGAATGTTAATTTTGTATCCTGCTACTTTACCAAATTCATTTATCAGTTCTAATAATTTTTTTAGTGGAGTCTTTAGGGTTCTCTATATACTGTATCATGTCATCTACATATAATGACAATTTTGCTTCCTCCTTACCAATTTGGATGCCTTTTATTTCTTTTTCTTGTCTTCTTGCTGAGGCTAGAACTGCCGGAACTATGTTGAATAGAAGTGGAGAACGCAGACAACTTTGCCTTGTTCCTGATCTTAAGGGGAATGGTTTTAGCTTTTCCCCGTTGAGGAGGATGTTAGCTGTGCGTTTATCATATATGGCCTTAAAATGTTGAGATATGGTCCCTCTAGTCCCACTTTCTTAAGAGTTTTTGTCATAAGTGGCTGCTGGAGTTTTGTCAAATGCTTTTTCTGCATCTATTGATATGATCATATGATTTTTATTTTTCATTTTGTTAATGTGGTGTATCACATTAACTCATTTGCAGATATTGAACCAACCTTGCATACTAGGAATGAATCCCACTTGATCATGATGTATGCTCTCTTTAATGTATAGCTGAATTTGGTTTGCTAATATTTTATTGAGGATTTTTACATCTATGTTCATTAGGGATATGGGCCTGTAGTTTTCTTTTCTTGTAATGTCTTTATCTGATTTTGGGATCAGGGTGATAGTGGCCTCTTAAAAAGTGTTTGGGAGCCTTCCTTCCTTCTGGATTTTTGGAATAGTTTGAGGAGAATTGGTGAAAATTCTTTTTTGAATGTTTTGTAAAATTCACCTGTAAAGCCATCTGGTCCAGGGATTTTGTGTGTTGGGAGATTGTTGATTACTAGTTCAATTTCCCTGGTGGTAATCAGTCTATTCAGATTTTCCGTTTCTTCTTGAGTTAGCTTTGGAAGATAGTATGCTTCTAGAAAATTATCCATTTCTTCCAGATTGTCTAATTTGTAGGCATATAGTTGCTCATGGTAATTTCTTAATTTTTTTTTTTTTTTTGATGAGTCTGGATAAACGTTTGTTGATTTTGTTTATCTTCTCTAAAAACCAGCTCTTGGATTCATTGATCTTTTGTATTGTTTTTTTGGTCTCTATTTCATTTATTTCCACTCTGATCTTTATTATCTCCTTCCTTGTGCTCCCTTAGGGCTTATTTTGCTGTTCTTTTTCAGATCCCTTAAGTGTAAGGATAAACTGTTGATTTGTGATTTTTCTTGTTTCTTAGGTAGGCCTGCATTGTTATGAATTTCCCACTTAGGACTGCTTTCGCTGTATCCCATAGATTTTGGGTCATCGTGTTTTCATTTCTGTTTGTCTCAAGATATCTTGATTTCTTCCTTGATCTCATGGTTGCCTCATTCATTATTTAGTAACATTCATTATTTAGTAAGCCTCCATGTATTTGTGTGTCTCCCAGTTTTTTCCCTGTAGTTGATTTCTAATTTTATAGCACTGTGGTCAGAGAAGACAATTGGTACGGTTTAAATTTTCTTGATTTTATCAAGACTTGTTTTGTGGCCTAACATGTGGTCTATCTTGGAAAATGTTCCATGTGTGCTTGAGAAGAACATGTATTCTGCAGCTTTGGGGTGAAATGCTCTGAAAATATCGATTAAATCCAACTGGTCCAATGTGTCATTTAAGGCCATTGTTCCCATATTGATTTTCTGTCTGGAAGACTTGTCCCTTGTTGTCAGAGGTATGTTTAAGTCCCCTACTATGATAGTGTTACTGTTGATCTCTGTCTTTATGTCAGTCAATATCTGTTTTATATATTTAGACACTCCTATGTTGGGTGCATAGATGTTTAGTAGGATTATGTCCTCTTGTCGGATTGATCCCTTTATTATTATATAGTGCCCATCTTTGTCTTTTAATATGTTCTTCATTTTAAAGTCTCTTTTGTCAGATATAAGTATTGCTATTTCAGCTTTTGTCTAATTTCCATTTGCACGAAGTATTTTACTCCAACCCTTCACTTTCAGCCTGTGTGTGTCTTTTGATCTGAGGTGAGTCTCTTCTATACAGCATATACAAGGGTCTTGCTTTCTTATCCACTCAGCCACCCTATCCAGTCTCTTGATTGGAACATTTAATCATTTACATTTCAAGTGATTATTGATGGGTACATTGTTATTATCATTTTTTATTTGTAGTTAGATTGTTTTCATCTTTCTTCTGCTTATAGAAGCCCTTTTAATATTTCCTGCAGTGCTGGCTTGGTGGTAATAAATTCCTTTAGCCTATTCTTTTCTGGTAAGATCTTTATCTCCTTCGATTTTAAATGATAGCCTTGCTGGGTAAAGCAATCTAGGTTGTAGGCCTTTGTTTTTCATCACTTTTAATACCTCCTGCCAGTACCTTCTGTCCTGCAAAGTTTCTGTATAAAAGTCATTTGATAGTCTTATAGGAATTCTCTTGTATGTAACCTACTGTCTTTCTCTTGCTGCTTTTAGGATTCTCTCTTTGTCTTTAACCTTTGCCATTTTAACTGTAATGTTTCTTGGTATGGACCTATTTGGGTTCATCCTGGTTGGAACTCTCGCACTTCTTGGGTTTGTATGTCGGTTTCCTTCACCAGGTTAGGTAAGTTTTCAGGCTTTATTACTTCAAATACGCTCTCAATCCCTTGTTCCCTCTCTTCACCTTCTGGTATTCCTATGATGAACATGTTGTTGCGCTTCATGTTATCCCAGAGGTCTCTTAAAACATTTTCATTGTTTTTTATTCTTTTTTCTTTTTGCTGTTCTGCTTGGGTGATCTCTGCTAACTTGTCTTCTAAGTCACTGATTCAATCCTCTGACTCATCTAACCTGCTGTTGATTCCTACAAGTGTGTTCTTTATTTCAGTTATTGTATTCTTTAATTCTAACTGGTTGTTCATTATAATTTCTCTATCCTTCTTTATGATGTCACTAAGCTCCTAAAATATTCTTATCATCAATGTTCTGAACTCTGTCTCTGATAAGTTGGTTACCTCTATTTCATTTGGTTCCAATTCTGGAGGTTTCTTCTGTTGTTGTATTTGGGACATGTTTCTTTGTTTCCCCATTCTGGCTGACTTTCTGTATTTGTTTCGATGTATTAGGTAGATGCCCTAGGTTCTTGGTTTTTGGTGGGTTATCTTATGTAGTATGTGTCCGTTATATTTGACTTGCATCACTTCCCTGTTTGCCTGTGCGTGTGCTCCAAAAGTGACCCTTGTGTTGTGTATATTGTCCTGTGAAAGTTGAGCTTTAATTGCTTTTGGCTTGTCAGTAGGTGGGATTGACTCCTAGGCTGACTAGTTGTGAGACTTGGCTCTGCCCACTGTGGATGTTCTGCTGCGTGAGGGTTGACCGCTTAAATGAGGCTTGGCCCCTATGGGCTCTTGTGACTGTAGAGAATTCCCTCTGGGTGTGCCACTTGTAGGTCAAACCCGGTAATACTCTGGTTTGGTCTGGCATTGGCCTCTGGGTGTGTTGAATCTTGTACTACTTGGGCTGGGCCCTGGTGTAGGGCAATTTCAGCACAAAGCAAATCACCAAGCACAGCAACAACAACAAAAAAAACCAAATACACTCACATGTAAAAACAACTGATAACGCACACTCAACACAGGCAAAAATATCAAAAATGCAAAAACAAAACAAAAAAAGCAGCACTAGTCTTAGCTTAAGCCCACCAAGTAATCTCAAGCTTGTCCTCTGCTATACCAAAGAGTCCTCTGACTCTTGTGCAGGCAGAGCTGGCCATCTGACACCCAGAGTGACCCTGGCACTGCTATTCTAGATGAGTTGGGCTATGGGGTCTGGATGGTAGTTTTTACGAAGTCAGTGCAATTTCTGCTCTTGCCTGCACATATGCTTACTGAGAGTAACACAACCAGCACTGTGCCCAGGTCTCCTGAGTCTTAGGGCACTTCTTCCATGTGGGGTGTGTGTGTGTGTGTGTGTGTGTGTGTGTGTAGGGCGCAAGATTTCTGAGCTGCTGAAAGCCCAGAGTTGCCTCTGCTACCTGCTGCTGACCCCTGGGTGTGTTTCTGCAGTTGTAATTGCCCTGCCTTAGGCAGGCCAGAAAAGGTGGGGGCTGGGGATGGAGGAGTCTTCCCTCTCCCAGGCCAGCAGTCTCACACCCTTCCCAGCCTCTTCCCTGGGTCAGAGCTGCCATTCGGGTCTTCCTAGATCCTGAGCTCTACGGCTCCTCTGTAATCTGACACTACTCCTCAGTTTGGGGGCCAGCTTGAGTCTCTGAAAGGGCAGGGGTAGGATTGGGAGAGTTGGGGGAGGAGCCCAGGTATGGGGTTTACATCCTTTGTGTGACCTAGGGCCTAGCTGGAGGTCTCAGCTGAGGTAACCGCCTCAAATGCTGGATATGCTGCTCTCTCGGCTGGAGAGATCAGGTGTGGGATGCAGGGAAAGAGCCCACCTCCTGGCTTTTGTGGTCTCTGTTCTGTTGTTGGACCCCCTGCGTCTCCACAGCCTGGGATGCAGGCTGCTTCTCCACTCTGCTCCCTTCCCTCTTCCCCTGCTTGGCCAGTTTACCCACCTTCAAGTGTTCCTCGTAAGAGTCTCTCAGCTGTTCTGTATGATGAGCAGAGTCCTTTGATGAGTTATAGATGTTCAATTTGTGGTAAGTTCCAGAGGAGAACTCAAGAAGACCACTTTGCTGCCGCCATTCCTATGATGTCACGAGGAAATAACTTTTGAGCAAAGAGTTAACAGGTGAGGAAATGACACAAGAAGATATCTTGGACAATAGATGGAACAGTAAGTACAGAACTCCTGGAAAGGAGTGCACTTGACAAGTTTCAGGATCAGTGATAATAAGTTTAAGTTAGTCAATGTAGCTAGAGAAGAAGAGGGTAGAAGGAGACATGTAGGAAATGAGTCAAAGAAGCAATGGGAGACAGGAAATTGTACACCATCACAAGGATGTTAGCTTTTGCTTTGAGTGAAATGGGGAATCATTGGAGATTTTGAGGAGGAGTGACATGAGCAAAATTTGTATAAAAAGGTCATTTAGGCTTCTGTGTAAAAAACAGAATGTTCAGTGGTAAATGTCATAGAACAATTATGACAGTAAAGCAATAATAATACAGATAATAGTACAAAAGATGACAAAGACTGAGACCAGTGATAGATAATGGTAAATCATTTGACTTCAGATATATAAGTGTGTCAAACGATTGGCTGATGAATATGAAATTTCTGTGGACATAATAAGTTACGGATGACTCTAAAATATGGAGTCTAAGTATTTCCAAGATAAATCATAATGAGAAGATTGCTACAAAAGAATATTTGATGGGTGAAATTAGTAGTTCACTTTTGAATATTTTGAGTTTAGTTACCAGGAGGAAATATTAGTTACCAGGAGGAAATATTCAGTAAACAATTGGAATAAATGGAAACATCTACATCTATCAATTGAGGGGAATATATATTAGAATTGCCAGTGTATACATGGCACTTAAAAGCAATTAGACTGAATTAGATCACTAAAGGAGTGAGTCTTAAAACAACAGTTTCAAACAATGAGCACTTGCTAACTAACTCCAAGGATGAAAATGAGGAAGCATCAACAACGACTGAAAAGGAGAGGATATTGAGGTAGGAAGGAAACTTAAAGAGAGTGTGGTTCTGGAAGCAAAGTGAAGAAAATGATTAAGGAGGAGAGCAGAGAGACTTTGCAAATGCCACTAAGGGGTTAGTATGATTGGGACTCACAACTGACCATTAGATGTAGCAGTATGGAGGTCCCATGACCGTGATGAAAGCGTGATGGTGGGCTGTTTGACGTATATTCTTCAAACCAGTGCAGTCGGTATTTCCCCATTTCATAATACTTTATTTTTAATAATCTGTTTTAATAAGAATTATCGTACTGTAATACAAATGTTAGCCCTATGGACAATTTTTTAAAAGATACAATGTGAACTTAATAGTCGAAAATGATTGGATATGCTGACCTTTGAAAATTGACCATACCAAATATATCCATACGTCTCTTTCTTACATTATATAGAGACAGCGACAGTTGCCTAGTGGATTTTATGTACTTGTCAACTCCAAGGATGGAGAATGATGAATTCTTTTCAATTTCAATTTCAATCAAGAAATGCTGATTCTTACCGCAATTATTAAATTCCAAAACTATCAGTAATGCTGCAGTTTGCTGTGCAGCTTAAAGGTACAGTAAGATTGATAAATGCAAACTTGTTTATGTTGTTTCATATTCCAGTTTATTACATTTCTAAAGCTTCCTTTAAAACAGCACAGTAAAAATCCTATAATAATGTTTTAGATGAATTTAATAAGCAGTGATTTTTTTTCAGACAGTGATTGCTTTTGGAAAAAAAAATGCCGACTGTGTTTTTACTTCAAAGCCACTTTTAAGAATGTTTTTGTTAGATGAGAAAATAATGTTTTCAAGAGGGGTTCGTTCTCACAAAATTACAACATATGTGGGCCCATATCTTTTTGTGTGGCATGATCATTGTCAACCAGGTCAGCAAAACTGACTTTACTAAGTACTCTCTACAAATAGATCCACACCACTGAGGGCACTCGCGTGTTCTTCCTATCTGGGTCCTTTGGATTGTGTCCATACCCGAAATGCTTATAATTTTATCTCCATCCTCCTCATTATTGTTTACATTCCTTCAAGTTGAATCATTTCAATATATCAAGACTAAATACAGAAAGCACTTAAGTAAGATAATGGCAATTTATGGTTTTAAAATTGAGTCTTATTTTATTATCATTGGCAAGGAATTGTCCCTTAGGTAAAATGAATCTAGATTTTGAAAGGTTTTTGTCAAGGTCAATATCTAGAAAAAATATGCATGATATTTAATACATTTATAAATGTTCTAAAATAAAAATCAGGGAAATCTAATGCTTCACAATCCATCCCAGAATCGGACTGAAATTATTCATTTGTATTTAATAACTAACTAGCCCAGGAGATAGTATTGTTTAGTTAGGTATTTAGAAGAAAATGTGGAACATGTACTTTTAATTATAACATGAATATAATTAGTAATAAAATAGATTAGGAGCATAAATTCATAATATTTTGCATAATTTTTCAATATGTAATAAAAATGAAATTACAGTAAATTTATAGTAAAATCATAATCACAATAAAAGCTAACATTTCAAGGCTTACTGTGTACATCTATTGTTCCCATTAATTTATAAGGGTTAAGCATTGAATTCTGAAAATATTATGATATGGGTATTAGTCATTCTCTTACAAATGAGAAAATAGAGACACAAAAAAGTAACTTTCTGAAGTCAAAGCTATTGAATATTGGAAGTAGGAGCTGAAATGAGACAGTTTTGCTCTAGAAAGAAACCTCTTAACCATAGGAAGAATGATGCTGAAAATTAATAATATGGATGGCACTGAAAAACTTACATAAGTAATTTCAAATTAAATAAATTAAAAGTTGAATTAATTAAAATTAGCAATCTGAATGGCACTGTGGGAAATGTTTGTTAATTTATTTAGTAGTATTATTTTTTACTTTCTTGACATATTATGACTAGATTAATCAGTCAAGTATGTTCTTGGATCCAGAAAAGGTCAAAGGTGTCTGTAAAGTTAATAAGACAAAGTAGGAAATGAGGGTCAACATCTGGATTGCAGCAGAAATATTCAACAAGAAGTAAAGCTGAAGAAGGGACAGAACAGAATCAAATTCCAAAGCCAAGATCAAGATCGCAATATAAAGGCTCAAATCCATAGCCTGAAAAATCTGTGATGGACAGGTAAATCACATTAAGGAATATTTATAGATTTTGAGTACTTCATTCAGCAGAAAGAAGAAGAAATGATTGTGAGGTTCACTATTTCCCAGTTAAGGAGTTTATTCTTAACCCAGATCTTAGGTAAAAGTCTCTCTCATTCTAGAATTTCTAATGGCCAGAGAGGGATTTAGGCAGACCGGAGGTACAGATTTCTTACAGGGTATGGTGCAAAAAGTGTATCCTAACAAAAGAGATGTCGTTCCATAGTTGATGGTGAAACGATGAGTCTGTAGTCAAAGGCACTAAGAGGTTTCCTGCAAATTTGAATATTTGAGTCTTAGGGCCATAGAGGAAATAGTCAAATTTCAACTCACTGATTCCCAGAAAGAGCCGTTGAAAGCTGAACCAGTTTCCACTGCCAACAAGGGAAGAAAAAAAGGTCAGTAAAATAGCTTTTATGAAAGAAGCCTATTTTATTAAAGAAACTTAAAGTCTTTGAAGTTCAGGGATATAATTTCCTCATGAGCACTTACAACTGTATATGAGCAAGAACTTGACTTATGCCCTGAGAATATGTGCAAAAGGCAAAAGTCTGCTCCCGTTTCACATTCTGGCCTCTGGGCTAAAGAGGGATAGGATGCAGAGCCCAGACTGAGGAAATGGGAAATCTTCTCAGGGATGGCCTGACACCCACAGATGCTCTGCAGATTTCCTGCTGTTTGTGCGCTAGCATTGTCTCCTCTGCCCCCCACGCCTCTGCATCCCCAGAAGGCTCTCCTGCTGACCCCAGGGTTCCTGAGGCCCCTGCCTGCCCACACTACCACTTACCTATTGTCAGCTATCCCCTTGAACTCCAGGGAATTGATTATGTTCTTAGAAACTACTTACTCTTTTTATTTTAATTGTTATTCCCCTTTTCCTGTACACATCTTTATTTTTTTTAAACTGGAAATTTCCCCTGAGTTAATGAATACATTAAAATGTTTTTCATTCTAAAGAATCTCTTCCATTAGCCATTAATCCACTTAATCTATTGTCCTCTACCCCCTTTTTATTTCTCATCTAAACTTCCTGTCCTTAGTTCTTCTCCCTCACTGATTTGTCAATACACTTAAATCCAATTTTCACCTGCCAAATTCAGTTGTACAAAAATCACTAATGTGCTCCTATTTTTCAAATTCAATGGTCATTTGATTCCTTATTTCAGTCAGTCTCTTTGTCAAATTTAAGACTGTTTATCACATCTCCTTGAAATGCTTTATTCTGTTTGGTTTTTTGAAACTGTGTGCTTTTGGTTGCTTCAGTCTTATTTTTGCATGTTTCAAACAACTTATTTATTTACTTAGCCCAGACTCTGTCAATAAAGTACTCTAAAATTATTTTTCAAGTTTATAATTTTTAAATTCAACTCCAACATCATGGCCATATTTTTCTGCTTAAAAGACGTGTAAAAATTTAGGACCGTTGCTTAAAGCTTTAAAATCCTGGGACAAATATTAAATAATCTCTTTATGAATGATTGTATATTATGTATTCTTCAGATTGAAATAAATTGCAGTAGTTTCACAACAGAAGTGTATGTTTAACTTTGATTGTTTTTCCTCTCAAACAAAAAGTATGTGACATGTCTCCATGAGAAGGTAAAAAGTAGAAATTACAAAGTAATATGGCTCAAATCATTGAGGATTGTTTTCTTCCTACATGTCTAGGAGTGTGGCCCCTTACTTTCATTAGATCCACAATCTGCGGATGAACAGAAAAATAACTATATATATATGTCACCTTTGTGTCACCTCTGTGTCACCTTTGGCAATATATATATTGATATAGCAGTGGGGGAGAATTCAGAACAGGAGGAGAACTTGCTACGTTTGGTATAATCGTTTTTAATCACTGCTGTAACCCAGTGCACAGATCTAGTGGTGTAAAACAATGCCCACTTGTCATCTCACAGTTTGCATGAGTTAGAAGTCTCAACATGGTGAAACTTAGCTGGTCCTCAGATAGACTCACAAGGTGGAAGGAAATCCAGGTGTCAGCAGGGCTGCATTTCTTTCTGGAGGCTAAGGAATTCCTTTCTGCTCTCAACATCATCCCAGTAATCAGCAGGATTTAATTCACTGATGCTGTAGGACCGACTTCCTTATTTCCTTTCTGGCTATCGGCGAGGAATCATTCCCAGGCTCTCAAGAAGGAGAGTGTTTCTTCATTATGTCCCCATTTCTCCATCTGCAAAGCCAACATTGGTACATTGATTCCTTCTTGTGTTTTAAATTCGTCAAGTTTCTTCTGACTCATTTCTTCTGCCTGCCTCTTCTGCTTTTACGGGCTCATGTGATTGTTTTGTACCTATTCACATAATCCAAGATTGTCTCCCAATTTTAAAGTGTGCTCATTAGTAACCTAAATTACACTTGCAAAGTTCCTCTGTGGTAATAACAAGATTGAGAGACAGAAATTTGAGAGGACAACATTAAAATTCTGCTCACCACATCTGGCCAAATTCCACTCTTCTGAGAGAAGTGATAGGAGGTAGTTGTCACTCTATATCTTTTCAGGGAAATGGAAATAATAAAGGCAGAAGAACTGCTGGGAACTCACGTATGCTTTTCTAGATTCATGTTTCCTGAACACAAGTTTATTTTGCCTAAATGTTTAATATAAAAAAGACTCAGTTTGTATAACATATGAATCTCCTCAAAACTTAAAATGCTTTCAAACAGTTTTATAGGAAATAGCCATAGAAAAGAGCTGGTTCACCTGTGTAATGATATGGCATTACAGAAGAACATGAATAATAAATGCATCCCTTAGCCTCCAAAAGCTACCTGTGTACAAATCAACATTTAAACTATATTCTGTGTCACCTTTGGCAAAAAGATGTGCATTTTCCTCCCCACATCCCTATATTTCATTAACTACTTAATCAATGTACGCCTCTGGCCTCTAGTACATACCTCCCTTGATATAGGATATTTTTAATCAGTTATTGGTGCTATTTTCTGGCCTTTGAGATCAGTGACCATATAGTCATCTTTTAATTATTCATTGTTGAAAAAGTGCATTGCTGAAAAAGTACTGCAGAGGATAAAAATGGTAGTAATATAGAGGCCTCAGTTTTCATTCGTGCCTTCTTTTTCTCATAACATAAATAAATGATCTCTGCATTAATGGTGAGTGTGAGGAAATGGATGGAAATATCTGAAATCTGGGTACCTTCACTAATGTACTTATAGATTTTTGCGGCATCAAAATCTGTTATCATGAAACTGTGATAATAATGGTGCCCAAGAAAAGATGAATATCAATCACTTCCACATCCAGCCCCGGCTAATAAATCCAGCTATTCTTTATTTCAGAAATTGTAAGATTGATAAAGAAGATGAAATATGATCAGAAATTTAATAATATGGGTGTGTATATGAAAGGTTTCCCCCCCCAATATCTGCTGATATATGGTGATTTCAAACAACTCCATGATGCTGCAGCCTGGAAGTTGCTGGTAAAATTGCAAAAACATCAGGCCACCAAAAAGAAGAAGGAAGAGAAATAGAAGAAATTTAAAAAAGAACAACAACATAAGGTGTTTATAAACCTTGTAAAGACTGAAGGACACATTTTTAACAACCTTCTCACCCTACCTCCTTTCAATACTTTGGTGTCTCCTTGCCAACCAGGGCCTACAACTTCTGTCTCCTACAATCACTATTTTATAAAAAATTGTCCTGTCCTAATCACTCTTTCCCATAGGTATCGATTTTCCTCTGGTTGATTCCTGTGTGAAGTAGACAAGAGGGTTGTAATAGGATGTATGAGGCTTTGAACAGGATTAGCATCTCACAGCTGCCAAGTGCAGGTTTGGGACAATTAGTCAAGGACTGACTTGGTTCGACTTAGGGTGGCCATGTTGGTTCCAGCTCCATTCCAGGCACTTAGCTGCTCAAAGCAGAGGTGAGAGTTGGGAACTTCCTGACCATGTGACCTGCAATTTCTATAAAGCAGTGAAGAGGCTTTGAGCCCAGAAGAAGTGGAATTACACAGACGTACTTTCCCTGGTGCCAGGGTAATGGGAATGGCTATAGGAGCTGCTATGGTTGGCTTTCACAAGAGGCTGTAGCCAGCAGTGAACTCAGTTAGAATGAGTTAAAAAAATGTTTGCTATATTTTATTTTTTGCAATTGGATTCTAATATATGCTATGTCTATTTGCATAATCCTCATGCTATACGTAATACATTCTCAAAAAGATGTATGAAATTGTGTTGATTTCAAACTAGAGAGAAATTTATCATAATATTTGCTCTTTCACCTCTCTAATTCTGCTAACAAATGCAGTCAGTAACTTGGATAATATTGGCACTGATATTTAGGATACAGAAAGAGTCATGAAATAACAGATATTTTAGATAACTGATTTAGAATCCCCAAAACATTTTGGCACATTGAAGTGACATATAGGGTCACTTCATATAGGGTGAAATTTAAAAGACTGAGAAGTCATTTGGAAACTTTAAGCTCTAGGCTGGGAGAGAGAGAGAGAGAGAGAGAGAGAGAGAGAGAGAGAGAGAGAGAGAGAGAGAGAGAGAGAGAGAGAGAGAGAGAGAGAGAGAAAGAGAGAGACAGAGACAGAGAGAGAGAGAGAGAGGGAAATATATAGAGAGAACATTAGATTATAGGTAATATTAAAATAAGGATGGGATGTAGAATAAACACTTAAAATCTTGAGCTATAGGAATTTTCCCGTTATGGCAATATTGCAATCACATTGCAGCAATGACTATTGACTTCTGAGGAAAGGAACTAGTATAATGAATATACTCAACACTTCTCACAAAAACTATCTTTGTAAAAGAAGTGTGACTGATATGTGAAGTATTTTTTTATCATTCAATTTAAAAGATCAGATGTCCATTGGCCAATATGTTTTTTTTTTTTAATGATATTATACTTTATTTTTAGAATAAATGAACTTTGAAACATACTAGAATTCTGGCAATGAAATTGTGATTCACTCATTACTTAATTCAGGTATACAGATTCCTTGTGGATATATAGTTACTTTCATTCATTCATTCATTCTTTCGACATTTATTAGGAATTTACTCTGAGTATGTGCTGTTCCAATCCCAGTGGATAGAAGGGTGATAAAAGAGGCAAGGTGTCTGTTCTTACTGAGCTAACATTCTAGTGGAGGAAGAAAAAAAAAAGTAAAATATTTATATAAACAAGATATTTTCAAATAGTGATTAGTGTCATAAAGGGAAAGATATATATATATATATATATATATATATATATATATAAACACACATATATATACACACACATACACATATACATATATATATATACATATATATATATACATATACACATACATACAAGTATAGAATAAAAGGTATTTACTCTGTGTGTTGGTAGAGTTAGCTAATTTAAATAGCTAAATTTCTAGTGAAGATATCATATCCTGAAGAGATGGATTTTGAGGACTTGGAGGAATGAAAGTTCTGGCAAAGAGAGTTATTAATAGAAAGGAGAACAAATGATACCAAGTTCTGAGATGAATGTTAGTTTAGTGTATTTAAGGGAAAATCAGAAGCCTTGTGGATGGAGCTTAGTGGATGATTCTGTTAGGAAATAAGGTCAGAAGAATCTGATCATGTAACACCTTGTAAGCTACGATTAGGAGTTTAGGTCTTCTTCCAAGTGAATCAGAAAGTGATTAGACAATTTCTAACTGGGGCATGCCTAAATTGAACTGTGAGTTAGATCACTCTGCATCGTAGAGAATGGATTGTAGAGAGCCAATAATGTCAAATAGCAAATCGGTAGACTGGGAGAAGAGAGTAGTTTAGATATGGTGGTGGCGATAGAAATGCAGTGAAATAAACAGGTATTTGTGGGAGCAGAAATGGCAAGGCTTTCTGAGATCAGTAGTGAGTGATAAAGAGAATAGTTAAATAAAAGTTAATGGAGAAGTCATGACTGGAATTTCATTGAAGGATAAATTTAACCACAAGACTTCTATGACCATGTTGCACAAGGAAATTAAAAATAATAATAATAATCTGATTGACTTTATTGTGACCTGTACAAATCGTGTCATAGGAAAGTCTAAGAGTCAATATTTGTTAAGTATATATATATACATATATATTTATACACTGTAAGAATAAAACTAGAAAATTATGAAATACATACCATTACCGTGGGATTCAGAAGGCAACGGTGGGGTAGACCTGTTAGCTCTCAAGTTTCTTGAGTTACTGACTCATCCATTGTGAGACTGAGGTTAGCAATACAACGTTCTAGTGCATTTTTCTGCTCCTGTGTAAAAATCAGACATTTGTGGTTTACTTCGCTCATTGCTACATCTTAACTGTATATTAGTTAATAAAATCTAACAAACATAAAATAATCACCATTTCTCTTCAGATTGGTGGCATTTAGAGAATCTAATCTTGTAATCCTCACATTTTATCATATCATCTGAAATGACATAAATTGATAGTAACTAAATTCTTATTTAGTTATATAGTTTTTGTATGTAACACTATTTTTAAGTATATTTCCTTGGATTTTTTCCTTTTTGTAACTTCTTTAAAGAGTATTTGCTTGTTATCCGTTTAAGAATATGAGTTAAGGATTAAATATGTTTTCATTTAACAAAGCACTTCGCTTCAAAGTTACTAAGCTATTCATATTTAAAAATAATTCTTCCACTGCAGTAGTTCCACCATGAATTTCTTAATTCACTAGGTTTTTTTGTTTTGTTTTGTTTTGTTTTTAATCCACAAAGTCACTTCACAAGCTTTCGAGTTGAAAACCTGCCATTGGGTCTTTCTTATAGCAGCTCCTTAACCCTGAAAGCTTTCCTGTTAGGAGATGGCAATAATGCATAAGTGGGCCGTGCTCTATTGTTGTCTTTCATTGTTCATTGATCCATTGAATATGCTTCACTTCCCTTGTCGGGTAATTGTTCCCTTAAGTTTTTTTCAAAGCTAAGCTCATAACTCTACTTATCTGAAACCTGGAAGTTGTCCATATTCTCTTGTGCCTTTTATCACCATCTGTTTTCACTGAAAGACCACTTCCCAACAATAGTTGGATAGCAGTCTCTCAGGACAAGGGTGATATCTTGATAGCAACAGATAATAGAATTGGAAACTTCTCTGACCCGAATTCCGAAAACAACTACTTCAGGTAGAGGAGACATGCATAGTAAGTTTGCACTTCTTTGCTGAAGGCGACACTCCGTCTTTGCTCATCAAGTAGCGACTCTACATATGGTCACAAATCCAGCCGCATCATTAGCTCGCTACATTGTAGAACAAGTGAACTTACTGGATAGCAGTCTCACATAGTTTTTGAAGTAATCTGACCACCAAATGACAGCAATCTTATCCAATCTATTATAATTTCTGATGACATTGGGACCAACTTTACCAAATAAGAAATATAAGAGAAAATGGAAAACTAATTTGATCGAGTTTTTAAGAGCACACAAAATTGTACACATCCAAGAAATGTAGACTGCCTGTTTTATCACAAAGTTCATAGAACATTTATACAGAGGTAAAGAAAATATATGCAAAAAATGTATTACTAAGATATTGAAATATGTCTTTCTATATAATTTAATTACCTTTTATTTAAATTTATTTTGGGGGGATATTTGTACTTGATAATGATCTTAGTAGCAGTCGTGCGTGGCTAGGCTGTATTAAAGCTGTTTTACCTTGGTGACACAATTCAAGCTAATGTGCCAAACAAAATGTAGCCTAATTAGTACAAATGAAGGAGAGGAGGCAATTAGTCAAGAGGGAACAATGAACAAAGGGAACCAGTTATGTGATCCCAGACAATCCTGAAAACTTCCAGCCAGGAAGCAGACAGCTAGACATACTCACCTATTTTTCAAAACACACCTGGGAAAATGAGTGTTCTAATTAATCCCCAGCTCGATATCTATCTCTCTATCTATCTGGTGTGTATATATATATATATATACATATATATATATATATTCAGGATTATGAGCTTGGGTTGATATTTTTGTTAGTAATTGGTATGATTAATAAGCCACACAAATTTTAGTAGAAATATACTATGCATGTTATCACCATTTTCATTAAATAACAGATATAGAAACACTACAGTGTTCAATGGGTTATTAGTATAAATTAAGAATGCAAATGCCTAACACAACAGAAAACTAGTATTTACCATATTGTGATCTATATTTAAAGAAAACAGAACAAAAAATATTTAGTTTAACTCATCTCACATTTCTTGAAAAAAATCTCTGATACTAGCTCTTCATAACAGAACGCATTTCAATGATATATTCATTATATTTGAATAAAGCATCTCCTGCTTGTCTTTTTATTCAGTTAATGACTTTGGAATTCTTCAGCTGTGACCTAGAGGAATATTTAGGGGTAAGAGTAGAGAATGAGAAAGGTGGAAATATTACTTTGTTTTCCTCTATCCGATATGCAAATCATGACTATATGTGTATGGGAAATCAAGGGATATTAAAGAGCTGAGGAACCAGGACCTAACAGACACTGAGAATCTCCAGTGCCTCTTGTTGTCATATGACGTCTGACAATTAAGTTCATGAACTCATCCTAGAAAAAGTGCTACACACTTCATTGCTGAATATCACTACAGTCACCTTCGAAGTACTCCCCTTGGGAAGCTATGCACCCATGCCAGTGCCTAGTCCACCCTTCAAAGCAATTTTGGAGCTCTTTCTGGAATGGCCATCAGAGCTGTTTTCGTATTACCCTTGATGTCCTGAATGTCATCAAAGTGTCTTCCTTTCAATATTTCCTCTATCTTTGGATAAAGAAAGAAGTCACTGGGGGCCAGATCAGGTGAGTAGGGAGGGTGTTCCAATACAGTTATTTGTTTACTGGCTAAAAACTCCCTCACAGACAGTGCCATGTGAGCTAGTGCATTGTCATGATGCAAGAGCCATGAATCGTTGGCGAAAAGTTCAGGTTGTCTCACTTTTTCACGCAGCCTTGTCAGCACTTCCAAATAGTAAACTTGGTTAACTGTCTAGTGGGTACAAATTCATAATGAATAATCCCTGTGATATCAAAGAAAAGGTTAGCAACATCGTTGAAACAAGTTAGCGAACTTAATCATCGGCCCTCATAGTATTAGGGGGAAGGTGGAATGGATGAGAGACTTCACAGCACATTTGAGGTGTGTAAAATCTGAGATGGGGCCATTCAGTCTGGCTCCGAGTAGGGTGTCCTCTGACTCCTGCAGCATGTTGCATGCCAGGCGGTCACTGCATCTCTAAGACTTTGCTACTAGTGAGCCCTGCCTCCTGTTTGGTATCACCAGACATTAAAAAGGTCAAGGCCACTCGGGTTTGAGTCAATTCTGAAAACTCATGTTGGTAGACAATCCTTTCAGTTGACAATTTATTTATTGTTGACTGAAATGTGTGGGAGTCCTCATAAGAAACTCACATGCTTTTATTATATTAGAAAATGATTGCAAGGCTGTTGTTTTTCATCATTTCTCTTTTTACACAAGTGGAAGACAATGGTCATGAGAAAGATAATATAATGGTGATAATAATAGTGACACTAACTACCAGGGGAGTGAAGCTACTCATTTAATCGATCAATTAGAAACAAACTGGACGTATTTGGCCCAGACCTTTTCCTCTCTTGGAACCCAGTCATGTCCACTGAGATAGGTTCTTGCCCAATTCATGTCATTGGTCTTTGTGGATAAGTAGTACCAAGGAAAGCATACATGCTAGGTGGATATATCTGCCTTTCTGGGAAGCAGATGTTCCATTTGGGTTAGCCTTTATTAATAATATAAGTGACAGTTCATTTCCGTATACCAGTCTTAAAACCCATTTTCTTTATGAGAATTTAGGCAGGAAAGAGGTATGCTATTTTTGAGGGTCCTTGAAGACCGCCGTATTTGGTGCATTGTCCTGACACATTTTGATATGAGTGGACATTAGGACCACAAGTTAGGCACATGGAGAAGCTTTAAGTAAGTCCAGGCTATGTGGCATTTGTGTCTGAAATTCCATGTGTGGGCAAGAAGTTTTTGCATGGGTTATTGGTAGAAGCTAATCTTTAAAAATCTCAGATTCTACAGACGTGCAGTAGACTTTTAACTGCTGTGGACTCAGCTCAGTTGAGACGGTGACTATAAACCCCTAGTGGCCTTCTTTTCATTTGAAAGGCTCCTTCTAGGAAGGGAAGACTGCAGAGGCTACCAGGAAATGATAGCTGGGCTACGGTGACTAAACAAAGGTGCATAGGTCATAGCAATATTGAGGCTCAAGGAAGATTTTCAGGTTTTTAGCAGAATCATGCAGCCCAGAAGAGATTGGCCGGTGTGAATGTGTGCTGGCTATGAAGGTAACCTTAGCAGATAGTGTCTACAATTTCCAGCCACACATCCCTCAGCAAAAGCACAAGCCTTTAGCAGGAGCAGATGATCCAAACGGTCTGGCTGTGGAAGTATGACATGAACTCCATACATGGATTTGGACAGCAAGAGCCTCCGAGGGTATGTGGGAGCCTCAGAGTTCAGTTTCAGCTTTTCCTAGCAGATATAGCTGAACGATGTTTTGATTATACACAAAAATTAACTTCTCATATATATAAGACTTTTTAGCTCTTGGGGATGTAGCAGTACCAATGCTCCTCTACTTACTATGGGGCCCTGTCCCGATAAGTCCATCGTAAATTGAAAATATTGTCAGTTGAAAATGCATCTAATACACCTAACCTACCAAGTATCACAGCTCAGCCTAGCCTGCGTTAAACGTGCTCAGAATAAAATACCCAACAGCTCCGGCAACACTGTTCACTGTAGAGTATCAGGAGGAGGGTATCGCACCGCATGTCGCTAGCCCAAGAAGCATCAACATTCGGGATTCTAAGATCAGTTTCTATTGAATGCATATCATTTTTGCACCATCATAAAGTTGAAAAATCATTAAGTGGAACCATCATTTAAGTCTGGGGGGTCTGTATTGGTTGCTATTAAACTACAAGCCAGGTGAGTCCCTGCTGGACTACAGAGCACAGGATTCAGCTTTCCCTTGTCATTGCCAAGGCTGGGTGGGAGGCACTAGGTGAGTTGCTCAAAATCCTACTCTGTATTCAGGGCCAAGGAGAGAATTCTGAAGGGACTAACTTTCAATTCCTGTGGTTTTTTCAAGGCTCCGGATTGGAAAAAAAGTGCAATTACTGCCCTCATCAGGGCATTTACATTCTGAGTTGTTCCAACCCTAGGAGTCAGCCTTGTAACGTTCTCCAAAATTTTTGAGTTATTTTACATTTGCTTCAATAAAATATTTTCCATCATTTAAACCTGGGTAAGATTCCCAGCGTCTTTTCTAACCAACATTCCACAGTGGAAAACTTTTATCGTGTAACTGTTACTTATCCAGACCATCTGACCCTTCCCTGAATGTATGCCTTAGAATAAAACTTTTACATACAAATATTCAGGCATACAAAATTCTTCCTTCCGATAAATTGAAATACAAGAGAAAAATAATTTTACATTGCCAAATGTGGAGCTAAAGTACATTACTAATTGTTTACAACATTACTAGAGAATCACATATATGTGGGTTATCATCAGGAATGTGAAATTGTAGATGGACAATAAATTGAAACAATTGAAACCAAGTTAAACCCAAATATTTCCTTTTGATTGTTGTCAATGGATAAATATGAGTTGATAGGAGTCATTCCTATAATTATATATAAATTTCTAAATTGGATCAAGCCGGAGTATGAATACATTTCCTAAATTCAGTCTCAACTAATGTGCTATTTAAGTCCTGGCATACTATATACATATTTTAAAATATACTGAAATGTTTTGATAAAGAGGTAGTAAAATCAAATCCTAACATATTAGTGATCTATTTGCCAATTTAATACAGAAACAAAGAAATGCTTCCATATGAAGAAAGATTTACTCAAATGTAGATATTTATAACATATTACATGTATTGTAATATATTACTCAGAGAAATTGTATTTTGAAATTTTAAATAATGTATATTTGGAGGTCTAGTAAAGCACATTTGCTATTGTAAAGTACTTTTTGTATCCATTTTCAAAGAAGTTAACATTTAACCAATGCTGCTTAATTTTTATTGGTAGAGAAGTAAATCTTCTTTTGATAGCATGCCTGAAAATAAAGACTGTTTACAGCTATTACTATAGTCTTGGTTCTCAGATTAATTGTTGCTGGTAAGTTTATCTTATTTATGTATGTGTGTGTGTGTGTGTTTGTTTTTGTTTGTTTGTTTTTTAACCAGTACTGGTAAATGCTGGCTATTTGTCTAAGTGTACTGCTGTTTTGCAAGCACAAACAATTAATTATTCCCAACCCCAAACACTTTACTGTCACTACAAAAATACACAGCACTTTCTACTTTCATTGCTTATATTTAAGCCACATTTTTTTAACATTCCTTTTTACACTGTAAAAAGTGAAAATGAGTGCCAAGTGAAAATAACATTATAGCACCTTTCTATATTCTACTTCATCGTGCCATGGTATCACATTCTCACATGATGGAAAACAACTCTAATTAAATGGGTCCTTTCTTTATCAAATTGACGGGAAAAGACCATTATCATAACTGTTTCAAGTGTCTCCTTTAAATATTCAGTTAAATCAAGACAGAAAAGATGTGATCTGTATATTACAAATTTTCTCTTCAGTTAGATAACACAATGAAGTGGTGAGTAAATCTTTCCTCCTGGAAAAGCATGCATTGTAATTTTATCAAGGCATACTTATGTCCATTTATATTTACACTTTTATTGGACTTGCCTTGTGATATCACTTCTTAACTACAGAAGCTACTACATGGTTACACAGAGGATGAACAGCAGTCATACAGAAGTATGACATTTTGCCAAATGACCATGGAAAACACATGTACTCCAAATTTAGATTTTTAAAAATTCCACACATAAAAGACGGAAATGGCTGGAATCAGTCATTGATGTGCTTTCATAATTATCACAAAATACAGAAATTTCAAAGTTTAGTTAGATATTAACTAATTTACATAAACTACTATGATTAAGTGCTCTAAAAACCCAGGGTGTTCCCATATTCTTGGTATATGCCCTAAAAGTTTCATGTTGAATGCCACAAATAAGGAAATGTTGAATACGGGTCTATAAAGTTTATGAAACAGCAGTTTCGCATAGGGGAGAAAATGCCAACAGTTACATGTAAAAAATCCAAATTTCTGTCCACGGGGACAATGTATGTAAAAAATTACCTACATGTTAATTGTACATCGCTGGATATCTGACATTTACTGATTAAAAAAAAAAAAAAAAGCTTCTACTTATCTATAGTGTCTGCATTTTTGCACATAGTCCCTAATTTTAAATATAATCCCCAATGCTAGAAAAGTCACTGAAATACATGTGACCAGTGACATGTGCATTGTAGTGGAAGCAGATGACAGAGGTTATAAAAGTACCAGTCCCCCCACCCCCAACCTACCCTCCATATCCCGGTGCTATGTGTGTGAAGTTGGATCAGAGATATCAGGAAGGATGAGAGCACCTTAGAAATATTATAAAAGTAAAATATATATATATATATATATATATTTGGACGTAGTATATACCAGACCCTAGAATATTATTTTGGTGTCTGACTGAGTTGCCATTACTGTCCTATGTTTCTGTCTTCTTTGGATAACATTATAAAAGGAAAGAGAGCAGTGTTTACAAGGAAAAAATACCTATGCCAATCTCTACTATTTGAAGCAAAAACATCTTAACATCTGAGTTCCCATTTGCTAGAGGAAGAACAGAAAAAAATTAATTTTATTAATAGTTCCTACCCAATAAAGGGGCTTTATGTGCAGGAACAGAACTGGTAGGCTCCTGTCAGAAAAAGTGCCGTATGTGTCAAAGCAACTGGGAGGCCCCAGTGAATGGCTCCAATGCAAAACCTGACTTTATGTAATACATCTTGTATTAATGATAATAAAAGTGAGAAACAGTTGTGTGCATTTCTAACACTGAAACATATGTGTGTTTCCAACACTGAAACTATTCTAAAGGTCAAAAGTCATTTGGAGGAAAAACATATAGGTCAGATCGTCAAAGAAGACTGCCCTAGATGCTTCAAAGAAAGGTCATAGAAAGATATACTATATGCATATTCAAAGAGACAAAAGAAAATGACAGTCAAATACAATATGTAAATTTATATTGGAGCCTGGCCTGGGAGGAGGGGCAATTATTTAGGAAATTAAAATACAGACTCATTATTACATGAGATAACTGAGTTACAATTTAAATGTTATATTTTAGGGGTTGTGATTGTATTGCTGTTATGTAAGGGGATGTTGTATTTCTTAGGGGATGTGAACTCAAGCATTTAGCGGTGAAGAGTCATGATGTCCTGAGTTTACTTTCAATGAGTCTTGGTAAGTGAAAGCCCATTCTTCTGGGCCCATGGAAAGCCTCCAGTTCTGCCAGCATCACGATGGCCACTGAGAGAGGCTGGCTGATGTCGGCTGCTTGAGTCATTTTAACTACGGGTTTATTGCTTCTTTCACGGTAGAGGCATCCTGGTCGGCATTAACGTGTGATGTGCAAGTCTTCACACTTCTTCCCTCTCCTGTATCATAATTTTTCCTTTAACCCAGACCTTCTTGTCCATGATCTGCTTTGTTTCTTCCATAATCTCGTGTCCATAAGTAAGTATAATTGCGTTTAGAGGCACGTGGATTTCTGCTGCAAATGACATGAATGCTAGGGTCCTGTGTGACGGTCCTACCAGTAGGTCTTACCACAATTTCTACAAGGTTATCGTTTTTCCATCACTGATACCTCGAATGCTAAAGGGTCTGCTGAGTCACAAGGCCTCAGAGACAGAACTGCTGTAACCACGGTCTAGATATAATTCAGAGCCCATTTCTCTTCTGGGCTGCACTCAAATTTGGCAGCATTTCATGTCACCTGATATATTCTTCAGAACAGTAATTCCAGGTTTGGAATACACTGTATTCACTTTCTTAGGACATCTCTGTTACCACTGTCGTAGGTTTAACTCTCTAGAAAGCAGACTCAATAGAGATGAAGTTTGGTGTACTATGTATTTACTAAGCGTCCTTTCTTGGAATCACTACCTGTGGAAGAGAGGACAGAAGCAGGTTGAGCGAAGGGAGAAGTCAAACTGCAATGGGAGTCCAGTGGCTGCAATGCCAAATCCACAGAGAGTTACAGAACTAGAATTGTCCTTCACAATTTTTTTCCAATTTGAAATGAAATGGTCAAGAACTGATCCGTGGTTGAATACAGGCCACCCCAGGAGGAAGCATGATTTCGAAAAAGGTGACTCTTCAGCTGAGAAAATTTCCAAAGGGAAGTTGAAGACTTTTTGCCACCAGCACTCCTAGCAGATAGAGCAATAAATCTCCCATTGAAGGGACATCTTGATTGGTGGCGCATCACAGAATCTAATACAGATTAATTGATAGCCTACGTATTTAACCACTGTCAAATTAAAGTAGAAATGGGAAAGAAGGGGATGTTGCATCATTAAAATCTTGCATAATTTTAAAGGAGATTTAAAAAACTCTTTGTCAGCATAACCCTGATGGTGTATGAAATGAATATTGGTATGATCTCCGATTTCTGGTGGGACGGGAAGGAAGAACAATCAGAGCTGGAACTCTGGATAGAAAGATCACTCTGCCATTTTGTACATATTGTCTTAAGCAACTGCCTTAAACTTGTCTGATAATCATTTTCCTTCTGTGTAAAAAAAAAACAAACAAAGAAGTATCTCTACATAGGTTTTTTTGAATGTACCACTTGCCTCAGAAAATGTCTAGATTATAGATGGTACAGTACTTTTAACTTTAATACCTTTTAAAACAAATTACAAATATTTTAACTTAGTATATTAAAGGCTATTTTAATAGAAAGTTTATATACCATAATAATTAACTATGTAGAGGTTTCTTACTTTCAAAAATACATACTATAATTATACAAATTATACCACTTGGTGTATAGAACCCCCCCCAAAAAAAGAATATAATAAACACACAAAGATTAAAATGATAATATCAGCATGTACAAACACTAGCAGAAATCTTGCCATAATTTTCTCATTATGTGGAAAGTGTATATTAAAAATTAAATACTTCTCACAGATTTCAAGTATTCCCATATACTCCTAGTTCACTCTGCATTTCCTCTAGATAAATTGATTTTAATTATTTATTTTAATAGTTATCTTTATGCCAGACTTTATGCTAAATTTCATGCTAGACATCTTGTGTTGATATTGTAATCACCAGAGTTTTGTGCCTGGTGTATAGTGGTTTAATAGATTAATGTTGAATGAGCAAATGAATAAATAAATGAATAAGATAATTTAGTAAAAATCAGTCATTATGATATTATAAGATGCAAAAGAAACCTTAATAACGATATCCTGACAAATAAGAAACACAGATAACAGTGATCCAAGAAGACAATGTCAGTGACAAGCAAATCATTATTTGGTTACTGGCTATTTTCCCTACCACACTGTAAGATCAGTAGGGCCAGGAAAGAATATGATTTTGTACAACTTTTTGTCCTCACACTTTCTCTGTGTCTGGCAACTTATTGGTACTCTATAAATATTTTCAAATGAGTTATTGAATGAGTAAGCTAAGTGAGGAACTACGATTGGTAAGCTGAGTGAGGAAATAAGACTAATGTGCAAGAATGCAAGCATAGAAATGGAATAGTTAACTGCAATGACTAGCTATTGCCAGAGGAGGGAAGCAAAGGGTAACAGAGCAGTTGGCTGGTGGAGCAAAAGGTACCCCTCAGAAAGCCTTCGAAAAAGGATAATTACCGCAGTGGCAAAATGTGGTCAATAATTAGAAGAATGGTTTCTGTGGCAAAGACTATGTAAGAGTCAAGAGGAAAGTTACTCCCAAAAGCCAAGTCAAGCCATTAGTCAAGACCAAAGGGTACTATGTAAAACTGGAAGAATAAAGCTAGAATATGACACTCTGAGAAAAAGCCATACATCAGGGTATGAAACAAGGAATGACAAGGCTTCAGAAATGTAGTCAGGTGGAAAATCTTTTCTGACAGTTCTCATGTTGCTCTGTGTGTCCTTAAATCTCTTGGTTTGGTTTGGGGACTTAAGTCTCTGCTACTGAAGGTGACAGGAGCCCAGACCTCACAAGGGGTTATTGCTAACATCGAGTATATAGTGTGAGGTTTTAAACTTGTCAAATATTATGGAAAACAAGAGATAAGGAGCAACCCTTGATTTCAAATTCAAGAAATTACGCTTAGAGGGGGGAGTTGGTGAGTGTTAGCCATCAAAAATCAACGATGAAGTTTTAAGCCAGACATCTGGGAAGATGACAGTTTCAACTTACAGTGTTTATCTCTTCTAATTGTTCTCACATGGAATAAATGGTGCTCAACATCTTGTCCAGGTTCACTGACAAGTGTGAACAAGGAAATTTATAGAAGCTTTGTTTCCGTACATACTTTTCCCATAAACTTGGTTACATTTCACAATTTAAATAAATGGTATTCTGAATTTATTTTTCCAGTTTTTAGTCCAGATCTCTTTATTTCTGCAATTTTGATATAAACTTCAAAATGCAATGTAAACTTACTGTAAATTCATTCAGCACAAAACAAGATTTATTCATGAATTAGGAAAATGACACAGACGTATGTTGCCGGCTCCTTCTCAATTCAAGGAGTTATATTCAGTGAAAGACCATAGCCAATCTTTTTGCCTGATATTGCATCCCATTTCCCTAATTCTTCCAAACCAAAACAAATACAGATTAAACCTTTAGTTAATCACTGTGGATTCTGATTTTAACTTTGCTAAATTCAAAATTCCTGATTTAGAATCCCAGCTCAGTTATTGATTACTGTGACTCTGGATAAGTCATGTTTTCTCTTTTTGCCTAAGTTTCATTATCTTTAAATTGAATATTTAGACTAAGTCAGAAGTTCTTAAATTGGAGCTTCGGTAAGAAAGATTAAAATGAGGGATGAATTTGGGCAGAAGTTATTTTGACCTTTCCTCTGTTATCCACTCCATTGTGAGTGTGTTGGTCCAGTCTCATAAAGGGAAAATAAAGGCTTGTGCTGCCTGTAGCATATTGTGCAAAAACAAAATTGGTTCAGATGTGTCCCTATGATAATATGTGGAAGTCCCAACTCCCATTACCTCTGAATGTGAATTTATTTGGAACCATTGCAAATATAATTAGTTAGGATAAGTTTATACTAGAGTAGGGTGGGATCTAATCCAATGTGTCCTTATAAGAAGAAGGAGGAGGAAAAGGAGGAGGAGGAGGAAGAGGGAGGGAAGGACAAGGAGAGAAGGGGGAAGGAGGAGGAGAAAAAAATGCTATGTGAATACAGAGACACACAGGGAGAATATCATGTGACTATAGAGGGGGAGACTCGAGTGATGGAGCTGCAAGCCAAGGATGCCAAGGATTAATTAATTGCCACCATTAGAAGCTAGGAAGACGCAAGAAGAGATTCTACTCAGAATCTCAGAGGGAGCATGGGCCCACTGATACCTTGATTTTAGACTTCTACCTCCAGAGCTTAGAGAGAATACAATTCTGTTGTTTTAAGCCACACAGTTCAGGGTACTTGTAACAGCAGCCTTAAGAAACTAATATAAGCAAGGACAATATTAACTTATTTCTGCAAATACAATAACATTATTACCTTATTTACACAAAGGTGAAGATGCTGAGGAAAACAAGAGTTAAAGAACACATGTTGGTTGCAGAGTCAACAAACCAAGCAAAAGAGAAGAGGTCCTCACTAGAAATAGGAACTATTATGTTTTCTAGGAAGGATGTGAATTGGTAGGGCACTTTTCCAAGAAGCTTTAATTAAGACAAAAAAATTAGTGACCTTGAATTTAGACTAATAGAAATTATATAATTTGTAGTGACAATATTGAATAAAAAGGAACTGAGATTTGTGGAACAACATCAAATTTATCAATATGTATGTAATGTGAGTCCCAGAAGAAAGAAAAAACGATAAAGATGTACTATTTGATGAAATAATGGCCAAATGTCCAAATTTTAATGGTAGATATTTATATATTCAAGCAGCTTAAAACAAACAAACAAACAAAACCAACCAACCAACCAAACAAAAAAAAAAACAGGTGAAAGACACACACACACACACACACACACACACACAGAGAATTACACTTAAACGCATAATAGTCAATGAAACTAGAAGGCAGTGGAATGATACATATTAAAATGCAAAAGTAATAAAAAACAAACAGATCAACCAACAACTTTATAGCCAGGAACACTATCCTTCAAAAATAAATGAAAAATAATGCCATTCGCAGATGAGGAAATTCCCAGTGAGGAAAATTGTTGCTAGCAGACCTGCCTTATAAGAAATACTGCAGGGTGTCTTTCAGACCGAAGGAACTAAATTAGAGTTTAACTCTGATCCACAGCGGGGAAAAAGCATCATTTTAGGTATATATTTTTTAAAAATGTATATATATAGATAACATCTCTTAAAATGTGTACATTTTTTGGCAGCCCCAATATATATGTGTGTGTATATATTTATATATATATATATCCTCTCATTATCACCCTTTTGAAATCAATAATATTGTCTAAAGCATTAACAGAGTATTTTATGTTTTTACATTGTAATATATGTTAAATATTTATAATATACATACACACACACACACACACACAGTATCTATAACTTACCAGAAATGCTAATCTGTATCCCCAGAAGCAACAGTTCAAGAAATAACTCAAATATAGTAAGAAAAACCAATAGATAAATCAGAATTGTACATAAAACCCAAACTGAATGACCACATCTATAAATTCAGATATAATTTATAATGCACATTTAAAAACATTATGTAGATTGAGAAAGTACAGATTGTACAAAAGCATTCAGAATATGCTTCATGTTTATGATTAAGCACAGAGTGGGTAGTGATGATTCTTTTCAGAACAAATAAAGAACTTTAGTAAGACAAGGGAGCCAGAAGTGGTTTATCCTTTCACTGGGGTAGAGTTCCAAAAGACTCTAGGCCTAATTTGGTCTACAAATAATTGAAGATTTCCTCCATAAGGGCATTATACAAATACACTCTACTTTGATCATCACTCAGAACTCTAACAATATAATTAGCATTGATTATAAAATAATAATTAAACAATCCCCCAAATGGAAAATTGCATGAAGAAACTACTGACTAATGAGGATTTGAAATGCACCGGACAAAGTTGGTTGCTTCGGGGTCAAAGTTATGTATATATAATGCACAGGGATCAGGCAAGAGCTTATTTGTTCATGAACTTAGGAAAGAATGTAAGTTCGATCAGGGTAGCTTTCTGTTCTTAATAATTTTATTCATGAGACATTTTGAGCAAAGGGATATTCTAGAGTTTGATGCCTCATTAGGTAATCTCCAACTTAAAACTCATGTCTGACGCATGAAAAGTGGAGACAATTTAAACAACTGCCTCGAGGGGCCACTCCCACCACTGACGTAATAGACATAGTAGTAAATAAAATACATGAAAAATCTGGATTGTTTTCATGGTCATTGTCCAGATAACTAATAGGAATCTACTTTTGGCATATCCAGAATTTGTGCCATAATGTTAATGGTCTATAAAAATGCTACATTGCTGAGGATCTGAATTTTATAACAAGGAGGAAGAGACAAATCATTAAGAATAAAGACATGGGAGGTTGGAAGGATCATGCTGTAAAATTAAAATCTTTTCTTATTGGAGTAGTTGTAGGAGATAATGATGTTAGTAATGTAGCTATCGAGAAAGATTAAAAAATGTGATTTGGGTGAGTCACTCCTGTATTTAGGAAACTGTAGAACTTTGAGATCAGTTCATCAGAAGGGTCATCGATTTCCATGTCAGAGGTGATGGTGTTAGTTATACATGGAGAAGTACCTTCCTATTTCTGTATTCAGAACAAAACCAGACGTGTTTGCACAGACAAATACACGCAAATACATCTCCATGACTTAAAGCTCATTTGAATTTTGAAGGAAAAAACATAATCATAAAACATAATTTAGTTCAATCTATGTAATAGATAAAGATAGATTTAGAACTTACTACAGGTTTGTATTCAGTTAAATGATTGAAGTGTGAAATGGAAGTGCGTTAAGCACTATGTTAGGAATGATGTCATTAAAAATAATGAAATATATTGGTTTTGGGTCTCAAATAAGAAACTCATAGAAATGAGTTTGATTGATTTACGCAAATAAACCAGTTTGCTCTGGGTAGTAAACTCAACAAGCCTGAATCAGTGAGGAATTCCTAAATCTGTAGCAACAAATTAATGTCAGCAAAAATGTTGGTGGACAATGAGCAGGAAGGGCATAGCACACAGCTGCAACAGCATACAATTCTGATGGTGGAGGCTCAGAGAGCCCGTCATTTCCCTCTTTTTCTGTGCATGTTTGAATAGGTTAATAGCATTGCCACGACATAAATACTGGCTGGGGAAGTTAATGTTGTTTTCTAGTCTTCTATACTTAGATTTTTGTTGAAAGATTTGTTCTTTGCTCACAGATATTATTTCTAATAGCCAGTTCTCTAACTTTTCTAGCTGTCTTTTGACTAGTTTGCTTTTCCTCTGCAGTCATAGGGCATAGCGGTAGCTACTCACATCCAAAGGAAACATTTCACTTTTGTTTCTGATTTCTTGTCTATTTATAAAAGCCTAAATCCCTGATCTCTTATTTTGACTTTCTTCATTAAAAATGAATCCCTATCTCCTAACCTAATTTATTAAGGGGTCAACATCATTGCCATTCTCATCTCAACCTGTCATGTTTCCTTATTCATGATCATGTTTTATTATGTTTACACCCCCCAGAATAGATAGTTGATCTCTTTAAAACTTTTGTCTTCCACAGATTAATCCAAGTTCTTAGGAGAATTATTTTCACCCAATTGTTCAGCTATCTAAATCAAGAGAGGAGTTAGTTGAGAAAGAGATTACACTTCCTTGTTATTCTGGAGTGTAAATCAATATCTTCTTTTCCTACGTGTATCTGCTATAAAGTGTTATGTCCCTTTTTTCTCCACTGCAGGTGGTACATGTCAGTTCCCTTAAGTTAGTATGACTATGGATCTTTACATAAATATAACATTATTTTAGATTAGTAAGCCTATCTAGAACCAAGATATCCACAGCAGCCATCAAAATCAAGGCATTTTACAAGCAGGGAAATTTTATTTTGGGTTAAAAAAATTTATAGAACATTTTTTCTTTATTTTATATATAAATTTATATAGTTAATCTCATAAAAGGATTTGGGTTATTGTTGTAGGCATTAAACTATTGTTACTGCAGCTATTCATATACATAAGAATATTGAATGTGATAAATGGTGCTTTTTGCTACCTATATAGCACTACGCATGAATAAATATATATTTTACTTTAAGAAATGCATTATATGATTTCCCCCCATTTTTTGAAGTAGATAAGACAGAATATAAATGGCAAAAAACTGTGTAAATAAAATGCACTATTATGAAAATTTGAGAAATACAGCTAAATCAGCAGTCTGGATATTCTTTTATCAGTACAAATAAAACAGATTCAAAAGTTGTAGGCTAAAACTTAAGTATCATGAGAAATGGGATACTATTATATATACAATATTCTGTTAAGAAATACTTCTTCCTTTTTCTGCTTTTGAGAGCTGGGCGACAGCTGAACTGTCCTCCAAATGTGATTGTTTGAATATAATTGTGTAGTTACATTGGATTTATACTTAAGATTGTTCTAGTCTGTTAATGATAATAATAGTAATAATAAAAAGCTTAGATTTATTTTTGGCATCTATTATCAAAAGGTATAAATATTTTCTCATAAAATGCACTACACTACATTATAATATTTCATAACACTTTATTGACTATAAGTGTTTAAGAAATTGTACTATATTATCCCATATTCACTTAAAAGATTATATAATTTGTTCAAAGTAATTTTTAAGTGATTGTGAGACAAACTAACAAACAAACAAACAAACTGCCCTCTTTGATATCCCTATCTTTGACTTTGGGGGAGATATAGAAATATATCCAGATTGGAAAAGAGAATAGAGATAAAGTGTGCGTGTGTGTGTCTGTGTGTCTGTGTGTGCGTATTCTTATAGTTACAAGTGACTTCCACCAGGTGGCAGATTTTCAAAGCCATCTTTATAATGTTTTGACTCAACCAGAAAAGTGTGTAAAAAACCTTATAAATGATTTATTTTATTCAATAATTTCTGTAAAGTGTAGTCAAAATTATTAAATTAACTCTTATTTCTGTAATGTGTGGTATGGTGCTCAACTCAAAAATTAAAAAATAAACATGTCTTTTGGCAACTTATTTTTTCCCTCAACTTCTGCTTCAGTAGAATTTAGTTACATTTTTATTATCACATTTAAAACAGTGATATAATAATTTAGCCTAATAACAGAAGGGGATTTATTTTCTAATATATCTATAAAGCAAGCACAAATACTTTTGAAAGTCTACTGTACAGTACATTGAATGTAACAAAATTCTGTTGAAAACATCAACAACTTTTATTATTCATTAACTTAGTACAAATCAGTTGCATTTTCTAAATTGTAAACAAAATTCTTAAAAAAAATCTTGTCCCCTGTGTCATTTTTCTGGCCACACTGCAGTATCCTTTAGTACTCCAGAGACAACTATTTTTATAATTTTTATGGTAATTATTACTATGAATTTCCTTATAGTTTTCCACAAAAATCTATTCTTAAGTAATATATTTCTAAATGTTACATTATTTTTTATTTTAATATCAATAATCTTCTAAGTCTTTTTATTTCTCCATATTGAGTTCCTGAGTTTCATCCATGCTAATACTATACATACATGGCTGCAGTTCATTTGTTTACATTAAGATAGAACACTATGTGAGTATCCATTTTACTTTTCAAGGACACTAACATTGTTCTAGTTCCTGGGCTAATACAAACCACTTTCTGAGAACATCCTAATATGAGTCCCTTGATGCACAAATGTTTGAGTTATAGGATATATTTAGTTTAAATAGATAATAACAAATTATTTCCCCAGGTAGTTGTACAAATTTATGCACAATTAGCAGTTACCAGAGTTTGTTTCCCATCTTAACAAATACATGTTATAATCAGACTTATAATTGTTGTTGACCTAATGGTTTTAATTTTGTACTGGTTGCTAATAAGATCTAGATCCTTTAAAAATATTTGTAAACATTTCTAGTGGATTATTTGTCTTTATTTAATTTACATATACTTGTGATATTAATACTTATATTAATTATATGCATTTAAAATTTCTTTCTCCAGTGTTTGCCTTTTCCCCCTCTTTTTTTCTGAATATGACAATAAGCATTATCCAGAAAGCAGCTGGAGGGAAACATATGTTAGATTACCTAGTAATGAGCTGGTTGGAACCGTGGGCCCTGCCTTCAGCCAAGCCAGAGAGTCCATAATCATCCTTGCACCAGTTTGAAGGCTCCCACGTCTGAGGCAGTGGATTCACTAGATGCCAATAGAGTTTATGAACTAAACTGACTCCTGGCATTTCTTTGTCTTTTCCAATATGGCCACTCAACCCAAAGTATAGCTGAAAACTGAACAAACCTTTTTTTCTTAATTGTTCGTTCCCTTTTCTCTAAGATTTTATATATATATATATATATATATATATATATATATATATATATATATATATTCTCTAAGGTTATATATATATATATATATATGACTTTTTCTCCTGCCCCCTTGCTAATCCTTCCTCCTTCTAGTCTCCTTTTTAGACTTAGTTCACCTCTCAGATGAACCTTGCTGTTTCTCAGGTTTAATGGCAGCCTTCCTCTTTTTTCTCCGTCTTCCTTCTCCTTGTACTTGATGTCACTCGAGTCTGTGACTCTATGACTGCCTCCACATGTATGAACCACAGGTCTGTTACTTTCAATCCAAACTCTACATCCCGCTATCCAACTTCTTATGTGAAACATCTTCCTAAATATTTTACAAGACCTTAAAATCTCTGGTAGCCTTCTCCAGACCTTGTCTTTTACTATATTCTGATGGAGTTGAGTCATTTAAATCAGAAAGCTAGGATTTATTCCATACACAGTTGTCTATCTTCCATATATTGAGTCTTTCTTCTTGATGCCCTGTCATCCTACTCCTCTAAGTCTCTAAATATCTTTCATTAGCTGTCTTTTCCATTTCAATCATCTCAATACTAAACCAGATTACCATCTTGTCTTACATCACACCTGTGATCTGATGAGAGCCCCGTGGAGGCACACATACTCATTTCTGCCTCAGTCAAATTCAGTCTCCACACTGCAAACAGAATGATGTTCACAAAGCTGAAATCTGTTTATGTCACACTTGAATTTTCATATTACACGGATATTGCTTCGCAATGACCTGAAGGAAAAGATAAAACCTCCTTAGCATGACTCCCTTCTTTGCTTTCCAGCATTCTGTCACACTAGTTCTCCTCTTCACTCTAATTTGCTCCAGTTTATTTTACCGAACATGCACCATGCAACAAGAGGTATTTACAGATACTTTTGCTCTTGTTTGGGATTTGCTTTGTAATATCCTTGCCCACTGTACACATTAGGATTTTTGCCTAGTACATCAGTAATTATTCTCTATCACTTTTCTCAGTTTTATTATATCTAGTAAAATAGAATCTTAAGATTGCCAACCTTCATAAGAGGTGACCTTTGCATTATCCCAAATTCAGGGGATAATGAATACATAATACTACTGCTTGAAATTTCAGATTTAAAATGCAGAAAATAATTAATTCACAGTAGTTGTTACATGTAAAATGACTATTGTAGTAACACACAACCACTTTAATAAATATGACTAGCTGAAAGGTCATCTTTGCATATTATATCTGCACAGCAAGCTATTTAAACATGAAAATTACTATATGTCATACATTTTATTCATGGATTTTCTCTCAGAGTGCACAATCTTTGTAATGGCCAAATATGTTTAGATTTGAAAATACAGGACAATATGGGTGTTATGAACTAAATGTTTGTGTCCCCTCAAAATTCATATGTTGAAAATCTAACAAAATATGTTGGGTTTAGGAGACGGAGCCTTTGGAAGGTAATTAGGGACCCTTATGAATAGGATTGGTTCCTGATAAGAGGGAGCCCCGGGTGATCTCTCATCCTCTTTCTGCCATGTGAAGATACAGTAACAAAACAGCAGTTTGTTACCCAGAAGGCTCTCACCAGAACCCAACTGCGCTGCCACCCTGATCTTGGACTTCCAGCTTCCAGAACTGTGAGAAATAAATTTCAGTTATTTATAAGCCACTGAGTCTATGGTAGATAGCCGCCTGCACTGACTAAAACAACGGAAGACCTAAAGATAAAAGTGATGCATGTGTATATTGACCTGATGATTGAAATTTTGAGAATAAAATAAATCTGTGTTGGAAAGAAATCTTGAATGGAAAGATTAAAATACCATTCGAAATGACTTAAGATTTTCAGTAATAATTTCAATATTTTTAAATTGTAGTTCACCTAAAATATTTTTAATTTCTGTAGGGTAAAGTGCCTGACAATTTGCTTTTTTGATTGTCATGTAAGTGCCCGACATTAAGCTTTAGATGATCTGACGCAAGGCACCCACTTAGAAGACATCCATCTGGAATAAACACATTGCCAGTTATGCATCTAGACAAAGAAAGAGTCAGGCTGTCCCAACCAGGAAGTCCCCCTTTTAGAAAGCACAGAGTGACATAAATAACTGACCACTTGCTTTTCCCTTCCCACATTTTAATTCATACCCTCATGTTTTAAATTCAGTAATAAAAAGTGAACCACAAAACCCCCTACCCAACCCTTGCCCCCACAAAGGCAGAACCCTAGGTCTGGGCTTCCTCTTCTCTCTCTCTAGCTGTCCAAGACCTGTGAGACCTCGGGCATGCCCCTGTGTGCTCTGCAACCTGTGAGAAATAAAGCTTGTTTTTTTTTCAAAATTTTCCAACTGTTGTTGCTAAGGGGCCTCTTGCAGTCATAGTAAGAACCAGTCCGGCTCTAGCATTCATTCGCTCTGGCAGGAACATGTCTGGGGAGGATCTAGAGGACTCCCATAAGCCACAGGTAGTACAGGCCTAGGGGAGTGTCCTCAGGCATTTTTAGCTGATAGCATTACTATCCATAAGCTGCGACCAACACAAAATGATTTCTCTTGGTGTAATAGTGTTAGTCAATTATTTAGAATGCATGTGTACTGTTGAAATGATTTACAATATTTTAAGAGTTGCCGTTCATGTTTACAGATTGGAAGGAACAAATTAAACTTTTTGTGATTGCAGATGACATGGTTATCTGTGTAGAAAAATCCCAAAGAATTAACAATAGCAATGGCAACAATGATTATAGCAAGATTGCAGGACACAAGATTCACACACCAAAAGTGAATTTCTTTCCCGTATACCAGTGACGAACAAATGGAATTTGAAGTTAGAAATACAATATTACATTAGCACCTCAAAAATGAATTACTTAAATAAACACACACACACACACACACACACACACACACACACACGAGCTAAATGAAAATAAAAACTATAAAGTTTTGATGAGAGAAATAAAAAAGATACTCTAAATAAATGGCGAAGTATTGTAGATATATAAAGGAAAAGACTCATTGTCAAGGTGTCATGTCTTCTCATAATAATGTACAGAATTAGTGAAATCACAGTAAAAACCACTATATAGTAGATATGAACAAACATTCTGGGTTAAATGGAAAGATGAGAAACCCAGGGTTGCTGGCACAATATCGAAGGAAATGAACAAAATCAGAGGACTGACACAACTTGACTTCAAAATATAACTATAAAGCTACAGTAAACAAGATAGTGTAGTATTGATGAAAGAAAAAACACAAAGATCAATGAAACAAATAGTTCAGAAATAGATCTACATGAAGTTCTCTCAACACTGTCAATGATTTCTGCGATTTTATGTGAAACAACATATGACAAAATCAATTTTACCATAGGTTAATTGATATAAACAATTATATTCCTATGGCATATTTCTGGTCATAAAAACACCACCACACTTCTAACTAAAGACCTAAAACACTCTGATAATAAACATTGAAATAAATGTGAGCTATACATACATATAGGAAAGATGAATACAAACAAGTAAGAGAATTCCTTTCCAACCCACTTACTCCAGTTCAGGGTCGAGGGTGGCCAGAGCCTACATGAGAGTTCAGGGTCCTTCCATCGAAGGGCCACTCACACCCACACTCACTCACTCAGACCGGGACGATGTAGACAGGCCAGTTCACCAATGTGCACGTCTTTGGGATGTGGGGGAAACCGGTGTATCCTGAGAAAACCCGTGTAGACACCGGGAGAGTGTGAGAACTCCACACCGACAGTGGCCCTGGCAGGGGATAATTTTTTTATTAACATTATAAGGAAACAACGTTGAATGAAACCATGTTATTTGAGGGCCCACTGTACCTATAGTCAAATGATCTCTGACAAAGTGGGCAAGAAAATTCAATGGAGAATGCATAGACTTTTGAACAAATGGTGCTTGAGCAACTGGACATTCACATGCAAAAAAAAATGAGTATAGACACAAAGCTTAGAGTTTTTATAAAAGTTAACTCAAAATAGATCATAGAATGAAATTTAAAATCCCAAAATTTAAGACTCCTAGTAGGCATATGGATATCTATATGACTTCAATATTGGTAATGACTTTCTTGATACAACATCTAAAATGGCATGATCAATGATACAGATGGAAGAATCTGAAGAAATTAATTGATAAAAGCACAAGTGTCTACAATATTTATTTTGAAAACTTCATTGCGTCTTAAAAAATCTCAATTTTTGTGGCAACTTTTTTGATTGTGTTCTATTTTAATTGCATCAGTTAGTGGTTTTTACATTTTAAAATCACAATTGTTTTTATATTTAGCATTCTATGTCTTCAATTTATGCTGATGACTTGTTTTTCTCCTTCTTATGTATTATTTTGGGGAGACATATTGGAATATGTGGATATAAGTACCTACTATTTTCTTTAGCTACCAAAAATGTGCTTTTATAATAATTTCAAAAGAATTTAATGATTTTAAATAAATGCCAGGCAACTAAAATGTTGTCTGAATATTGTTTTTGGTTTTAAAAATAAAACAGTTGAAAGAAGTATAAATAGAAAGTCAATTTTCAATAAATTAACTTTTTTCTGGAGATAATAAAAAATAAATATTGGATAGTTAAGTACAATAAAAATCAACACTTTGTATTAAACTCAGAGTTAAAAGAATGTTATAAAATTTTCAGAAAAAAAGGTATATAAACTGACACATTAAAATGTATTGTTCAGAATCCTCAGAAATAAGTTCTGGAGAGAAGAATACAGTTTTTAGGGATATAGGAAAATAGCCAGGATATTATATTATAATGGTATAATATTATAGTACCATAGTATTATAATAATCTAATATGTAGTATTCTAGTGTAATACAATATTACAGTATTACAGTGATATGAAAATATCAAGAATATGCCAACATTTGGAAACAGTGCATTAGTCGAGAGGAATAAGTATATGAAAGATTACTGAATACATTGGTTTTGATTACAAGTGACTTGTCCACTTTAAACAAATATTAGTTGAAAAACAAACTCTAACTAAAGAATTGAATGTGTCTTTCTATTTGAAACATCGATTATTGTAAAATCAACTTTATATAAATTAATTTTAATTCACTGTGAAATTCTCCTGTTATAGGAGTCAAAACTGTAAAAGTTAATGTCATATTTTCTACATGCACAAGAAAATTTACAATTGATAATTATGAAAAGTAATTTAGAAAAATATTCATTTGATTAAAACAAAACTCATGTTCAAAGAGTTATATGTAAATGCAGTTTCTGCAATGGTGTGGGTTAAATTTCCACCCTGGGACACTCTTTAATAACTAAAATATATTTTTACTTTTCAAGTAGATATTGATGCTTCCTTAGAAACATGCTTTGTGATTCTCAAGTGATAATTAACGGCATCATAAAAGTCAACAAACATTCTGTTCCAGAGAATGCTCTTCAATTAATTAGTTAAATAGTCCCTTAATTATCTATACTATTTTTGTACACTCATTTGCATTAAAATAACTTATTGTAAACATTTAAAAAATCTAACTTCAAAATAAATGAGTGGTTGTAGATTTCCACTACAATAAATTTAAAAACAGCCACAGCAAGAATGTATGTTCGGAGGTAGGATTCCTTAGTCAATTTTCTGCATACATTTCCTGTACAGCAAACCCATGAGTTTCCACTTTTCCCACTGATCCCCACTGACTGGCCACCATGAGTCTCCATGCACAATTCTGGCCAATGGTATCAGCCAAAGCATGACCAGCTGGTACAGCAAGTGACTGGCAGGGACAGCATCATTCTCCCACCTGTGTGTCATATATGAAGGGGTTGTTAGCAGCACTAGTTACGCCTCTCCATACTGCATGACATACTGGTCTTGGAAGGTAAGCATTAGTTACCTTGTCTCAGGAAAGGGCAGAGTAAAAAGAAATGGGTATAGCATCCACATTAACAATGTCTTACAGGGAAACCTCTGTTCACTGCACACACATAATACACACTGTAAGAACAACAACAACAAAAAAGAAGGAACTGGAAGTACAAATTGTAGGTGGATAAAATTGTCACATGTTCTTATTATTACGTGGGTTACTAGTGATACTCCATCACAAAACTGAAAATCTAGTACAAGTGGTAATGGGACCTGGTGCTAGAATATCAAGTGTATATCAGATTCCACAAGGCAATGCAGGTGTGTGTGGGCGTGTGCATTTCCCCTAGTGTCAAGATTGTTTAAATTGATTGTACCTCACAGTTTAGACAGGCCATTCACACTATTTAATTCCTCCAGGGTAGTGGTTCTCAACTGAAAGCAAATTGCCCTGCAGGGGACAATTGGTAATGTCATTTTTGAATGTCAGCAATGGGGGTTTGTTACTGACATCTACTGGGTAAACATCCTACAATGCACAGGACATCCACTGAAAACAAAATGTTACAGGTGCAGTAATGTCAGTGGTGCTGAGATGGAGTAACCCTTCTCTAGACACATGACAGCAGCCCTCAGTGTCTAACTACTGGGTAAAGAAATAATGTGAAAATTTAGAAATTTTGAACTTTTAGGAAATGAGACCACTCCCTCCCAAAGGGTTCAGTTTAAAATAGACATATAGAAAACACCACAGAGATATTAATCAATCGTTCAATTATTGCTATATTCCAACTGTCGTTCAACAATTAGGTCTCTGTTCCTGATAGTTGGTCAACTTCAAATAGAAAAATAAAGAAATTATTTTGTAAATCATTTAGACATAGGAGGTGCCTGACGAAAATAAAACAAATAGCCTAGAACATTAAGATGTTATAACTATAAAACACCTTTCAAGAAATTCACTTTTAGAAATTACTTCATTAGTACTCACCCTATGCCCACAAGGTAGATGATAATAACCATCAGATCTGTTTTACAGATGAGCAAACTTGGTTACACAGAGGTTAATTACTTACACAAGTTTAATTTGGAAATCAGTTCTAGGACTGGGATTTATGTGCTGATCTTAGAACTTCAAACTATAAAATTACACATTTTTACTCTCTAATAGGTTTAGTTCAAATACCATATTTTTTATTTCTACATTAGCAATTCAATTTTACCGTGTACCTTAGGACTCATTTTATTTATCAATTTAATATATTTTGATTGAATGGCTATTAGATACAGGGTGTTGTGCTAAGTACTGGGAGACTCTGTAATGTAGGGATTGAAGGAAGGGTCTTACAGCTCGAGATGAGATTATTCTGCAAATTCATCTCACCTCCCTCAATGGAAAAGTTCTTGCATTCAGTACTATAGCCCTGCGTGTGATCTCCACAGATCCAAATCTCTGGAAAGTTCAATGCATGAAATTGGTTTTTCTATTGCTGCATGAGCATAGGTATTCACTAGATGGTTTTGAATTTTAGAATACTTATTCATACATGTCATCCTTTTATAACTGGAAGTTTGAATAGGAAAATAATGTATTTCCATAGTCTAGCCTGAGAGAGCCTCTCCAATATTGAACAGTATTGAACTTGGTGGTAATGAATAATTAGGATAACACGTGGCACTTAATACTGTGGAATACATGTTAATTATTACTGTTACTATCAAACTTCCCTGGACCAGGAATTGAATGGAAATTTATTTCAGTTAAATTGTGGATACTAAATTGACCTCAAGTCCTCTGCTCCCACAATTTTCAAGGTGGAGAAACTACCCATATCATTTCCAGTTGCTTCTAACATATGACCAGGTTTTCATTACCATACGAGTATAGATAATAATATAGAATCAGTCTTGCTCTTTGATTTTAAAGACAAATGTTCATGGCAAGTAAAATTCAAATTCTCCAGTTAAACTACCAAACCAAAACTGATCTAAACTGTCTTAAATGTATGACTTTATAATGAAGCAAAAGTGAGCTAAATGACTGAATTAGGCACACAGTTTACATCCTATTAATATTTCTAAATACTTCTATCAGCTGACGTACAGTAATATATTGGCTTATTTTTTAGGTTTTAGAGGAGACTCAAACAACTGACTCAGTATCATAGGAGCTTTTTGATGTTGGGTAAGTTGTTCAGTCTTTCTCTGTTATTTCCTCACCTGTAAAATGGAGCTGATGAGAGCATTCGTCACATTACAGAGTTTTTGTGATGTGATTGGCATATTTATGCTTTGCAGAGTGGGCATTGACTTTTTAAAAGAATATTGATATGATGAAAGTGGTTGTTTTGGTTATTCAGTATGGTTGTAGAAAGATACCCAATAAGTGTGACAATGGAAGGGAGATCAAAGAGAGGGTTAGTTAACTATTCTAGGTGTGGTGAGTAAGAGATTAAAATGGGATAATAAAATATTCAGTTGCCTAAAAATACCTCGAAGAGGCAAAGTTATAGAATGCAACCAACCATTGCCTCTTTTGTTTGATCCCAAAATATGACAGAAAATGCCTCGTTGGGACTCAATCTGGAGAGATAATTTCTCTCTCCCCAAACATATTTTTGTTTGGAAAAGACCAATGTGATAGAAGTGTTTGATAGTGAAGTCAGCTTACTGCTGTTTGGATAGGACCATCATTTAATTTCTCATTGTTTTGCTAAATGTTTACAATAACAAATACTGCAAAGAAGTTAGTGTTTGAAATAGGATTTCAATTTAGGTGCTCACGTTGAAAAATATTACGAATACATGTAGCTCACATATAGTTTACTCTGTCTAGTGAACTCCAAAAACATTGTAAAGATGCAAACATAACAACAATGACAACAAAAAACTAAATTTAAATTACATATTGTGCGTCCAGTTTGGATATGGAAATTCGCAAGGGACTGTGGGTTCACACTAACAAACAATCTGTGGCTTCACACTAACAAACAAGCTATAAAATTGTAGCTTTCTTAAAAATGATGAGAAATTTGAAGAGTCAAAGAAACCTGCATGGAGTATATGCCAGAAAGTGAAAAGCTCTTCATGTGAGAGCTTCTTGTATACACGGTGGAATGGTGGGTAGATTGCTCAAGGTGAAAGCTGCAGCACTTACAAATCTGCTTCTGGGATGTCATGATGGACTCCAATCCAAAAGAGTCTCGGGCACAAAGTGAATCTGGACCCACCTGCTGACTCTGTGTCATAAATGTTCACTAACATTCAGTGGAAACAAAGCAAAAGCCTGAGCACAGAAGGAAAGTTGAGAGTGGTCCCGTGTCACAGAGATTCTATCCATGAAATGCAAAATACCTTGTCTCAGAATACATTGAGGCAAAACAGCAGAGCTGAGAAAATCTATCACAAAAACTCCAGGCTATCAGAAAAAAAAAAAAAAAAAAAAGAGTGAGGTAGGAGTGCTGAGAGAAGGCATTCTAGGGGTTCGCCATCTCCCGTCCTTTAAGGTCCAAAGCACCTGAATGCTGAAAGAGATCCCAGACACTGGGAGATACTAGAAAGCAAAGAGACTGCTCCCATAACCCACATCCTGGCAATGATTCCGAAGAACAGGGAGAAATCCCCCACTGTTCTGTAAACTGGGGGCTGGGCTGTGATGTTTAAACAGATACTACCTGGAACCTCCTCAGTGCTCTCTCAGTTCCCTGGCCTGGTGAAGGGAAAGTCCTAATTTTACCATTAAAATCACCAAAGCCATGGAGAGGACCATTTTCTGCTTTGGGTATAGAAGCTAGCAAGGACTTTTGCTCTCATCTTAATAATGAACAAAAGGAGAATTTAGAAAGGTGTAACATGGAAAAACATCCCTCAAAAACAAAGACAATTAAATATGGTTTTCAGATGAACGAAAGTTTAGAAGATACGTCTTTGGCAGATGCACAGTACCAGAAACAAAATATGCAAATCCATTTAGACAAAGTACAAAAATTGACCCCAAAAAATCATAATTAGAGATACAGTGGGAGATGATATAAGTATAAATATATGGAGAAAGTGATTATAATAAAATCCAGTAAAAAATGAGGGGATCATGATTTGTAAAGGGAACAAGGGGACTTGGGGATCCTTGAGTGCTGGCAGTGCTACATTTCTAGAGTGTAAGTTGTGAAATGGATATCTAATTTATGGTAATTTATTAATACGGACATTAAATATATTAACATGTATATTCCTGTGTACATGTTATAATCCATAATAAAGTAAACATGCTATTTTTAAAAGGCTTATTTATGAAAAAAATTAATATCAAACACAATTTATAAATATATTTCTATTTAAGTGGTTGTGTACCTTATTTCAAATAATTCAAAGTAGCATAAGAAAAATCAGAGAAAATGATACAACTTGTGTGTGTGGGTTTTTTCTTTTGTTCCCTTTATTTTCCTTCATTTTAGCTTTTATTGAAAAATATATGAGGCAAAAATGCCATTGACATGGTGGAGTGAGCACAGGTGTCTTATTGCCTCCTCAAAAAAATAAATAAATAAAAACTAGCTAATGTGACAATAAAAATACCATACCACTGAGTCTACATATTTCACTTAAGAATTTCATATACATACAATTCTTCAGGAATTTCAGAAAAGAAATACACAGCAGAAAGAACCACAGAATGAGTGAGGCAAGTTGGCAAGGTTACTAATATTTTCTGAACTAGAAGATATGATCTGGGGAGAAAAGGTGAATGATGGAGCAAATGTGTCACACATCGTTTGGAATCAATTTTGTATGTGTTCATCCCCGGGATTTGGAAGTCTCAATGCTGTGGAATTATGAAATTCATGTCCAATGCCGGTAGCTATTGCATTGAGAAACCTGACACAATGTTAGAGTTACACCTTTCATGCAGCTGGGAGCATTAGCCACAGTGACATTGAATACTGCCAGAAAGCTGGAGATTTTTGGATTTTCCCAGCAAAGACAGTTTAACCAAACAAAGAGAAATAAATGGTTTCATAGAAAATATTAACACACAATGTGACATACAGATGATGTATTACAGAGTTGTATACTTGAAACCTATGTAATTTTACTACCAATTGTCTCTCCAATAAATTTTAATTAAAAAAAGAAAACATTAATTGCTTAGACTGCTCACAGCTTACCCAATACAATCAAAATTCACATTCTTCGACCAAGCATTTTGAAATGACGTTACAATGCAATCACTTTTTGATCATTCCTGTACCAATCGCAGAGTGCAATTTGTATTATCAGAAATAAAATGAAATTTTATAACATTTTGATATGTTATAAGTATTTCATTTTTTTTTTTTAGAATTTCTTGCTCATTTTTACACATTTTTTTAAAGTGTATTAAGTTTAGAATAAACTTTTAAAATTCCATTATAAAACCCTGTAGGGATTTTAGTTAGGGTTGAATTATATTTATAGTTCAATTATGAATAGAGCTATCATTTTTAAATATTGTCATTTCCCATTGAGAAACATTGCATGTCACACCATGTTTTTGGAGACAAGTATCTAAGAAGTCAAACAGATAAAACACATGAAAAAAATCACTTACTAATGTATCCAACTTGTCACTTAACATTTTCATCTAAATGCCAAAAAGACATCAATAAGGTAAATATTCAACTTGGAAATCTCTCCTCACGTTTCTTCTCATAAAAACATCAGCATAGGGCACTTTCATTTTGTTTTTTCAAGTTTACATGAATGTCTTAAAAGTCATCCTTGATTTTTCTCTTTCCATATTACTGCTAACATCTAACGACCATTGCTTTTAAACAGTCTTCTTGATGTATATCGAGTACTCAGGAAATATTGGTTGAAGGAGTAAATGAATGAAACATCTGAAATTCCTATATCTTTTCCCTCAAGATTTATCCCCTATCCATCCACTTTATTTCAGATTTATTGTCCCCATGAAGTCAATTTGTATTCATAAAACAGATTGTCATTCCATTGCTAAACCACCCTATAATATGCCTTCTGCATTTTATTTATTAACTTTGTATTTTGTTAGCTTCTTTTAAAGTATATAATCCAATCATATAAGTCAAAATTAAAGGTTAGAAATGATATGATAAATATTTATTTTATCATATTTCTACCCAACTTTCTCTCCCCATGCTCCCATGGATTCTTACCGACATGTCCACAGTTTACATATGTGCAAGTAAAAAAGGATAGGCATTCTGATCCCCTCCCTATTTTCTAAAAAAGATAGTTACATACAGTGCACTCACCACCTTTTCTTTCACTTACAAATATATTTAAAAGTATTTCTATTTCAGAGTGTAGAGACATTCATCAACCCTTTTTAGAGCCATAAACTTTCCCCTGTTTGGATGTATAACAATTTATTTAATCCATTTAATTTTTTCGATTTCACTACTTTGCCATTACAAACAAGGTTGTGAAAGTATAGCTGTATGATAAATTCTCTGCAGCAAAACTTTCAGTTAAAGGCTCATTCTTTTGCAACTTATCAGATAACATATATATATATATATATATATATATATGTTATAATGTTACTCTCCATATATATATATATATATATATATATATATATATATATATATATATAAAATGTTGCTCTCCATAGGTAGTGTACTAATTTGTAGTCCTACCAACAAAATATAAAATGTGCTATCCCTTAAGCCACTTAAAAATGTACTTTCATTTAAATGTTTGCTTTTTTTCCCCAAAATTAATTTTGACTGTGTTTGAGTCACTTTTCTCATTTCTATTCTCCAAGTCACTACTGTATTTTCTTTGATAGATTCTCCCTGGTATCCCTGCTAATTTCATCTTCAATTGTCTGATGGCTTTATTTTTTTTCTTCATTTTTTTCCCTAGGTCCTACAAGTTCATGTTTTATGTCTTCATTTTTTTCTTTCATTATTTCTCCCATGACTTTTTACACTTCTGCTATGTGATCTCCCATCATACGGGTGATTGCAGACTTACGTGTGTATCTGTTCATTAACTCATGACAGATTACTTACTTACCACTTGCTCTAAAAAAGACTGTTGTATTTAAATAATTATTTAGCATTATACAAGTTTTGTTTCTCTTCTCTAAATTATTTTAGTAATAATAATATAATAACAATGGTCTAACATTTCCTATATTGTTACTCATTATTGAATATATTGGTTTTTATTAGACTATTTACTTGCACGGATTTCCTGTTTGGAATGGAGAGGTGAGAGTTCAAAGCTCTTAATTATTCTTCTGACCTAAGGAAAGATAGCTTCCTTGAAATAAGCCATCGCTGAGTGCTCTTTGAAAATCCATCTCTGGTGCTTCTGTGTACAAAGTCGAACTCAGAAGACTTTTGCTGACAACCCTGGACCTCTCAGTTTTATCTAAATCCACTGCAAATAGAATTCTTCAGTTCATGGTAAGTACATCCAATTCAGGACATGCTCTTTTCTGACACTGGAAATACGGTCCAGTCTCCATGCCTCCACTCTCCATCTTTACGGGAACATACTCTACCTGGTGGCAATCCATTAAAGTTATAGACCTGCCTGGTTATTGGGAATAAGAGATGCAGTGTTTACGCTCCAGGATGATTTCTTTATCTGTGGGAAGTATATTTTTGCAGTACATCCTGGGATCTGCCACCTCTGGGCAAACTGAGTAAACTTCACACTTCTTGCATAACATCCACACAGATTCCATTGCTTTTTATAACCTCTACACTCCAGAATCTGTAAATCATATCTGACTCCAAGTTTCAGTGAACATGGACAATGAAATTCTTTTTATTTTTCTTATTACTTTACTTGGTTCCTAGAAGAGAAGAAAGCTAATAATCTACTTATCAACCACACTATATCCAAAGTCCATAATATACATTATATCGCTTAGCTCTACCTGTAGCTATCTTCCGTCACACACTTCTAAGGCACGCACAGATATCGATCGTCATAATAAACACCCATGACTAGTTTGTATTTTGTATAGAATCCCTTTCAGTGCTTTGCTGCTTAGAACAACATTTGCTGTGGTCATGAGTAAATCCATTTCATTATATTTATGGAACCTCTTTCCATTGTGTCTTTCCTGTGTCTTTGTTAGAAATGACTTCAACGTTTTATCAAATGCACGTTCAGCATCTATTGATGTGAGCATATGGAAACTCTTTGTTGCTGAAATGGATCACATTGGTAGATTTCTTGCATTCTTGGAGTAAACTCTATTTTGCCATGATGTATTTTGATTTTGATACAATGCAATATTACAGCAATACCAAAGGTTCTGAGGAAATGGTACTGTACATTAATCTTGCATCCTCCTTGTGCTGGTTTGCGATTTCTGAGAAGCAGTCACTAAGACAGGCCTATGCATGCACAAGATTTATCGAGAGAAATCCATTGTGAAGGCTAAAGGGGAGGGTGTAGGAGTACTGGCATTAGGAGAAAGTACCTTGCCAGTGTCAGCCTGGGGTAGAGTCCTCACCATGAGCTGATTTGCAGGTGCATTCTAGCTACATGGACAGCTTTCATTTTGGAACTCCCTGCTTCCCCCCCCGCCCCCAGACTCCCCCAAATTTCAGTGCAAACATAAATCCAGTTATCAAACAATTAGCAATCAATGCTGGCAGCTGATACCTCCTGTTCTACCACAACGCACAGACCCATAGTTACAGGATCTCATTTCAGTTTGGCTGCAAAGATAGTGATGAGGAAGATGGTCCCGGTGCCGCAAAGGCAAACGGACCTCTAGCAGGTACAGGAGTCCTATGCCAGCGACACAGATGGAAAGTGCTGCAGAAAAGAGTCAGCCTTGTTGTAGAGGAAGTCGAGATATAGAGAAAGAAGCAACTCTTAAAAGGAAGAACAGCCCTTCCGTCTTGTGAAACTGCTTTAGAAAGATGTGCTATGGACGGGAGTATCTGCAGGCTACACTTAGCACTTGCTGAAATTTGTTAAGCAGTAAAATACTGCCCTAACAACCTTCAAGTAGAAATCATACAAATAGAGGTCAAGTGCTCTCAGAAAAAGTTAATAATCCTAAGAGGGAACAATGGGCTCTGTCCAGCTCTGTTAGGAAAACGATAGTATATGATCTATGCGACTTACAAGACCAGAAGAGATGAATATAAATGAAACAATGGCTAGAAGGCAATCTCCAAGGCAGTGCAAGGTTGAGGAGAATGAAAAATGGGAAGGAAAAGGCCACCATGAAGGCATTCCTCATTGTTTGTTGACTATTTGAAGAATGTTAATATGGTCAAACATGTGATTCGCAGCATGCATAACCTAGGCCAAAAATCCTGAAAGTTGTCCAACTTCTCAGGCATTGCCAAGCTTATGTGTTTTACAACATGATTTCTAGTTGAACTTCTTTCTCAAATGAGGTGTGAATGAAAACATAGAAAATGAGCTTAATTTAGTAATTTGAATTCATACTTCTCTCAAGAACTGGAAATAATAGATGGCATGGGAAGGGCTGGCAGTCACATCGATTGACAGCAAAGAAAGATTGACGCTATAAAAAGAAATCATTAAGCAATAGAAATGGCAAGTGGAGGAACACTTTGCCTGCCTTTGTAACACCTGTAACACCTGAAAAATGGAATGCTACTATATGTTTCTTTCAGCGTTAACATTGTTGGTGATTAAGAATTGGAGTATATTTTCAGTGAGGATCTGGTGCATGACCCGTAGTCTAATTCGTGAAAGAAGACATTTCATCAGAAGACAGTATCTATGGGGAACAGATTCAAGGTGACCGTGCTGCAGTGGAAGAAGCTGGTGTGGGGAGGATGATGATATAGCAGAAGACCCTCCTTAGAATCACTAGCCGGCACAGTGCAAGCTGCAGTGAGGTTGGCTGGAGCGTAGAAAACTACCTACAGTGCAAAGACCTAGACATAATATTAATTACTCAAGGTCTCATAATGTTTAATGTGCTAGGTTTTGAAATAAAATATTGTATAAATATTTTTAAAAATCAATTCATTGTATTTAGAATTTTATAGTAAAATGTTGTACGGGATGTATAGGATGTTGTGTATTATCTAACGTATATTCATTCTCTACTGTAGTCTTTGATTCTTGTAAACAACTTCCTCATATAGCAGCTGTGGAATGTGTCAGAACTGTAACTGAGAGATATAGGTATTTAGAAAGCTTTCTTAAAAGAGCAACTAAGGTAATTTTCAAGGCAGCTGGCATGAGTTAGCCTTTTGTCATGTTAGAGTAGAAACGTCTCTTGTATTAACTAAAGATGCTTTTTAAATGTTGACCTCCATGCATTAGTAAAGAGTTAAAAATATTCCCAGACTTATAATTCATGCTAAAATTATAATTTTGTTTGATGATTTGTATATTATGTGACAGTTGTTAATCTTAAAATAGTTTAAACTTGGACCATGGATGGAGTCTGAACTTCACCTGGAAGGAGGAATTCGGACCCCAGAGAGAATAACTACAGAAATTGGTTATCACACAGGATCTCTGTTCACGTTCCTATATTCATTTGTTTTCTCCCTTTGTTAAGAGAGGTTGTTGTCAACACTCATTGTTCCTCAGAACCCCTGGGATCCTCTTAAAAAGTACCAAACTCCATCCCAATTAATCAGAATCAGATCTTGGGTATGGAGTCCAAGAACTCTGTTGTTGAAGTGTATATCTTTCAGTGTGATTCTGAGGCATGGTGGACATTCAAAATTACAGACATTAGAGAGGTGGCATGCATTGATTTTTTTTTTTATTAGTTTCAGGTGTACAAAACAATGTAATAGACATTTATCATTTATATCCCTCACACATGCATTGATTCTCAAACAGGAAAAAAAAACTTATTTTAAATTCATATTCAAAATTAAGCCTTCCATTTTTTTTTATTGTGTGTTATTTCTTTATTTACAAAGAGACTTGCTATTTTTGAAAATATGCATAACTTGCACACATTGTCATTTGAAGTTTATAGGGTACTTATTTTAAAGGAATATATTTTTTTTAATTATAAGAATTGGGCACTTAATACCGCAATATTTATTTATGGAAATAGTAGATTTTCCAGAGTTCTATAGGATTAACAAAAGAAATAGTATTTTCTTCTTAATTGAAGAAATATGTCATCCTCAAACCAGGTTTGTATAAATGCTTACTGAATTTCAAATATGAATAAGCCCTACACAGTCTAAAAACGCATCTATATTGTTTTTTTATTTCAAGGTTTAGTTTAAGATAATAAACCAAAATAGTTTAAAAATATTTCATAGCAATGGTTCCCTACACAGAACTATATTAATGGGGAAACATTTGGGCCTCTCCTAATTTAATGGGTCATTTTATTATGTTTGAATAAAGGGTTCTTTACAAATGAGATCTCCTGCTGAATAGAATGATCTCTAAAAAGCAGTGGAAACATGTCAATACTGCTCATGAGGCCTATAAAATGTTTTTTTATTTCTTTCACGGTATGTTATGCTTTATCAGATTCCTTAATCCAAGCTGCAGGCCACGCTGCCATTCCTCACCAGCTCACTACAGGGTAATGTCTCATCTAGCTGTGGCAGAACAACCATAAATGCAAGTCATTCTCGGAACTGGGATTTGCTTTGCATACGTTATATTTTAAAAATCATTTCCAAATGAGATTTATGATATGGAATTTATTCTTCGAAGAGATATGAACCTTAGCATTCAGTGTTTTTCTAGGTTATAAGACTAGAGTTGTCATTTGGTAGTTAGAGATTTCTCTGGGGTGAAAAAACAATGACACTGTAAGAGAAATAAGATGCTTTCCGTATTGGCTTTCATACGTCTGTAAAGTGGCATTAGAAAAGACAATGACAGATGGTATTTTCACGGAATTTTTCAGTTGTGCTTTAGATGAGTTGCATTCCTATTCAATTAGGCTGAATGATTAAGTACAGTATGAAAATAACTGATTTTGCAGTCCGAAAGGTATTAGTACTGCAGGAGGGATAGGGGGATGCCATCTCCTAGAAGATTCTTGCAGTTCTTTTTCGTAGGACAAGAACTTTCCTCTGTGCCCTCTCTTATGTTTTCCATTAGAGAAGCTTCTGTGTGTGTTGAAATAATTTCGTTATTTCTGTGCCAGCAAGAAGATTTAAATGTTCATATACAGAAAAATGATGGAGTCTCTAAAGTATTGCTTGGCTTTAAAATTGTATTTTTATAATTTTTTTCCCCCACTTTGGCCCACAGGCCACTTGCTGACTGTTGGGACAGAGAATTAGTATTTTTATATATGGGTAAGTCCTGATGTTCAGCCATATTTTATTTATATCATTATATAGTGTATTTACAGACACCAGATTCCAGGAGTCCTTTTTGAACTCTGACAGCTATTTCAGATCATGACCTCAACAGTATTCTTTTAAAATAGAACACATATTTTGTAAAAATTACTTGTGATGTCATTACTGTGTTTATGCCGGAAGACTCATGTATTTCAAAAACTGGTCCCATAACAATTAATGTTTTTTTCATTATTTTATTAAAAGGCATATATTTTGTATACTGAGGATTCAAATACTTTTTAGTAACTAATTTTGATTACTGTTTTTTTTTCTTTAATTCACCACTATTTCTAATGTGTGTTAACTATATTCATCTATACTTTCTGAATAGATTTTCCTTAGATAATTCTTAAATTTGTAACTCAAATTTTCAAATTTCTCCCTTGGACAAAAATAGTCACCTTTGAGAGACTGTGACTTTTTAAAAATATATGAAGCTATAGAAATACCACTGCAAAGAGTTAAATAGCCACAGTGAAATAAAATTGAATACTTTATTTTTTAAAATATCTAGTAGACAGTTTTAAAGTTAAAAAATCATAGGTTATAAAATTGGACAGTTTTTCCTAAGGTGTCAATATTCAAGTCTGTGTACGTGCTGGGGCATTAAGTAACTTATTTCAGTTTTTCTCTTGGTTACTTAATGACTCTTTTCTACTCACTCCCTGTTCTCCTAATATCTCACCACTCCCAACCTAATCTTCCTTTTGAGAAGAGACATTCTTAAAATTTTTAGCTCTACTATCCCAAAGGCTAATGGTTATACTGTCATACATAATGTGATCACTCTATGTTCATGTGGAGTATGAACAGCTGTAAACCAGGATGGGGATATACAGAGTGACTGAGAAAGGTTTCTGTGTTAAAGGGCAGAGATGTGATATAATTAGTCATCAAAGCACAAATGAGCCTACTGAATTTATACAGCATTGGCCAAAGACTTTCCCCGACCAGAATGATTATCCAAATAACAATGTCTCTGTTATACTGTTAGAAACAAACAAACAAAACAACAACAACAACAACTTTATAACAAACATGCCACTCTAGAGGGGATGTTGATAACTGGAAAGGCAACGCATGAGTGGGATATGGAAATTCTCTGTACCTTTCACTCAACCTGTCCGTGAACTTAATAGATGCTCTAAAAAATAAAGTTTGTTTAGAAAATATTGAAGGGAAAGAACACCTATGTTTATTGATTGATTCATTTAGAATTTGTTTGTTATATGCAATATTTCCCTATAACGTAATTGTTGAGGTTTATGAATTTTAAATACAGGAATGTCACATGTAATATGTTCTGATTGCTTCCTATATTTAATATGTACTTACAAAATGTCCATATCATTAAATAATTTTTTATAAAATAAAAATGTCAGTGTTGAGTAATTTTTTTATTATATTGATATATTATAATTTCCTATTGATGGATAATTAACTTGATTAAAATATCTTGCTGTTTATCCCGAGGTAAACTAGTATACACAGGGGATGCCAAAAAAACATATATACATTTTAAGAGATGTTCTCTATGCTCAAGCAGTAGTTCGCCATAATCAGAAGTGTCTGGATGCTGATGGGAACCATTTTGAGCACCTCTTGTAATTGCAGAAGTCAAACGTGACTTGTATTCATCTTTTGTTAGTGGTATATGTTGAGTATTACAATTAATACAGTTTTTTCCTTTCTTAAAATGTGTATACATTTTTTTGGCACCCTCTGTATCTTCTGTGAATACACATGATAACATATTTCTGGTATTATTACCATAAAATTGAAGAAGTAGTTTGAATATTTAGGTGCATTGTTTTCTCAGGCAAGTATGCTCATTGTATAGTTTGTTTTTATGATATGTTGATGACCTCTGGAAGTTCAAGGATAGGTCAAGATTAGGATGTTTGCAAAGCTTAGTCTGGCTACTTCATGATACATTGTATTTATACTTTGGGGATTATATACCTTACTCACATGTTGAATTAGATGCCACTAAGGTCATTAGCTATGTCAGCTACTTTTTCAACTTGCTAATTGTCTGTAATATCCTAATTAACATGTCTATAAAATGGGCTGCTTTATTGTTTCTTCTTAATAACCAGAAAGCTTCCCAATTAATATGTCAAGTATTCTCACAATAGTGAATGTAATGAAGTTCTAGCTTTGATTTTAAATCTTCTTTAGTCTTTTGAAAACTTTAGTGTGTATTACTTTTTAGGACTAACCTTTCATTGCTTCTGTATTTGTTAATTTTCATATCTGAAAGAAGATCACATTTTTTCATTAATTAATCATTAACTAATAGACTCATTTCATCATTGTTTATTGTATATCGCTAATACTGCCAGTATTGCTGTAAGTGCAGAGAATTAGAAATAAACATCACGTGATTTCTTCTCTTAAATAACTCAGAGTCAGCTAAGTGGCAAAGAAAGGTAAGTATGAGTTATTTTATGATTTTAAAAGAGTATTAACTGCCAATGATTAAGGAAGACTGCCATAAAGAGGTAACTTGATCTGAACCTGAAGGGGTGATTCAGAATTATCTGGGCATAGAAATAAAACAACAACAACAACAACAACAAAACCCCAGCATTTTCTGATCTTACCATGTAATTTGACATTGCTAGATACGTGATGCAAAGAAGATTATTTTGAGAAATGAGAGCAAAAAGACACACAAGACACTGTAGGATATTTTGGAGATTTTAGACAGACTTCCAAGAATATTCAGTAAGGAAATTTTGTTTGGATTCACAATTTAGCAATACAGCTCTGGCCAATCAGGATTAACATAATTAAAGAAGTTGAAACTAGAGGTGATAATAACAATTTTGGAAGTATATTGTTATTGCAGGTCCAAAATCAACAAGCTGAAAGTGGAGTAAAACGTAGGTAACTACTGTAATAAACTTTGGGTCAGGAAAAGGAGTTGATAATGATAGCATGCAGAGCGATTGGTGTAATTGTAGACATCATGAATAAATAAATACATTACCCATAATAATAGTAACAACACTACTTCTGATAATGTTAGCTAGCACTGATTTCTACCATATGTTAGGCAATGTAATAATCATTGTGTAATATTTAGAAAGTATACAATTACAGATGAATCTTGGCTTACAATGGGGTTATGTCTCTAGAAACCCATCGTAAGTTGAAAATATCTTAAATCGAAAATGCATTTAATACACCTAATCTACTGAAAATCATAGATTAGCCCAGCCTACCTAAAACGTGCTCAGAACACTTGCATTAGCCCACACTTGGGAAAATCTTCTAACACACTGAATACACTGTAGAGTATCAGATGTTCACCCTCATGCCGACCTGGCTGACTGGGAATTTAGCTCACTGTCACGGTCCAGCATCACCAGAGAGAATCACACCTCATCTCATACCGCTAGCCCGGGAAAAGACCAAAATTCTAAATGCGATGTATGGTTTCTCCTGAAAACACATGATTTTTGCAGTGTCGTGAAGTCTGAAGACCATAAGCTGAATCATAAATCAGGGACCACCTGTATTCAAACTCACTAAATACATACACTGCATTGCTCTATAAAGTTTGAACATATGTTCATTTAGCAATTGTCTTGCAATAAAGTCAGTAATCCTAAAATAGTAATTTTTATTATTTGTATTTATAATTTAATTTTATTATTATTTATTCTATTTATCATTCAGTTATCTTCTGAGGGCATTTGTTAGGTGAGCTTCGCCTTTCCTTATATGTGGTGAGCCAAATTACAGTCACTGGCTCTGACTAAAGGCATTGTGCAACAGTGGTCTTTGTTTTCTGCAACAGCATTTTTTTTCAGTGAGCAATTGAAAGGGTATAGAACACATTTGAAGGTTAAGAGTGAGTGTTGTCAAAGCAAAATATTAAATATATGTTGTATAAAATGTAAGAAAATGCACATGCTACAAAGAAAGTACAACATCTTCTTGGTTAGTGGAGAAATAGAGAACATAATATACAAACACATCTTACACATGTAGATGGTTTTTGATGATTATAAATACATACAGTACTTAAATACTGGGAGCCAGGGAGAAAAAAAAAACGATGAATGGAACAGGCGAGGTGAATCAAAGGTTTCCTGAGAGTACTGAGATTTTGAGCTATCTTGGCCTTAGGCATAGGGTGGCAGACAAGAAATGGTAGAGCACTTCAGGTAGAAGAAACACATGACTCTATCTGGACTCAAATGTACGGCCATTCACCTAGTGCTCTCACAGAGTAGGGAGATCACACAGAGAAGTGGAAGGAAGAATCTTCCTAACATTGCCTCCAAATAAAACTGAGTTTTCCAGTGTGTGTGTGGGAATATATATATGTATATCCCATATATATATATATATATATATATATACATATATATATATATATATGTTTGTGTGTGTGTATATATATATATACACACACACACATACACAAACACATCAAAGCTTCACTAGCTGAAAATGGTGAAAGAAAAGGACATTTTAAGTTTCATGATCCCTGACCCTAAGCAGTCTCCAGGAGCCGGTCTGTTTCCTTACCCCAATTACCCTCCTACTCTCTTAGATGATAATTATAACCTCTACTCTCTCTGCATTTTTCCTCCCCATCCTCACTCTTCAGTGAATGGCCTTGCTTCATATTTACTGAGGAAAAAAAAAGAAAACATGGATCCAATCAAAAGAGAATTCCCACAACTTCCAGCACTACAACGCCCCCACCCACTTGTGTCTGGATTCATATATTTAGTCTCTTATATGGAAACATTTTCTGTGCTCCTGTATACAACAGCTTCCTATTTTTTTACTAAAAAGTAAAATTAAAAAAAGTTATCCCTTTCGCTCTATTTTTATTCCCCAGATTCTCCTCCTTTGTTTTAGGTAAAACAAAATACTCCGAAAGAAACACGTACGGTCAATGTCTCCAACTGCTCTCTTTTGACTTTCTGTCGAATCATCTACAAGAATTCATTTAATTCTAACACTCTTTTAAAATGTCCTTGTCTAGGTCAAAAAATCCAGCTTTCAAGTATCCGTCTAAATCAGTCTTGATCTCGTATAGCAAATAACAAAATTTGTTATATCCTCCTGGCTTTTATTCTAAAATACAGCATTCATATTGTTTTCTTTGGGTCAATCTCATTTTTCATCTCCTTGACAAAACTTGTGTTTATTTCCAAACCTTGAGATTTTAGAGTGTTCCAAGGATCTATTTCTGAGTCTTTTTCTACTCTGCATTTACTTTTTTAGTGACTTCAACTTGTATCGTGACTACATGAGTAAATACTGTCTATATAACAATTTCTCTTTTGGTCATTCATCTAACTTCCTCAATTCATCTCCACTTGGAGACTTAATAGGCACTCCAAAGTGAACATGTTCAAAACCAAAGTCCTGAGTCTACTTACACCCCTTATTCTGAAATAAAAGACTGCTTCTTTCGCATTCCTCCTCTTTATTCAAGCCAACTCTTTCCTTTGTGAGCTAGACCACATATTGGAATAATCGTTTTGTTTTGTTTTTTTCCTTTTTCTCACATCCAATATCCAATTCCTTTACAGATTTTACAGGAACTTTCTCCAAAATGTATCTCGAATCTATTACTGCTTTCTTGTAAACTACTACTTTACCCAAGAGACCTTTATTTCTTGCCTTTATTATTCAATAGCTCCCACTGATCCTTTACTCTTGTCTTTTTGCCCTTCTCTTAAGTTTATTTTCACAAAGCAGCCAGGGTGATCTTCTTATAATTAGCATAGATCCTGTCACTATTCCAATCAAAACTTTCTAAGTGTCCCATTTTCTCAAAGTAATAGCGAAATTCTTGCCATGCTCTCCAAGTCTCTACAGAATTTAGTCCTGAGATCATGTATGCTGCCTGTTTCCTCTTCTTAAACACAGCAATCATGCTTCATTTTCTGAAAGCCTGAAAGTCTCTTGTCCCAGGTGTACACAAGGCACACCTCCTCATCCTTCAGTCCTGACTGGAACATAATCTTCCCAACAAGGCCTTTTTGACAACTCTGCGTGAAGTTGAAAACTTCCTCCCATCAGACAACATTCCACATCTATCTTCTCTGCTTTATTATCCTTCCTCACATTTATCACTAGCCTACTCACTATATATTTTTTATTTTTTTTATTTTTATTGTCTATTTTACTCCTCTGAGGTCAGGAATTCTTGTCTCTTATATTTGATATTCTCTTCCTGGTATCTTGTTTAGTCTTCACAAAGAAAACACACTCAGTATATATTTGTTAAATGAATGGAAGACTACATGCATGAGGGGATATTTTAAGTTTTAGAAATGTAATTGTACAGCTTGTTCATATGTCATATTATTAAATTTAATTTAAAATCTCTCCTGTTGATAAGAAAACAGAAACACAAGAAAGAAGGATGGGAGGATAAAAGGGAGAAAATCCAAAAGGGGAAAAAAAAAAAACAAAACAGAAAAAGGAATAGGCTATTATTATTGAGCTAACATCAGTAAATGTGATCTTTTCAAACAATAATCATAGCATTAATTACTTTAAAACCAACACTTGCATCACAGGGCATTTAGAACCCATACCTTGGTTTGTAAGTTTGTAGAGAACGTGCTTCTTCCTGATATTATACCACTTCACCACTTGTCACTAGGTGTAAACCATGAGTCTCGAAGTATCACAGAAACACTTATTTCATCTCTACTTAGTCAAGTCCTCCTCCTCCTGGCTCAAGGTTAAATCTCACCTCCTAATAAAAGTCTTTCCTCACCATTCAATGTTAATAATCTGCCTACTATCTCTGTGCCACATCACCCTGATCTATTTCGATCATGATCTGCCAATTTATCACATTTGCATTCACTTATTTTCTGTCTCAGTTGAGTAGAATTTGAGCTTCATGAGAGTTGATTAGACCTCTTAATGGTCAGACCCATTGGATGTGGGAATTCAACAGAAGAATTTATGTCCTCAATCTACTTAGAGACAGTTTACCTATCAGCCCACCTCCCAACCTTGCTCAAACACCTTGACGATTAGAAGATGCAGGATTACATTGCTGAGTAGAGAGGACGGGAAGGGGGCAAACAGAGAAAACCTTGTTGTACTGAAAGATTACACATTTCTGGACATAAATCCTGGTGGGTCAGAAATTTCACTGTCTCCATTTTCCTCAAATCACCTATGATGCTTATCTGCCATTTTTGTAAGAAATGCATTCTTATTTCCCCTCACCTGACATTAAAATGGCTGTTTGAAATCTAACCTGTTTATAAGTTAGAGGGTTCTGATATTTAGTTTTGTATTAACAACAAAAGAAAACATCAGAAAGCGGTTCCTGTTATTGCTCCTTTAATTTTGATATAAAGCACATGAATCATTTTGACTTTGGAAAATCCAGACATAAGAGAAAGAAGAGGATTAAGGCATGCTGATTAAGATGCTATATTGCACTTCTAGTATTGACTATTTGCAGCATAAATGGAAAGTGAACACAATTCATGTGCATTCGTGATAATTGCTCCAAAGAAACAGGCTCTGAGTTTATAAAGCAGATTTGTTCATAGCAAAAATAATGATGGTGCATTTTAGATATTCAGTCTGTGCCTATTTCTTTAATACCAGTTATTTTAAAACTCAAGTGTTTTAGTATGTCTGGTATCTGCCTAAAGCATAAGGGAAATTTCAGAAAGATTAAATCACACCATATTTTCGAATAAAAGAATTCTCTCATAGAAAGCATTTACCATTAAGTATAGGAATACAAAACAATTTTGAGTTTTCAAATGGAAGTCTACTTGAACAAGAAGAAAAAAATCACACAAGTTTATTTTTTCCTCCAAAATAGGTATGCGGTATAAATATACAGTGATCAATTTGTGGATTCACTTAAATTACACTTTATAGTTCATCCTTTTAAGTTCAGGGTTATTTCCAAAACTACTCCTAGTTTTCTACTTTAAAATGTTTAATTGTTTATCTTGGACTGTTCTTAAATGGATGCTTTAATAACAGAACCCTGAATTACCTAACAGAAATAGTGATCATATTATTATATAGTTTCTCATGAAGGAATACTTTGAGGGAAAAAAACAGTATAAGAGGACTTGTGAATTTGAGTTAGAAAATAGGTTGATGCATGCCACATTCATCTTACCTGCTGCATCTGGAAGGATTCAGTGATGGACTGCCGTGCAGTTTCCTAAGTCAGCTCTGAAGGAGGCTGTTCAGATGCTTTTTCGGGCCATGCAGTTTTTAAGTAAGTCCCTCTAACAGAAGTCAGATGTTTTTGCCTGGCTTATGCCTTGTGTTAGGTCACTTCTGCCTAGGATAAAAAAAATTCCAAGAATGGGTCTAAACACCGCTCTAACCCACTAGTTTCAGTATTGTTTACTGCTTTTTTCATCTGCCCAACATGGCCCAGCACTGGAACTTTGGTCTCATCCGAAGTGTTTGCTCTTTTGTTCTTATTTATGTTGTGCTGGATTTCCCCCTCAAACCTTCACGCAACTCCTTCATCCTGATGGGAGTCCATCACAACAACCAGTCTATTTGAGTTTGTCCCTGATACTCCGGTATTGAGTTTGGTACCATTTACTTCCTTAGTCTACGGTGACATTTATGTGACATATGAGTAAGTGTCCTAGGTTTTCTGCAGACTTGGTATTCTACTCTCATGCAGAATTCACTTGAATACCACTTTCTGAATTAGAATTCAGACATTGAAACCCCAAACTCCTCACCTCACTCAAACACAATGAATTGCACTTCCAAAGGGTGGCATAAGTTTGATGGTTATTTTCTGGACATTGCTCTTACAAAAACAAAAACAAAACAACAACAGAAAACAAGCAACCGCTTATAGCATCAACCCACTCTTTGTCATCTCATCTATGAGGAATGAGAATTACTTAAATCCAAGTCTCCCTGAATTGCGACACAATTCCCATCTCCTGGCAAAACTAAAAGATGGGGCTGAAAATGGCTATAATTTCCATACCTTTTCTTTAATTGTCTATGGGCCAATGTTGCAACAACTATTAAAAATAACAGGAGAATCGCAGGTGGGAATTTTTTTCTGAGTGATATCAAAGGGTGTCATACAATCTAGCTTCTATGTTGTAAGTCAGATAAAGATACATTTAGTTTACAGTTCAGTTAAGTTTTACACTCAGTTGCAATTAACAAGGGCTTTTAATGATCACACAATAAAAGCCTGAGGTTGGGGGCATTAGCCTTGGTTCAGTGACTTAATGATGTCATCGAAGACCCAAACATTTTTATTTGAATGCTCTATCTTCTTTGGCATACTGACTTTGGATCCATGACATATATGACAGAAAAGAAACTGCTATAAAACAGAAATGATTAGAATTCTTAGCAATGAAAATAAATAATTAGATAGATAAGTATTGTCCTGGGAGTAGGAAGAAAAGGAAAAAGGAGAGGACTGAGTAGGGACTTGGGTGGAGAAGGACATTCATGGAGTCCTCTGTGTGATGAGGGCCAGGTAGAAGCCATGGAGAGCTTCACAGGATGGATTGTCTTTGACTATGTGAACATCCACACCCCTTCCAAACGATCTTCTATGGAAAAGCTGCCATTCAGCAGCTCTAGCTAGATACATGTAAGCACCTCTTGCCAGAGCTGAAGTGGGACTGAATATATGTAGATGGGGCTTTTCTAAAAGACAGTAGTGGACTCACTGTTGGTATTATAGTTTGGACACCATATGGGATATTGCTGTTTAGGAAATCTAGGTACAATTGCAGGTAGGTGTTGCCGCTGTCCTAGCGTAAAAAGACCAGGCTCAGAATCAGCCTGAACAAAGGATCCAATCCCAGATCAAATATGCAGGAAATGCTTCTATTACTGAGGAGTCTCTTATATGAGGCTTTTGTCCGGAAACACTATCCAGCAGACGGTAATGCACTGTTTTCATTATGGCTGAGTTGGTTGAGTGGCCTGGACCAGAAGCGGAGGACTATTCTGTACCGACAGAATCTCCTGTATGCCTAGGCTTCGAGATAACTAGGATCTATTCACAATCCAATTTTCCACGTGAGCTGTTGACAGTCAGAATAAAAAATGACCGCAACATATTCATGCTTCACTTTTTCATTCATTAAATATTTACTTGACATCTATGCGCTAGTATAATATTTGGCATCAGGCATGTAGCAGTAAACAAAACAGCAAACAGTCTCCTCTCTCATGATGCTTATATTCTAGGAGTGAAGACAGAAAAATAAACTCATACATCAAGCTTAGTACATTCCAAAGTGCAAAGTGCTTTAGAGACAAACAAACAAGGCAAAAGCGAAAGGAAATGCATGTAGAGGTCACTGTTTTACATAAGGCTGTCAGGGTAGGCCTCCCTAACACGTCATACTTGAGCTGTAAATTGAAAGGAGAAATACAGTGAGGCATGTGGTTCTCTGCTGAGACTATGTTCCAGGCAAAGGAAAGAACAAACACAAGGACCCCTGGGAGTGTGCTTGACGTATTAGTGGTACAGCAAGGAGGCCGCTGCAGGAGGAGACGACTGAATAGGAGAAAAAATAACATGAGATAAAACTAAAAAGAGAGCAGGACAGTACAAACAGATGAGGCCTAGTAAGCCATCGAGGGGACTGAGGAGGATGTGAAACTGCAGGAGGGTTTAGAGAAAAATAGTGAGAGGGGTGGTAAAAAGGGGAAGGGGACCAAATATATGGTGATGGAAGGAGAACTGACTCTGGGTGGTGAGCACACAATGTGATATATAAATGATGTATTACAGAATTGTACACCTGAAACCTATGTCACTTTACCAACCATGGTCACCCTAATACATTTAATTAAAAAAAAAATAGTGACCTGCTCTGGTTGACGATTTTAAACAGTCACTTTGAAAACCATGATGAGTATAGACCATTGGGTTATAGGCGCAAAAGCAGGAGAAAAATGTTGAAGTCTTTGCAATCACTTAGATCGGTTTGGATGTTGGTTTGTCGTAAAAATGGGGAAACGTGGTCAGATTCTGTGTATTTTTTGAACGTAGAATGTACAGAGTATAATGATGGATTGAACATAAGGAAGGTGTCAAAGATAACTTCAAGCTTTCAAACTGAGGATTTCAAAGAATAGAATTTCTATATCTTAAAATGAGGAAGAATACAGGAACAGGCTTCCAGAAAATTGGGCTTATCTGTTAAGATTTGGACATATTACATTTGAGATGCCTAACATACATATTCTAGTGGAGATGTTAATTAAATAAGTGGTTATGTGTGCAAATCCAGAGTTTAAGGAAGTTTTCTGTGCTGAGAATATAAACTATGGTGTCATCAGCACATCGATTTAAAGCCACTAGAGTGAATGAGATTACTTAGGAAGTAAAAAGAGTTACCAAGACTAAACCGTGGACATTCACACACAGGCAGGAGGAGAGAAGGAAGCAGCAAAGGACTGAGAAGGACAGGCCAGTGAGACAGGAAGGAAATCAGGAGAATGTGTATCTGGAAAAGTCAATTATGGAGATGGAGATGTTTCAAGGAGGAAGAAATGATCAATCGTCTAAAATGCTACTTGTAGGAACATACATGTTAAAAATAAATATTAAGGCTTTATGGCAATTTAGTCATATCTACTTCAGCCACAAGAATAATTCAAATTAAGAAAAAAAACATAGGACTGTAAATGAGGAAGTAACCTTTGACTAAGGGATACACGTCTAGAGTAAGTCAGTCTTGATGTACCTAAAGCCTAAAGTATACTATTGTAATTTAATGTCTTCTGTACTTTCAGGTTTGATTGCATATACACATATACAACAGAGAGAGAGAGAGAGAGAGAGAGAGAGAGAGAGAGAGAGAGAGAGAGAGAGAGAGAGAGAGAGAGAGAGAGAGAGAGAGAGAGAGAGAATGGGAATTTTAAAAACATGGAGTAAATTCACATTTCAAGGAAAAATGTACTAATCTTGTCTACTCTTTGTATTGTTCTGTAAGATACCCAAGAGGTGATCTGAGGAAAAGTGAGTCTCGAAACAAGTAAGTCTGAGACTGCTGAGGGAGGATGTATTTGATAAAAAGACAGACATTGAAGACAGAGTGTCTAGTCCTGTCCGTATTAGGTTCCATGGCCCTTAGAATGGGAAGCTTGTGTACAGACAAAGATGGGCAAGGATCAGCTTATGAGGCTTGAATACCACATTTACTACTTAGGAAAGAAGTGTAGAGGCCCACCTTTGGGGCCTAAAATAAAAAAAATTTATAATTTTTTTTATAATTAATTAATTAATTAATTAATTAATTAATTAAATTTCCCCAGATTCTGCTGTTTCAAGAGCTCTTGTGGAAAAACATCCATGCAAGTCTTTCTCTCTTTGTGCCCTAACCTCTGTTCCTGTTGCAAATTTGTTCTATTCACATAGAGAAAGAGGGGTATAAATAAGTATCTGTAGCTAGTCACCACTTTAAATCAGGAGAGATGTTTCAGAGTTTGTTTTTTTTTTTTTTTTCTGAAAATTATTTTCAGTCTCAACCATTACTGCTTTGGAGAACAGTTCCTTCATTAACTATGCAAATAACTTATTTTTCTTAAATGAGTTAAGAATGTTATGATCGTGTATTAAAATGAAGTAGTCATACTAGGTGCTTCACATGTATATTCTCACTTCTCTGTTTTTAGGCTTTCAAAAATTATAATTAGTCAGGTTTCCTTCAAAGTTAGTGCACATATCATATGACAAATGTTGCCAGATAAATGATCTATGAAATAATTACTATCCTACCAATATTTTCTTAATGCTTTAGTAACTTAAAATTAGATAATTCAAGCAGAATGCAGGATTTTTTTTTTCCTTATGTAGTATTAGGAAAAGCTTTCTAAGCAAATAATATTATTATAATAATACGGAATTTCTTAATTTCCTTATTAACTATAATATATTTTCAGAATTCAGGGAGTGTACAGTTGCCTATGATTTATATAATAATTATTTGCAATGCATATGTATATATATGTATTCAGTAAGATCTATATATTTCTTCTTCATAATACTTTCCAATATTATAATTATTTCTTTTTCATGGAAAAACCTGGATTTTATTTCTTTTTCCTGGTAAAAGCTATATATATATAATAGTTGGATTTTCTTGATATTAACAATGTTAATTTCCCCCCAAGTTGACTTCTGAAGGCCATGCTAGGATATGAGGAAAACAATGCTATCTGGGCATAATGGAAAATATTTAGTAAACATAATACACATGTTCTGCCTTTATAACCATAAAAGTAACTTTTCAAATTCTGAAATCTTTGTAAAAGAACTATTCAGCAAATGATTATTTAAAATATAAAGTGTTTTATATGCTTTCTTTTTAGAGTATGAAAATAAAATGTGAAAAGTACCATTTGTGTGCATGTGCATATACATATTTATTTTCAATAATATGAAAACAATAGCATGCTATACAGGAATCACTTTTGAGTAGTAAATAATGAAAAGCTATACTTGAGATATTATAAAAGTGAATGAGAAAAATCAATGACTTGTTTAGAAAAGGGATAAGGAAAATCTCCTGAACTAAGATAATCAATCACCACAGAGCTTTTATGAAACAATTTCATTACTTGCAAACCACAAAAGGTCTCCTTTCTATAAAAAATAAATCCTTTGGGAAGGATTCTAATGATTAATTATACAAACAAATTGCTTCTTTAGTAACAGGAGTTGCAAATAGAATTTCAAATACAAAATAAAGTTACTTTGACCAGGTTTCTATGCAGCTCCTTGTATTCAAATTTCATTAGGAGGTCTTGAAATAAATTTATTTTAGCAAGAATATTGTCAACAATATTCTTTTATTTGTATGATGGTGTTTGTATACTAACATAATATAACGTTTTGATGGTATCAATATATAGGGAATATCTGACAAGAGGAAGACAAGCATAGAATAAGCACCAAATCAAGACTTGTCTATTGTCCAATTAGGAGATAAGAGCACTAATACATTTAATAGTAGAAAGAATGGTGTTTTAGAAGATAGCTTAATTAATTAAAGTACATAGATAATGAATCTATGATGATAATGAATCTCTGTACTCTATATGCAGAGATCAGTTACTGCCAGTCCTTTAACAAGTGTGTACTCTTTAATCCAGACAAAGATATGTCATTCATTCAGTATTTATTCAAGCATTTATCCATCAAAGTATTGACTATAAGTTGTCAGGAACTGGGGCTGCATTGGCAAGCACAAACAGATATCGATTGCTATTATGGAATTGATAATCTAGTGGGATACACCATCAAATAATTGGATTATAAACACAAAATTACAACTTAGTATAGTAACTAGTAATTGCTATGGAAAAAAGTTTTTTTATGAAGAGGCTGGTAAAATTTGATCTAGAAAGAAATAGTTACTAAGAATTAATAAATAAACACTATAAATACAGAGGGTGCCAAAAACGTGTATACACAGTTTAAGAAAGAAAAACTGTATTAAAATTGTTATACTCAATACACACTGATAACAAAAGATGAATAAAAGCCATGTTTGACTTCTGCAATTACAAGAGATGCTTAAAGTGGTTACCATCAGCATCCAGACACTTCTGACTACGGTGAACTACTGCTTGAGCAACATTGACTAAAGTGTCCACTTGTATACATAATTTTGGCCTCCCCGGTATATATCGCCACGTGTACATATGTAGGCACACACTCTATGTATATAATGGAGATCTTTACATTCTATTTATATTTAAATGTAAGTTCCATACATGTGAGGGTATGATGAAAATCAAGCCATTTGTACATGTCTTAGATGGGGCTGCTATAAGTATATATAACCAATTACCATGGACTGGGTGACTTCAGCATTTATTCGTCACAGTTCTGGAGGCTGGAAGTCTGAGAACAAGGTACCCCTATGGTCTGGCTCTTGGTGAGGGCCCTTTTCCTCATTTGCAGACATCCATTTTCTTGTGGATGGTGGAAAGAGAACTCGTTAACTTTCTGGCCTCTTCTTAGAAGGTAGCTGATCCCATTCATGATGGCCTCACCCTCATGACCTAATTACCTCCCAAAGGTCCTTCTTCCACATATCATAACACTGGGATTAGGGTTTCAACATATGAATTGGGGGGGTGGGGCACAAAGGTACAGTCTAAAAGAACACACAATGTGCAATATGTATTGAACATAAACATATGCCCTCTCTATGTTCTGCTATTAGAACCATAAAAATAATCTTTCAAATCCTCAAATATCTTTAAAAAAAAGTATTTGGCAAATAGTACTTTAAATATTAATATATATGCATGTATATAAATTATAAATGTATACTTTATACATAAATTTTATACAATTTTATCATATGTTATCTATACACATAAATATAAACAAATTTATTAGAGAACTAAATGGACAAATGCCTCTATGACATAAGAGGAAATTATGCATTCAAGAAATCAAGGAAGATAATTCAGCAGAATTGATGATTTTGTTACATGTCTAAGGCACCTTAGAAATTTTGTCTCCAACATAAGGATGAGAAATGTTTCAAAGAGAGTTATTCTAACAGATATGATACCTACAAAAGTTTACTTAACCTGAAATTAGAGGATGGATTGGACTACATAAAAAAAAAAAAGATGAGTAGACAAGAGATGATGAGAAACTGAACTTGGGACAGTGGCAGTAGATTTGGACTTGGGCTGCAGATAGAAGGAAACCTAAATTTTCTTACTGATTGAATAAGGAGAAAAGAAGGACAAAGACTTGTCAGAGGCTGCCTTAGTACCAACCCCATAATCTTCAATGTTACAGTCTCAGTGAAAATACCTCATTTGGCTATGGAAAAATATAAGGGTGCCATGCACAGTCTTCATGCTCAAAATTAAAACATAATGACAATAGCTTTATTTTCATTTTTAAATGTTTTATTATATAGCGTTATTAGTTAGTATCAGTATTAGTATCAGTAGTAGTAGTAGTAGTAGTACCATGGTTTCCTGAAAATAAGACCTAGCCATCAGCTCTAATGCATCTTTTGGAGCAAAAATTAATATAAGACCCAGTATTATATCATATTATATTATATTATATTATATTATATTATATTATATTATATTATATTATATTCGGTATTATATTAAAATAAGACTGGGTCTTACATTAATTTTTTTCTCCAAAAAACTCATTAGAGCTGATGATCCAGCTGGTCTTATTTTCTGGGAAACACAGTGGTGGTACGTTAAAATAATAATGGTAATCATGTATTGAGCAGTCACTGCAGACGGAAGCACTAATATAGTTTCCATTTTATATATAAAATGATTTTATCCAAGTTGAAATAAATTCTCTGGACACCTTGCAGCTGTGGTGGAATGTTCCAGAATGATACTTACAATGTCTTCATGGAGAAGAGCACCGAGGGCTATATCACTTCCTGCAACCAGCTCAATTTTCACGTCAGTCGCAGTGTTAATGAGCCATCCACCTGCAATTCAGGGGCTGGAAAAGCCATCTCCTGAGGCCTTCTCCTGACTCTAGCAGTGATGGACGAGCTGGAGAACCGTCATTCCTGATCCTTGCTAATTTGCCCAATCATAAAGGTACAGATTTCAATGCTTTCCTTGAACATACATTTCCTCTCTGGATTAGAAAAATATGCAGTCAGGGCTGTGATGCTCTACTTTCTCCTCTATTTTAATCTCAGATGTAAAACATGCCAATAGCTTGACTTTCCATTAAAAACATTGTCATGGCCTAAAAGAAAAAAAAATGGCAGAGGGTGATTTTTTTGAGAGACATCGTTCAGAGAAGTGGTAAATGAAAATGACGTATAAATTAGGGTTTGGCACGTGAAATATGGGAAAAATTATTTTCTCTTGGTCACATTTCGTGTCAGTTATTGGTAAACACATCGACATGGGAAAGGGGGAAATTACACTTGATTTGAAACTAAAGAAATGTGATTGAAATAAGCCAGGATAATTACAAAGTTACTAAGCTTAATATTTCTGCATTTTTCCAGCCACATTTCCCTGAAATGCCCCTTACATCATTGTGAACTACTAGGTATAATCTTTACCGATGCTTCCTTCTGTGAGGTGTCTTCAAAATGTGTGCCATGTGGCAGTTTTACTCATCAAGTTTTAATTTTCAGTTTCTATTTTCCCACTTCCCATAGTCAGTTTGGACAGGCTAAGTTCAAGTTTATTGCCAGGGAAATGACTGTGATAAAAAAAAAAAAAATACTGGCATTTTATTTTTCTATTTGATAGAAATTCAGCCTGCCCTTATCATTTTCTAATTTATTAAGGCAAAATTATTCAAATACCTTCGAGAGATTGTGTAAGCACATTTTTTTTTTTGGTAAATTCTATCCTGGGGTCTGAGTGACTCCCCCTTAAATGAATTGAGGCCATTTAATGTTGTACTGATTCCATAAGATTTACCTCATTTGTCTTTGGGTGTGACTATAGGCAAATAAATGAAATTAACTTGGATTGATATGACATAACTGTGAACCAGAAGCCGAGATGAATTCCTGTTTCTGGTTATAAGCCTTTGTGAACATTTGATTTAGATGAAAAAAGATAGAACCACGATACTTGCCCTTCGAATTTCTATATTATCTAATTTTCTTAGACAAAATGGGAAGACCATATAAGTATCTCATGTATCTATGCTGACAAAAAGCATCACATGTTTGTTGTTTTACCTTAAAGTCATTTAAAGAAGCAAGGGCATGTTTGTCAATTTTCCATATAATGTAGTAACGTATAGGCATATTTAGAAAATACTTATACTTTACCAATGGTTTTCACTTTGCATTATTTATCTCTTAAGGGAATTATACATCACAAAACAGAAAAAAAATGATTTTGCACTATTTGCTTTTCAAATATTATAGTCTTTTGTGGTGTTGAACTGAGAAAGGTCGAGAAATTACTTTTCCGAGAAGACTAAAACTGACTAACTTTTCATTGCTTAAGCACTGATATTTCCACTCCAAAGATAGCTTATCAAAGTTCTCATAATCACGCATGTCCCCTTTTACTTTGATGGTGATTCAAGCATGGTTTACAGACAATAATTGTTAAAAATGAAAACTATTACGCAATTTTTAAGACTTTATTTTTTTTTGAACAGTTCTCGTTCAGAGAACACTGAGTGGAAGGTACTGATTTCCTATACATGCCACGTCACCACAAACTCTGAGCCTCCTCAATTATCACCATCCCACATCAGAGTGGTGCATTTGTTAACAACTGACACATCATCATCTTTCAACGTTCATAGCTTATTTTACGGTTTATTATTGTGGTTGTACATTCTATGGGTTTGGACAAATTATATATCCATCATTACAGTAGCATACAGAGTATTTTTACTGTGCTAAAATCCTCTGTGTTCCATCTAATTGCTCTTCTCCCTGCCACACAACTCCTGACAGAAACCACTGATCTTTTTATTGTCTCCATAGTTTTGCCTTTATGTAGTTGGAATCATGAAAAAGGCTACAGTATGTAGCCTTTTTGGATTGGCTTCTTAGTAATGTGCACTTAGGTTTCTCTCATGTCTTTTCACGACTTGATAGCTTATTTATTTTTAGTACATGAGTATGTTGTCAGGATGTAACATGGTTCATTTATCCATTCATCTACTGAAGAACATCATGGCTGCTTCCGGGTTTGGACAATTATGAATAAAGTCGCTACAAACATCCCGGTGCACGTTTTTGTGTGGACATAATTTTGAGCTTCTTTGAGTGACAGTATGTTTAGTTTGGTAAGAAAGTATCACGTCTTCTCAAGTGGCTGTACCAGTTTCCATTGTCCCCAGAAATGAATGGGAGTTCCTGTTGCTCTATATCCGTGTTGGTGCTTGGTGTTGTCAGTTTCCAGATTCTGGCCATTCTAACAAATGCAGTAGTATCTCATGGTTGCTTTCATTTGCATTTCCCTGAAGACACATGTGGAGCATCTCTTCATATGCTTATCAACATCCCTATATATTCTTTTGTCAGGTGTCTGTTAAGGTTGTTGCACAGATTTTTCAATCAGATAGACAGACCTCTGTTTCATAGTTGAGTCTGTTGCTAACTATCTGTGGGAAGTTATTTAATTTCTCCAGGTGTTTTTTTAATATTAACATATGACATCTGACAATTAAGTTCGCCAACTTGTTGCAACGATGTTCCTAACCCTTTTTTGATATCAGAGGAATTATTCATTATGAATTTGTACCAACTGGACAGTTAACCAAATTTACTATTTGGAAGTGCTGAAAAAGTCGCATGAAAAAGATAGATGACCTAAACTTTTCACCAACAATTCATGGCTTTTATATCACAGCAATGCACCAGCTCACACGGCACTGTCTGTGAGGGAGTTTTTAGCTAGTAAACAAATAACTGTATTGGAATACCCTCCCTAGTCACCTGATCTGGCCCCCAATGACTCCTTTTTTTACCCAAAGATAAAGAACATATTGAAAGGAAGACATTTGATGACATTCAGGACATCAAGGGTAATATGAAAACAGCTCTGATGACCATTCCAGAAAAAGAGTTCCAAAATTGCTTTGAAGGGTGGATTAGACACTGGCATTGGTGCATAGCTTCCCAAGGGGAGTACTTTGAAGGTATAACTATAGTGATATTCAGCAATGAGGTATGTAGCACTTTTTCTAGGATGAGTTCTCAGACTTAACTGTACGACCTCATGTATACAATATCTGTGAACATTTGGAAATTAGTAAACTTGTGTCTAAACAAATCCTAAAATCAAAACAGCAAGAGAGGTGGGTTGTTTATCTACTTTGAGTTATAATTGAATTTAAAATTCATTTGTTCTCCTTTTCATTTTTTTCAGTCCCTGTACTGTTACATAGGTGGCTCAGTAATTGATTTTTGGCAAATTTTACAAGTGAGTGAGAAAGAAAGACCATGGAACTTCCTCCCAGAGTAACTGACCAGACCACTGCCTATGTTTGAGATCTAAAGAAAATGTGGTCTTTCATATCCCTGTGGCAATATTGTAGTTACTAATTTATGAAAGACAGTTTGGGGAATCTAACCAATAATGTTGTAAAGATTTTGTAGAATTTCAGATGGTCACGTGTCTTATTAGCGAGACCACTTCATAGACAGTGTAAATGCTTGAACAATGGATTGTACACCTAAAGCTGAATAATATTGTATATCAACTATAATTTAATATATATAGTCATGGGATATAGAGAACAGCAGAGGGGATAGAGTCAATGGAATTGTAATAGATATATACGGTGCCAGAAGGACAATAGAGTGAGGGAGAAGGGCTATCACTTTGTGAGGGGTGAAATATCTAACTATTACATTGCTTTGTACACCTGAAACTAATAATAATAAAACAAATGTGGTACTGTTTATTATCTAAAAGTAATTAGGAAATTTCTGGTAGTTGCCCCAATTTTGACCCTGGGCAAAAGTAAGCAACCGCTGATTGAATATAAAAGGAACATGAGAGAAAAACTTAAGTTGTACACAGATTATGTCCTCCGAGTCATGCCTTGTCAATATCCAATTAAACCCAAAAGGGGAATTGAGTCCATATTTTTTACACACAGTAGGTCTGGCTTCCCCAATTGTGTGTCAACTCTATGGCCATGCCAGGTCTTCCCTCTACCTTCATGTCTACCTCATTGGTCTTGTCACCTTGGCTCAAAGTCTCTTGCTGAGTAGAAACCACTGTTCATTGTGAAAGAAGTATGAATGTTCATATTGTAAAGTGAGTCTAACGTGAAGTCATTTCAGAAGCATAATTTGTATTATACAGAGTGATAATATTTATAGTACAATCACTTCATGATATAATCTCTAGTAATTAGGAAAATGTAAGAGAGATATGTTTGAGTGGCTTCAGGTTTTCTTTTATGGAAGCAAGAATGATAAGAAAATATACAACACATTCTGCAAAAGTTATTGCAAGTGGAGAAAAAAAACATTGCTTATGAATACTTGTTAGATGGATTCAGCCCTAGTATTTTGAGGTTTAAGCTCAATATAGTTTTATACAAAACAAAAACTTCATAGCAATAATAAAGCTCTTGCTATTCAATGTAGGGAAAATGCTTTTCTTTAGGGGATATAAACTTTTCAGCTAATAGCTTAATCTTCTTAATGCATGTTTTTATAATATGGCTTTGAATATTTAAGGAAACAAACCGACTGTTGCAAAAGAACAGGTTAAACTCCTTCAATGGTGACAGTGTAATGGAAATACAGTTTTGTGCTTCCTCTTGCCGTCGAAGGTAAATTATTTTGCAATGAAAAACTAAGGTATGTAGTACAACAGAAATAAGGGACATTGGCTTTAGACAGAGTTCTGTACACCTCTTACTCAAAATTGTTGCAAAACTGTGTGAGCAGGTTTCTTCCAAACTCAATGCAACTATGGCCAGAATATACTTTTTCTACAGTTCTCCTATATTGTGATAAAATAAACACACAACGTGACACCACACATGTTCTATGAAGATCAGTTTCAAAATTGGCATATTGCCACATGATAAATTTCTTCCTAGAAAATGGAGTGATTTATTTAATTTCAATTAAATCCAAGCACATAAATCCATGTTTAGCAAAACATGTGACTTTATATTGACTTTCAATATAAGGATTAGAAAGATATATATAATAATTCTCCCATTGTCCTGTGTGGCTTCACAGTGTTGTTTTATGTTAGTTATCTATTAAATATCTTTGAAGATATACATTGTTTAGCACCATAATCATATATTTCTCTCTTAGTAATTATGCTCAGTAAAATAAACAATCTTTGGCATATTTGATGTCATCCAAACTGAGGTGTGGAATTTCATTAACTGTGGGGTATATGTAATATACTCATTTATCATAGTCTGCCAAGCCAGAGACTGCAGTTTCCCTAACAGAAGTGTCTTCATTTATAATGGGATACATTGGTAAAACAGGTAAGCAAGATTAGTTAAACATGGGTTAGGGAATGCATCTCACAATAAGAAAATTTTAAGAAAATAATGTTATGAAAAATCAAGTCAAAATAAAACGGTCTTTTAAAATAACTAATTACTCATGATGTTCTTTAAAGTGTGTTGCTTGATGGCAAATCTCTCCTTACACACTCACCTGCCAAAGCACTTAGCTTGAAACTGCTGTTAGGTAAAGAGCAGGTATGCAGCATAGAATCACTTTACAGAAAATACATTTAGTATCGCAGGAAAAGTGATGTTTTTTAAAGCATTCTTAGCACAGGACCTCATGGTTGTCTGCATATGAGTATGCTTCTTTCTAAGTATCCATTTCCCCTACAACTCTAATACATGTATTATTTTCTAGTGTCACATCTAGCATTTTATTTGTTTTTTACAGCCTTCTGCTATACACTGTACAGTGTAATGATCCTACACCCTGGCCTTGGGGAAAAAAGATGAACAAATGCTGTGAACATTGTCTAATCATTTATTACATAGCAATCATTGAATGGTATGCATAAAATATGTTCATTAGTGAATTGGTGCAAGCAAGATTATATGTGTCTTGTGTTATTTAATATATGGAGTTTTCCTTAGCCTTCTCCTATCCAATACTTTTTACAACTGACTGCTACTAATAAAAGATAGTGGGCTCCCAAACTTGTGAATGGCAGAGATAGCAGACATTTTCGAAGACGAAGCCATACTTTAATGTAAGACTATTGCTAATTGCTTATCTAATATCTACTTTCCCTTTCATTCTTTACAAATATATATATATATATATATATATATATATATTTTTTTTTTGTTGTTGTTGTTGTTGTTGTTGTTGTTGTTGTTGGAGTAACAAGAAAACATCTCATATTTTACCTTGCAAAGAGGCCTGGCAATGGATGGATATCTAGACAATTAGGTTTTGGGAGATACTTTACAGAGAATTCCAGTAAAATTGAGCGATTAGATACTTGTCCATTTCTTAATCCTACCCAAAACAGTAATATGATAGCAATTACTTCAGCAGTTACCTTTTTTACCATAAGGAAAACTTGAGGATAGAACCTCCAAAAGATGTTAAAATTTCAGCAGCAAGAAACAAGCAGAATCTCTGATGGCACAATGGAGCTGTCATCATGCTGGATGTGGACCGCCACGTTTGGGATTCATCAATAAGTGATAGAAAAAAATATACCCATCATTCATTTAAGGTACTATTCATCTTGTGTATTTTTCTAGTAGCTGAACATAATTCCTAATATTCACTTACAAAACAATGTCATTTATCATGATTTTAAAAACTAAACTTTGTATGTGTAACATTTTGTAGATGCAACTTAGAAATAGAATGTTTTGCACAACCATACACGCAAATTAATTATTTTCATTGTCATTAGTAAACACAGAGTGTAAAAAAGTATAAGCAAAAGAGTCTTAATACATTGACTTGTTGATAGCCTGTAATCTAGAAGTGAGAAGGTTGTTCTTTTTTTATTTTTTTTTTAGGTCACCTAAAATTTATGCTTTATTGTATAGGTTTCAAAATTTGAATTAGTTTCAAATTTTACTTCAAAATTTGACACCACAATTTAACATAAATTTATAGGTAAAAGACAAAATATTTTCAGAACTGTGAGGAAATTAAAATATTGGATATGCCATAACTAATGAAAAAGAACAATGTTGGATGACTCACACTTCCTGATTTCAAAGTTACAACAAAGCTACAAGAATCCAAACAGCACAGTAATAATGTAAGATTAGACATATACACTGATATCGTAGAATTGAGAAACCAGAAATGAACCCATACGTCTATGGCTAATTGGTTTTCAACAATAATGCCAAGATTATCCGTTGCAAAAAGAACAGTCTCTTCAACAAATGTGATGAGACAAGTGGACATCCATATGCAAAATAACAAAATTGAGCCATGATCTCATACCATACAGAAAAAATTAAGTAAAAAGGGATCATTCACCTAAATATAAGAAGTGAAAGTTTTAAACTCTTAGAAGAATACAAATAAATGAATTATCATGACTTTAGTTTGAGCAATATGCTTTTAAATATGACAACAAAATCACAAGCAACAAAATTTAGAACAAAATAACAGATGAATAGACTTTGTCGAAATTTAAAACTTTTGTGTATCAAATAACTATCAAGAAATTGAAAGACAAACCAAAGGATAGAAGAACATATTTGCAAATCATATACCTTATTAGGTTCTAGTATCCATGGTATTTATTGACAATACCAACTTGACATCAAAAAGACAAGCAACCCAATTAACAAATAGGCAAATTAATTTATTAGACATCTGTCCAAAGATATATAAATGGACAGCAAGCCCATGAAAAGATGCTTGGCAATATATGTCATTAGTGAAATGAAAATGAAACCATGATGAAATACCAGTTTATATTCACTAGAATGTCTATAATTAAAAAAAGAAAAAAGTAACAAATGTTGGAGGAGATATGGAGAACTTGGAACCCTAGCACATCGCTGGTGAGAATGTAAAATGATGCAGTCACTGTAGAAAAAGAGTTCGGTGGTTCTTCAAGTGTTAAACATAGAATTGCCATATGGCTCGACCATTCTACCTTTAGATATACACCTACAAGTATTGAAACAAATACATGTATACAGATGTCCACAATAGCACTTTTTGCAATATCCAAAAGGTGGAAACAATCCAAATATCCATCAATAAATCAATGGATAAAGAAAATGTGACATATACATGCAATGGGATATCATTCACCCACGAAAGGGAATAAAGGACTGACATAGACTAACATGGATGGACCTTGAAAACATCATGGTAAGAAAAAAAAAAAGCCAGGCACAAAAGGTCACATATAGTATGATTCAATTTATATGAAATGTTCAAATCAGGCAAAAATATGGAGACTAAAAGCAGATTGGTGATTTGCAGGGGTTTGGGGGAGATAGGGAGGACTGGAAAATCACTGCTTAATGGATAGGAAGCTTTCTTTTGGGGAATGTAAATGCTTGGAATTTGATAGATGTGGTGGTTGAACAACATTATGAGTGCTGCTAAATGCTGCTGAAGTCTACACGTTAAAATGTTTAATTCTATGCCATGGGAATTTCCCTTCAATTTATATGAAAATAAAATGTATTAAATGTATTAAAATAATGTATTAAAAATAATAATACTTGGCTAACTGGCAAGTGAGAATGTTAAGAGGCAAACAAGTTTGTGAGGAATGTAATTTCGATTTTAGGATTATCTAGGTCGCTGTTTTAAGATGCCCAAAGGTTAAAAACAATCTGTTTGAGAATCATTCATGTACACCATCACGCAGCCCATTTTTTTGAGCAAATATAATGTATAGGTCTAATAATACATTAATTGATGGCTCTTATCTTAATGGATCTTGAATTATAACAGAGAAGACAATACTAAGCATCTAAATATATTTGTGATTTGGGCTAACATACAAACAGAACATTTCACATCATCTACCAGGAAGAGATTTAGGAAGATAAATGCACAAAGAGATGCACAAAGAAATAAAGACAGTCCAAGGTCTATGTTCTGAATCGTAAGAGACTACAGTTAGTGTATGAATATTGAAATAATTAGAATGGAGAAATTGAGAGCCAATAAAGGGCATGTGTTTTTAAGAGTAACTATCACATCTGTGTAGGTGTTTGTGAGTATTTCCACATATGTACTTAAGAGATACATGCATTAAAAACATCAAGTTAATTAAATGGACTATATTAGAAATCTAAACATAACTATGATTATTAAATTGGACATATTTTTCAGGCCTCTAGCAGACTGGTGGTTGATAGGTGGGCTGGAGAATGAATATGTATATATGTATATATGTATAACCTACCTACCTACCTATCTATCTATCTATCTATCTATCTATCTATCTATCTATCTATCTATCTATCTATATCTATCTATCTATGTCTATATCTATATCTATAGATACAGATGTATCTATCTACCTATCTGTCTATCTATCTATATCTATATCATCTATATCTATATTTATATTTATATAGAGAGAGAGAGAGAAAAAGAGAGAGAGAGAGCGAGAGAGAGAGAGAGAAAGCAACACGATGATATCTGCAAATATCACCTATAATGTAAAACTGATAGAACTGAACAGAAAATTACAGAATGAATACTAGGAAAACAAGAGGTTTTTCTTCTTTTAATCTTCTTTGATAGTGAATCTTAATGAGTTGGTGTCCATCTGGACAACATATTAAGAACTAGACATCATAGTATTAAATTGATTTTATTCATTAGATACAGGAATTCAGATATTTATTTCAAGAGGGCTGCATTCTGGTTTCTTTCTTTCTGTGTGGGTCTACTGTGTGTGTGTGTGTGTGTGTGTGTGTGTGTGTGTGTGTGTGCGCGCACATGCATGCAATATCAGAGAAAGCTAGATTAAATGCTTGTGCAATTCTGTATATTTCTCTTTAATGACTGAATCAAAATTCAAAAACCAACTTTGGCAGAATTGATATATTAAATTTAATTAAAGTCTCTGCTATTATTATCCTTAGCACTTTCTGGATTAATGCCAGTTTCTCTGATGAAAGAATAAAAAAGCAATTGTAAGCTGATTTAACAGTTGTCTTCAAAGCTGATTTAGCAGTTGTCTTCAGGTAACTAGATGGTAATGCTATTAATACTAAATTTGGTCAAGTATCGTTTTTAATACAGACGTGCATTACATATGTTAAGAACAAGATTGTATAATCAAAAAGTACATTAAAGTATAACTAAAGTCTTAAAAAAGCTTGAAAATATCCGAAACATCTGCTAAATATTTGCAAATTAATTTTGAGTATTATCCATTCAGTTTTATGAAAACAGAGGGAAGGGTAAAAAAAAAAAAAAGGCAGAACAACAATCAGTAAGAGTATAATAATTAGGATTGATTTCTGTATTTTAAATATTTTCATTAGGTCTTTCCTCACAAAATAGATTGAGAAATAACAGAGGAAAATGTTCACTCACTATTGATATAATAATATAACTAAAATTCTACTGAAATATTAATTCTCATCTGTAACATTTGTATAAAAGGAACACTGGTATTCTAAACAGAAATAATTACTCCAATAATTTTTTAATCATTGACTTTATATGACAGTATTTAAGTTACAGGATATCAAAGGATAAGAGTGAACATCATTTAAGGACTTTGCATCCTCTTCTCAGGAACGAGTTAAAATATTTTCTGTTGTATACATTGTATTGTGTGCTAGGTAGAAGTTTGACTTTGCTACTGTCTTTATTTGAAGAATACGTTTGGTTTAAGGAGACTTGCATGGAGCCCATATTTTTAAGCAATCATTCACATTTCTGAAAAATATATTTATTTCAGGGTGGAAGAAGGGTTTTAAAACTACCTAAGTATTAGTTTGTATCATAAAATCATTAAATTTTATAATTAAATGTAACCATGATACCATAACAAAGTTTATCTCCTACAGCTTCAAAATGTCTAGATATTGAATATGTTGAAATAGCATCAGCCATTATACAGTAATGTTAGACTTGCCCTTACTTTCAGAAAATTCACAAACATTATCTCTTCATACATTGCCTCCTCTTCATTCTTTCTATAATCTAATCATCACGGATAGACTCTTAAGTATATGTGCATACAAGGTGTGATTGAAAACTACAGTGAATGTTTAAATAATAAATATGTATTACAGAAAAAGACACATTGCCATTAATCCCCTTCAGAATACTCCCCCTCGCTTCAAACACACTTATCTCATCCTTCTTGTCACTTTCTGAAGCAGTTCTGGAAGTCCTCTTTTGTGTCTTTACTTCATACTCCATCATGACAATGCTCCGTGTCACATATCACTTCTGGTATATGGCAATTTCTGTCAAATAAAAACATTACGGTGTGTCCTCATCCATCTTATTCACCGGATCTGGCACTGTGCGACTTCTGGCTCTTCCCCAAAGTCAAAATGACGATGAAAGGTAAACGTTTTGAATCGACTCAGGACATCGAGGCAGACATGATAGTGCAACTAAAGACACTCATGAAAGAGGACTTCCAGAACTGCTTCTGAAAGTAGAAAGAACGATGGGATAAATGTGTTTTAAGCAAGAGGGTGGGGGGAGCGTTTTGGAATGGGGGAGGTAATGGCAATGTGGCTTTTACTGTAATAAACTGTTTTTTATTTAAACATTTACTATATTTTTTGATCACAGAGTAAATACTAGAATCTCAAATCTCCTTTTATCTTCTCTGTTTCTTAAATTGTACGTCACACTTTTCATCTCTTTATAACATGTGCTATATTACAGATACTTTCTTCAGATGTAAAATAATGTTATAGTTCCAGTAATTAATCACTTTCTCTTATAATCTATACTCGGGAATGCATATGACTGCTTTCTTTCTTCCTTTTTATCTTTAGTAGAATAAAAAGAGCCAATACTTGCAAATGGAAAAGGTGAGTGATTGCTGCTAAATTTCTTATTGTTATTAGAAACCCCTTTAAATCTTCATTCTCTGCAAATAGTCCACTAATTCACCCTGGTTGCATAATTGTTTTATTTTTGGATATTGTGTGTGGTTTTTATATATCTGTCATTTTGTATATTTGTTTCTAGTTCTTTTTTTTTTTAACCTAAGACATAGCATTTACAATGAATATTTCATATTCTGTTTCTGATAAATCTAATTACTGAAATCAATGCTGATCTGATTCATATCTTTGGTTTTCTCTGCAATAATTCTTTCATGGTTCATTGTTACGAGAATTTGGACTGTGAGCCTATGCTTTTTAAATTTTTATTTGGGAAATACTTAAGGCTTGGATAGAAGCTGTGCTTCTCTGCCAGGATTTGCACTTGCTTCTATCAATCACTGGGACAACTGTTTATCTGAAATCATTATAGTTTAAATTCTATGACATATTCTATTTAATTTCCCATGATGACTCGATTGTGTTTGTGAATATTCAATGTTTTGTGTGTGTGTGTGTGTGTGTGTGTGTGTGTGTTACACTTAGCCACAAATATATAGGCACATATTGTTGCTGACCATTTCTGTGGAGCTGGATCATATCTTCTTTTTCTCCTTCACCCGGCAAGTGTTGTCATCTAAGGTCACCTTAATGGAGGAGTGTTTCATTAGACTCCCTGTCCCTGCAGAAGGGACTTAAATGTTAGAGCCTGTCTACATCTGTCCAATCATCAAATGAATGAGTCAAGTTCATAAATATTTATTTTCCTGTTATTCTCAGGGTGAAGATGTTTTGGGTACATGATTGCTAAAAAGTTAATTTTCACTTTAGTTCTGGCTTCTGGGAGTTCATATTCCCAGGTCAGTAATTAGCTTAAATATCTATATTACTTCTTTCCAATTTTTAGTTTATTTTTCCCTCAATGGAGTGGTTATTTTAGTACATTAATCCACTACGATGCTACATGTGGGAGTTGGAACATCTTTTTAAAATGTTTTTGTGATTGCTGTCATGAATCACTTTTATATATATATATATATATATATATATATATATATATATATATATATATATATATAATCTTTACTTTTGGAGTGCATATGGATCTCCCTTTTACTTATTTATGTCTTGTGGAGTACTAAGAGCTGTATAGGGAGACAGTGCTTGCAAATGGACAAAGTGTATGGCTATTCTTAATTTCAGCTGATAGTCAAATTCTCAAATTCTAGCAACATTCAACTGTGATTTGTTGAGTTTAGGAATTTAGATATTTTCTTACTTTCTCCACTTGCTTCTTATTCACTTTATTAAGATAAAGTGAAATGCTACTCATACTAATATGTATTGAAACATTTTTTTCGTAGAAGGACTTTCAAGTGTTTCAAGGGCTTATAGTATAAATAAATGCATCCATGTAGCCATGGGATTTTATATAATCTAGCTTTCGGTCCTGGGTGGGAGAGGAGGCAGCCAATGGATACTAGTTTCATAAGAATAACATATTTGACGATTAGTCCAGGTTTTGTTTAGTTTGAGATAGCCAAGTATTTTTTTAATTGTTTTTGATTTAAAAATTCTCTCCATAGTTATGATTACAGATGGGCTGGTATTATTAATAGTTTTTTTTTTTGTATTGTAAAAATTTTTCCTGTTTTTATTGTCTTCATTGGAACTTGAGTGGGAATATACAAAAGATTGAAACATACATGCATAGCAAAGTACTGTTAGAGGTTACAATTATATATTTTAATATGGCACAAAGTTATCATCCCTCTAATTTCTTTATTTTTCAGAATGATGTGTTCTGATGTCAAACTTTATAAAGACGCTCAGGAAACAACCCTGGAAATTTCTGTTTTTATTTTTTCTTCCCCTGTCTTGCCCAGTCCCCAGCTTTTTGCTTCCCCTTTTCCCTCCCTAATATCATAGCATCTATTGTATTATAATATTTGAAGCTTTGTGAGTATAGAATTTTTAAAAAATGATCAAAATAATCACATTTTATTATTTGCATTTTTTTAAGAATGACAAGGGAGAATGTACTCAAGGAACACTTACCTGAAGAAGCGTTATAGTCAAGCAAAGTTGGATGCTCTCTTGCCCTTCTGCATACGCTGAATTAGTCACAGACAGCTGATTAATCAAAACTCCTTTTGATCTGCAAGATATTAGCAAAGACATAAAGGTAAGAGTGCATTTGAACAAACATGTACTTGTCAAGCATTCATTCTCGTGATTACAACAGATTGACATGAAGTTCTTTGAGATTCTGCTCTGCTTGCCTTTTGTAAATGTAGAGTGCTTCGGGTTGTGGCAAATGTCTAGTGCATAAATAAACTGATAGATGAGGGCAGGAGGTTATTGACAGGTGAGGATAGTTATTCTGTAACATAATCTTCTTAGAAGTATGATTGTATTACAGAGCTGATGCTTGGAGTGGTACTGCCATGTTTATTTCAAATTGATGTGCTCAGGGTCAAAGCTATTTCAGTTAACTGAGATCATGAAGAAAGTAATAATAGAAATTACTTATGTATCATAATGTAATACAATATGATTGGAGGGTTTTTTATTTTTTATTTTATTTTTTAATTTACACAATTGGAATCCTTTTAAAATATTTAGGCGATCCAGATGAAGAAATGTCATAAGATACATTTACTTTGCCCTGATTTTCTTTTTGCAAATTATATTCTATTTTTTCTTCCTTCTTCCTCATTTTTTTGTAACAACTACAAACAAGCAAGAAAACACACTGTGTCTCCCTAACAGCTTACCTCAAGATTCATCTAAATAAGTTCTTCGTATATTTTTTCCAAGTGACTACCAGTAGTATCAAGCGCAGCGATTGCTTTCTTATACGTGGTTTCTTTTGAGAGATATTAATATTATCCATATTCCCTGTTGAAGGAGTTGACCAAGTAGAATCTGACTTTTCTAGGTTATCCTGCTCCCCCCTAATCACAAAGGATTGGTCCAGAAGTAAGATAGGCCACCCGAAAAATGGCCAAATACCAAACACAGCATTTCTCCTGTAAATTTGGTTTGGACACGGAAGTAAGTCCATTAAATAACACTGAAAACTTTGATATTAGAAATATTTAGTGAGTATGGATTCATGCAGGTTGATATGCAATTTAGAAGAACAGCCTTCAATGGATGAAACAAGAATACTGAAAAATGAATCACATGGTTCATAAGAAAAGTGGTGACCGAGACAGTGCGTGTATGGCTATATGCCAGTTCTTGTGAAATCTAGCTACTTCTATTTTCATGAATTGATTTTAATACATGTCTATTTCAAACAGTTAAACTTCACTGGATAAAATCCTTCCCTGGCTATACTTACTCACACTCTTACTACTTATTTTATTTTATTTTTCAGCTTCTGAGTTCTTTACCACTCAAGTAAATAGTTGATTAAAAACTTCATTTTATCTATGCAGTGGTGTCTGTTTTATTGCTTTAACTGCAGCATGCATTTACTTTTTCCCCCTTTAGATGCACATTTCATAAGAACAAGAAATATATTCTCTCATTCTGTATATACTTTGTAATTTCACCAGTATAGAATAACATTCTGTATACACTGATATTATACTAGTATACATATTTAATTTTGATTAAACAAATACAGTAAGATTAGGAAGACAGAGGTAACACAGTGTTTTAAAGAACAAAAGAGAAAACTTTTCTTTAGAGGTGTCATTTATAAAAAATATAGTCATATTTCAGGGTTTGCATGAAAGCACCATTTCAAATTTAATCTATTACCTTGCTCAGATAAGAAGGGAGTATTTTTATTCTCACCCATATGCCTAAAATACATTAAAAAATGCAGCCTCATAGAGAAGAAACATCTATTTTCACCTAAATGTATTATAAAATACATTTAGCCATATATATAGTTTGTGGTTAACTGTATTTTTCTTGCAGATGACAGTATCTGTCCTCATAGGACATGACTCAATTTGCAAGAGACCCTTGAAATGAGATTCCACAATCACCAATGTACAGGTGGTACTTAGTGAGAGAGACACTGAATGATACTTTTCATGCTTCCCTCTAAGGAGGCGTCTCCACAATGGGACGGGACAAGCATATAATAGGACAGCACATCAGGTGAGCCACTAGCATGAATGTTAGTTTGCATTCTGAAATCTCATTTTGACTTGACTGTCCTTACAATTTGTTAGGTGAACTATTATAAAGCCCCCAAATGGCATATGTCACCTTTGATGCATGCTGCATTTTACATAATATAGAAATAACTTATGAACCTGCAGGACAATAGATAGCTCAGCGGGAGAATTATGATATGCATGAAGCTCCTGAAATGAAGTTGCCCATCCCCCTGTTAGGGAGTGTTGAGTCAGATATCTGCGTCTCAGATATGACTGAGGGAAATGTCAAACTGCACAATGTTATAGTAACAGTTTTATATTGACTAACACTGAATGAGAAGCCAAAGTGAAACTGACAAATTTGGGTTTCAAATAATTTTGTGAAAAAGTGAAAAGAAAATAAAAACAAAAAACTTTTCCTGTGAACTTTTCCATTTGTATTATTCCAAAGAGAAAGGGGAGTGAGATCAAATATTTCACCATTGAAAGAAAAGCAGACATTAATGTAAATTGCTAAATATAAACTAGAATTTTAAAGGAAGTGTGTAAATACTTTAAAAATCAATGCCACAGTCCTAAGATGATTTGCTATGATGTACAACTTGTAAAATCATATATTTCATTCTTTTCTTCTGTAATTTTTTGAAAATCCTCATCCTTTAAAAAATATGGCACTTTTTTTTATAATGAAAGAGTAATACATAGTTTAGCCAAACATTGGGATTGTGAAAAACCCAACATTGATAATTATCTGTTAATCAGAATCATAGAGAACTCCCCCTTACTAAAAATCAACAGTTTCTATAGCATTTGGGACAATGGCCCTCAAAAGATAATCTCTGAAAATGTCACTAATATTGAATGCTTGGTAAATATGTGCATATCTGCACTCCGATCCCAGAGGTCAGTGTACTCATTCCTAGGAGGGGTTTGTCAAATCTATATTTTCACTTTTTTCTAGGTCTTCTATCGCTGCAAAGCTGTAGCCACTCAGGAAGACCTCTCTAGGCGGAGTCTGAGATGAGATTTGCCCAGAATTCTGCAGGACGATTGTTGGCAACAGCCTTAGGCTCTCAAGGGTATTTCAAAATACTTCAGGCATCATTTGGCTCTGGAAGCTGTGTTAGGAAGAACATTGCTACATTACTTTCCTTATAACAAGTAGGCAGTGAAAATTGTCATGTTTTAATTGTCAAAAGGGGACGGATCGAGGTGCATTGACTCTCTAGTATAAAACAGATGCCATTTCTAGGATTCTTCTAGATGCAAAAGAAGAATTGAGGTGATTATAACTTATTCTGGTACTAAAGAAGAGAAGTGAAGAAGAGGAAGCACAAGGTCTGATGTATTCGAGGTGCCATTGCTGTCGTTGGAGACAGACAAGCCATGTGCCAAGAAACGTGAGCAGCCATGAGGAGCTCAGAGAAGGTGGGTAGCTCACAACTAACAAGGAAATGGGGTTCTCAGTCTTCAACCACAAGAGACTGAATTCAACCACCAACATGAATGAGCTCAGTGGGGATGCTTCCTCAGAGCTTCAAGATAAGAACTCAGACTGGCTGATAGTCGGAGTGAGGCCTCCTGTGACCATAAGTGCAGCACCCAGTTGAACAGAACTAGAAACTAATAAGTGGATATTCTAAGTTGCAAAGTTTATGGGGGTTTTTATGCTGCAATGGCAAATGAAATGCACTTTTATAAATGCATCCAGGACCTACTCAATCTCCCTCGCTGGACATCTGAGGACTAAACAATGTCCAGTGTAAGGTAGCCATCAAAAACTTCTGTTTTTTCATTGGTCTTTGCATATAATGACTATGTTAAAATGTCAACAGGATCTTGCTGATTTCTGAATATAGACACTAGGCAAAGTAAAATGGATTGAGTACAAATGTCCAGGATTTGAGGTCTGTGCCTTTAATGAAGCAGAACCTCTCCTTTTTTAAGCTCATCTGATAGCGTCAGCAGCAGCAGCCGCTAAATTGCCGCCAACAATACCTCTAACTGACCTACCTACTGGATTCCAGTTTCACTCAATCCAAAGAAGAAGGTTTGATATTCTGGGGGGAAAGAGGGAAGGGTTTGAATGTGGAGAGTACCACAGCTCCAACTGCAACCACACACATAAGGAATCCTATCTATAAATATCAATAAATAGTTCATCCAAATTAAAAGACTGACAACCTATATCCCTCCTTCTTCAAAAAGGCGATGGGGGGGTGTGAAATAAAGAAGCAAGTACCTGGTTTATAGGTCTACTTATGTGTAGTGCATCAGATGAATGTGTGTTATATGATAAAGTCTAGTGCTACTTATTCTGACTTTCATTTAATTTATAGAACTTATATGAAGCAAGCAGATATAGTTGCCTCTCTTTCAATATCCAACGTCGACTGATAAACCATAAATGGTTAAAAATAACAATAAAAACAACTAGCTTGGCTTCCTCTATTAATCAGACAACAACAGCTAAATCAAAAAAGATGTGCCCTTTCCAATGTAGGTGTGATGTTCCCTAGACAGTGAGAGTGACTTTGAAACATAAAAAGTAGTTAATCTTTCTGGCGGGATGCTATAAAAGGTGTCTTCTTATCTCTATCTGCTTCCAGAATCATTTGGATCAAAGAAAGGTGCCACTGGTTTACTTTTCTCTTGCAATCTAGATTTCCTTTCAGAGGAAGTAGTGATGTGTTGTTTATTTTGAATCAATTAATCATTTTGCCTGTTACCATAGAGTTGTGCACTTGTACTCTGAGAAAAAAACAACAAAAAACTTGGATAAGTAGTTTCAGAACAATACGCTTTTTAGCTTAAAGCAGTTGTGATCATACCCTTTCATTTACTAACACTTCCAGATTCTCAGTAGTTTCTTTCGTCATTAAAATGATAGTGCCTCAAAAATATTAGAAAATAGATCGTGTAGGATTACATATTAAATGTGAAACTAAAGCGGCAGAAAAGATGATATTGGTTGATTAAATGGTGAAAGGCAAAATGAAAATTTAAGCAAGCATGTTTAAGAACAACAGAAAATAATACAAGAACCGATTTTTACTGATAATTTGATAATATTATTGGACTGAAAGAAGCAATTCCTGCACCAGATTCTGTCCTCAGTAATAATATGCATTTAAGGAACAGAATTGGCATGCCTGAGACGAGGGAGAAATTAATATTAAAATTCTAGAAAGTAGCTCAAAATTGGCTTGGAATTGACCTCTCATTGATTTTTACTTAAGGTCTTTTCACCATGTTTGTCTCTGAGTTGATGAATTTGTTGTTTTCTGGTCTATGAGTACATATTTAAAAAGTAATGGAGAGAGATAACCCTCTCGTCAATGGATATTACACAGCAATGTAAAGAGAGTATTAGGTTAGTAAAAATCAAAACATGTGGTAGAGAGTCTACTAGTGTTGGTAAGAAGACAGTTTAATATATTACTGTTGGAAATGCAAACATTTAAACACCGTGAATGACAATTTAAATGTTGATCAATGGTTTAATATGTACATATGATTTTACAAAACGATTCAGATCCTAGGAACTTTTCCCATGGATATCTTTACATATGCAGATAAATAAAAGTACAAGTATCAGCATTAAAAAAACAAAAAACATTTATATTAACAAAAGATTGGAAATAATATAAATGTCAAACAATATAAATCATGTTAAATAGCACACTCATATCACAGTATGCTTTGCAGCCAATTTAAAGAATGAGACAGGTCTGTGAGTACTTCTTGGGAACTCGAAGATATAGAGTTAAATAAAAACCAAGCTGCAGGAAAACGTGTGCACAGGCTACAGTGTGCAGGGTTTTGGTCCTTCCGGGTTCTTCCTCCCTGATCAAGACACAGTGAGGACAATGGGTATCCTCCAAAGAAAACTAAGCAGACAGATAGAAAGTGCTGGGCTTCCTGGTGGCACAATTGCACCTCTCTACTTGCTGCAAAGTTCTCACGTGATGGGAAATAGGATTCCGTTTGTGTGTACGTACCTATCAACGGGACTTTTTTCTTTTCTGTAACCTCCACGTGATGCACCTATTTATCACATTTTTGTTAGTATTAGTGAGTTGTTCCATGTGAAATTCCTTGGAAAGTGTAAAGTAATGTTTTATTATGCTCCCTTTGAGGAATATAAGAGGAATAATAATAATAAATATATGTATATATTTTGTTAAGGAATGTAACAATATAAATATACTTGTTATAAATTTGTTTTATATAATATATGCATATAATTCATTATATCACTTATGAAAATATATGTAAATGTATGCATACATATTGTAATTCATTTAAGGATTATATCTATATATATATATATATACACACACACATGTATTATAAAATATATAATATATAAAGGGAATGGAATAGCTTAATATTAGAGAAAAAAGAGGAAAAAGTATTTTTATGAATTACTTTGAAATGTTTTAAATCCTATGAACTTTTACCTAAATCTTCTAATAATTAATTATATACTATAAAATTTTTAGGTTCTGGTAAGAAGGGTATTCCTATATTGAACATCTGTTTATAAGATTAAATGTAGAGCTGACATAAAGATGTGCTGTAGAGAATAACATATTATATAAACATATATTAAAATAATTTCACATATGTTTTACTAATGTAGTGGTTGAGGTTATAAAGAACACATTTTACTATAATAAGACTCTAAAGAAATAAATCTTGACAATTGGTGCCGTTGCAGTATAATTTCCCTCCAGGCAGGTGGTTTGGTGTCAACAAGTAATCCCTGGGGTAAGCACAATTGCAAAAGGCAGTGATGATCATTTAGATAAAACAGTATAGAACCAGAAATAAATCTGGATGAGACGTCCAGTCCACCCATGTAACACAGACTGCACAGATGTGAATTAAAAACACATATATTAAAAATCCTCTAGGAAAGAAAAAGAAACGTCCCATCAGTAGCATGAGTGCAGAAAATATGTCATCCGCCCTTTGATATAATTGGTCTTTAAATACACAAATATTTCACAAGTAAAATTAGTAATACTAAAGTTTATGTCAAATGGTGCACAATAAAACTTCAAACTCCAGCAGGAAAAGGATCAATAATGCCGCTTCATATCAACTGTTCAAAATAAGCTTGAACATTTTTATCAAGAATTTAAGGAAACCAGAACTTTTGAGTCAGATTATGGTTTGACGATACCACCTATACTTCTATTCTTATCAAAAGAGAAAAGTACAAAATGGGGCCGAATCTCACACTGGCTGTGCATGCATGACTACAGGAAACTATGATTTGTTGTCAAACTTTGTTCGATATAGTGCAAGGCAGCAGATAAATAATACGATAATGACTCAGAAACCACTTCTTGATAAGGTAGTTTGTGGGATTCAAGATGATTTGTCCCTATACACTCTACTTTGGGAAGGCACGGAGAGAGTTAAGTGTGGACTCAGAAAACATTTCAGATCAAGTCCCACAGGGCACTTGTAGTAGGAGAGCCCTGAGCAGTAACAAATATCTGAAAGATGTCCCCAAGAACAGTGGATTAAGGATCAAACAAAAGATGAAAATAAAATAAGTAAAACTGCTAAAAACAAATACCTCTTTTTAGAATTACTGTAGTTCTCAGATTTCATGTAAATTCCTCAAGATGCTGGATAAATTAGCTAAACCAATAAAGTTATGTAAATAATTATTTCACTTAGAGAGCTATAATAAACATGTGAAAGATATTGTGAAGAACAATTAAGAGATGAAAGAATATTTCACAGTATTGGGATAATAAACAAATAAGGAAGATTGATCAAGCATTAATAAATAGTAGAGAAACAATACCGGAACAAAAATAAAAATGAGACTATTGGAGAGATTCTGTAACTCAAATACGGAGAAACACACAGAATTTATTAAATCAAGATCAACATATAAAATAAATATTAGATTTACAAACCTTAAACAGTATTACTGTTAGTATCACATTTTAATATTAACTAAAACAAAGACTTCATAAAATGAGAAGTGAAAGATAAGTTGACTAGTAGGTAATTTTGATATACATAATTCATATACATTAAATCAACAATATTAATTATATTATCAACCTGTATTATTTTAATATAGTTCTGCTTAATTCTGTTAAGCACAATTAACAGAATTCTGTTAGGGAATGAGAAAGACAGATTATTCCAATATTAATGTGTACTAACTTTTATTTTTATGTATAACTTAATGTTAAATTACTGAATTCATAAATGCTGATGATTTCAACGATATCTTTGGATTAGATGCTAGTAATATGTTAGCTTGATCTGTTTATGCTTTTCTGAATTTTCCACTTGTGTATGCTCTCTGTGATTTTATAATTTAGGGGGCAATACATTTAAACATGCAGAGGTTTAAAAAACATGAATAAATTAAATTTGAGCCATTGGGAAAAAAGTTACATTAAGGCAAAGGCAATAATTCATGAATACAAAGCATGATGTGATATACAATGCAATATTAAGTAAAGTTTCAACATATATGAGTCAAAGATATCATTAAAATGGACTCAGCTGTATGAAGATGAGGTAATAGTGTGACCTGTAAATAGAATTTCCACAAGGGAAGTGGAGTCACAGAAGTGAAGGAATGGGAACGGCCAAGAGATACGTGTGAAGGTGTTCAGATAAGAAATGAAGATGGTGGAGTGTGCACATGTTAGAAATGAAGAGGTCTATGGCAGATAAGTTTAAATCTGTAAGAGAATATTCATGAGCAATTTAACTTAAACTATTAAGAGGAAAAACCTGTCCAAAGTTGCAAAGAGCATAAATGTAGGTAGCTACATTTGAGAATAAGTTGAGATTATTGTATTTTTGTATTAAGTTTACTCACCAATATGCACAAGAGAAGAATATAAATTAAAACATTTAAACTAAATTATCTTTAAATATCATCTTTGATGGTTACATGATAATGTTAAAATGTGTTTATTAGAGATTAATCACAACTTTGTTTTTACTTCTTTTACTGTATCAATTCTTCTTGTTTTGTATGCACATGTCCAAATTTAATGTGCATAATGAGAAACATCACATTTTATTTATTGTTTTTTGTATATGCTGTCTATTTTAAAGAAGAACTATTTCAAGGTGCCCTATAAAAACTAGGTAACTACTATGTTTACTTTTTTTCTAGAAAAGAAGAGATATTGGTGGCAATTTTGTATATTCTGCTCTTTATTTTTCCCAATATGCATCTATCTTCTTATGAGTCAACAGTTTGATGCGAATGCCCATGACTTATTTTATATGTGCATTTATATATATATATAAATTTATATATATATATATTTATAAATATATATATATACACATATATATACATATATATACACACATTTATATATATAATTCAATGAAAAATATAATGGTATAAATAGTACCACTGATATACAAATGGAAACCATTAATAGTTACTATATGACAGGCACTGTTCTTACTGATTTATGAGGAATCACTCATTTAATCTTTCACCACAACCCAAAGATGTAGGCATCCCTGTTATCTACATTTTCAGAAACTAAGTCTTGTGTAGATGGCATATATTCCAAAATTCATCCAGATAGTATATGGAAGACCTGGAATTCTAATCTAGGACGGGTGGCTCCAGAATTGGCATTCTTGACCATCAAGTTATGTTACCTATCAATATGTGAAATGTAATTTATTAATACCAATATATGAATTCCATTGTATATTCCAAAACAGCTTTGTATTGCTTCAAGCAGCTTTAAAAAATATGAATTACATCTGTTTAGTAGACTCCAGCCAAAAATATTATCTTCCAGTGTTACTATCCTTTTGCACCAGAGAACACTTATATTAAAAAAAAAAAAAATCAAAATAGCTCTCTCCACTTATACTATTACAAAGTTCATTGGATCATGGCTTTGTGTAACCATGAAAAAAATCATCTTATCTCCATTTCCTGAGTTACTAATTAAACACAGCATATTAAATCAAGTCGACTTGGGAAAGACCACTTAATTAGTTAATTTAATTAGCAGTAAGACAGAAGAGAGGATATGGTTATCATATGATAATCACTCTTTTGGGATATTTTTCTGGCATAATGTGTTACATATTTTAATGGTAAAAGAATAGCCACTCTACTAGTTTTATAAGCTGCACCTCTATGAACCCCTAAACTCAAATCATGTTGGGGTGATGCATTTGCACTTGGAATTCTGGCAAAGGGAATTTTTAAATAATTTCAAAATATTTAAGAGCCTTCGATTTTCATGACATGATGTTTGTTTGTATTTGTAAATAGGGATTAATGATAAATACAGTTTCTATTCTGGCTTAAGTATTTGCTTCCAGGAAACCTTTGCAGGAGTTTGAATATACATCTTACAAGGTGATTTCAAATGATACGGTGGATGTTTAAATTAAAAAAAAAAAAAAAGATACTACAGAAAGGCACATTGCCATTAATCCCCTCAAAATACTCTCCCTGACTTTGAACACACTTATCCCATCATTCTTGCCACTTTCTGAAGCAGTTCTGGAAGTCCTCTTTTGTGTCTTTACTTCATACTCCATCATGACAATGCTCCGTGTCACATATCACTTCTGGTATATGGCAATTTCTGTCAAATAAAAACATTATGGTGTGTCCTCATCCACTTTATTCACCAGATCTGGCAGCATGAGACTTCTGGCTCTTCCCCAAAGTAAAAATTACCATGAAAGGTAAACATTTTGAATCAATTCAGGACTTCGAGGTAGCCGTGACAGCTCTGAAGACACTCATGAAAGAGGACTTCCAGAACTGCTTCAGAAAGTGGCCAGAACTATGGGATAAGTGTATTTGAAGTGAGGGGGAGTATTTTAAGGGGGATTAATGACAATGTGTCTTTTACTGTAATATTTTTTTTTTAATTTAAACATTCACCATACTGTTTAATAACACCGTGTATATTTTAATTAACATCTATGTCAAATTTTATTTTGTTACTTCATCGGTTACTTACAGTGGTATAGTTGAAATAATGTTGAGTAACATGATTCTTAATTTATATATTAAATACTGTGTGAAATTATAAGAATCAAGCCTTAGATAAAACTATAAAATTGCATTAGAATCATCTGGTCCTATATGCTGTTTTAAATTGGGATGTCAAGTTTTGAAAATCTTATGGAACTCTTTGTCTTTCATACAAATCCTAAATGTTTATATCCAAACAATAATTTGATCATACATAATGTGATTCACTCTCAGTTTAGCAAATCCATAACAACTTAATCTTGCTTGGAAAAAAATTGAATATAAAATCTTGTTTACCTAATGTGGACTTTATATTTTTAACCAGTGTATAACCTAGAGAAAACACTCACATCTCCTTTAATTTAAACATTCACCGTATGTTTTGATCACACCTTGTATACCAGTCAAGTTTCAACTTAGAGTTAATGCTATCTGGAATGGATATTAGAATCTAGGACAAATATATTGAGGTTCTGTTTTCATCAGTTTGCTACAAATTCAACTAAACAAGAGCTTCTTATTTATTAGAAAACGTATACTATAGAATGTGACTTTTTAAAATTGAAAGTAGCCATGGAGATTGGCTAATAAATTAGAGTTACATATCTATTGGAACATATAAAGAAGCACCTAGATTAGCAGTTGATTTTTAAAATTGGTAAAACACACATAGCATAAAATTTGCCATATTAATCCTTTTTAAGTGTACAGATTTGTGGAATTAAGTACATTCACAATGTCCTGCAAACATCAGCACCATCTACCCCCAGAGCTTTTCTCTTCGCAAACCAAAACTCTGTACCCATTAAAAACCAGTTTGGCATACTTTCTTCCTGCAGTAGCTGACAACTACTAGTCTACTTTCGGACTCTGAATTTGACTATTCGAGGTACCTCAAATAAATGGGATCACTCAGTATTTGCCCTTTGTGACTGGCTTATTTCACTTAACATAATGTCTTCAAGGTCCATCTATATTGTAGCATGTGTCAGAATGTCCTTCCTTTTAAAAGCTGAATAATATTCCATTTTGTATGTATAGATCACATTGTTTATCCATCCATTCATCTATAGATACCTGGGTTGTTCCCCCCCTTTTTGCTATTGTGAATAATGCTGTTATGAACACGGGTGTACAAATATGTGTTTCAGTCCCTGCTTTCAATACTTTTGTATATATACCAAGAAGTGGAATTGTGGGGTCTTATGGCAATTCTATATTTATTTTTTTATACGCCACCATATGATTTTCTAGAGAAGCTGTGTCACTTTACTTTCCTTTAGTACTGCCCAGGGAGTCCAATTTCTCTACATCCTTGCTGACACTTATTTTCTGTTTTTCCTTTGCTTTGTTTGTTTTCTTTGTTTTATAACAACCATCTTAATGAATATGAAATAGTATCTCATGTGATTTTGATGTGCTTTTTCCCAGGTGATTAATGATGTTAAACATCTTTCATGTACTTATAGCCATTTGTATGTCTCTCTATGAAAAAAATATCTATTCAAGTTCTTTGCTCATTTTAAATAAGGTTTTTTTGTTTGTTTGTTTGTTTGTTTGTTTTGAGTTGTAGGAGTTCTTTATATATTCTGGATATGACCTCTTATAAGATGATATTTGATTTACAAATATTTTCTCCAGTTCCATGGGTTGCCTTTTAACTCTGTTCATAGTGTCTTTTGATGCACAAAAGTTTTAAAATTTTGTGTAGGTCAATTTAATTATTTATGTATTTATTTATGCATGTATGTATGTATGTATGTATGTATGTATGTATGTATGTATTGTCTTCTGTTGCCTGTGCTTTTGGTCTCATTGCCAAAAATGTTTCCTCATTGCCAAAAATGGGGAAATTATTCATATTAAGTTCAATGAAATGAATCATTTCCCCATGTGTTCTGCTAGGAGTTTTATAGTTTTAACTCCCAAATTTCAGTCTTTAATCCATTGTGAGTTACTTTTTGTATATTAAATATTGTAAAAATCCTACTTCATTCTTTTGAATGTGGATTTCCAGTTTTCACAACATCGTTTGTTGAAAACACTATCCTTTCCTATTGGAACACTTGTTAAAACATTCGACCATATATTAGAGAATTTGCTTCTGGATTCTCTGTTCTATTTCATTGGTCTTGATGCCAGTAACACTTTTGATTACTAAAACTTTGAAGTAAGTTTTGAAATCAGGAAGTGTGAGTACTTCAAGTTAGTTTTCAAAATTATTTTGGCTATTTGAAGTGTCTTGAGATTTAATACACAATTTAAAATGGAATTTTCTTTTCTGAAAAACAAAAGTATTTTTACGGGGATTGCATTAAATATGTAAATAACTTTGGGTAGTGTTGACATTTTAATATTAATTCTTCCAGTCTATGAAGACATGTGTCTTTCTATTTGTTTATATCTTTTTAATTTATTTCAGCAAAATTTTTTAGGTTTTGGTGTACAAGTCTTTCACCACTGAGTATAGCTATTTTTCCTATATAGTCTGTTATGTTGAAGTTGTTCTTTTCTATTCCTGTTCTGTTGAGTAGTTTTATCATGAAAGGGAGTTGAATTTTGTCAAATGCTTTTTCTACATTAATTAAGATGATAATGTATATTTCCTTTTATTCTTCAATAACTGGATAATAAAACAGGTCATTTTCATTACTTTAAATAGCTATTAACTTTTATCTGTAAAGATATATGTGCTCTGATGTCCATTGCAGCTTTATTTACGGTGGCCAAGACATGGAAACAACCAGTGTCCTTTAATAGAGGATTGGATAAAGAAGATGTGGTATATATACACAATAGAATTCTACTCTGCTATAAGAAAAGATGAAATAGTGCCATTTGTGACAACATGGATGGATCTTGAGATTATTATGCTAAGTAAGTCAGACAGAGAAAGTCAAGAACCATATGACTTCACTGATATGTAGGATATAAAACCGAAAGCAACAAAAGAACAAGACAAACAAATGAAGAAACAAAAACTCATAGACATAGACAATAGTTTAGTGGTTACCAGAGAGTAAAGGGGGTAGGGGATGGTAGGTGAGGGTCAATGGGGTCAAATATATGGTTATGGAAGAAGAACTGACTCTGGGTGCTGAACACACAATGTGATATATAGATGATGTATTACAGAATTGTATACCTGAAATCTATGTAACTTTACTAACCATCGTCACCCCAATAAATTTGAATTAAAAAAGAGCTATTAATGTGATTTTTTGTTGTTTATTTTGCCAACAAAAGCAAGGCAAAATTGCAGGTAACAGATTAATATGTCAATGACAGAAGAAAATTTAAAATCTTTTTTGTTGTTCTATCTTTAAAAAAGATATAAAACTTGTCCAAGCATATTAATATCCAATTTAAATAATTTGTCTAATAATTACTGACAAAGATCCAGAATTTTTTAAAGAATAAGGCCGAGTTTTCTTTTAATAGCTTTCATGTAGTTTATGCAACTCTTTGTCAAAGTTCACACAATTCCTTTTGCTTTGAATACACATCCAAGTTGGCCCACTAGTTGAAATCTTTCAATTCATCCTTCAAAACAGAGTTCAGATGTTGTATCTTCTAAGTTACATGAGCATTTTTATATCAGTGCACTATCAAACATTATCCTTTAATATACTTTTTTTTTTCTGTTTTACAATAAATTGACAATTTTAAGGACATCTTCAGCTCCTGAGAAAAGTGTGTGTCTGCCATGAAATCGGTTGTCAATATCTATTTATTTAATTAAATACATAATACCTGATGGCCAGCCAGCATTATCCCCCTGCCCCAACCTTAGTGTTTCCATTTTTTTTTAACTTAAATTTCTATTTGTGCACTTTTCTTTTATCTTATATATCTATGTTCATTAATGTCTTATATATAAAGTACCTTGTGGGGGTGGACTGTATCCTTATGTCTACAGTATCTAGCACATGCATTAGTTGAATCTATTGTAAAAACCTATAATTTTTCAGTTCATTTAGTCTTTAATCATAAACCACTTACTCTTCTAATGTAAGCAAATGAGATACTTAAAGTGAAAAATATTTATCTTCAATAAAAATTGTGATGTAATTTCTTCTTAAAAACTATGATTTTGAACCTTTCAAAACAGTAACAGGTATGTAAGACCTGCCCTTTTAATTAAAAGTGGCTTCGGTATTCAGTAACAAAATACAAAGGGGCTACTAGAAAGAACATATAGTGTATCTGAATCTGTGTAATAACTAACTGCTAAGTTTTATACAGGGTTTCTATCTTTAAGATACCATTAGAATACTTTGAATTGTCTAACTGAACAGTTTTATATTTAGTTGTAATTAAAATGTTCTCAATATGCATTTATACATAATAATGGATTTCTTAATCCTAAAGTATTTTTTATTATGAAAAGACTTTACATATATATAGTCTAATATAATTCAGCAGTTAAATCAAATGAATAAATAATCAATATATTAACATTTTCTGTATTCAGGGTTAGAGTGAAATGTCTATAACTCTTAGTATTCAAATTTACTGATTCTTTTTCTCCTATAATTCCAATTTATCCTGCTGGTGTTCAACCAATCTAAATAGTATAATTTCAGTTTAAGCATATGCCTCATTATGCATTTAAAATTATAATCCAGGTATCAAATCAAAGGTAATTTCTGATAATGATAGTTGAAATGTGTTATGACCATAGCTGAAATATGACCTATGACCTATGGATTATGACATATGACCTATGGCTATTGTGGGACCCTGTCAAAATGTGTTGGCTACATGAATAAACAAATGAATAAATGAATGACTCTGAAATAGAACAGAGTTATTTTTAGTATTCAGAATTATAGTTTATTGGTGACTAAAATTAATAGAATTGTAGTTAGATCTGTAACATTAGAAATTAATGGTATCTATTGTTTTTCTTTTTCCATATCAACAACTGAATTCAGGAAAATTTTAAATCATGAGTCCTGATCACAGTGAATCTAGGAACTTGAGGTATTGAAATTTAAATCCAGTATGTTTTGCTTCATGCATATTTGTGAAACTGAAGACTAAATGTTCTTTTCCCCCATCCATACCTTAAATTTGTTAGATTTTGTTGAAAATAAAAATGTATTGGCATTTACTAAGTTGAGTGAAGTCAATAAAATAATAATTATGTTAAATTCTCACCTTGCCCACTAAATCTTGGCTAATATATTTCCACAAGATTTATTGAATTAAAAATTTGAATACATAGTTTTAATTCATTGTCTTGGTGAAAGTTATATAGTTTAAAATTTAAATGTTTCTCATTGAAATAAAAGAAAATGAGGGCTTAATACACAGGTTTATATTCCATGATTCATAATCACGAACTTATACCTAATTTTACCAATTGCTCTTTAAGTTGTTTTATTTTTTGGTCTTGATATTTGAGCAGCTAAACAATTGTAAGGTTCTTTAAAAAAAAATCAAACATTCTGCATACCAATAATTCAAATTGCTTAGTGTTATTTCAGGCATTCATTTAAGTTGCCTTGATATCATTTCACTTTCTTAGCAAGCATGTCATATTTAAATATGAATTCATTCTGTAAAATTAACACATTAATAGTCTACATCAATCATATTGAAAAGTTAGTGAAAATGAAATATAACATTGTTTTTACATTAGTTCATAAAGTATAGTATGCTCTTAGAACCCAAAACTTTTAGATTTATATGAATAAATTCTGAATCCAGTCAGTTCATTGTTACAAACTTGTGTGCAATTACAATTTCCAACAATCAAGGCTTCTTTCTCATGTCAAAGAGGTGTTTCTAAAGTGAGATATTCTAAAGCAAGATAAAGTAACATAATATTTCCAACCACTGTATGCTACTGGTGTTTAAACACTTTTTTTTTTCCTTAGAACATACTAGACTTCAGTGTTGTCCCAAAAAATATTTATTGGGTCTTTGGGGGAAAAAAGTGCCGGCTTATAGAAATTGCATTTTTATGATGTAATTTCCCCCATGACGGTGTGATTTCTCCCTGATAATATGATGCCACTGAATGCAGAGCTGACAAGAAATGTGCACAATGTCACTTGTGAGCAGTGGACAGGCTCAAGCACAACACTGCTGGGGATCATTCAGCAGTCACGCTCCTTACAGTGGATTTCAGAAAAGCCCTTTCTGGAAAGTATCAGTATGCAGGGCTGGGAGCAGTGAGGCAATTCTTTAGCTGATTCCATCTATGCTGTACCCAAAATTTATTTAGCTCATTGGAGATCAAGTCATTGTTTCAATTAATATCATATCTGCGTTTATCCGAAAGTAATTACAGTATTTTAATTTATGTTTACATAACAGCTTTCAGTTTCTAAGAGAATGTTTTTGGATTGAATCTTTTAGGAAGCTGAGCTCTTACAAGAAGGGAAGTATAGCACACAGAGTGGTTGTAGCTTGCTTCCGTGGAACAAAGGGATTCGATTGAGGTACTCCAAAAGGAGCAATGAGCTTTCTTCTACTTACTTGGGTTTCTTTCAAGATTTTTTTTCAGATAAATGAATAAATGAATGAATGAATGAATAAATAAATAAATAAATAATCTATTGTTTAAAAGTTGAAAAGAACCAGCGTAGTTGATACAGCGCAGCATTTGAAATCAGATGGATACAATTTCAAGTCCCAGCTATGTAAAATCCTGTCTTCTGTCAGTAAATCTGACCTCTTTGGCCAGTAGCTGGGAAGGTTATAGAAACGGTAGCAAAATTCCCACTATGTGTGCAACAGACTCTAGTAATATATTTTTACTAGACATGATGACTTTTAAGCGATTACTAAACTATCAGGAGTTTCACTTTCATATTAAGGCATAACAATTGCTAAATATCTCAAATTTGATTCCTTTGACTCTAGAGCAATAATTAAGACTTCCTACATGTGTATTTAATTGTCTGGAACCACAAGTGTTGGCGAGGATGCAGAGACAAGGGAACCCTCGTACACTGTTGGTGGATTGCCGATTGGTGCAGCCGCTATGGAAGGCAGTGTGGAAGTATTATTTTTTAATTGTATCACCACAGAGGCCTCACATTTTAAAGTGACATGTGATCAGAAATCTGATGGAGATGGGTGGATCAAACAGGAAAAAAGTTTCAATACAGAAGGAAGATCAAGGCCATATACATTATTTGTAAAAGTTTTTGGTTTATTTGAACAACAGCAACAAGACTATTATTGCTTCAGTCCAGTGAAAAAAAAAGGAGAGAGGAGAAGGGATAAGGTAAGGACAATAGGTGGAACACCTGGTGGGGCTTTAGGTGGAAGTAAAGAGTTTGAAGACATATGTCAGGAATTAATATTTCTGATGGAGCCTGGAATATAAACTGGTAAAAAAAGTGAGGACATGTCAGATTTTGAAATAGGCTTATTATATGAGTATCAGAATATGACATTTCAGTATGAGGTACAGTGATATACAAACATATATATGGTGATTCTCTATCCATGATGTAATTATGTTGTATTAAGAAGAGATTCCAGGAGAAAAGTACCAAAAATTATCTTCTACTAAATAAATAAGCACCTCATTGAGTGTATGGTTATTATTGAACCATGAATGATTTGTACCAGTTTTGGTTCACAGGGTTAAAATAAAGCCTCACTGTATCAAAAACATTCTATCCTCAAGAAAAACACTCATATAATAGAATATTAAAATGATGAAACCTATACTCTCAAAACTCCTCATTTTTGATATAAATTAAAGAACTCTACAGTGGTTGAAAGTAGATTAAAACCTTCAATTGTGACTGAATAAATGTAAAGGGAAAGAAAAAAACAAAAATATTATTCAAGGAACAATGCAAATAAATAAAGAATTATATTGAATTAATATATCGAATTCATTAGAGCAAAAATATTTTCTAGCCTAGAAAATTGATTTTCATGCAAATTCTTAGAATAAATTTAGTATTGGTTTTGAATGTTGCTGTTGAATTATCCCAAAGTATTTTGGTTATAATGTTGAAGAATACCAAAGTCAACTTTTCAGGAGCTTTAAAATATTTCATGTTTGTGTGTTTTAGGTAGGCTTGACACATGAGCATTAGATGGTAAGTTTCAAGTCACTTAATCGTGCAGGGAATTAAAACAAATTATTTCACTCACATGGACTATTTGATTTGAAAGTAAATTCTCTCCAATGATTGAATAAATTTGAGTTTTAAAAATTATAGGAGAATTTCATTTTTCCTATGCATAGTATGATTTTGTTTATTCTAATAAAAGAAACTGTCATTAATTAACATTTTAATCACTGTAGGTATTTCTGGTAATTGCATGTTTTTTATGCTGTCATATTCTTTTCTAAAAAGATTCCAATTCATAAATATTCAATCACTTGGGTTCATTTTCATTATAAAAGCATCAATTCCTGTGTTATTTATAGGAAAAGTAATATAATTACAGCTACTGCTTCAAAACCTAAATGCTTCAATTGCTATTATTAGTGCATGTAAGTATGACTAGATAGTTAACATAGAATTAAAAGGAGAGACAAAAAGAGCAAAGAAGTATCAAAAAGAAGGAGAGATCATTTTATCAGGCTCATGGGGAACTGCCACTTATATTTTCACTTACACAGAAAATGTGGAAAAGAAGCTGAATTTAATCATTATAGTCAAGCATACTATTTTTAACAACAACAAAAAAGTCCTATTTCAAGGCTATCACTGTGTAACAATATTTGTTGTGGAATTGGTGGATTATTTTTTTTTAGGTTAGCATTTGTTGGCTCTTGAAAAAAAGTGGTTCTTAACCTAGGTACCAAAGAAATGCCCACAGCTATTCTGAATCAGTTGACTAGTGTGAAGTTCAGAAATCCTTCTTTTAGATGGCTATTCTAGATGACTCAAATTCAGATGTTAATGATCTTTTTTTTTGAGAACACTGTTCTAGAACAATTACTTTTTTTTTTTAACATACCTTTTAGCATACCACCTTCAAGTTTGATGTAAAGTTGTTTTTAACACCTAGATTTTGACACTTAGATCCGAAGGGTGGAGAAGGTGGAATGTGATCAGATATCCAGAGGGGGATTCTTGCTAAACTGACTTAGTAGGATTTTTGTTCAAATTAGACAACTTAAAAACACACACAGAAGTTCAAAGGTAAAGACCTTATTGGGAAGCCACTCAAAGAAATCTGAATAAAGTTTGCTCCAGGAAGGTGGTCTTATCGGCAACACATCATTTTTTCCAATCAGCATTTTAATTAATACAGGCAATCACCGCAGAACACGGTATTTCTATAACACGGTTTTGCTCCAACACTATTCGAGAATTGGGGGAAACCCTCCTACAACACGGCACCCTAGAACACGGTTTCACTCTAACATGGTTTGAGAATTAGAGAAATCCCCGAACACTTGAAATACAGTAAGAGCTTTTAACAGCAAAAGAGAACTCTTTTGAAATTAGGGAAATCCCCAAACAACACAGAATGTAAAAAGACTTAGTAGTGATGACGAAGAAAACATTATTTAACACATATTAATACATTATACTTTGATGAAAATTGCTTTAATAAAGATATTTCTCTTAATTATAAAAATATAATAGTATGTGGTTGTTTTTTTTTTTTTAATTTTTGGAACCGAACCCCCTTTTTGTACTGGTTCTTTGTTCATATAACACAGATTCACATTACACGGCATTTTTTAAGGAACCTAACAACCGTGTTATACGGGGGTTATCTGTACTTTCAATTTTTATATAATATGTATACAATCTGATTTTTCCATTTCTCATTTCCTCTTCTAAGTCGTCAGCTTCTTTTTTTATGATTGTAGAGAGGTTTTGGGTATTCCAAATTATTTTTGCTATCCTGCATGTTCTGAGACACTATTTTTTTTAATGACCTCGAATAATTATTGGTTAATTATTGAACACAAACTTATTAAGTCAATTATATAAGTACTATGTCAGTCACTGGGTACAAAGCAAACACTCAGAAAGACTAAGACATTGTGTCTCTGAGGTTTTCAAATTCATGATTGCGCATCTTATCCTCTGTCTTCAGTAAAATATTTCCTGCTTTGTACTTAATTCATATATTGATATATCCAAATGAAATAACATTAGCTCTCCTGGGTAGTATATGTTATTTTCCTCTTTTCTGTACTGTACTCTTTGGAAGGAAGTCACTGTGTTCAGAACACACTAAAGGACTGAGATCAAATGCTCTCCTGCATTTCGAGTGGGTCTACGTAATTCACAATTATTCTGCATAGTATACTTGCCTCCCTTATTTACTGATTTAATCATATATATATATTTTTATGTTAGCATGGACTAACGGATGTTTATTTTATACTCTGGGTTATAATCCAATAATTCTTTATTCATTTTCTTGCTTAAATTATTCCACCTTTGGCCTTTTAAGGTTACCTTCATTTGGCTCTACTGTCACTTTGACATACTCCCATGTACATTTTTTCACCAGATAGTTGTTTTTTACCACTTCTTTGCTTTCTGGCACTATGAGGTACTCCAACACATCTTGCATATTTCCCATTCCAGTTTTAAAATCAACCTTTTCTCCATGGAATTCTCATTCCCCTTATTGGAGAAAGGTATGAGAAACCAAAATCTGAGCACTAGATGTGCTTATTACAACTGGAGCATTTTTGCTTCAAGGACTTCATAGCTGACAGAGCAAGGAAATATATGCATACATACTAATCTATGCATATACACATAATTATATCTATTTCCAATCACCTATATTGAGGTAAGTTAAACATGAGTACATACTGTCTCCAACTCTCGCCCGTTAACACATGGACCATTCTCTACTTTTCCCTTGTTTATGTGTAAACCTCCAATATCTAAAATCCTGGCTTCTACCATTAGACATCCATTAACATTATTGTTCAACTCCAGAGTGTATGTATAAGAGTATGAGAACTGTTAACCCACACTCCCATGGAACAACATTAACTAGAATACAATGCTTATGTGCGATCTTGACTTTAGACATATAGTGCCAACCATTTTTAAAGTATTTTAGGTGATTGCTTTTACACTCACTCACTTGATTAAGGATGTTTCATTACATTTGTAATACAGTTTGATTCTTTTTTTTCACAGTCTGTATTTCATCTGGGATTTCCTGACTTCTTAAATGATTTTTTTTTAACTTGCATAAACTTTCATTCTTTGTGTTGTGTGGGTATAGTTCTGTGGGTTTGACGAATGAATAATGTAATGTGTCCAATAATTTCATATCATATGGAATATTCTCATTTCCTATAAAACCCCTTGTTGGTCACTTATTTATCCGTTCCCCCTAAGCCCCTGGTAACCATAGATCTTTAAACTGTCTTTAGAGTGACGTTTCCAGAAAGTTAGGTAGCTGAAATAACCCAGTATATAAGCTTTTAAATTGATTTTTTTCACTTAGCAATATGCATTTAAGGTCATCCATGCCTTTTTGTTGCATGATAGATCTTCTTTTTAATTGTTGAATAATATTCCATCGCAAGTATATGTCATAGTGTGTTTATCCATTCACCTATTGGAGGACTTCTTGGTAGCTTCCCATTGTTTGTAATTATGAATGAAGTTCTATAAACATTCATGAGAATGTTTTTAATGGTCATAAATTTTCACATCAACTATGTAAATTCATAGACTGCCTTCAAAGAAAGAGTTAAGAAGAATTCCCTTGGCTTCTATTTTCAGGAAGAAATTGTAGAGAATTGTTATAATTTTTTTCTTTCAATATTCTGTAGAGTTCACCAGAGAAACCATCTAGGCTATCTGTTTGGAAGATTATAAATTATTGATTCAATTTATTTAATACCTGTAGGTCCACTGAGATAATTTACTTCTCCATGCATAAATTTTGGTAGGTTGTGTATTTTAAGAAATTGGTTTATGTCATCTAAGTTATCAATTTTGCATGTACAGTTTTTCATATTATTCCTTTATTGTACTTTCATTCCTTATGGGATCAGTAATTATACATATCTTTCTTTTCTGGAATTGGCAAATTTTGTCTTCTCTATTTATCCTGGTTAGTCTGGCTAGAGTTTATTTTTATTTATTTATTTTTAATCAATTTTACTCATTTTGTTTCAAGGAACCAACTTTTGTTTCATGGATTATTAAAATTGTTTTCCTTTTCCAATTCCATCAATTCATGCTCTGATTTTTAATTTTTCCTTCTGCTTAGTTTAGGCACAATTTGCTTTTCTTTGTCTAGTTTTCTAAGGTAAATATATATTAAAATGTCATAGCTCGGAACTGACTAGTTTGTTTTTTTTTCCAAATTGTGTAAATTTCCCTAACACAAGTTTTTAGTTTATACTATATTCTCTCTCTAATATCAAGAGGAAGTTTCCTATTGAAGCAGTTATAATAGATGTTCATAACAAAACTTTTAACTCTAAGACATATATTTATTGATAGTTTGATGTATATCAAAAAATTGTCTCAGTTTTTCAATGGATTTTAGAAGAAGAAAATGTCAAAATCCGTATTATTAAATTATGAATAGCACAACCAAGCAATTATCATCTTAAAAGCACAGACACTAATGAAGATGCATCTCTGAATATTTTTCATAAATTCTCACATGTTGAATTTCAATTAAAGACATAAATTATCATACGCATACACAATGATTTTCAGGAGGTATTATATGCAGTCTATTTTAACTTTATGATTTAAAGGAGGATGATTATCTTCATATATGAGTCCTAAGACATAGATAATTAATACTGAACTCATCATGTTACTGGAATAGAATATTTTAAGCACACATTTTATTCAATTAGTGAATTTTATTGTTTGCCAGGTTGTCTTAAGAAATCATACTGCAAAATTGTGTTTCAGATTTGTATTTTGTTTAATTTTTTTTATAACTATTGTGGCCCTAAGAATAAAAAAATATTTTAATACCTTAATCTATTGCTACAACATAACAAATCATATCTATGTCTTGGGATTAGAGTGGCACCCCAAATATCTCACATTAAAAATGGAAGTTTCAAATAATGATTAAACATATATTAATATCCACTAAAGGAATTGTTGGAATATCGGAAAAATGTCTGAGAACTTCACTTTTCTTTCCTTATCAGATACTTATCTGGAATATTTGAATAGTAGCAAAGTGTTTTTAGCTGTTCACACTAATTTGAGTCTCTCTGGCAATCTGTATGCCAGACTACTTAATTAAATAAATATATACATTTATACCATTTTAAAAAATATGTATCTTTCAATTTGATAGAGGAGCACAACACATCTTCTATACAATTACATTCTCAAATAGGAAATTCAGTAATGTAAAAATACTCATTCTTTCCAAATTAGTCTATAAATTTAAAGCAATTGTTATCAAAAACAGATTATTTTATAACAATAATTTTGTTTTTTTAATTTTGTTTACCAGAGGGGGTGGAACACTCAGGGACTTTATAAAACAGACTGTAATATGAACCAAAACTCTCCCTGGGGAAGAACTATTAATTGCATGGGGAAGGAAGATCAACTTCTTCAGCTTCTGTTTTATGATATCAGAGAGGAAAGGTTACAGAAGTAACGGAAACCCACGGAGGTAAGCCTGACAAATGGACTGTTTTTTTTTCTTTTTTAGAGAGAGAATTTGATAATAGCATATGTACTATCAGATGAGATAAATCCTTGGTAAGTCTGCACATTTTGTGTTTACCATCCAAGACTAGGGTTGAACAGAAAATTGTCCAATTCAAATAGGGTGGAAGCCCGGTTCAAATCATCTTATTCCCAGAAAACTGTATCGTGTTGAACCCAGGTTGCTTGTGCCCAAAGCCACCTCCCTAAAGCCAATCCATGACTTCCACTTCTGAAGGAAGGTAACATTGGCTTTCCCCCCTAATTTTACTGCATTGTTTTTCACATACAGTGCCAAGCTTGTGATTAAAACAAAACAAAACAAAAAACATAACAGAACAACGAAAATATAATTACTAGTATTTTAAATCAAGGAAATATCATCAAAAAACAAAAGAAGCACTAGAAGAGACCCAAAGACACAGGAAGAGACCCAAAAGTGTTCCAGTTAGTTAAGTTTGCAGACATGGACTTTAAAACACTGTCCTGAAAAAGTTCAAGTAAATATAAACAAATACGGCTAAGACCTGGAAACCGCTGTCTATGTACTTAATTTTGAACACTTGGTAGTTACTAAATGTTTAAGATCAGAAAATTAGCAATAAAATGAAATATGTTCTCATTTAAATGTTGAATATGTTCAAAATTGACATTAATGGATGCGCTTAATATTTTGAAGTATATAAAGCAATTCTACTAATACTATAATCAAAGCAAATTTTGTATTATATTGGGTGATATCCAATGTAAAGTGAGAGGGGATTTGTCACTAAATATATATATATATATATATATATATATAAATTATTAAATATATAAAAATTAAATATGTGTGTGTGTGTGTATGTATATATATGGGACCTACTGTGTTGTTAGAATTTATCTAAGTTCTAAATGAATAGTTCATTTTTACACTAAGTAATTTAGGTAAATGAACTTTAAAACTTCATATCACTTTTAACATGATGCAGCATTAGAAAGGCCATTTCCTTCTTGAAGTTAGTGTGTATTTTAAAACTCGACTGGAAGTGGGAGGTCTAGACAGGGTAAGATGTTGGTTTCCTATTATAATTTTTAATTTTCTGAAGTCATCAGCAATTTAGCTATTCAGGCATCTACTTAATCCCTTTAAAACTTTTTTCCTGATTATCTGGGTGCCCCCAAATTTAGCCTGGAAACTGTTATTTGAATCATTATGTAAATTACTTCATGGAAGAGTATAATCTCATGTCCTCCTTATGGCAACAGAAATTGAAAGTGGCAATCCTGAATTAATGATTCCATCCCTAAGAGTCTCAAGTGTAAAAACCTGACAAGATAGGGTTATGAATTTCATTCTTTTCACGTCCACTTTTGACTTTCAACTAGTATAGAATAAGTAATTTTATTCTTTGTTCCTGCCAATGTAAAACCAGAACAATTGTTCTTTCCTATGGAAGATACAAAAATGTTACAAAGATTAACGTATTAATAAGAATTACTAATGACAGGAAGAGGAAATATAGATTTTATGAGATATCAAAATATATTAAAATGGTATAGCTTTACCATGAACTACAAAGGAGAAAACATAATTTCTTACAGGCAAATCTGCAACCTGCGATGCCCGGTTGTATGATAACGACATATGGTAACATACATATGACTTTCAGAGAAATTCTATGAAAATTATTGAAGACTAGATGTAAAGGATACTCAAAATAATTGTTGGATATTAATGGTGCAATTTCTATCTGCTAGATAAATATTATACTTCATATTAGAAAGACATGTAGTTCAACTTTTAGCTTTGGTAATGTTTTCCCCTCTGCTATCTTACTGACCATGTCGGCATTTCCGTTAGGGTCCACTTAAGTGGCCCAATACAGGCCCTATCCACTGAAAGTTATGGAAAGGTTAACTAAGTCATCATTCCATTTTCGGCATCTACTTTTCTCAGAAATCTTTTAATTCATATATATCTAGATGCAGAAAAATATTCTCTTGCCCCATACAAAGGAAAGGAAGCCACACTATCTAATTTTCTGGTTTTAACCATAGGAAATATATATATATACATATGTATAAGTGTATATATATATATATATATATATGTTATATATATACATATATATGTATATATATAACTTTACTAGTCATAAAATATTAGTTAATATCTAAACCTAGAATTGAGTCACTTCTCCATGTTTATTGAGGGAAGATTCTTGTGTTTTGTGGTTTGAAACCATATCTATTTTATTTAGATGTGTTTTATTGCAATGAGACATTCATGGGGCTTCTTGAAAATGTGTAGTGATGTCAATTTTCAATATTGAAGATTCTCAGTCATTAACACTACATATATTATTTTATCCCATTCTCTCTTATATCTTCTTATAGCGCTCAATAATGCACATGTTAGAACGTTGGGGTTCTATGTCATCTGTAATATGTGTATAATGCCTATGTAGTTACTATCTGTTTTAATCTCTATGCTTATTTGTGGAATATTTTTATACCTCTTTTAATTTGTGTTGACCTATTATTAAACAAATATTGTGAGTTCATTATTTCCATTGTATTGGTCAGCTAAGGAACATTTTATTTAGTTTTTAAAAATATTTTTCAATTATCTTCTGAAAAATTTAATCTTATTTCAATATCTTACTGACCACAATTATTTTAAAATATGTACTCTGAAAACTACAATATTTTGTTCTAGTCTATTCTATGTTCATCTGTTCCTCTATTTATTGATTTTTCTTGGTTTACAGTCATGTCAAATTGTCTGTTAGCATGTCTGATTATTTTATTTGATTTTACAATAATATATATTCTACTGTGTACAGAAAGAGTAGAGATAATTTGAAGCTTTGGATAATGTCATTTTTTTTTCTCTGATAGGATTTGGATTTGCTTCTAGGAAGGGAGCTAAAAAGCTAGGAGAGATCATATTAAATTGTTAACATACGCAAAACCAGACTTTGGTTTTAATGACGGCAACATTTACCTGGTTTATCTTTATTTCCATAATAGCGACTTTTCTGATATCCCAAGTAGAAATCTAGTGTGTATTAGTGCTCTCACTATTTTGTGAGTTTTAAACTCCAGTATTTACACAGTCAAGCCTTAAACACTGATGTAAGTTTTATTCATTTTTCTCCATCTCTCAGAAGCAATTTTTACTCAAGAGTCCAGTTTTCCAGATACTTTCTTTTCTCTTTGAACCAGCACATGATTTAAATAAAAAGTGGTACTGACTCACTTTTCTTTCCGTTCTAACTATGTGTTTTCTCAAGGCAGTGGGACCTTAACAGCTTTTAAATTCTATCAAACAAATTTCCAGACATCTATATCATTAGAGAATGAGAGAAAGAGAGAGATTAATTTTTCAACTTCTTCTTTGCAGGTTAATTAGTCAGCAATAAAGTAGCCTTCCATCACTGGAAAAAGAAATGTAAATGTATACTAAACATAAAAGCTTCGATTCTAGAATGGTAAATAGTTTAATATTTAAACTTTCTAACAGAAATATCTGAAAATAGAATACATATTAGGCACTTGTATACTTTAATATCATATTTTCCTGTAAATAATGCCTATTGAAGAAATAGAACTTGAGAAGTGAGCTATTTAAATCAGGAATTTATTTAGCAAATATTTATTGGGCAACTCTAATGAGCTAAACTTTGTGCAGTGTTCATGAGCCCTGCATTCCCTCAACTCAGAATGAAGCACACTAGTTTCCATGCTACTAGATAGAGTGCATGTGGGCAGATCAGAACCCTGGGACAATATTCAGCCTGCCACCTCTGTTAGTATGGGACATGAGCTAAGAATGGTTTTAACATTTCTAAATGTTTGAAAAATCTCAAAAAAAAAAAAAGGCATTGTGATGTGAAAATTGCATAAAATTCAAAATTTAGTGACTATAATTAAAGTTTTATTGGAATGTAGCCACACTCATTTCTACACACATTTTTTTCTATGGCTGCTTTTACACTATTGTGGCACAGTTGAATGCCAGAAATCAAATGACCCTGCAAGCGTAAGATATTTATTATCTGGCCATTACGGAAAATGTTTGCTGACCCCTTACTGGAATATTGATTTTGTTTTTTGACCCAAAAGAACATGGATTATGTTTTGAAACTTGATTTCCTGTTTAGCATACAAAAACAAAAGCTTTATTTTACAACACGTTTTGAGGAAGCATTCTATATTTCGATTTTTTTCCTACCAGCAAAAACTCAGAAAACATGTCCCCACTTTCATTTTTTTGGCTATACTTTGGTAATATGACTTTATATATTTGCATTTTGTAAATAAAGTCCCTTATGGCTCACCTTTAAAAAATCCAGAATTTCTAAACTGTGTTGACATGCCAACTGTAGCTCATTGATTCTCTTAGATTCCTACCATGTATTTATCTTATTCTCCAAGGCTATTTAAAATATATTTCAAAGTACTTTAGGGATTGTATGTGTTACTTTTCAATATGAAATACTATACCTATTTGAACATGTTATTTTATATATATATGTAAAATATATATAAGTACATATATAATATAAAGTATATTATATATATATACTTATATATATAAGTAGATCACATTATATTATATATATATACTTTTCAGTTATATGTATGTATATATATATACACACACACATATATATGTATACATATATATATAGTAACTTTCTAAAAAAAAGTCATACATAAAAAAATTCCTTGATAGCAACATCCAGAAATAACTGCAAGTAAACATAACTTGAAACATTTTGGCTGGTGGGAAACCAGATAAAAAAAAACTTTTATTTATTTATTTATTCATTCATTTATTTTTTAGCTTGCTTAGTGCAATGCAAAAGTTAGAAAAAAAATCTGCTTTTCTCTACTGTGGCATTTAAAAAAAAATTAATTTACTGGGCATCTTAGCTATATTCAAGCAAATGATTTGTGAATCATGTCCAAATGTTAATCTAAGCTTTACTATTTCTAATTAATTAACCTTGACTACAGCAGCTATAAATTGCAAAGCAAAGGATTACTGGGTGACTTATCTGAGAATAAAACAAATTATTTGAACAAAATATCTTTAGAATGGTCGCTTGAAACCTACAAAAGCTTTGAAGCATGTCGATAAAAAAATCACTCTCAAAAGCCATTTAATTCCCTTAGGATACTAAAACCCATTCAGCTAAAAAGCAAACAAACAGACGAACAAAAATAAATAAACAAAACCTTCAAACTTTAAATACTTGGAGATTAATCCAGTCCTCTTTAAATTCAAATCCAACCATTGTAGTGTTTGAACAGTAATTGAAATATAACACATATGCAAACCAGAGGAGACATTACTTTTGTCGCAGGGCGGCCTTTGGGGTCTCTGGTCCCACTCCTCACACAAGAACACAGGATATGGCTAGGCCAAAAAGGAACACCCATGGAGCCATAGGTAGGGAAGTCATACCACTATGGTCTCACTGGAGGCTGGGTTTACATGAAGTGCGACCTGCTGTCCGCTTTGCTGCCAATCAACCGACTCTCCTCCACTCTCCTTCAGTCTCCTCCTCTCTCCTCGACTTCCCTCCGTAGCTGCAGCAGTTATATTAGTGGCCAATGGCTCAATGGTTACAGCTGACGGCCAACCAGCCACAGCTGATGGCTATCTACTACCTGAGTCAGCACCTTTCCACATGTGGCCGAAAGCCCGGAAACTCCTCTCTGGGGCTCTGTCCCCACAACTTTCCAGAGGAAAAGTATGTTGATTGGATTGGGACACCTATTTTTTATCTAAAAAATCTTGAATTAGGCAGTGAAATAACTTTATATTTAAATGAAAGCAAATTAATACAAATTCAGAGATGATTGCCTTTATGGAGCTATAATTAATCCTATGATTTTTATGTTGACTTGAATTACAATTTTGTATATTGGTTTTACATAAAATAATTGCAACAAAAATTTAAAATAAACATGCATAAAATTTTCAAATCTCTCTCTCTCTCTTTCTCTCTCTCTCTCTCTATATATATGTAGTGATTGATCACATTCTCTAGGCATTGAGGAGTATAAATGCAGTGAAAAGGAATCTGAATTCCCATTGAGTCTCTTAGTGACACTTTAATATAGCTGCAATTAATTTAAATATTTTTGTGGTATCATTCTTATAACCGCACGTTCACAAAAATTAGACAAGTATTGAAAGTGAATGATAGATTATAGGCAATGAAAAACCCCATAATGCATACATCCCAAAATATTTTGTTTTAAATTTTGGCTTACAAAAATTCAAGCATAAAATGGGGAAGTCTGGGTAAAAATAAAAACACCTATATTTTGCTTCCTTTTGAAATACCTACTAAAGTTTATGGAACAAATTTTTAAATATCAAGCCCATAAGGATGAGGCAAACAAAAGATTTTTAAAAAATGAGTTGCAAACTAGAGAATGATGAATTCTAAATCCAGAGTAAAGAGTTAAAAACTCAGTGATTTACACCTTAGAATACTTTAATTGTTAAGAATTTTGAGTCAAATTAGTAAGAGCTTAACAGAGTATTACTAAAATAAAACAAGAAAAAATTAAAGCAAATCAATCCTCTAGGTGCTCTTTCTAACATTATGTAGGCAAGAAATCACCTCTCTCCCATTGCAGTGCAAAATTACAAAGGTAAAGCTTCATTTCTAAGCAGTTAAGGGCCTAGATGCTAAACATGGCAGCCCTCTGTTGGTGTGATCTCAGAAATACAAATATGTAATATAAATGAAAAAATAAAGCAAAATGAAGAAGTGTAAATAAAGATGAATATTTAACTAAACATTGACTGAAAAGATAATAATTGGAAAATAGGAGGAGAAAAAAGAATAAAGTCAGAAATATTTTCCAGAAGATCCAACGTGTCTCTGTGAGCAGCTCTAGAAAACAGAAATGATATTGAAGAAAAGAGATCATTATTGAAATAATTCAAGAAAACTTTTAAAAATTGATGTGTATTGACTTTGCAAACTGAAAGAGTTCACTTAATACCCAACACAACCTGGAAAAAAATATGCTGAAGTCACACTGCTGTGCAATTTTAGAACTATGGAAACAAAGCCAGTACACAAGTTCAGAGAAAATAAAAGGGACATACAGAAGATTAATAATTACAGCAGCATTTATGGAACTTCACAACAGAAACATCAGAAACTGAAAATTTGCCTTCACAGTTCCGAAGAAAAATGGATTTCTAACTTCGGCTTCTATACCTAACCCATCTACCAACCAAACGTGAGGGCAGAAATTGTCCATACTTTGTATACAGATGATAAATAATGACAGTTAGCTTACATAAAACTTATTATTCGATAAACTAATGGGGTCATAGCCACCAAAAGGAGATAGAAGCCAGGAACAAGAAAAAAAAAGAAAAAAAAAACAAAAAACAGTGAGAGCCTTTAAACAGGAGATTCAACAAAAACAAAGACGTGACGTACTCATTAATGACGGACTCACGAGGATGAAATGAGATCCAGGTATACAGAGATGGAGGACAACAACTGCAGGTTAATGTAGTGATACTTAGGAAATAAGTATGCTTAAAGAGTCTCATCCCAGAAGCAATTTCTCTAATTTCCCACTAATTTATATCTGACTCACCAAAAGTCATATTTACTAAGGAAAGAAATTGCATTCTACTATAAAGACTGACTCTCCAAATTATTTAAGCCATTGCATCCAATTACTGAAACTGATACCTTGATCAAGTGATTCAAAATCACTTGCATTATAATTTTAGTTTTCCTAGTTTTAGTTACAAACTAAGCTCAGTCCATGCATCGGTTAACTTTATACAAATAAATTCCTTTGCAATGGTTTATCATAATGTTACTAAGCAATAAATGCGTTGTTATCTGTTCAGTTTACTATATGCATATAACTGGGAAAAAGCAATCAAATACGTAACTTCTTTAGTATCTCTTATATTTCAATATTTTTAGGTGATTTTGAAAACCTTCTCGCTATTATCAATATTCCTCAAAGTCTAGAAATCTGAGCCAATGTATTATTAGGTTGGAGCAAATGTAATTGCAATTTTTGCAACTATTTTTAACCTTTTAAACCGCAATTACTTTTACACCAACCTAATTGCTTAAGGGGGCTTAAATGAACGGGACTGATTTCCAGGGATGTATTCATACCCACTTAATCTCTCTTCCTGAGAATATACCAGAAAATCTACATGTTAAGTACTTCAGGGATTTTGATGCACACATCAATTTCAGACTAATTGCATTAAGATATAATTGTTAGTACTATTTCTTTTGCATTAAATTTATTCTTCAAGAAAGATCAATTTTATAAAATGTCACCATAGTATAAAATATGTTAGTAATTACAATTAATCATTGAACATACAGTTATGATATAAATATGTTAAATAGACTGGGTATAATACAATCGTGAATTCATGGTGATTGAGGCACACTTGTGAAAAAATACCCCACCAAAAGAGATTATGTTGCATCTGATGGTTGCCATATAGGAAATCGATCTTAATGTTGCAAGATCTGATTTTTCAAGAGATGATGAAAATAGACATTGTTAAATTTGAACTCTCTAGACTTTTAAATCTAGGCATGTTTTTTATAAACTGATGGTCATCCAAATGGAAGCCAAATGCAACTTGTGAGCTGCATCTCTCTAGCAGGCTGACAATTTGCGACAAGTTATTTTGACATTTCCATTTAGCAGGTAAGATATGAATTGTATAGTTAAATTTATTTACTTTGTTTATTTCCCAAACTTTGTAGGACAAAAATATAAGAATACACCAACTTTCTTTTCTTTCCCTTGAAAAACATCATTTTTATGAATGTGTACCCATATTTTTTATTCCTAAATAATTTTGTTTATTATTAATAATTTTGTTTATTATAAATAATAATTCCTAAATAATAATAAGACAGAAAATTGAAATTATAATAAACAAAGGCTGTGATATCCTGAATAATTGTGTGAACAACAGTAGGATTGACCTAGGAGCACAAAATTCTAAGGCATGCAATTTAGATAACTGAAGGACCAAATATTTGTCAATACGTAATGTAAGATCAGGAAAGACCAAGGTTAGAGATTCAGTATACTAGGAGTTTACTACAAAAACCTCCTAGAAACATAGGCCAGGGAATTATAAAAATGTTATCCATATTCTCTCACATTTTAGAAACATCGGACCCTTCTTCCACCCAGCCTTTCAACAAAAAGTCTCTATAACTAGGCAGGAGGTGTGGATATAGAATTAGTACTGTAAAATACTATATAAACATACAAACTAACAAACAGATGATGTAAAGTTCAGATACAAAATTCATCTTCAACTCCCCCCCAATCAAACCCTAAAGAACTAAATTATAAATTTCAGGATAAACAATACTGTCAGATTCAACTCTGTATCCCAATGCAGAGAAAAGAGCCTGTCACATAGCAGATGATCAATAAATGTTCAAATGTTCAATAACTGATTACAGTGCACAGGTATATATATATATATATATACCTATATATCTGATGCATCTGATATATATATATACATATATATATATATGATTCTTTTTTGTGTATATATGTGTGTGTGTGATTCCTTGTTTTATTTTTTTAATACTGGATTTATTTCATGTAGATGTCTCAGACTCCCCTTAAAAGCTTGTATTGGAAATGAAATAATTGTGATAGATCACTGTTTAATAACTGCCAATGGTGTGTCCAAGATGTGTGAGGCGCTCTAATAGTGAATGTGTCTTTAAAGCCATTGCTCTCATAAAAGTGCCATCATTGGGGGAATACTGTTAAACTGAACAGTGACTAGCACAGTGTAATAACTGCTACAACAAGAACTAGAGAACACAGGTGGATGGTGTACCTTTGGCAGAAGTGAAGGGTCAGGGATTTCCTAGAGGAAATCACCTCTAAACTAACCTAAGACCTGAAAGATCAATAGCAATTAGCTAAGGGGAAGGTCCTGGTGGCTGATATTAACGTGGAGAAAAAGAGTAGGGAGACTGAAACAGGGACTAGATCGGTTTAATTATCCTATAGGCCATGTCAGTGAGCTTGACGTTTTTTCTTGAAGCAACTGTCTTACTGAAATACGGATCATCATCTGGAGAGAGCAGCAGAGAAGTTACGTTGAGGATGGATGCTATTTCAATAGGATGGACACTATTTCAATAATACAGGGTCAAAATGTTTGGGTACAAATAACAATGATAGGATGAAAAAATCTAGAGAGATCTGAACTTACGAAGTTGCTGTGGGCTAGGTAAAATTAATGGTAGAATTAACGGACTCTACTGATCTCTTGGCAGAATTCAGGAGATAGAAGGAACCAACTATAATGCTAAAGTTTCTAGCTTGTAAGATGCTGGTAGTGATATGATTACAGAGGGTATTTTGTGATTAATAAAGCCCTAAAAGTGTAATTCTTTGTTTCTAATCTTGAACTTACCAATGTCAAAGCTAATAAACTAACAAGACTTTCAAACTTTTTATTTCTCTGTAAATTATGTGACTTCTACAGATTTTCTTCTGGCTTCATGGTTGTGGGGAGGTATATGTTTCCTAAGACATGTAATGTGGTTTGGAGAACTCTGTTACCTTATTTAGATAAGACCTAAAAAGAATTATTGTTACACACATGCACATAGACAGAGACGAGTAATTGCTCCCTTATGGAAAATCAGTAATGGTATAATATATAATTATTAAACATGTTTTCCAATAAAATTTTTGTTAGGAGAGACATTTTTTTTTCTATATTACTTGTCATTTTTCAAAGTTGTTGAGCTAAATTCAGTACAAAATTAAGAGCTCATTACCAGAAATGGCAATAAAATACATATTCAGAGTTTTATATTGATCTACCCTATATTTTTAATTTCTAAATTCTTCAGCATGGGATGAGTTGGGCCATTTCATCTAACATTATCATTAGAAATGCAAATTAAATAAAGGTTACGGCAGGTAGAGATTCTATATTTTCATTAATTTAAAAAAATGCAATCTGGTATATGGATGATGTATTACAGAACTGTACACTTGAAACCTACGTAACTTTACTAACAATTGTCAACCCAATAAACTTTAATTTAAAAAAATAAAAGATGCAGTTAAAATATAGGGCAATTTCATAGCATTGTAAAAGCCATTCCATAAATTATTTCAAATATATACTAATTTTAACAGTTTATTTAATGTTTTGCTTAATAGAATTTAGCTTATTATAGGTAATTCAATTTCCATAGTACTTGAATTATGTACTATGAAGAACCAAAATGGTATATTTTATTCACTGAAACTTGCTCAGTGCTAGAGTTAAATCTCTACATATCCGTCAAACTGTCTTTCCAGTACTGGAGAATCTGTCAGAAATAATCATTTCATGGTCTCACACTCACAAAAGTGCAAACCCCAGACAAAGGCAAATCCCCAGTCTTGCCTTTTGTATGTCATAAATTGTGCAGACATGAAATGTTTAATAAAAGTAGTATGAACACGTGTTCACACACACATGTTCACACAAAAAAATAAGAAAACTTTTTTTTGTTTTGTTTTTTGTGTTTTCTATTGCTTTTTTTTTAAAATTCAAGAATAGGTCTTGCAAGTTAGACAATCTGCAAGTTTTAAGAGATGTACCCAGATTGATTTATTAGTTTACTAAAAATATATTTATAAAATATGAAGTTAAATAAGAAATCCTTCTACTTCATCAATGGATATTTTGTAAGTATGCTCTCGAATAAAAAGTTTTTGAACATATTTATTTATAAGAGCCAAAATCCTAAACTCTTTGTTTAAACAGAAATCTAGTATACATTTATTGTTTTCATGTGCATAGTAAAAGAGGTAATAGCACTAATACTCTTATGATTCAATAAGGCAACATTAAAATATGTGCATACTAGAGAAAATAGAGCTTCTTAGTTTACATATTAATATAAGTCTACATAATTGAATTTAACCATTTAAAGAAATCACAGAGATTTTAGAGATTAAATATCATTTTATAGTACCCAAAGTCCAGGTATCCTACAAAACTATTAAAAACAGCATTTGCAAAAATGTTCAGATTATGTAAAATAGTATCTGCTTTTCTGTAGCTGCAAGGAAAGAAATATATGTGCACATATGTGTGTGTGTGTGTGTATGTGTGTGTGTGTTTCTTCTTATCTTGATGATACATCTTCCACCAGTATTTAGTAGGCTTCAGTTTCAAGGCCAAATATTGTAATTCTGTTTGTTAAAATAATGCAACATGATACTTCAAATCTTTAAGATAATTCCCAAGAAATATTGATAAAAATTCCAGTGCAACATTCAGATAGCTACAGAAACGATATGATTTAATTGAGAAAAAGTCTACTTTCTCTGCTAATTTCTCGCAATTGCACAACAGACGTTCACCTAGGATATAGCCTTAGTGGGAACTATAAAGAGGTCTACCAGCAGATTTTATCTCTGCTCTTGACTGCTAAAGCATTCATTGAAAATATAGACACCTTGTTCTTGCAGGGCTGGAATTTGATTCTGAGCTTCAGAAAAAGCTCCAGAACTCATTTTTTCTTCTTCTTCTATTTATTAATTAATTAATTTAACTTTTTATTTTTAGCAAGCTTCTTGATCCTTGATAAGACTGATAATTATTTAATTATCAGCACCACCATTTGAAAAAGAGAAGTAAATGTGCTGGTTTTGCTTTGGAATCTCAACCCCACCCCACCACCACCCCTTGGTCACTTCCTTTATTTAACCCACTGGAGTAGATAAATGTCCTGATAGCTGGAACGAAAGGAAAATAATCAGAAAATGGTTTTATGTGTAGTACTCAGGACTAGTTTGCTCACTGGGTAAAACATTATCCTATAATAAGAGTGCTTGGGATTGAATTCAGACTCCACTCCAGCTTAACTCTGTGGATTTAAATAAGCTACTCAACCTCACTAAATCTCTGATTATCATTAAGCTGACAATTATAATAATATTATCAACTGGGGAGATAATTAACAGATCAGTACATGTTACAATTTTTAGAGTAATTATTATTATTTTAATATTGGTGTTGAAATCCACACTCAACCCAGAAAGCTCCTACGAAAAAGGAATAACAATTTCTTGACATATCCACAACATTACAATATAAAAATAGAATCAAAGATCATCATATAATGAAACAAAAGTAACTTCCCTTGATTGTAGTAAATTATACACTTACTGGTTATTTCATACAAAAACAAAAACAAGCAAACACACAAAACAACAAAAGAACAAAAAATCTTATTTCCTCGTTCACACATTGTTTTCCCAGTAAGACATATGCATCAATACAGCCACACTTCTATTATTCTCGGATACCATATACAAATTTCCTTGTCAAGAGTAAATGTTAATTTGGCACATGACATGGTTAAACATGTGAAGACTTTTAGGCAGAAAAAGAATAACAGATATTTGTTGGAGTAAATGATGTATAGCATGTCTTTTATCTATGAAACATGATGACCAGTTAAGAACTTACTCCTGAATATGATTCTATTAAAATGCAATTCTCTTAACTCCTAGTCTTAAACTCTTCCTAACTCTTCCTAAAATCAAAAGAATAAATTTAACAAAAATATATATTTAATTTGATATGCCTTTCAATACATGCTCTATTTTTCATGGCTTCTTGTACTAATGCCAATAGATTTTTAATTTTAGGCTCTTTGTTTTTATCACTTATTGTGTAGTTTTCCTCTCCGTCTACTGTAATATATTCAAAATTTTATATTCTGTTACCTCCAAATTACCCAGTACCGATGTTCTACCCCTTCATTCACTTGATATAAATCCTGATATCTCATATCTTTCAAAATATAGTTTTATACTATTTAGAAAGGTAGATCAAAATTATAAGATCCACAAAATTATATGAAGCCACAAAAGTAGCAGCTTAATACAACACAAAGGTATTATTTTAGAGCTCTGTAGGTCAGAAGTTTTGTGAGCTTGGTTGGTATCTCTGCTTCAAATTTCACAAGTTTGAAATTAAGTTATCAGCAGGGATGGCCTCCGAGGATGAGTCTACTTCCAGACTCATGCAGGCTGTTGGCAAAATTCAACTGGTAGGACTGAGGTCCTCGTTTGCTGGCTGGCATTTGGCTGAGGGTCTTTCTCAGCTTCTAGAAATTGCTCACTTTCCCTGATTCACAGCAGTTTTTATTTTCAAAGAAAGCAACAGTGGAGCAAATCCCTCTTACTTTTCAAGTATCTCCTGCTCTTCTTCTTCTACTCTTTCTCACTGATACTTCTGCCTTTCTCTCCCACTTTTAAGAACCATGTCATTATATGGGGCCCATCCAGATATTTCAGGATAATTTCCTTCTCCTAAAGTTTGTAACCTTGACTCTATACAGAACGTCCCTTTTGCAATGTAATGTAAGATGTTGTCATGTTCTAGAGATTAGGGCATGGACATCTTTGGCGGGGGCATGGGAGAGTAGGACGGGTAGGCCTCTTCTAGCCATTCAACACACTTAAAAGAGGGTGATAGGACTCAACAGCTTTGCGGCTTGTTCATCAAATCAAATATGTTCATTTCTCTCGATTTTTTTCCATGAGGGTACAAATCATATGTTTGACATTGACTTCAGCATGAAACCCGGAACTTTTACTGATTTATTCAAGTATTAATTGGGCACTCCCTCTGTGGTAGGCCTTATTCTAGGCACTAGGACTAGAAAACACATAATGCCTGTCCCGTTGTGGAGTTTACAGTGTAGTGAAGAAAACAATCACTACATTTATTATAATCTAAGATTATGTCTATTGTCCATTTAAAAAGGAGGCAAGAAGGTAGACATTGGGATGGGAAATGAACGTATATTTTAGGAAAATGAATGAATCAGAATCTAGGTAAAAAGGATTCTAGGAAGAGGCAACAGAATGAACAAGACTGATAGCCATTTTCAAGTTTGTTTTTATTTATGTATTCCATATTATGTTTTAACATCCACTGCTGCATTAACTGTTTTTTCTTCCTAGACGTTCTTTCCTTTCTAACATATGTTAGCTACTTCAGATATGTGCTCCTGTTGTATGTGTTCTACCATTATTTTATACTCTATTGTACTTACTAAGGCAATTGTCCATTCCCTTCTCTACAATGCATATTCCTGAAGGTACACACTTTAAATGCCTTATACATTATTATTGGTTTCCATTCAGCCCAGAAATCTCACTTAGATGAAAGTTAATTATCTTGTTGAATGAATATGTTTGAAGTGATGGTATTTACATTTTTACTTCTATTAGAAAATCTAGTGCAGACAGAAATTGAATGCTTTTGTGTGGGAATTCATGTTTATTTGTTTACTTAAAGGCAACCTGAATGAAATGTCAATGACTAAATATCTGGATCTCTCCAAGATCCAAGAATCCTTAAAGATAAATGATTTTACTGAAGGCTAAGCATTAAAAGACACTGATCAATAAAATTGATCTTTATTATACTCCATCATCTACCCAACATTGATTTAAAATAATGAAGTAAGCTGAGAACATCATGTGGTATGGGCCTCTGGTTCAAAGAGGATTTTATGAATTTGACCTCAAAGGGAAGTAAAAGCTAAGATAAATAAATGGGACTAAATCAAACAATAATGCTTCTGCACAGCAAAAGAAACCATCGACAAAACAAAGAGGCAACCAACTGAATGGGAGAAGATATTTGCAAACAACACCTCTGATAAGGGGCTAATATACAAAATGCATAAGGAACTCATACAACTCAACAACAAAAAGACAAATAATATAATTGAAAAATGTGCAGAGGACATGAACAGAAACTTTTCCCAAGAAGACATAGAAAAGGCCAACAGATATGTGAAAAAATACACAACTTCACTAGCTATTAGGGAAATGCAAATCAAAACCACAATGTTCACACCTGTTAGAATGGCTATCATCAAGACAAACAGTAAGTGCTGGAGAGGCTGTAGAGAAAAAGGAACTTTCATCTGTTTCCTCTAACTTCCCTAGGAATTGATTTGTATTATGACTGTAAAATACTTCTGAAGAGGTGAGTGTGTTTGTGTGTGTGTGTTTGTGTGTGTGTGTGTGTGTGTGTGTGTGAGAGAGAGAGAGAGAGAGAGAGAGAGAGAGAGAGAGAGAAAGAGAGAGAGAGAATTAATATTCATTATACTATTTTTTGTCTTTTTTGGATAAAAAATCATAAAAGCTATATAGCTTCATTATTATAGATGTTGGCAATAAATGGGCTGGAATTAAATCATAACCCTAATATTTGTTAATTAGGTGGTCTTGAATGTTCCATGCCTTAATTTCATCATCTGTAAAATGAGGCTAATATTAACTGACTAACCTTATTGGATTTTTTTAAAAAATTAAATAATTAGGTATATATATATATCAATACCTAGTATTTTAACTAAGACATTAAAACCTGTATATAAGCATTGGCTTTTTACATCATCTTTAATTTTATATTTGTTTACTATATTATTTAAATTATTATAAACGCCTTAATGTTAAAAATAATATAATTATAACATAAAAATAACAATTAGGCTTATAAAATGCAAAAAATATATAGATGTGCTTGCCTATACTAAATCTTAAGTATATAGTATTTAAAGAAAAGACAGCATCCTGATCAAAACATTAGCAACTTTTTCTATTAGACAATTATTTTCTGTAGAATAAGAACTTCTTTGAAATATATACTACTTCTAGGAATTTGAATTAAAGGATTTGGGGAAAATATTGCAGTATATACTTAAAGTTACCTATATAATGAGTCAGAGGAAAAGATAAGGTTGTAAAACAAACCAATTTATGAGCAAATGAAGTGTACATTTCTGCATTAAGATATTTCTCCTTGGTCTCGAAAGACTAAAAACAATCTAAATGATAATTGCTTCTATGCACAAGACCTAAAGAAAAATGGGTCGGTGACTAGGGAAATCAATATTCTTTGGAGAAAATGTTATTTGGATATTTAGAATGTTCCACTTGAATATTGGGTGTTTCCTTTGTAATGTTTATTACAATTTTTCTATTTCTTTTGATGCTACTTACCCAGATTTTTTTTGTACCCCATTATTAAAATTCTGTAGGATAATCCACACTATCTTAAGGGACTTTCAGATTTTATGTGAAGTATTAACATCAATCTATACTATTTCTATCAATCAGGCTTATTTCTACACTGCACATCCAGCCATATGTATTATGCAAATTTTGTATTTTTTCTACTGCGGCAAATAAGGAAACGTCTTAAAGTTGGAAAAATCTTTACCTCTTACAAGTATAATTACATATAATTATTTCATATCTGACCAGGGAGTAAAGAATCTGGTACAATATTTTGACTCCTAACATCTCATTTTTGGAAATAGTTATCTTCAGTGCATATACTTATTTCTAATATGAAAATATGCATTTATAGAGTGTCACTGTGAAAACAGAACAATTTTAAATGTTTGAACAAATGTAAATGTTTTAAATTCTGATTTAAAAGGCACAGTGCCTGAACTTAAATGGCCTATGTTCACTTTCGGTTTCATCTGAGGCATATATAGAGTTAGAAAGAACATCACTCCACACTTACAGGAAAAACAAAAACAAACAAACAAAAATAAATAAATAAAAACAAATCCAGACAAAATGCAGGTTAGTCATTTTGCTTGAACCCATCATAGTTTCAGAGGAATCAAATAAGTCCGAGTCTAAAGAGACACAGACTCCTATGGGCAGGTATAGTACACAAATATAATATTAGAAGGGCAAAGGACACAGGGTGGATCCTGGGTAGGAAGAATTCAGCTAGAATAGATCATGAATTCCTGTGCCCAAGAACAGATTGGCAGGAGAATATGAAGCCCCCAGGAGGATACAGGGAGGCATCACACCTTCTCACTGGCATCATTTTCATGAACCCCAACAAAAGTTCACAGAATAGGGCTGTGAGCCCTGATAAATGTGCCTTCTAAAAATGGACTTGGGTAAGAGGGCAGAAGCTGTTGTGGGAGGGGCAAAAAAACTGCACAAGAACTTTTCTCCAGCATCACCTGTGAGGAAAGCAAGCTCTAATCTGTGGGGAGGAGAAATGAAAACTGTCACCATTGAGGCACTGAGGAAAAGCACATCAGATGACAAAGGGATGGGTATTTTCTGCCCTGAGGGAGAGGCAGGAAACCTCCTGGGGCCCAAACTACAACTGGTAGAGGAACAGTATAATTTTGAGTTAGATTGAATATCAGAGAACACGCCTCTCTTGTCCCCTAACCTTGGGCTACCAAGTACAGAATAAAGGAAGAGTGGAATATAGGGACAAACTGTATTAGTCAGGGTTCTCCAGAGAAACAGAACACATGGCATATCTGCAGAGATTTCTAAGAGGACATTTGTTATAGGAATTGGCTCACACACTTAAGGAGGCTGAGAAGTCCCGTGATCTACTGTCTGCAAGTTGGAGAACAAGGAGGACCGACCGATGGTGTAATTCAGTCTAGCCTGGAACCTGAGAATTGGGGTTGGGGTGCTGATGGTGTTAATTTTGGTGAGAATCTGAAGACCCAAGAATGAGGAGCACTGATTTCCAAAGGGAGGAGAAGATGGATGGCTCAGCTTAAACGAAAGGAGTCAATTTGTCCTTCTCATATCATTCTGTCCTATCCGGGCCCTCAGCAGATTGGATGATGCTGATCTGCACTGGTGACAGTGATCCCTACTTAGTCTATTGATTCAAATGCTAGTCGCTTCCAGAAACACCCTTACAGATACACATAGAAATGTTTCCCAGCTATCTGGGTATCCCTTAGCCCAGTCAATTTGACACATAACTATCACCCAGACTCTCCCTGTGGCACAACATAAACTGAAAAAATCACTGTGCCACATACTCTGGGACACATGCTTCCAATGACATTGTTTAAATAACTTTGAGACCACACTGATGAAGTCAGGGCTTCCAGACTCTACTTAAGAAGCTAATGGGTTCATGAGACTAACCCAACATCAAATAAAACAAGAATTAATTACATAGACCAGAATAAACTGATGAAGGATGGTGACAGGTTTTGTTTGGGAAATTGTTGATGATTCATGATCTAATTCCTGGATATAACGTTCCCGTTTCTCTTTTCTAAGTTATCTATCACTCATAAGGATTTGGCAGTGTATGCTTTTGGAAGGATAAAATAAATATTTATCTTCTTCTCTCCGTCTGGTCCCTCCAGAATTTGGAAACTCTTATTGAGTATTCTTGTTTTCACGGCAATGTGACTATTTCTGTAAGTCCAGTAAGAATCTGTCCTTGTAACACTGCAGAATGGGAAACACTGGTCATCTATTCAAGGCTGTGGTTGGAATGTGATACGTGAGAATTTTGTGTGCAGAATTGAATATGATCGGGCAGTTTTAAAGAACTAAGGTTGATTTTATGGACCGATGTTTACAGAGTCCTCCTGGGAAAACTGGTCTGGTACCTGGTTAACTGAGTTCCCAGACTTACAAGTCACTTCCTGGCAGACCCAGTTGCCTTAGAATATTTGGGACCCCTTATGAGAGGAATTCGCATAATTCTATAGGTACTGTAAGTGAAATCAAGTGACAAGTTCTTGATGTAGCTTCCTAGCTCTGAGAGGCTTTTAAAGGTACAATTTGCAATTCCTTAAACAAACTTTCCACCAAAGCAAACTTAAAAAGGTTTGTGTGATCAGTACCACTCTGATACACCTATGTAAAAATAAAGAGATCAGCCTTACTTTGCAATCAAGATTAATCTTCCTTTGATTATCTTTAATTAAAAGAATGGTAATCATGGAAAGAAATGTGTTTGAACAGAAAACTTAGCCCACTCTGTGGGTCACAGGACTTCTGGTCTTTTCATTATCTATGGGATATGTTTCCTCAGTCCTTGCCAAATTTTCAATTGTTCTAGTTTCTGTCTGGCTACAACTCTCCAAACCAACATTTCTAATCTTGCCACTATCTGCGCCCACCCCCCCTCCAGACCTCCATCTCCCATCCTGACCTGGCATCACTGAGAACTAAAATCTGACTTCCCAGAGACTTATTGAGATTTCACGTTGTCTTGTAGCTAGCCCTCCTACCCAGATTTTAAAAGCTCTGTAAACTAAAGCCAGATGACTTGATCCAAACTTCAAAGGAATAATCATTAATAGCAGGATCCTAGATGGCAAATTTTTTGCCTGGGGCTGTTTTGGGCCACTCAGTAAGTCTTCTGGAACTCCCTCATAATCCATGCCCTGCTCCAGAAATAGCCATGACTCTGGACAATCTTATTGACATCCCTCTGATATCTATGCCATTATCAAAAACATTCACACTGCAAAAATGAGAAATTTGTCAGAGTGCCACTTCTGTCCTTACTTCACCATCAGGAGACACTTTGAGCCCAACATCCAAGAATCTTAACTCTGGACTCAGAAACTGGATTTATACTCTGGTGTAACCATTAATATTTGTATTTCTTTGGCTTTTCATTAGAGTTTCCCTCATTAAATGCCTGTTTGCTCACACCATGCAGCAGATATCCTCTACTACCAAGTCTCAGCAGATGGTTCAATTAGTCCTGCCACTACAGAACCCTGCTGAAACCAACCACACAGACTACATTCCCGAAATTGTGCAATGGGAAGCTATGTTTTTAAAAGTCCAGGCTGAACTGGCTAACCAAAGGGTGGCTCGGATAAAATTGTCTTAGTGTTCCCCTTAACCTGACTGAATCTTAGACAGGATTCATACGGAGTCTAGACCCCTGACTTCCCTTTTGCTAGAGCATTTACTTTAGAAAACTTGTAAATCTTTTCTTTGTCATTTTGAGGTGTAAAACCTTTCTAACAGTGTCTTGCTTGTTGTTTAACCTGGGCGTGTCTTTCTCTAGGAAGTGGAAGCCATCCTGTAGAAGTGTAATCATCCAGGAGGATACCTTGTTCTAGTTTCTATGGGAGGATAGGAGCCTATCTTTGTTTGTTTGTTTGTTTTTTCTATAGGGACCTAACATCGTTAATGCACTTATGACTTTACATTGTGATTCAATTATTTCCATACAAATCCCCAAACTACAATATGAGTCCTCAGAGAAAATATCCACATGCAATATTTGATTGATCCCTAACACTTGGCTTATTGAAGTGCTTCAAGCTTTCTAAAACTGTGTATATAGGAAATCTGCATGTGCTTCATGTGATACATATGGAAAATAATGAAAGTATGTACTATTTTTCATGTATTAAGTTCTCAGCGCTGAGTAGTGAAGATAAGTACTAATTGATTATAAGAATTATCTTCATTTATTATTTTCAGAATGAGTCTTATGATACCTTTAACTGGAAATATAGCATAAGTATATTCTATATATTTAATTTGGTTGTATTTTCCATTATAAGTCAAATACAATATCTAGTCACACTTAATATATATTGAATTATCATCTCTTCCTCCAAAATACTCAAATTAATAAATAAAATGTAGTTTCCAAAACATATTTAATGAAAGGTAACAAATATAGGGATAAAAGAGGATGAAAGTTAACCTCCAACAATAGTTCATGCCAGGAAAATAAATTATTTGCTTAAAATAGGAATAAAATTGTATATAAATAATGATAGTAGCTGGCCAACAACTGCATGCATTATACTGCTTTGAGGCTTAACAATAAATGTAGGACTAGTAGTTATATTTCTTGGTTAATTTGTTATACATATTACTCCTTGGGGATAGACCCAGTTTTTTCTAGCAAGTAGAGTAAAATAGAGAACATGCTATTGTTTCCCCCAAATAACATCAGAAAGGTTGGAATTGAATCAATTATCTTCTTTTCAAATCCATCTTTTGTGTTCAAAATAAGCATGCTGTCACCTATGGATTATCTACTTTCTTTCAGAATTACTGATTTTTATAGAAATATATACTACATTAACATAAAAACTTCATTATAACTATTAGAATAACATGGCTTTTGTGACTTATTATCTTGATATTTTAATTATGATTATAATTATAAAGAGCTAAGTGTATTTATTCAGTTTTAGACATGATATGTAAAACAAGTAAAGCCTACTTAGGCAACATTCTTTTAGATATTCTGTTTACCAAGCTTATTCTAGGTGCCACACTCCTTATTTTTTTATTTCACAAAAATTAGGATATAGTCATTGCAAAAAAAAACCTGAAAAAATATTGAATGACACCCCAAAAAGTACTGTACTAAAAGTACTGCACTGAAATTCCCATCTACTGATTTGATATTTATAGTTTTATTAAATTCCAATGGCTTTTAAGAATGTTTACTACCCTATACATGGCACAAAAATGATAGTGTACTGATTTTATCAGACATATATTTAAACAAATTGTCAGCAGTCATGTTTTTTGTGAATAAATCAGTCATAATTCTATCAATAGTTTAATTTATGTCTATTCTATATATTTATCTGGAAACATATCCAAAAGAGTTATTTAATTCAGAAATATATGATGTTAACAAGAGAATTAATTAGAATGCGACAATAACAACTGTCATTAATTAAGGGTACATTAAGTATGTATGCAGAGATAGATGATAGATAGATAGATAGATAGATAGATAGATAGATAGATAGATGATAGATTTTTATGGGTCTGTAATAAACATCTAGTTTCTCTCCACTTAACATAAGTCAAAATGCTTACTGTGGTTAATAGTTAGTCTTGGAGAAAAATCTGCCGGGTTCATTAAAGAACTATGCTTTCCGTTTATTGAGCAGATCCATAGTATTCTGAGTTAATAATTTTATGCTCACTCTATACCAATGCCAATTGATCTTGTCAACAACTTGTTTCAAGACCTTTATTACATATGGAAATATCGCTTAATTTACCTTATGATTTTACTTATGCTAAAGTTCCCTTTAAATTCAGTCCCTTCAACTCACACTGCTGAAGAAAGCGGCTTTCTTCCCAATGGCACTATGAAACACTACCTTCTTGCTTATTTATTAACTTAGAAATATATTCTCTCTCTCTTTATAAGGCATTGCTACTCATCTGCAGTCCTTCTGCTATAAGATCTTTATGTCTGCTCTCAGTCAACGTCCTCTCCTGCGTCTCCAATAGAGAGAGTAATTTACGCTTATTTTCGTGGAAGAGACTCAGTTAACAGAATTATGGACGTCAAACCATTTCCCTGCAGCATCATGAAATACCCAACCTTCCCACAGATATTTAGGGAATGAAACTTTTTAACTTCTTAGTATACATTCTGAAACTAATTATGGGATCATATTTCCATGACATTACTCTCACTTATTTCAAGTATGTTTGTCAAGTCTTTCAATAAATTCTGCCAATGTGTTACATTAAAATGTTTCTTTTTACCTAAATTTATAACAATATTGAGGGCATAAAAACATGCTCCTATCAACTCAATGTGGAGCTCAACATGCAAGCACCGTTCATGAAGAAAATGGACAAAGGTGGAAAAAATGCCACACGTTTTCAAATTTTTTCCATGAATTCTATTGAAACATCAATATAGCCATCTTCAGATCTGTAGCCTCATTTCCTGATAAGCATTTACTTAAATGACTGCCTATGACTGCCTAAGACACGCTTCCAGGGAAGAAAAAAATATATAAAGAGGTAAATATGGAAGGGCTCATTTTCTTTTCTAAATTTTGGGGTTTAAATCCTGAAATAGGAAGAGAACTGAGTCAAAGGACAATACATGTGTATACCCATCAAAGGTCTCATTTTTCTCAAAACTTGTGGGTCTTTAATTAAATTATTTCCCCAATTATTTCACCAATTAGTATAAAAACATACTTTTTAATAACGACCAAAATTGACATAATTGTACCAATAGATTAAAATATTATGAATACTTATTTTTTTAAAAAAAGTATCTACCTACTTTACTCATTAGCTGTGAATATGAATTAATTATAATTTAATCCCTTATGGGTATGGAGGCAATATTACAATAAATTATGCAGTAGTTTCTATTATGTAATTATGATACAGGGTCAGACAATTTTCACTGATACTCTATTCAAGAGGAATAGAAAGTGATATTTTTAAATTACTATTTTTATAATTTCACTTTTTCATGGAATGCAGTCATATTTTCTCTAGATTCGGTCAGTATGAAATCTGACATTAGATGGGTGTGAAAGCCTGGTGCAGGTCATTATTGATTTATTATCACCATCGAGTAATTTCCTCACTATACTAAGCAGTGAAACTCTTTCTTTCATATCAATGACATTCAGCTGAGTCAAAAATAAGAATTTCACTGTTACTGTTACCAATACCAAACCTGGTAGGGGTAATTAAATTTTCTAAATGCCATGGTTACTGTATATAGACTTTAATCATATCTTTAACTATTCTTTCAGTTTAGATTTCAGACAAGCTTATTTCCACTGAAAAAATTTGATGTCCTTAGAATTAAACAACGCAGTAAATTGAACTGATCCCTCCTGGCCCATAAAATATTTACCATGTCCCAAAATGTCAAAGTATTTTAGTCTAGTGTTTATCAAAAACTACAATTTATCATGCTGCCAGAGGTAAACAATTAGGTTTCCTTCTTGAAATAGATAATAAAAACAAACCGATATTTTAAAATGTATGTATTTTAAAATCCATGAAATCAAATTTCACTTCATAGTTTGTGCTCTATAATGTACTGCCTCTTATATGAATACAAATTACATCTGACAACACTTTTTATTCTTGAGAAATAAACTAAAACAGTCAAAACGTTAAGCTTTGCTAAAGAGAAGTCATTCTAAAATGTAACAATTCCACATTTCCTCACAGGCAACAACAATTCCCTTGACAGAAAGAGTGCCATGTACAGTGATATTCCACAGTAAGGAATAAACTTCCCTTTTCACTATATTAGCATTTTATATATTTTTTTCTTTAACCCACTTATTTATAATAGGCTTAAAGGAAGAATGGCTTCTCTGATATCAAAAGTTAGTGGAGCAGCTAAAAGAGAATTTCATGAAGTTTTTGCTGGGTGGCAGAGCAGTGATAGCTGCATTGGTGGCAGTATGGCTGGGTGCACTTGGCCTGTATCAGTAATTCCAGTGCACGGTTCTCTTTGGTGCATGGCCAATATTATAATCAGGAGACAACAGAGAAGCTGCATAACGATGATTTTAATGATCGTTTTAGGACAGTAAACAACTACTGGTTACTATCTTAATGTTTACTGAAGAAGCATAAATGATCATGTATGCTTCTACAAATAGATTTGAAATTCTGGTTTCAGATCTCCCTCATGAGTAAATTAAGTATTATTTGGTCCTACAGAAGAAAACACATGAAGAATTGAGACGTCTTCCAAATTAAAGAGAATATTTTATAGAAGACAAATGATAAATTATTTTAATACTAGAAATAAAATTTAACCATTTATATATGGTTTTAAATGTATTTGTGAATGTTACATTCACTGTATATCATGTACTTCTGTGGTTAAAGGAAAAAAAGAGGTCTTATATAAGAAGTATATACTACTTATATAAGAAGTATAAGAAGTATACTACTTATATAAGAAGTATATAAGTAGTATATACTACTGATATCTTAACTTTAAAAAAATAATTAAACACAGTAATATGCTCATGTTACATTTTAATGTCTGTAGTTGTTAAAGATTTTAAGTTGTTAAAGTTGATTTTAAGAAAATGCTTTCTTTCACTGTAACTGCTGCTATGATGAATTTTTGGAATGATTTATTTCAGTAATGAAAATAGACATTAAAATTAGATTATACATTTAAAATAATTATAGAATTTGAAAACACAGGTTGGAGTAAGAATATTTCTTGAACTACCTTTCTATTTTGAATGAAATATTCACCTTTTTGAAACTAACTTTCTTTATGAGTAAGTTTTTAAAGTTACTTTCACTGAGTCATTATAGGTATGTGATAGTCAATCCATATCTAATTGAAATTCCATCACCTGACTTTCATAATTCTCACTAGTAGTTATACTTGTGGGTGTTACTTACAGATCTGTCAAAAATTAGCCCAGTGATCTTGAGTAAGATATGTAATTTGAGTCTCAGTTTTTCATCCCTAAGTCAAGGGTGTTGGAATATATAAAATGCATAGAAGTTGCATACTCTCCAGTTCTACACTTCTGTAGTTCTTTTTTTATATTAAATTTATTGGGCCAACATTAATAAAATTATAGAGGTTTCAAGTATACATTTCTATAATACATCATTTATATATTTCATCGTGTGTCCAACACCCGAAGTCAGATCTCCTTGTCTTCATATATTTGAGCTCTACTAACTTCCCCCACCCTGACTCCTTAACCTCTGTAATAATTCTTATGTCTGTGAATGTCATGTTGTATTAGAATTGAGAAATAGTATATAACCAAAAGCATACTTATATTATCTCGTTTGTTATTGTCTTTTGAAAATTCATATTACCATTTAAAGACTTAAATAGACAATGCATCTAATACAAATAAGAGGGAAGTCATTAAAAATAGTAACTTATTTTAAAAAAAATAAACATGGAGCTGCATTATTTACAAGATGTTCCATGTTCTCTTCCCCCAACCACATGTACACACACACACACACACACACACACACACACACACACACACTGTATACCCATAAACCTGTCCTCACACAACACAACTTCGAAGTTCATCTCCCACTGTAAATATTAATTTGTGACTAGGGAAAGAACTTTGATTTGTAAAAGCTAAAAGGTATTTTCTTTTGATTTATTTTGCTTTGACTAATTAATTTCTTTTAGTTCTTCAAGATTGAACAACGTTAAGTGACCATGCTATTGGAGAAAAGGGAGTATTTCTATTTTATTAACCTCAGAAGAATTAAGAAAACCTATATCTCTCCTATAAACACTGTACAAAGCTCTAAAGGTCACCTTCAGTATCAGAAACTCCTACAGCACTGTATGTTTGTAAATGTACATGTTTCAACTTTGCTCTATGCCTTTGCTCACTCTCCTTTGATTTTTCACTCGTTTCACAAGCTGCATATAGTTTTGTTGTTTAATTTTTAAAACATATAATCAAAATATACATGCAACATGATTATTAACTGTAAAATACCACAGAACAGTTTAAATATGAAAATCAATATTTCCCTCTACCACTAATTCCCTAACACCCCACCTTATCCAGAAACCATATTCATTATTTCTATTTCAAAGTCTGCTGTTTTTCTCTTAGGACAGATCTTCACTTTATAGTACATTAAATACATTATAATGTATATAATGTATATAATGTACAGTATGATACATTATCTAGTCTTCTTCCCTTATACCATCTAGTCATAGGACTCCAGGCAAAGCAAGAAACTCCCCTCCACAGCCAGTCTTACTGCTTGATGTGGTCACATGACTAAATTCAAGCCAATGGTATAGAAGCAGCTTAGGGTTATACATTGCAAAGATTAAAATGATGATCTCTGTTTTTCTTCTTCTGCATTCCCAAAGAAAACAGATGTGGTGCTAATGAACCAGCTTCCCTTGAGCAGGTTAGAGAGATACGCAGGGTGAATGGAACAATAAGAGTAAAGCAAGCTGGATGCCTGGGGATCCTCATGGGGCATGACCTCTCATGGGACTTGATCGCCACCTGCAGTAGACCATTCTGGGAGACAGAAATGGTCTTAAATACATTTAAGTGTCTGAATTTTAAGGTTTTATTGTGTTAACAAATTTGCCTCTATCATAATGCACTTTAAGAAGAAATCCCTAATTAATGCACTTTAAGAAGAATTTCACTTTTAAAAAGTAAGGCATTTTATTTAGGTAGAGATACAAGATCATAAAAAAAATATTATTATGTAATAAAACAACATTATTTTACTCTGACTGCCAATGCTTGATGATTATGGCTAGGAGTATGTTATTTAAGAGTTTTGACTAGAACCTACCAAATCTTTATTTTGTCCTTCTTGACTACAGACTACAAAAAGTCTGAATTTACTTAAAAAAAGGAGAAGGAGAAGGAGAAGGAGGTAGGGAAGAAGAAGGAGAAGGAGAAGGAGAAGGAAAGGAAAGGAAGAGGAGGAGGAAGAGGAAAAAGAAGAAGAAGAAGAAGAAGAAGAAGAAGAAGAAGAAGAAGAAGAAGAAGAAGAAGAAGAAGAAGAAGAAGGAGAAGAAGGAGAGGAAGGAGAGGAAGGAGAGGAAGGAGAGGAAGGAGAGGAAGGAGAGGAAGGAGAGGAAGGAGAGGAAGGAGAGGAAGGAGAGGAAGGAGAAGAAGGAGAAGAAGGAGAAGAAGGAGAAGAAGGAGAAGAAGGAGAAGAAGGAGAAGAAGGAGAAAAAGGAGGAGGAGGAGGAGGGAGAAGGGGAGGAAGACGAGGAGGAAGAGGAGGAGGAAGTGGAGGAGGAGAAGAAGAGCTCAAACTAGTTGGAGCACCAGATTTCAGGAGAATTTCTTTAATACTGTCCTAAGTGGGACACACTTATTACTGCAGTCTTTGTTCTTGTTTGATTGCTTAGTTCACTGGGATCAGGGGGATCCTAAAGTTTGATAAAAAAAGGATAAATGAGAATAGAATTGTAGTTCAAAATTATTTTCCCTTAAACTTTGAAATAATCTTCCCATTGTCTTTTAATAGCTAGTTGAAGAAATCTCTGAGCAATCAATGTAATTCTTGTTCCAATAGATTTATTAAGTTTTATATATAGATTTATATAGATTTATATAGATTTATTAGATTTATTAAACATATGTTTGTTATGTTTTCAACTCTTTAAAGATTTTTTTAAAGGTGAATAATTTTTAAGTGATTTTGCTGGAGATTGTAATCCTATTTTAGTTTTTAATTCCTACGCCATTCAGTTCTGGGATACACACACACACACACAGAGAGAGGGAGAGAGAGACAGAGAGAGAGAGAGAGAGACAGAGAGAGAGAGAGAGAGAGACAAAGAGAGAGAGAGAGAGAGAGAGAGAGAGAGAGAAGAGAGGGTGCCAAAAAATGTATACACATTTTAAGAAAGAAAAAAAAAACTGTATTAAAATTGTAATAATATATACCGATAACAAAAAATGAATAAGAGTAATGTATATGCATTTTTTTGGCACCCCTGGTATACGTGTGTGTGTATGGTGTGTGTGTGTGTGTGTGTGTGTGATTTTTATTATATTCCTGATATTTTTTTTTCTTCTCTCCATTTTCTTTCAATATCCCTGAAATGTCTAACTTATAATTCAGGTCCCATTTTTAGTCACTCTAGACAAGTACAGCTTACCTTAATTTATTTGTCCCCATTTTCTAGCATAGTGCTAGACAATCAGTTACATTAATACACACTTCGAAATCAATGAATGAAAGGATAGATCAATGGTATGACAGGCTTTGTTAGTTACATATTTATGCTAAAAACAATCCATACACCTCACAAGATCTAATAGCATTGGTTTCTGGTTTGATGATACTGTAGAGTCTTGGAAAAGATGCTGAAACTAACCACATGCTTGCTAACTCAGAGGGAGAGGTTGTAATCTTTATCGATGGGGATTTCGTTTAGCTCTGTTGCCATCTTGTGGTGAGAACTGCATCAGCCTAAAATCTCTACGTTCTCAGTTCTCCTGGCTTTTTAACTTCCTTTTCCCTGGCCCTCATTCCCTTGAACCAGCCTTACCAGAGCCTCACTCCAAGCCTCACAAGAGAGCTGCTTGCTTTCTACCCTGGTGTGGCTTTGTTGATGAGGAAGAGAGAAATGCAGTGCTGGACTGTCAGCACATTCATTCCTCTGGCCCATCTAAGTGGACTTGAATTCTGAGGCTGTCCCTGAGGCCTCTGCTTATGTTTGGCTGTTGCTTCCCAGCCAGATGCCCGGGAATCCATACAGTAACTCTTAGAAATGCAGAGGAGTCTGTGACTCAATCGTGGATTGGAGGCAGTGGATAAATGCTTCTATGACCCATGGAGTAATTCAAGCAGCACTGGCTAACACTGCCTCTCCCTCTGCATGTCTCCAGTGAAAAACAAACACTCCTGTTAAAAAGCTGCACCCTGGGGTCACTCTCTCCTGGTCGCATTTTCATTATCCTTCTCTCCTGTTTTCTTAGATTGTATTACTACCCAATGAAATGGTAGCATAGAAGATATCGCAGGCTTTGTTTTCTAGGAAAACCAGAAAATAAGTTAATCAAAATTCCTATCACATTTAGCGATCTCTAATGTACACTTCCAGGAAGAAGCTGTGGGAGCCAGCACGTACTTGGACTTGGGCTGCATCTTTGCCATGAGAATGGGCAATGCTTCTGATGGAGGCACTGTTTGGGCCCAAAATAAAGACACACTAGACCAGGACCACGGCCAAACTGCCACAAATCACTAATATGAGAAGGAAATAAGCCATTGTCTCATCAGTCCCTGAGATTTTTGCACTGTAGAAACCTAGTTTATATTGACAGAAAAATTACACCAGAAGTCAGTTTTGCCTTAACTTAAACTTTTAAAATAAAGCATGTGGAACTGGCTTTAGAGTTGGGCAGGTGATAATGAGGAAATGGTTGTAAGACGTTAGAAGGAGGACAATTCATGTTACACCATGGTTATGTATGGGAAAAAAACTGATGTCTTATATAATTTTGAAGCTAAGAAGTATAGCTAATATGGTAAATGTAACTTAATGTGAAGGGTGAAAAACAGAAGAGTAGGAAAACAATGGCGATAGTATGTGTTTGATGAGAAAAAAATGACTATTTTGCAAGCAAGCACAAATATATTAGAACGAGTCAAAACAAATCATATAAGGGGAGAAATGGCAACTAATGTTCTCAATCAGTAAAAAATAAAATTGAGAAATTAGTTAAATATTCAAGACCTACTAAATTCAGTTTTGGGGTAAAGACAAAATCAAGGGCGTAGGCATCTTACCCATGGTTAAAATGTCATAAAACATCAGGGTCGTACCATTAAGTCTTTTTAGTACCATTAAGTCTTTTAAGAAACTGCATATTATCAAATTATCTGAATTTAAGTCTAGAGAGGGAAGTATGTCTTTAAATAGAAGTGTGAGTATAGATTTTGACATTTAGAGCTGATTAAAACAAAAAAAATATATATATAAAAAAATGAAAGACTGAAAAAAAATTAAGAGAGTGTACTGTGTAAAAGAACTATCTTCTTGGACTAAAAAAAGATTCTGACTGACCTAAAATAACTTTTGGCTCCAAACTGCCTATAACAACACCATGGGGAAACAGTTGTTTCACCATCAATAAGGGTAAATTACCCAAGACCTTCTTCAGATGAAGCCAAGATAGAAAATGACAAAAGTAAAGAGGATAGAACTAAGAATCACAGAGGATGGAAGTAAGCATTACAATAAATAAATAAATAATAATGAGTGAAGGAAATATTTCTGGGTAGTGAAATCAGCGTCTAATTAAAGAGCATTTCTTGGGTTGGGTCACATTTTAATACCTGGATAACAGAGTTTCTGGATTTCTGTGAACAAAGCAATACTGTGTGCTTCCCTTCTTCCCTGTTCTAAATGAGATTGTTATTTATTATTATCTTATCCTGGTCCCACTCTTCCTTATGGAAGCATAGAGTGAAACAGAATTTTCTTCTCAATGTATGGAATTATGGATCAAGATAGCACTTTCAACTCTAAAGGGATTACTGTGATCTACCCATCAACTTTGGCTTTTAGTCCCAAACAGAACCTGGGATGGGACCCTGCTTGTAGGAAATGAGGTTGTGGGGGTGATATCTGCCTGTGGAAGGGGGAAGAAACAAAATATTTAATGACCAAAAGTATGCACTTTTATATAAACTGTATATTCACCCAAATATCTGATTCTCCTTCTTATAGGAATATTATATATCTACACCATGTTAAAATCGGATTGTACATGGAAGTGATATGTGTCACTTTCAATGGGAAGCTGTAATGTCTGATACATGGTTTTCCACATTCTTGTTTTTTTCCCCTGCCTCTATGGCTTTACGGTTGTGGAAGCATGCGATGAAAAATAGCCTTCTTAGCCCCCATCCACGAGTGCCCAAGATGAACAGAGGTTACATATATTGACATGTAACCTGAGTGAGAAATATACTTTACTCTCTGAAATCTTTGAGCTTTTTCAGGTGGTTTGTTTTTAGAACATAATCTAGCCAATCCTAATTTAATAAACTCTCCTCTGAGGATATCATTAAACCCTGGTCAGGGATAAATCTAATTATTTTATCAGCCAAACATAGTAATTTTATTACTCTCATCAATGATGGCTTTATTCTGGGGCATTTGACAACATTCTGGTTAATGAGTTGTCAGGAAAAAAATGGCTCAGTGTTTCTGAGAAAAGTTGCCTCTTTTAAAAATGAGACACATATAATCTAGATATACTAAGCATTCTACTAGACACTGCTTTTTGTTGTCGTTTTTTTGTTTTTTGTTTTCCCACCGAATAGAGTACTCAGAACTGTGGCAGACATCTTGCAAACATGAGCAGAGCTAGTAGAAAGTCAAATCCTGCACTGATGAATGTGGTGCAACAAGACATGAAAGAATGCTGGGTCCTTTATAATGTCATGGGCACATTGTATTTATTAAACAACTCATGAACTGTTCTACCATGAGCATTTTTGTTATGTGTTGATAGTTATAGGTTGATTAAACTAGGTAATTTAGGATTTAGTTTAGTTTGACAGGCACACATTAGATACGATAAAGACAGCCTTTCCACTACATTATACATTAAAAAATTTAGCTTGCCTATATTTCTTTATCAAAAGCAAGTGTATGATTCTTATTGATATATTGAAGAATACCATGCAGATTCATTTTTGACTATCATATATTTCCAGATAAATTGGCACTGCAAACTAGGAACTTACCAAATTAATAAATAGTAACTACATATATTGAAAGTATTATGTGTGTAGGGTTATTTAAGTCTAAATTTCACAATTTTTTTACAGATTCCCTACTGATAAAAAAATCATGTTTTTTCTAAAACTGCAGCATACATTCTTTGATGTTTAACAATTAAAACAATCTGGGTGACCTCTAGTATGTTAATTTAAATTGGTGTCTCTCAGTAGCTCCTTGATTATAAGAATATTAAGAGTTATTAAATGTTAAGGGTCTTTAGTTGATGGCCCTATTTTCCCATTTTCAAAGCCAGTAAATCAGGTCAACTTCTCATGTCACATCTTTCCACCCAGTCTTCTGCCTCTCACTTATAATTTTAAAAACTCATGTGATTAGATTGAATCTACTTGAATAATCCTCTCCCTATTTTAAGGTTTTTTAACTCAGCAGACTATCAACCCTAATTCTATCTGCAAACTAGTTTCCTTTTTTGAATATGTAGGTAACATTTATAAGGTAACATATTCACAGGTCTTGGGTTTAGGACATGGACATCTTTGGAGATCTATTATCTTACCTACTGTGAAACACAAATAATTTAATTTGACTAACTATGTAATACAGAATTATGATTACTTTCAATTAATATAATAAATTACAAAATCAAATACCACCAAGAAATCTTAATTTTCATTCTTCCTTTGTATTATTATTAGTGATGTTGTTACTATTATATTCAGACTATTTTATACATATAATTTATACATGTGTATATATTTTATAACATATAAGCAATTGTATTTCTGTTTAGTGAAAAAGATTTTGTAGAACAGAAAACTACAAAAATCAAGAAATGGCATTATAAATACTGTAGTGTTAAAATTAATGGACACTAAATTCATGATTTTATAATATAAATAATACAAAAGCTTGAATACACACAAAGATACACACATACACATAAACTGCTGTTTGTGTACTAAAAAGCCATTAAGCAAAAACGATTCCTAGTAACAATTAATACTCTAATTCTTTGATTGTAATCATTAAATTATTGCCCATGAAAACAAATTTAAAAAGCCAGATCTTCTGAGAGGAATTGCTGATTTCAAGTTAGGTGCAGAATACATACAGTAAGAGCCTCAGATATTTTGTGATGGAAAATAAAGAAACTATTTAGAATAATTTGGTTTTATCAGAAAGACAGGAAAATATAAAAGAGATATGAATTGAACCTTAAAAAAACTCTCCCTAATTTGAAATTCATTTAATGTGTTTATAAAAATGAGTTCTTAATGTTATGATAGAGAAACAGAGAAAATAATGAATTTGATACCTTTTGATGCAAATAGTTTTCTTTGAAAAATCATTAGAAATGTACTCTACGTCCTCAAAGTAAATGTATTTCAAAGTAAATGTATGTTCAAAGTAAATGTATGTTCATCTAGTTCATTAGAAAATAAAATCTTAATTACAAAATAATTTTAATTAATAATTTTTCAAGTAAATATTGTATTAGAATATTAATTGTCATCACGAGAATGTCTGAGCTTGAATTAGAGCAACGAACATTAATATTCTTGTTAAACTTGGCAAGAGTGGAAGAGAAATCAGGGACATGTTAGTCCAAGTTTATGGGAATTATGTCAGGGAGAAAATGGCAGTGTCCAAATTGATTAAACGTTTTCCTGAGGGGAGAGAACATGTCACTAATGAAGAGCGGTCAGGGTGGCTGGTAATGAGCAGAACTGATAAAATATGGCAAAACTTCACCAATTGTGTGCCAAAATCGTCAGCTGACTATGAGAAGCATAGCAGACCAAGTAAACATTGATAGGGAAACAGTTAGGAAAATCTTAACTGAAAATCTTGGCATGAGAAAAGTGCGTGCATAAATGGTCCCAAAGGAGCTCACTGATGAACAAAAGCAAAGGAGAATCGAAGTTTGCCAAGACCTTTTGGAGAAGCCAGACGATGTTTTGGGCCATGTTATCACTGGTGATGAAACATGGGTGTACCAATTTGACCCTGAAACAAAGCGTCAAAGTGCACAATGGAAGTCAGCCAATTCTCCACGACCAAAAATGTTCTGTCAGTCCAAATCAAGAGTCAAAACGATGTTGCTAACCTTTTTTGTTAACAGAGGGATTATTCGTTATGAATTCGTACCAACTGCACAGTTAACCGAGTTTTCCATTTGGAAGTGCTGAAAGGCTGTGTAAAAAAGTTAGATGAAAATGACCTGAACTTTTTGCCCACAATTCATGGCTCTTTCATCACAATAATGCACCATCTCACACGACGCTGTATGTAAGGAAGTTTTTAGCCAGTCAACAAATAACTGGATTGGAACACACTTCCGACTCACCCAATCTGGCCACCAGTGACTTCTTTTTTTTACCCCCAAATAAAGGAAATACTGAAAGGAAGACATTTTGATGACATTCAGTCATCAAAATTTGATTGCCTTGTCACATCAAGGGCAATATGACAATAGCTCTGATGGCCATTCCAGAAAGAATTCCAAAATTGCTTTGAAGGGTGGATTAGGTGCTGGCATCAGTGTACAGCTTCCCAAGGGGAATACTTGGAAGGTGACCATAGTGATATTCAGCAATGAGGTATGTAGCACTTTTTCTAGGATGAGTTTGCGCACTTAATTGTCAGGCCTCATATAATCGTGGAAAGTCAATGCAGGCATGGGGCTAACATTACCTATGCACTCACTTAGTCACAGCTAAATACTCTGTGTGCTCCTAGATGTGATGGAATGTCAAGTTCACAGAACTATGTATGAATATTCTAGGGGGAAAACAAAAACAAAAAACAAACAGACCATTAAATCTCATTAAGCTTCTGGAGTTAATGTCTTGTTTACCAGAAATGCTAAAGCAGGCAAACAAGTTAAGTGACAGCACAAGTAAAGAAACAGATGGATACAGAAAGAAACATTCAACAGGACAAATGATAGAGTTTTTTCAGTAAGTCTATGGCATTATAAAAATTATAAAAAATACAAATAGAGACTATTTTTCTTTCTCTTTTTTTGGAGAGACTGAAAAGATCTAACAAGTAAATGAAACATGAATACAAACTAGATATCATAAGATATTAAAATTACTTTTAAGTTGAGGTATGTCAGTGGCATTGGGTTTAAGAAGAACAAATGTCCAAATTGTTCAGAGATGCATACTGGGATGAAATGATGTAATGCCTGGAACTTGATTTCAAATATGGGGGCAAAGAGATTAAGTGCGTTTATAAGTGAATATATAAAAATATGTAAGAATGATATGAACACATTATTCTAATAGATTTGAGAATGTGTATAATAAGCTCCCAGACAAATACAACTTCCTAAATACGACACACAAATAAACAGGAAATCCACTGTCCTATAAACACCAACATACCAGAATTACAAGTTTTCCACAGAGAAAACAACAGGTTTAGACCATTTTCCTGTTGAGTTCTATAAAACATTCAAGGAACATATAATTTCAATTTTATACAAAATCTTCCATAGAGTAAATGAGAGATGTTAGTAGAGAATAAGCTGGAAGATGATACGGATGATATTTTTTTTTACTCTTATGACATGTCAGTAATCGGAGGATACAATTAGAAATATTCTTTTTAAAAGAAAAATGATTGGCTGTGTTATCCACCAAGTAAAGATAGTTATAAAATTCATAGAAATGCATTGAGTTGGTTCAGCTATTTAATAGCAGTACAAAATTGGAGTAAGTCAAAGTCTCCATAGTCATCAGGAAAAATCAGTCTCTCATTTAAGTTATGTTAACAGACTTTGTACTCCAAGGGAGAAAACCACCTTGAGAGTTTAGGAGCATCTCAAATGGAGGTGGGTGGTTAGGAAAGAACATTTATAAGGTTTTAGGAACCAGAATGGGGAATTTTAAGGTAGGTCTTACAAGGTGAGAAACTAGTAGGATTTGGACAGAGCTTATTTAAAAAGAAGCAATAAACATATTGCTCATCCAATATATATATTTGGATTGGTGGGCAGGGTGAGAGAAGAACCTTCAAGAAAGTTTGGATGAGCAACATGTTTATCAGAAAAGTCCAAACAAGGAAACTATTGCTTTTGATAGGTGAGCTATTTTAGTTATTTTAGACTTATCTTCCTGGAGCAAATATTTCTTGGAGGAATCAGAAAAATTATTTTTACTGGATCTCATTATTCCTTAATGCAGGGACAAGAAATTTGTATTGGATCTTACCTTAAACCTTAGTTTCTTAACTGCAATGGAGGGATAAATTATCAATTCTAGATGTCAATATTTTTTAATCACATTATATAATATACAGGTGGCTGATAAAGTTAATTTTTAATAAATTAAATTTTATTGTAACATTAAGAGTCTCTCCAGCTCTTTAATTTGCTATAGAGTGTCAGTAATTTGATAGAGAAGGTCATTCTCTTTTCTATAGATACATTGGGAAGACATGGCCCATATCTGATATTTTGACAAAGGTCGTAAGAATTACTTATATGTTCTTTAGACATGCACAGTTGATTTATAATTTTTTTTAAATTTTTTTATTGGGGAATATTGGAGAACAGTGTGTTTTTACAACACACATCAGCTTCAAGTCAAGTCAGTGTTCTTTCTTTTCAATCTAGTTGTGGAGGGCACAGTTCACTGGCCCACGTGGGGATCGAACCAGCGACGGCTTTATGAGCACTGTGCTCTAACCAACTGAGCCAACCGGCCACCCGATTTAAAATCTTATTAAGTACTACTTTTGCTAGGATTAATAAATTTCTTGATTCAAAATTTGATGACAAATATCTTCAATCTCATTTTTAATTGAGAATGTTTATGATTGCAGAACATATCCATCAAATAGTAGGTCTTGTAAGCTCTATTTCCCGGAAGGATACAAGCACTGAAAACCCATTTCAATATTTTAACATTCTGTTAAATCAAAATAAATATTAGTAACAAAAGTAATCTTATCTTGAGACAATTTCTGTGTAAACAAGCAAAAAGTTTTTTTTTTTTTCTGGCTAATGAAAATTACTTTTTAATTTTTTTTTAATTTGAGAGTAATAGAGTCTAAGCTACATTTTAATAAAGCATACATAAGTTTTACTTAGAATGTATGTATACTTTGTGAAAACAGTATATTGATAGTTAACCAAATGCAAGTCAAAAACAGTTTTAGAAAATGATTATCTTTGTGTCCCTATATGGAGCAGCCTCTATTTAGAAAGAAGAAGGTATAATCTAATAAAACGGACTTTGTCTGGTTCTTATAAGACCTGACCTTCGACCTCATTTATAACCTTATGCTAAGTTTCATAAGGTAATTAACCTTTTTGATCGGTGAAGTAAATATATCATGTTATAAATAGAAGTATATGGTGACCCAAAATAGCAGCTGACTTATGAAAGCTATATGCCCTTTCATATGAAAATATAAGGCATATGAGAAGAATTAGAATGAAATATGCTTTGCTCTCCCAAATGTACTGTATGCTATTCATCTTGATATGAATAATAAACCTTTTCGTAGTTTCAAACAATGCCTTTTGGGATATAGTCTATGATGCTTATGTGAAAGATCTTGCAGATGCTTTATTCCTTTAACATTTGCAAAATTTGTGTTTCATCCTCATGAGTCTTCTGTTTTGTTTAAGGCCGGATAGGGTAAATGTTGGTGCAAACTAATTAACATCAAAAAATACCAAGTTGATCAGATAGTAATTCAAAAGCAAATACACATGGCCTTGTTATAGAGTTACCTAGATTTTACTTTATGCTCAATAGATGAGAAATGTGTTCCAAAATTATGTGTTCATATTGGTTTTGTTCACTCAGTTTGGAATTAATCATTTTATTTCTTAATGATTCTCATATTTAATAAATTTATTTGAAATAGTGCCAGTAACTTTCACTTAATATATGTGTTCTCTGTTTTTTGTTTTCTAGGAAGAAATGTTTTAGTATTGAAGTGCTTGAAATACAAAGTAACTATAAGTAGGTATGTATTTTCATTACATCAATTCATTAATATCAGACTGATAAAAGGACAAGATGAACCAATTTTTTATGTAAATGTCGATATTAGAAAGCATCTCATTGATCTTTTGCCTCCTTTTAGTGTGTTTTATTTGGCACTGAAATAACCCCAGATATTTCATTTCTTTTTTTCTTTTTTTATTAGTTTCAGGTGCACAGGATATGGAGTACAGCACAGGAAACTCCAGATATTTCAAATTCCACCTGTCACCAAGAAGCAATGTCATTTGAAAACCAACTAAAATGCATTACTATATTGTTTTTAAAACCAGATCTGCAGACATTTCTTGATGGGAAGGAGATACTTAAGCTTTTGGATTGGTACTATTGTGTTATGAAATGGTAAAAAAACCATGAAGTCCCAGAATTCTGAATTTGAAGACTGGTTCTGTTAATTACTGTCAATATCTGCACAAAGTTCAGATATAATTTAATATCCCTAAATCTCAGGGACCTCATCTGAGGAAACTACATCCTGTCTACCTTAATAAATTGTTTCTATGTTTAGTAATCAAAATTTAGGTAACACGCCTAATATACTGCTTAGTAAATTTTAAATATTCAGTATTATTAAATAGTTGGGATAATATATTTTACTTGTTCACACCCTTCAGTCTTTATAGAAAAATCAGCAAATAATATCCAGAAAGTTTGGAAAGATAAACAGTATTATTCTAGAAGTAGTGGTAACGTATGTTTCTATCTCTTCCCTCTTCTGCATATTTTACTTAGTTTAAATATAGTCTATACGTAATTTATGGACTTTCAAATTTTAATTTATATCAGAGATCTTTCTCCACAGTTGGACATGGTTGTGTCCAACAGCATTTATTCAGATAGGGAGACCAAATTCCACTTATATGATGTAAAAAGAGAATGGTTTGTACACCAATGTGCAAATTATTCATCTCAAAACCACACAAATGTGCGTGTGCGTGCACCCACACATACAAAGACACAAACATGACCAAAGGATTATAAAGATAGAGGATTCCATCAGAAGAAACTTAAATATGGTACCACACAATCTGAAAAATTCTTACTAGACATACCAAAGAAATACTACTGATAATGAAGTTGTGTTTTATTAAGAAGTAATATAGAGATATAATCAAGAGCTTGCAACTCCCTAATTTAGAGGGGCAAGAATTATTGAAGAAGATGGAACAACATTACAGAGGCAGACTACCTCATTTGGAAGTGCTTTTAATGTGATGGAGCCATAGATTTCAAAAGGAATCTTGGATATCTATGTCCAAGTATAAACACATGGAACAGAAAAAGCCCGTCAATGCCAGAAAGCCACAGTGACTTAAGTAACCCCAAATACTCTGGATTGATCTTGAATTAACAGAATACTTTCCTGATTTGCAGTGATTTCCAATGATATGGCAGGATCATGACATACTGTTGCCTAACTTTGCTACATATAGTTACCTTATATACCTGCCGAAACAGAACATTGAATTTAGATATACAGTCTTTTTAGCACTGTGGATTCAACAAACACAGAAAAACAATCAAACAGAAAGAAAGTTTCAAGTCACCTCCCATATCAACTTATATGCTGAATCACATAAATAATAATATTTGCATCATTTTGTATTTCAGCTGAAAATCTGAGCGTTTGTTTTTCACAGATTAATAATGGGAAGGAACAATAAAATCCATGAAAAATTTATGTATAAATATGAGGCTAAGAAAAACAACTGCATTTAATGATAAGTATAAGGAAACAACAACACTGCGCCTATAAAAATATGAAATAAACAGATTTAGTGGACTATGTCTTTAAGAATGATTCTGTTACATACCGTGTTTCCCCGAAAATAAGACCTAGCCAGACCATCAACTCTAATGCATCTTTTGGAGCAAAAAATAATATAATGTTATATTATATTATATTATATTATATTACATTACATTACATGACATTACATTACATTACATTACATTATATTATATTATAAAGATTGGGTCTAATATTATAGTAAAATAAGACCCAGTCTTATATTAATTTTTGCTCCAAAAGACACATTAGAGCTGATGGTCAGGCTAGGTCTTATTTTCGGGGAAACACAATCAAAGAGCATAATCCCTTTATTTTTCTTCCATTATATATTTGTGATTATTAAATTATAGAATTTCCAATAATTTTAGCAATTCTTCTGACATAGTTTCTTAATAATTTAGAAGATTTAAGATACATATATATAAGTGTAAAGGTATGTGTGTTTATCACATGTATGTATTTTATCTGGGTTCCCAGAAGTCCTCATAAAACCAAAAGTGATCTCAGCTCACTTGTCATATGCGTTTTACACTTAAGTGCACTCATGAATGATGCTTTGTTTAATAAACATTTTTCTGTGCAATTAATGTATAGTTCAAGATAGCTCCTGAGTTTTCTAGGATAAAAGACCAGAAGTGGAAAGGAGAATTTTTTTTTTTTCTCAAAGGAAGGAATTTTGGCATAAGAGTACACAGTGGAGATATTCTTGGTGTATCCCACACCTCCCCATAAACCACCCCCAGGAACCACCAACGTTTGCATCTTCAGTAACTGTTATTAGTTCCCTAGGGTTATCATAACAAAGTTCCACTGAATGGTGGGTTAAAACACAAAAGAAATGTATCTCTCACTGCTCTGAACTCTAGAAGTCTGAAATCAAGTTGTCAGCATGGTTAGTTCCTTATGAGGGCTTTTGTTCCTTATGACATCAAAGACAATGTCATATTTAACTGTAGAAAAAAATATGGTAAATTAAGATATTATAAAAGTGCTATCAATCTGGGCAATGGATAACAAGAGGCTAAAGTGTGAAAATAACAAGGTGTTTGCATGTGCTCTAATTAGAATGGAGGAGATTGTGGATTTATTATCATAAAAGAAGTTACCAGGATGTAACACTTACATTTTTACAGATTGTATTACAGCTGCTGACTTAAAATTCAAGTGAAGAAAAAAACTTTTTCATTAAATAATGTGAACTGAATTTGACATTGAGCATCTTTGTTTTAGGGAATTCAAAAAGATTTATTTCATGAATCTCCTATAATTTCCTATAAACAGGCAAACACATTGCTTTTAACTGCCTAATAAGTTCTTTCTGTAAAAATTCTAAAGACCAAATTTTATGGAAATATCTTTAATTTATTGTAGTATAGTTGTTAGCATTAACTGAAATTCAAACATTTAGGTATATGTTAACATTTAGGTATATGTTAAGCCTAAAGATATGCTTCAAATGAAACATGATAAAAATTTAGTTTGTTAAGGAAAGGCTTACCACATATTTACTTGAATTTATTGACTATATATTATTTTTGAGTATACTTGATAACTTTGTTGACATAATACAAACCTTTAATGGACATTAAAAGTGAACTATTAAAAACCCAGTTAGAGTAATTTGGTCTAAAAAGCACTACATTGGAGTTCATGACCAAATAAACCACAAAATTACTGAAAGCACTTGTCAATTACCAAAATGGAGTAGTAATTGTAAAGGTCTAAATAATGAGTATGGCCTTCAAGTACATGCCATCTTGGGGACACCAAACAAGACAAAATAAAGCAAACACATTAAACCACACTTTGGCTCATAAAGACCTGTACCTTTTTCTGTTGACTTAAATTCATAATCACATTGGATCTCAGCTAATCTATGGATTACACGATTACATATGAGAAACAGCTCTCTTTCATCATAATAAAACAGGATCATCTTTTAATGGACTTATGAATAGTCTTTTTTAAAAGATAATACCATAAATTTAGCACATCATTTACACTAATTTATATTGAAAGTGTTTTAATCTGTTTTATGATTATTGGACAGTTCCAGTTTTATTCCTCTTTTTCGAACAATTATAATAAATTAGACTTTGTTTGAAAAACATCAATTTTATTATATTTGAATATCTTATGACCAGAGTTTTGCATAGCTTTGGTTAATTTTATCACTCTCCTCTGTGTTTTCCATTTTCTTATGATTTCTAATTTTGTATATGCCTATCCCTACTTATTTTTATAATTAATAACATTGAATACTTTATTGTTTTACTTCTTTTTTGAACAGGGACTTTCTATATTTATCAATTTTTATTTTATTCTTTTCAAACTCGTTAAATTCTGCCTTTGTCCTTATTTATTTCTTTTCTTTGCTTTTTATTGTTTTGTATTGACATATATATTTATATTTTATGAATTAACTGTTTAGTCACATTTTTTGTCTTGATTAACAGTGAAAGTATTTTAACTCTGCACTATGTCTGGGTACCCCCTTTTTTGTTAAAGTTCATTGGGGGTAACAATGGTTAGTAAAGTTACATAGGTTTCAGGTGCTTCATCTATATATCACATTGTTTACCACTCAGAGTGTTTACCACTCAGAGTGTTTACTACTCTGAGTGTTTACCACTCAGAGTCAGTTCTCCTTCTATCCCCGTGTATTTGATCCCTTTTACTCTCTTTTATCACAGCCAGTTTCAATGAGATATATACAATCCATACCAATTGGAGCAGTATTCTAATTTAGGAAACATACTTAAAGTTATATCATCTAACGGTAAAACAAGAATAATAAATAACACTGATTGTTTACACTGGCCTAAGTATTTGACTTTTTGTGTTTACAGACAATTATAATATTAAGGGTATCCTCATAAGAAATTTACTGTTTCATACTTTGTTTATTGATGACATATCTAAGCACAGACATGTAAATATTCTGCCCAACATCATGTGTTACAAAACAGCAAAACTATACTTTGTATGCAGCGAGATTGTAATCTTACGTGTCAACTTGGCCAAACTATAAGGCCTAGTTGTTCGGTCAAACACCAGATGTTGCTGTGAAGGCATTTTGTAGATGTGATTAACACAATTGGTTGACTTAATTTAAAGATACAATCTTCAGTAAAGTGGGTGGGTCTCTTCCAGTGGTTCTACAAAGAAGAAGGAATTATACCTTAAGACTGTAACAGAGAAATCCTGCCTGAGTTTCTAGCCTGCCCCATGAATTTACCAGTCACCCCCCACCCCCACAAAACTGCAGGAGCCCATTGATTTAACTCTTTGTTCTCTTTTCTCTCTCTCTTTCTTTCTCTCTCTCTCTCTTTCTCTCTCTCTCTCTCTCCCTCCTCTCTCTCTTTCTTTTCCTCCCCCTTTCTCCCTCCTTTCCTTCTTCCCTTCCTCCCTCCCTCCTTCTTTCATCCATCTACCCATTTATCTATCCATCTATCTAATAAATCAATTGGAACTACAACTCACACTAATAAACTCAGCTAACATTTCTCTTTCAGGTTTCTCAAATGCCTTGTTTTTTAAAGTTATGCTCCTCATATTACTTCTCTTTGCTAACAAGATTGCAAATGCCTCGATACCAGGTAGCACAGCACCTTCTGGCATGTTGGGCTCGGCTATCACTCCCAAGTGATTGGCAGAGTGACTCACATCCCTTATCAACTCACCCAACATGCCCACACAAATTGATATGGAAAGTTCACTAAAACACTGTTATTTTCTGTGCATCACCCCGTGAATTTTAAGAGAGGTTGTATTTATTTTTAAACTTATTACTTTGGATTTATCAAGTTTTTTTGTTTGTTTGTTTTGTTTTGTTTTGTTTTGTTTTGATCTTACTCAGTTTCTACATCTATCCCTGAGTCACATACTCGTATTTATTCCGAGATCGGAATCTTGTCATGATATCCTCACATTGGTCTGTTTGCCTTGGACTTATTTTTGGCTTATGTGCAAGTCCTTGGTTCTGATACGTACAAATTCTCTCATGAACTGTGATAAGAGGCAATAGATCCCCCACCCTTCCTAAGCCCAGAGAATGTCACCTGACTACGCCTGATAGCCCTATACACCCTAATGGGAAAAAAAATGAAAGAAATACAATACAAGGCACATTGTTAAAATCATGTACATTTTTCAGTTTGTGTCTTAATTGACCTGTCTGAGGAATTTGACATATCTGACCAGGGTTTTTTTATTGAAACTTTACCCTCTTGATATCCATGAGCCAGTCAGGCATATATTGTGTTAGTTTCTTTAAGACTTTTATTTTGTCTGTCTCTGAAATACTTATGTTCTTTCTTCTCTACCAGGACAATTTTATGTATAAACATTGCTTCGAATACTACTTATATTCTAATATCTCCAGGCAAAACTGAAACTGAATTACTTGCCTCAATATATATGACGTATCAGCTTGTAAAATGCCCGTCTATAATCTATAAAACTATGTAGCTCAGTCATGAAGAAATAATTCTTACCAGTCATTTTCAAACGATTCAAAGCCATTTAAAGTTATGTAAAAAATTGATATGTCATCGCCCTCTTATCTGTAGCCTATTCCAAACTTGCTCTTTTATGTTCTGTGTATCAGTAACTCTTAATTATTGATCTAGGCTGATAAGTCAGAAGTCTAGGAGGAAGAGTAGTCTTCTTTCTCTTGGTCTCCTCACACCCAATGAACAAAAAAATCTTATCCAGTTTGCATCCTAACAATTTGTAAATTCTGTTTTAATTCCTCTACGTCCACTCTCTTTATTCTAGACTAGACATTAACCATATCATGATTGGAACCTTGCAAATTCCTTTGTACTGTAGTGACACCCCTCTGTCGAGTCTTCTCTTCCACTGCCCCAGAGCGACCATCTAACATGATTATATTAACCTTCAGCTTCAAGTCATTTAACAGCTCCTCAGTAACTAAAGAATGATCTTTAAACTCAAGATAAAATCTAAACTCAGTACCTTACAATGTCTCCTCTAAACTCCTTTATCCCGTGATCTGATTCCTTACTCCTCTCCTTGGTCTTTATACCCACTTTATATTACAGTTATGGTATACATCCCTTTTCTATTGTTGCCATAACAAATCACCACAACAACACACATTAATTATCTCAGGGTTCTTCTAGGTCAGAAGTCTGGATTAGTCCAGCTATTATTTCCTCTGCTCCAGATTTCACAAACATAAATCCAGGTGACAGTTTTTTCTTATAATTAGATTGGACCAATCAAGTTCATAGAGGGTAATCTCCCTCTCTGTATGTCCTTAGCCTTTGTTATATTCTCAAAGTCCCATTTTGTATTAGCATAAATGTTCATAAGTTCCAGGTATTGGGGCATAGAAATCTTAGGACTATTATTCTGTTGACAATTTTTCTGTTCCTTTATGTTTATACTCATACTCTTGCAACTTCCTAGAATATAGCCACCATTTGAAGTGTCTGGAAAACTGTTATACAGCCTTCACATCCCAGCGTAAAGGCTGCCACTTATGAGAAAATAGGCATGCTGAGAAAAACCTCTTCTAATGCTACCATTTTGCATTTTCTTCTATATCCAAACTGGTGATGAATTTATTTTGTTGTATTTGTGCCTATCTGTAGGTCCACTGGACTGTAAAACTTGTGAAGATAGTGATGATGCGTTTTACCTTATATAGCATCATTCTTATTTAAAGTTATATATTACAGTGGAGGCATGTTTGAATTATGTGCCTAAACTTTTTATATTCAAATGAGTCAAGAAAATAGATTCCTAATGCTACAGGATACAGAGAAGGTCACTGGGGAAAGCCTTATAAGCAGAGAGGTGGTAGAGACAAGTCATATTCAAGTCTCATTTCACAGCTGGGCATAAACTGAGCTAGCTTATAAAATGAGGTAGGTTTATTATGCAATCTAGGCATAAACAGCCAAGTATTTGATAGGGACCACCCCCTGCCACCCCTGGTAATGGTCTACATATTTACAAGGTCAGAAGACAGGGGGCACAAATATATGTGATCATGTAAAGATGGAAACTCCTGGTTATAGAGTAGTTTGCTAGAGACAGGGAACCTCTGGAGCCTGATGGCTGGTATCACCCTGTTCCTGTTCAGCTACTTCGGTCCTTTCGAATCAACTCTCTGCTCAGCTCCGGGAGGAAGAAAAGGAGCCTTCAGGGCTATCCAGATTTGTCACTTATCAGCATTCAAGAGGAAAATGTGTTTCCAAAAGAAAGTATGGTACAGTGGGATAACATTGTGATTTTATGATTTTTTAAATCAGACAGGTATTTGTTGGAATCCCACATGTGCCACTTATGAGTTCTGTTATTTAAACTCTTTTGATAAAACTAAGTTTTCAAATTGAGTTATAATATAGACCATTAATGTCATTGGTTTTATTAACTAAAAAAAATACATATTAATACATTGATTGCATATAGCAAAAGCTAAATAAAATATGTGATAAATAATATATATACACTATATATATACATATATATGTATATATGTGTGTGTGTGTATGTGTGTATATATATATATATATATATATATATATATATATATATATATACAAACTAAAAGCTAAACTATAGCCCAAGATTATCTGATGATCAATACAAGATAAAAGCTGTCACCTGACGGAGTGTGACAGCTAAAGATCTGCAAGAACCCAAGGCTATTCAGATGCAATTTTTAAAAATAGATTAAGAAGAAAAACACACTACAATGGTAATTTGTGAAAAACTCACACACACAAAACATTCTATATTCAGTGATAATTAACTTTTCAAGCCCACCTCCCCATTTTTAAAATTAATTTTAAGAAATGGACTTCCAATGATCTCCTAAAACAAATATATATATATTTGTTTATAAATATATATATATATATATATATATATATATATATATATATATATATATATATATCACCCCAGATATATATATCTCAGGGATGATATCAGAGGTGCCAAGAAAAAGTATACACATGCTTTGTATTCATCTTTTGTTATCAGTATATATAGAATATAATTTTAATACAGCTTTTTCCTTTCTTAAAATGTGTACACATTTTTTGAGGAACCTCTTTGTGTGTGTGTGTGCATGTGTCTGTGTGCGTATATTCATTTATTTTTTATTTATTATTTAAATTTATGATCAGCGAATGTTACCGGGAACCAAACCAAATTTTTTTTTTATGGAATTATGGTATAACAGAAAACAAGGATTCTGTGATTGTTTATTTCTCTCGTTCATTATTTGGAAACTGGATATACATAGTGCTCTTGACAGTCTTATCTTTATAATGTGCTAGAAAATTGTTACCACTTAGCCTCTTCCTATAATGGAACACTTTTCAAATGTAAGACCAATTTATCTGCCAAAGGAAATAAATGAACCAGAAATTAGCTGATAGGTCTAGAAGAGAAAGCTCCCCTAATTTACAGACCAAAAAGATAGGTAACTGTAATTTTAGAAGCTCTTATTTTAGTTAGAATGGAAAATGACAAGTGTATGGGATTTCTGATCACTTTATTACTGTAAAATAGAGGTCTGAAACCCAGGGTTAGTTTGGGAGTTTAATTCATCCGATTAAGCAAAAAAAAAGAAAAACTCAGAGTGAACTAAAATATATTTGAATATGCACACATTAAGTGTCATGGTGTTGGGTTTTTAGGGAAATAAGAATATTAAAATGATAACGTCAACCTCTCCAATTGAGGTCCAGAATACATGCATTTTGTGTATTTTAGAAAAAATTGTAAAAATGGTTTGTAAATATTATTGAAGGCCAATGTGCCATCAAGGCCAAGATTATTTGATGATCAATACAAGATAAAAGTTGTCTCCATGATGGACTGTGATTGCTAAAGATCTTCAAGAACCCAAGGATATTCAGATGCAATTTTTAAAAATAGATTAAGAAGAAAAACACACTATAATGGTAATTTGTGAAAAACTTACAGAAGTGTATTTCCTCATCATGATTTTTCTAATTCATTTTATGTTGTATAAACATTAAGGAACAAACTATGTTGTATAAATAACTTCTATATTAAATAACATTTTATGTTAAAATGAGTATTTTTAAAATCACAACAAAGTATAGGGCAAATGATATGCTCCAAAATGTATTTACAATATATGTATGTATAAAAACATTATGAGTAAAATATTATTCATATGAGCCCAGGAATATAATTTCATCTTTTCAATTCACTGAAATTTGAATTTAAGATATAATCACATTCTATAAAAATATGTCATTATTTTTACATAGAATTATGTCTTCCAAATCTGAACAAGATATGCACTAAAAAATGTCAGCCTTTATTAAAAGCTAAATATAATGATAAAGAAACTTGTCTCCATATGAAAATTAACAAACCGCTGCCCTTAGGATTTAGGTATGAATTTTAAAATGGTAAAAAAGATATATGTCTATATATATATATCTAATCTATCTATCTACCATCTATCTATCTATCTCTATTTAGGTAGATAGAGATAGATAGATAGCTATAGATACACACACGCATGCACACACACACACACACACACACACACACACAGGGTGCCAAAAAAATGTATTCACATTTTAAGAAAGGAAAAAATTGTGTTAAAATTGTAATACTCAATATATACTGATAACAAATGATGAATACAAGTCTTGTGCATATATTTTTTTTTGAATCCCCGGTATACAAATTTTACATGTTATTTTGTATTCAGTCAACAAAATAAGGTTAGATGTTAGTGGATAGTTTTAAATGTTAAGATAAAATTAGAGACCTATGTTCTAAATTTAAAAAAGAAAAAATAGAGTTTTAGAAACATAAAGAAGTCCCACAAACTACCAGAAATTAACTTTTGTATTTGTTTTTAACAGCTGTGAAAAAACGCTTGTTTAATAGTTTAGATTCTGTAAAGTCACCATCTAAGTAAGATGAGGCTTTGCATTATATTCTAAGAACTCGTTTTACATATTTGGTACTTACAAGCTCATGAAAGATGTAAATTATGGTTTCTAAGAATGTGTTCCTTCTCTATTAAGTTGTACTTTCTTAAAGATGCTATTCCAAATATTATAATAATTATTCAGTCCTCATGAATATACTTTTCTTACTTCTCACTTTTATATTTGGTACCACTCATATAATATTTATATGTCTGCCTCATACTTGTACTACACTAGATATTCATTACTTGGGAATGTCTTATTACTAGAGTTCTTTGAATGGGGTTTTAAGGTTCTCAAAATAGATACTTTTGTTTGGAACTGGGGTTGTTAGCACATAATTCTTGTTTTTAAGTGCTATTACTTATAAATTAATATTTTAAACTATTTATACGTTGGTCATACAAAATATTTATTCATCAGTTTATTTTGTGAATTAGTTTGTTTTAAATTGAATTTAGTATATGCTAAGAAATTAAGAATTGCAAATAGCAATGATTGGGTACCAATTATACCCGTTTTACAGCATTGAACACTGTAGGTGATAAGCAAATAAACTAATGAAAACTACTTTTACACCTGATATACATCACAGCATACTCTAGCCTTGAATATTCTTTCTGTGACTTCTAAAAATTTTGCTCTAAGGTCCTAAGGTTACCTATTTTTTGTTGTTGTTGTTGTTTATGGTAATTCACATGTAGCAGGAACTTTAAAAATCACCTATATCTCTTTTCTTCCCACCCACTTTTTGAGATTTTTAGGGCAAGGATCCCTCACTCTTGTGGTAAACTTTTACTAATGGAATTTTTAATTACATGAAAGAAATGGCATAGTGGCACTGTAATATATTAAACCTCATTAAAATAATATTGATTTTATCAAGAATTTATTATTCAATGTGGATTTGTTTGCCTTGCTGATGTAAGGGACTGCAACTCCATTTTTTTTTTTTTTATGTCAGTTTGGGAAATGAAAACTGAAATATAGTGTATATAGATAGTAACTGTAAGGCAATGGAGTGTAAAAAAAAAGGCAAGTAAAATAGCATATCAGCCTTGACATTTAAACACAATGATCAATTATTTTTCAATTCTTTTACCTACTCTAAATATATAGTTTTATTAGCCTTGCCTTTGATTTCATCTTTATATATCTAGAAATAAAATGGATTTATTACCAAACTGTGTTCACTGTTTTTACAACGGGGTTTATTTAACTGCAACATAATTATTTTTCCTATTCAAAAATCTTCTTCCCAAAAAATTAGGTTTTGTTTCATCAAATAATATTTGTTCCCAAATTCAAATTTAAAGAATTGTGTAATAAACTATTACATCATTTTTAGTTTCAAAATTCTGGTTTAGTTTCAAAATTCTGCAATTTAATAGAATATAAAAATATCTACAATAATATTGCTGCCGCACCCATCTTCTTATGTTAGAGTTTTATCATTTTGTAAAAAAGGGTAAATACTGAATGCTTTCTGAATCCTCTCTCCTTTAGGTTCATGGCTTAAGTTCAGTAACTATTTACCTTTCTTATTTATGGTTAGAAACAGAAAAAAATGTAAAAAATGTCAGATGTATATCTTTCTCACAAGCTTCATAAAATGTCCACTTAATTTTAATGTAATTCCTTTAATTAATAAAATTATGCTATGCCTGTGTTCTCAATAATGAAGCATTTCATCTTGCCAGTGTTCAAATGTAAGAGTAGGCATTCAAATTCTGACATTCATTGGCTGTTTTTAATCTTTTCTAGACTTCTTTTTTATGATTTTTATTTTAGACTCTGAACCTAGATTTTCTTAGTCAACTGTTTTTTTCTTCCAGAGAACATTATAGATTCTGATTCAGTACAACTATCAAAATGATCTAATTTTCTATAAATAAAACAACAGTTTTCACATTATTTGTTCTTATACTTCATTGCCTTTTATGTTTCTTACTTAGGCAATAATTTTAACAATTCCTTTTTATGCTCATGCTATGTGTTTTTAAAAACAAAATAATTCAAATTTGTTTTCCATCTGGTTTAAGTAATTTAATTATTACGACACTTTAAGACATATTACTTTTTTTGTCTTAAAAATATATTGGCTTTTGCCAGAAATGACTTCACAAATCTGCTGGATATGTATTCATAGATCAGAATTCTAACCTATGTAATTTTTATCATTTAAAAAAAAAGTGAATAGAATGTTTTAATCCCTGAAAATGTTTCTCTTATTTGTCCCTAGTTTCTACCTTAGAGGAGTTGGAGTGTCTTTCCTGAAAATTTACATTTTAGAAGATTTCTGGATTGAACCCTAAGGGAATGCTTTTCTCTGCAATTACCCTTGTTTATCATCCCTTTGATTTTATTTAACACATTATCTGACAACAAGAAAAGATCCATGACCTTAATCTTGCTGATCTTCCTATATCTATTAGGCAAATGCCTAATTTAACAAATGAGCCTTCTGCTTTGCCCTAAAACCAGAAAACTCATTTTTCCTAAAACTAATCAATGCAACAAGTTTAGAGAATCAGATTTTTCTTTTTTGGCGGGAAGAAACATAACAAAGAAAAAGAAAAAAAAGAAAACATTACTCAAAACCAGTGTTTAAACATGTTAAACATGAAAACCACAGTTTAAAACTATGAATCTAGATTATATAAATATTCTGAATGCTATTAGAGGATCAGCACATTTGGAGTGACTCCACTGTTTCCTGAACTTTATTTTTGTAATTGGATGGAAGATTCACAAATCAGTAGAAAATAAAATAGTGTGACTATTGCAGTAACTTACAATAGCATCTGAGATGTTCGACATTTTTGATAAATGCCTGCACAGGCTCATGATATAAACATCACCTTGAGATTACGTGTATCGTGCATGCTTGATAAAAGTGTTCTTTTTATTGTTTTAATTATTAAAAATAGAGAAATCTTGCACTGGTGATATCCTGAATGAGAATCACATTTCATTTTGTTTCTATTTTGTCTAAATAAGCAGTGACTTCACTTTACATAAAAGCTAATTTCCCAGAGATTTAAATTTAAACAACAAACCATTAAAACACTATGTGAAAAATCACACTTTGAATATCTTTAACACAAAAAGGTGATCAGGTCAGCCTCCCACTTCTCAAGAAATTTACAGTTTTGTTAGAGAATGTAGATATACACAAATTACTATTAAATGAGCAAAAACATAGTTTCAGTCAGGAAGTAAGAATACATTTTCTGGAATTCCTAGGAATTCATAAACTAAAATAGAACAATATCTACCAATTTATGCATATCTTCTACATCCTTTCAGTAATCAGTTCTAATCCTCATTCTTTTCATTAAGCCTTTTCCTATGTTCATTAGGCATTTTTTGGTAGCTCAACCAATAAAAGATGAGAGGCGCCTTTATTTACTGAAATAATTTGAAAAATGCAAATTAAGAATGTCTTTGACAAGACTAAATTTCACACATTTTTTTAAAATAGCCAGAGAATAGATCTACTGGAAAATGGAAGAACTGGGATATAATGGAATTTATGGAGATTTGAACTGGAAATGGATTCATGATCTAAAGCAACTCCATGGAGTAGGTCATTATTTTAATTATATACTTCCCTATTAAATATAATAATATCAAGAATAATACTTACAATAAACTATAACTACAACGACAACAAATAGTAGTTCATGAATTTCTACTATGGGACTTCATCTTTAGGAAGCATTTTCTCTGATTTTAGCCTCCCCACGTCCCCTCCCCAAACAAGACAAAACAGGAAACACACCAAGAACTGCTCACTTTTTCTTTGAATTTCATTTTGACACTTTGGAAGAAACTCAGATGGATCTCTTGCTTTCACTGAAGTTCCCACTGTCTTTTTTGGGCAAGGATCTTGCAATCCAGAAAGAAAGAAATTATTTCCCAACCTGTGGATTGACTGGTGAGGTCACTTCTTTTGATAATCTACTGTGAGTATGACAACAGGGACATCTAGTAGAGACAATTATAGGGCTATGGGAAGAATGGATTTGCAAGAGGATTTAAATAATGTTTGCCTCCCACTACAGTCCAAGCTTTAAGTGTTATGCTATGTTCTGTCTGTGAATGGTGATCACATTCACATTCAAGGTTCTACCTAACAACTGGAAAAACACGATTCCTGAAACTATCATCCTGATCTCTTTCAGACAGTATCATATGTTCTAAAAATCTGGGTTTAGATGCTCTCATAATATACTATTTATAAGTATTTTGAAAGTTTAATTTTTTTGTGGTCATTTCATGACCTTTATTTCTCTCAATAGACTGCTCCTTGAAGGTTGTTAATTTTTAAAACATTTTTATGCTTGTATATTTACATCTCCAATACTTAGCCCTGGTTGGTATATGGTCAGTTGTGATATACGTATTTGGTAAATGAATTAAAATTAAATTTATTTAAGGGAAAATCTTTTTAAAATAACTTGTTCAAAAATAAGTATTTAATAGATTTACTTTAGAATTTTAGAGCTTTATTCATATATAAGCAGAATTTCCTCAATGTCAGAAATATGTATATATTCCAAGTGTAGTGTTAAGTTCATGTGCTGAGAATGGTAGTATCTGAAGAGGAAGAGATATTTTATGTCCTACCCAGTAAATTGGAAATTGTGTGGTAAACGTGATTGATGTATTTTCTTGTAGAGTTTCCTGAATCGAGGGGGTTGTGCATTGACATTGTGTCACTTAACATAACAGATATTCCTCCCAGGTTAAGTGACAGGCACACTGAGTTTCCATAAAGAATAATATAACATTTCTTTCATATGTATTAGTTTTAATATTTGTGCAAATATTTGTAAAATTTGTTGTTTCCTAATATGGATGAAAAAATGTTAAAGTTCATATAAATCATTTTGATTCATTATTGCATTGGAATAACATTCTGTCTAATAAACTTTAAAAATAAATCTCCCGATGAGAATTAATGTAGAACCTAGGGTCTTAGTGGTTTTGTAACTACAGACTATAACCTTGAACTTGATATTTAATGACTTAAAAAAAACACAAAATACGAAACACTGATTTTCTATGACCAATAGTGCTATTTTTATTTTCTGATCAAAATATTTAAGTGATTTTGTGTGGCCATTAACATTTCCAAATAAATCAGTTCTTTGAAGTCAAGTTCTATATATTTAATATTCTTCCTTTTCATGCCAGCTCACATCACCTCTCTAGTCAACATGCAACACAAATTGAACACACAATAAATGATTGTTATTGACGTAAATTCTCATTTGGACACCACACAAATGAGGAGAAATATACTCTGATGAGGCAGAAAAGGGTTAATAAAAGTGAGCCTCAAGGGGGACTGCCTAGGCCTGTATCCCCTTCCCAGGAACCACCCAGGCTCATCCCATAGAAATAATTCAAAATGTCCAAACACTCCTAAAAAAAAGGAAATAAGATCCAACTGGTATTAACAGATTCTTCACACATCCCCAAACTGTTAAAACCTGTCTGTTACTTGAACTCTAGCCTTATTATAATACAATTAAAATAAAATGAACATTAAGGCTTGGCACCCCCATTAGGGTTTTTCTGTATGCATTCTGGGTACGAGCATGCAGAGGAAGACACTAGTTATATAAGCAACATATGTCAATCAGATGACCTCAGTCTATACATCACATGTCCTGCCATAAGGAAATTTACCTACCCTTTTCTGTATAAGAAAAAGCTAACCTAAAGTTAGGCAGTTGTCTGCCCCGGCAACTTCTATGCTGGCATCCTTGAATAAACTGACTTCCTTGCTCTCCTCATTTCAGGTTGAGTCTGTGAATTTTTTCACCTTTTGCGAATGACCAGAGTTTAATTCCAATGACACAACCTATTCTCACAGGATTTTCAAAAATAAACTCCTGGGTGAAACCCATCTCAGTTGGTGACCAACTTTCTGTTTTGTATCCCTTGAAAAAATTAACCACAAAAAATGTTTTAAAACTGTTGTTAGGTAGTATATATTTTTATAAACTAAATATTATTATTGTATGCCATTTAAGGACTAATAATTAAAGATCATTTGAATTAAAATACTTCAAAGCAGTGGCATCAAATAAATTTTGAACAGATCCAGAGAAAACTGGCCAAGAGAGAAATCCAAACGTTGTGCCTCTATTTTCCTGTGCATTTCTTCAAGTAAGGGGCAGAGGTGTTGGAGTAGGATTTGCTGTAGGTAAGCGTTGATGAGTATATTGCTGGGAAATTGCTATTTCATTTTAGTATTAATTATGTATTTGTAAGATTATAGGCTTTTCAATTTTTAACAGATATCTTTTTTTTTTTTCCCCAGTGTTAACTACTCTCTGGATATGGACTTTTTATGGCTGATTCTCTCTCCTTGTCCTTGCTGTGTTATTCACCTTCTCTTTGTGTTGATATTATTCTGTCAGTTTATTTAAAACAAATAAGAATATTATACTTGATCCCTTTACCCTCATCTACCACCCTCCTCCTGAACTGACTCTGGGTGGTGAACACACAATGTGATATATAGATGATGTGTTACAGAATTGTACATCTGAAACCTACGTAACTTTACTAGCAATTGTCACCCCAATAAACTTTAATTAAAAAAAAAAAGTTACACTTGCTCCACATCATGTCCCATGTAAATTGCAAGTGTTAGACCCTAAAACGACGAATGCTAAGAACCTTTTTCTTGTGAATGGGATAAGAACGGTAATGTTCTGGCAGAGTCTCGGTGAGTAGCATGATGATTACAGTGGAATAGGTTGCAGAAAACCATTTCCTATACATAATTGGTGAAAAGGCATTATTACAGTGGAAAAGTAAGCACCACAGCATCAGAAGTACCACCAAAGAAGAAGGTTTATTGTCAAAAGAGTTATTTCCTCATACAAAAAGGGATTCAAGAAGTTCAACAACTAACCATAGCCTCAGAAAGCACTGGATCCTTAATCTATGGCTTCTAAATCCATAGAAGAAACACTCTGTCAATTGAGAAACAAATGACCACAATTTAGAGAATTTAAGCATGATTTGAAAAAGAATGACACTGTATAAACACTGGTTGAATAAGATTCATTGAACTGTGACATCCATAGCAAATCAAAACTTTATTTGCACAAGGTTTTTATCTAATTTTAAGAACTGCTATGGCAATCATTAGATTCTCAGGAAATGTTATCAGCCTCAATTTTGAGACAAAATGTGAATGATGGAGAAGAAGGGAAAACTGCTAGAAAGACAGGTGCTGTGGAGGGGCTCAGAGTGGCCCAACTGGATAAGGAACAAGCTCCAGTCTGGGAAATGTATTTATGAAATGACTCTACTCTTGCAGACAGAGAAATATGCCCTGCTTTCCGAAATTCATGCTGTCACTTCCCTTTTATGAAAGACCTACATTGGTACAGTAACAGCTTTTTTCATAAAGCAAACATGCTCTTTGATTTTTTTGTTTTGTTTTGTTTTGGGTTAGTGCAAACACGTATGAATGCACTCTGTTTTAAGCCATTTTAACTTATGAAAGTTTTCATAGGAACACACTGTTTTTCAGATAGTAGGGGAAACCTTTACCTCTTAATCATTATGTAGTGTTGAAAAAAGAAAAAAAGGAAAACAACGCCATAGGTTATATACACTGTTATACTTTAATATTTCGATCAAGTAACAGGTTATCTTCAAGAATTTTCTGATTATAAAAGTGAAAACTAAAACACAAATCTAAAGGTAACTAGAGACCAAGTATTTCACACACTTTTTTCTAATCAGTAGTTTAGATGAATAAAATTTTCAGCAAAAATAGGTTATCTTCAAGAATTTTCTGAGTATAAAAGTGAAAACTAAAACAAATCTAAAGTTAACTAGAGTACAATTATTTCACACACTTTTTTCTAATCAGTAGTTTAGATGAATAAAATTTTCAGCAAAAATAGGTTATCTTCAAGAATTTTCTGAGTATAAAAGTGAAAACTAAAACACAAATCTAAAGTTAACTAGAGTATGAATATTTTATACACTTTTTACTAATCAGTAGTTTAAATGAATATCATTTTCAGCAAAACCTGTATTCATATTTCTCTCCGTGTCTCACATTTTATATTTACTAGGGAATCATACTAGTTACAGGTGCATAATGAAACATGCTGGTATGATTGTTGGCCTCATGAACTTAACCAACCCAGCACTTTGTTTCTACTTTTAAAAATAAATAAATAAATTCCAAATAACTAATAAATCAAGGGAACATAGATATTATTGTGTATTTGACTCACTTACTCATTAGTGAACTAAGCAATATGAAAGCCTAGAGACTTTTGGCTTTCAACAATTTCTAAAAAGCTACTTAACTGCTAAAGATTTTATTCTCATCACATTTAATCCACCCAGGGAAATGCCCTTTTGACTGTCCGTCTTTACATTTTCCTTCATTAAGCTGAATAACTTGTGCTGCTATGTTTAATGTAAATCTCCTTATTATTTATTTATTTTTTTAACAGGGGATTAAAACATATTTTATGGATTGGGGATTTCTGTTTAAAGTACTTTCTAAGTTGCTTTGATTTCCAAACTTCTTTTTTAAATTTCATCTTTGGTAGACCAAACTGTATCGGAGTTTTTATAAATTTCTTTCAATATATTACATCTGAACAATTTTAGTCTTGTATATGTCACGAGCATTTCTGTCACAACTTTCCAAAGATGAATTGGGTTACTGACAATTTTATAACTGATTATATTCATTATATCACAACAATATACATTCAGGGTCATTTAACTAAAATTTAGATATCTTTAGTATACATGAGAAACTTGGGGGAGAAGTTCCTCCATTAAGATAATAAAAAAATATATATATACAATTTAGAGTTGCAACATATCTAAAAGAGTGTGACTTTTTGGCCTTCAAAATTGTCGTCAAATTTTTCTTACCAAATAAATTGTGACTCCATGTACTTTCCCAGAATTTAGTCCATTTTCTTGAAGAAAATAAAGCAGTGCTTTGAAACACATGTTAAATAATAAGATTATGTCACTTAATTATGACAAAATGGTGATAGTTTGACAAAACTCAATGATTTAAAAGTTACTCTTTATTTAATATTAAACATATTGGAAATGTTTATATGGTCCTTGGATTTCTTTATCTTCATTTTGACATCGTTTAATAAAAATTCAGAGTCAAAATGTTTGACTTAGCAAATATGACGACATATTTATGAATGCAAAATACTCTTTCATGATCATAGCCATCCTGCATTGTGACTCTGAGTAGGGCAGTCACTTAGGCATTTGTGTATAGTCTTAATGTTTCTTCTGACTACAACTAGTAGAAATATTTGTCCAAATGTATGGAATGTACAACACTAGAAGAGCAAACCCTAATGTTAAATGGTGGGCTTTGGTTGAAAACGATTTGTAAAGGTAGATTTGTTAACTGCAAGAAATGTACCACATTGGTAGGGGTGTGAATAGTGGGGGTGGCTCTGCCCGAGAGAGGGCAGGGGCTTGATGGGGAAGTCTGTACCTCTCACTCAGTTGTTCTGCGAACCTCAAACTGCCTCCAAAAAAACTGTCTGCCAAAAAAAAAAAAAAAAAATCTAGCGTTAATATAGTTTAATATAGTGTAAGAATGAAATAAAGTTAATTTTATAAAAATCACTTTAAGTTTTACATAGAAAACATAATACCTCAATAGAAATGTATGCAGGAAATAGATTCCTTTAGATTTTAGTAGCTTTTTCTTTTTTATATAAGCCATACATTTACTTTCAGTATTTGTATATTACCTGAATGTATGGGCAAAATGAGGTATGTATTTCCCCTTAAAAACTAAGTCCTCCTAATGCTTTCCACATAGTGTTTTCCAAAGAATGTTGTCACATGTGCTCAAGCAGTCATTATATATTCGATTGCAGTTGTGGTTATTCAGTCAGCATAACAACATCTTGTGGGCAACCTTGGTGATCTGTATAAAAGCCAATAAATACTGTATGGAGTGGTATTATCTGAGAAGAGCAATCTTGGCCGGGACACAGAGGGATCGATCCTATCTCCCTTCAAGTGCTTTCATGAAATATTTACGATGCAGATATACCAGAAGTGGATTTCAGTTTAACATCTACTCTCAACGTTAGCTATAGTGCAGCATGCATTAGTTTTTCCACGAGGGTTTAAAAAAATACGATTTGGGCTTATAATAATAAATCAAGGCTGCCAACTATCAATTATTTGTAATGAATGGGAAAAGCACACACTGACAGAAATAGCTCTAATTAAATAATGAATGGTATATATGTGAAATGCTTTTTATATTATTTAAAATTGAGCCCCCAAACTCTACACCACAATGGACTCGGTAAAATAGTGATCACAGACTCAGCTTAGGAAATTCAATCCAGATGTAGAAATAGATTGATAAAAATAGATAAACTAGAACTTTTATCAAATGTGAAATTAATCTTGAAAAAAAGTATGTAAAAGATAAACTGAACCAGGTATCTCTAAAACATCTATTAAAGGTCTAAGGGGAAAAAAAAGTATGTATTACAAATTTTAATAAACAGATTATTTCTAAAATGAAATAAAAATGATTTCCATACAATTTAAAGTAGCCTATTTGTAGATTCTAATATCTTTTTTAATCTCCCATACAGATTTTGGAATGGGTTCTAATAACAAATCCAAAAATATGTTATATTTTATATGTTCGCAAATACACAATTTTGTCACCATTACATCAGCAATTATATTTTAAACTTTTATTATCTTCTCGGGATTTTAGTCTACTTTGACAGAAAACATCACTGATTTACTTAACGTTAAAATGTAGGTAAACAGTATTAAATAAGTGATGATACTTGAAAAGAAGCACATACACCATAAGTCTTGGGAAATAATGTTTGTAGTAAATTTAACCATACTACATTTTAACAGGCAAAATAAGGAATGTTGTATAGTGTAAAAAACAACAAAACTGACTACCAAGATTTTCCTTTTTTTTAATACTGGGGATCTGGCTTCTTCACCTATGCCAGTAGGAAGGTAAGGGGCAGCCTATTCCGGTAGGTGGAGTGTGGGGTTTTCCAGAAGAGAAAACAGGGTGCAGGTGGAGCCCTCAGGGTACGCAATGTGGCTTCAGGTGTGTGGGGAATAAGCGCGGGTCCTGACAGAGGGCAGGGGAGGATGGCTCCGAGTTTCAGGGCCGCTCAGAGGGTGGCAGAATCCGTCCCAAGGTGCTGATGCCCTGAAAACTTCCCAGAGGAAGCCAGAATTCTTTTAATCCCAGGAGTTTTATGGGGTGGCCTGGGAGTCCTGAGATGAGAACCCCCTGGTGCCCTGGGTGCCAGAGACCCCTTATCTCAGACTCACAAGTAAGGATTCTGGCTCATGCCACCTATCAAGCTAACCTGATCCTCCTCAGTGATAGTTCAGGGGTGCCTTGCCTTGGGGTTCCGGACAGGGGCAGGAACAGGGGCAGGATCACCTTAGGTCAGAAGGAGAGAGTCTACAGTGCATGCTTATTAAGATTAAGCAACAAAGAGACTTTGAAGTTTTCAGAACAACAACAACAAAGCAATATAATCCAAGCTCCTTCTGGAAATATGGATATATATATTTTTTTTTTCTTTCTTTTTTTTTTTTCCCTGACCAGCATGCGTTACACCCATCTGCCTTCCTAAGCAAACCCAACTTTTGTTTTCCTATCCCTTCCCCTTTACATTCCATAACCTCCACTTCAGCACTGTCTGAATAACTCAGGGTAATCTGAGTTAATAACTCAGGTTGCCCTTTCTCATAATTGATTCATATAAGTGAGCAGATAGCCCAGTTCTCCCAATGAGGTTTAAAGAGGTATGTGGTAGGCTTCTGAAGAAATTCACCTTAATGTTAGGGGAGAAAAGCCTTTCTTTTCTGTACTGAAAGTGAAAAGGGCAAGAACAACCTTATTTGATGCTCCTTATACCTTTGATTTTTTTCTGTATGAGTAATAAATAAACTCTTTTAGTTTAAACCATTCTTAGTTGGGCTACTGCTATGTAGCTTTAAGTATAATATCATGAAGGACTATTCATACAAACTATACTGGGAAAACAAAATTAGTGACCTAATTAGAGATAAGCGTTAGTCTTTAGTGAAACATATTACAATAACTCCAATCAAATATTTAAAATATAGTCTGCCTCAAATTACATTTTTAAAATGTTTTCATATAAGCTTATTATTCTCAGCAATTCCTCCTTTATAATTAGTAGAGTAGCATTCGTTTAGGCAATTGTATCGGTTATATATTTCTGTTGTTATATATTTCTGGTATATCTCCCTGTGTCCTACAAGGTTAACAAGTTCTAGAAACATTTCTTGATAGCTTTCATAATCTTTCCTGACATGAAAATGATAATTATTATCTTATGATATCCCTAAACACTATTTTAAATTTTACTAATGTGGTAATTTTAAAAACTATAGGCATTTATAACAGTCTATACAATTTGTCTAGTTATCCTGTAGATAAATATTGGCTAACTTAACTCTTCTATGTGAACTGAAAGTGTATTAGCTCTATTAGATCAATTGAGTCTAAGGATATCTTGGAAATTAACCATCCTTCAATCTAATGTCTATATACAATTAAACTAAAATGCAATTGTAAATAAATACATATTTAAATACTCCTCTAAGAAAAATGTAGCAATTATTTTTTCTTTAACATATTATTTTTCCCTGAGGATATTTATCAAATAGTGCAAAACATAGAGCTCCTCACATTTACTACATTTATACACTTGTAAAATAATTTTTGAACTACATTTTGGTGTGTGTATCATCTGTTGGTTTTAATAGGGCAGAAAGAAGAAAATATAAAGGATATCTTAAAGTAATTATAAGAAAGTGAGGATTCTGGGTAATTATGAATTTTAGTTGATGCAAACTTTAACAATCTATAACATGTTTCAAAATGATTTTGCTTCTGTAACCCAGATTTAAAAAAGAAGGAAAAAACTTTATTGAGGTATAGAGAAAGATAAGGAGAGAGAGAGAGAGAGAGAGAGAGAGAGAGAGAGAGAGAGAGAGAGAGAGAGAGAGAGAGAGAGAGGTATGGGAGAGAAAGGAAAGCAGGAAGATAGGGGGAAAAAAAGGAAAGTAATGCACTTTATCTGATTTCCTAGCTGATAATTTTAAATAAAATGATATCTTTTGTTTCCCTATTCATCCCTTTTTAGAGCTACCGCCCATAAAATTAAATTATTTGATATTTGATCTTTACCACATTGTATATTATCGATTATGATATCTGCACATGTAGCTCCCAAATTTGAAAAAAAAAACAACACATTTTTGTTCTGGTCTCGTTTTCAGTGCTGATAAAGTCAGTAAATTTGTTAGCTGTGGTGCCATTAAAAAAGAAGAGCATATACTTTTTGTGAAAGTACTCTGAATATCTGTGATGTTTGTTTATCCCCTTGGAAATTAATGAAGGATTTTGTTCCTCCCAAAATGATGGTCATGTAACCCAGGGCCTGAGAAAATTATCAATATCTTATCTAAATTAAAATCTAAATTAAATCTTATTTCTCCCTTTGATCCACCTTCTTTTTGGTGAGCGTTCTATTATTGTAATACATTTATTGTTGACTATAGAGAAACATTAAAAACATTGAAAAAATTACTCAGAAGAAAGTCGCTTAACATCCTATTGAAAGGGAAGAGAAATTGTAAGGACAGAACAAAGGAACAGACAAGACTTAGAATCTCATGGAGATTGCATAGCAAAGGAAACCATTGATAAAATGTAAAAGCAACATAAGGAATAGGAAAAAATATTCACAAGTCATATATCTGGTAAGAGGTTAATATTCCAAATATATAAAGAACTATAAAACTCAGTAGCAAAACAAACAAGGTGCTTTAAAAATGAATAGAGGAACAGAATAGACATTTTCCAAAAAATATACAGAAATGGTTAACAGGTATAAGATAAGGTCCTGAACATAACTAATCATCAGGGAAATGCAAATCAAAACCACAGTGAACTATCACCTCATGCCTCTTAGTATGACAATCATCAAAAAGACAAAGGATAACAAGAGTTGGCAAGGATGTGGAAAAAAAGAGAACCCTGGTGCACTATTGGCGGGAATACAAATCAGTATAGACACTATGGAAAACAGCATGGAGGTTCCACAAAAAGTTAAAACTAGAACTATCATATGATTCAGCAATCCTACTTCTGAGTATATATTCAAAGGAAATGAAAACAGGATCGTGAAAGTAGATCTGCATTCCTATGTACACTGCGGCATAACAGGTGAAAGGATGAAGAATAAGTGATATATATTGCCCCTATTTATACATGTTGTCTGTGTACAGAGCCAATTGAAATTTCAATTTGTACGTCACAAAGGTACCATGTCAATAATACACTATGAAGTGATCTCCCTCTTCAGAGACTGTAGATACATGACCAATGCACTGTACACCTGAAGATGAAGTAGAATAATATTGTATGTCAGCAATAAATATAAATATATAAATATATATAATCACAGGATGTGGACTATTGCCTAAGGAAGATTGTCAATGGTATTGTAAGAGCTATATAAGATGTCAGAGGGGAAGTAGCTTGGGGGGGGTAGTTATCACTTTGTGAGGGGTATAAATGTCTAACTCCCATGTTGCTTTGTCCATCTGAAACTGATAAAAAAAAATACACTATGAAGCCTATGATAAAGAGATTAGATATACTAAGATTGTAAATGAACTTTTTAATTCTAACTAGCAAATCACTTAACAACTTCTGGATTATAAAAATAAAACAAATTAAAACTTAAATATATCTGTTCATCATCATCCCTTTAACAAAAGTGAGATCATGAAGAAATTAACTAAATTTTATATAACGTAAAATGTTAATAAAAATGGGCCAAATGAGTTTTGGTGCTGTAAAGTTTTTCAATATTCATCAAATAATGTTAAAATTTGCATAACTTCACACATTAAAATCCTCCAGTTACATAATCTTTTCAATTACTTTTCAATGAAGGATATTCCGATTACCACAAGACACAATGAACATTAGGCAAACGGTTAAGTATAAATGTAAGTACACTTCTTCAATTATTGCCACTGAAAAAATATCAGAACAGATTTATCACTTCAAGTTTGGAATATTTTTGTAGACACCGTGTATTTGGAGATTGCATTTTGGGATGCAACTTGTATGAAATGGATGGCTGCATTTTCAACAGCTGTACCAGTACTGAGAATAGCTAAGGATTAAAGGACTTTTTGGCAAAGCACTTCTCTTGTTAAATGGAGAATGAAATGTGCTTGGCATCTGTAATTTAAGTAATTTATAAGAAAACACATTACATAGCCAGCTGTAGATTATACTATTTCATGATTAAGATTGCAATCCATTAATCAATTTATAGACATAACTACATTATTGTTCAAAAATAACTAAGAATTTAAACACACTAGAATCAATACATATAATTAAAACAATGGTCTGCTACATTCATTGATTCATTTTTTAGCTGTTTGGTGAAATTACTGAAGCATGGAGCCAAACAGCTAACAGTATATTTAGTTTTGTTTATTGAAATAATGAAAGTGTGTTAATGATAAAGTACAAAACACATAATAGAAATTAATGTTCTGTGAAATAAAATTTTGTTTGAAAATCAAGACAAGTCAGTAAAAGCTTAAGTCTTTAAACGAACATTGCATAATGTACATTTAACAACTATTAAATCACTTTTATTGAACTGTAGTATAAATTATACACCATGAAAAATGACAGCAATATGCTGAAAACAGACTTTAGCGTATGAAATTAAATTAAATTTAAACACTATTCAAAAATTATTTTGTATCAACACAGATAACAAGAGTTTTAACATCTGTATATATTCTATTTATTCTTTTTAGTGTTTATATCCATGCATCATTTAATCTCATTACATTTTGGTTAATTTTACACCTTGTATAATTCCTTTATGGAAGTTTCATTCTGATTAAATTGAAAATACATCCTGAATATCTCATATATGGTATAGACATGCTGTATATTCACATATAGAAAAACTTGGTAGGGAACACACAACATCATTACATGTTATATATGATGTTATTGATAAAGAATGTCTGAGATTACTAATTTTAACATTTTGGAAATATTGGTTAAGGTATAAATGACTATAAGTTTTCAAAAATACAATATCATCTATATGTGTGTATATATAGATATATGTATATATATTACCACTTAAAATTATGCTAATTTACCAACAGATAAATCTTGAATGATCAAAGAAAATCACACAATTTTATCAGAGTTCAGAACTAAACAATATTAATTAATGCTTTCAAATGAAGTATTTTATGATTTAAACATCATAATTATGCTTTTTACTCTCACCACGTTTTTTTCTAATTATCTGACGAGTTAGCAAACATCACATTGTAAAGTATCTATTGGTACCAAATTACAGAATATATCAATGGTTACTTTGCTTCTATTAAACATTCAAATAGAATAAACAAAAATAAATGTTCCATATTACTAACATACATTTCAATGTATGAAGATTAATAATTAAAATTTATACCTAATTAATTCAATAATGAATAAGTTTCTGAAATAGAAAGCACCAGGCTTTTTCATGAGAAGAAAGCAGTAAAACAACAATAAAAAACAAACAACAAAAAAAAACACAGAAAAATAAGCTCATATTCAAATGAAAATGTATGAATGAACAGGAAATATAATTTTTATTTTGCAAAATCTGTTGTCAACAGTGACAAAATTTAATGTTATAATTATTAACTAGTAATTTTGTTTTAAGTGCGTTCTACCATTCTCAATTAATTTTTATCCTTTAGCAATATTATGTTTAGCAATGATTTTATAAACATATTACAAATAAATAATATATTTAGCAATATAATGCTATGATTTTCAATGTACTTGATAAAATAATTATTATTAAAATATTAGTGTCACATGAGCTTTTCAGAATATCAAGACAAATTAAAATTAGAGATGGAATATTTTCTGTACATTAGTCAATCATCTTTGTATTCTTCTTACTGTTATTTATTACTGTTATGTAAAGGCTCACTAGTATTAAATTAATTGTGGTGACTATATTCTAAAATAATTGGTCAGTGAGAGATCTTTCATTCCATCCCACCTCTCAGAAGGTGCTTCTAGGTCTCAGGTAGGGGGCAGGATGAAAGCCAGGAAGCTCCCTCATTGGCTCTTTCCCACTAATAATTTTTTCTGTCCCTTCCCCTTCCCCAAACACGGGATGGGGGATTGCACTGAAAAGACTCAGAATAGAGAGTAGAATAACCTGTTACTTGGTCTAAAGCTGCAGAACAGTGAAGATACAGATGGTACACCTTCATCTTACTTGTTTTTGGAGACCTGTCTCAGGGACAATGGATACTTAGAGGACTGACAAAAGACACCAAGGTAGAGAAGGAGGCGGGGGGGTGGAGGGTTCCTCCTGCAAATACACAGTACCTCTACATTGGTAACTACGCCCAGATTTTATTTGCCCTAATATAATAGCTAGTCCTCATGCCTCTCCTATGGCTAATATGGATTTTAGTTCTTTCCAGCAGCTTCTTAATGTACTGATCCAAAGGTGGCAGCCCCAGTAACTGTCTTACTCCAACTTTTTCATAATCCTATTATTAGACCTACCATCCCCATTAAAGTTACGTATTTATCCCCAAGTGGGCTTTAAGGGCAAAGACAACATCTCATTTGAGTCCCCAGGGAATAGAACTGGATAGAAATTACTGTAAGCACACAATAAATACCCTTGGTTAAATTGATGAATCAATGAATTCCTTTTGACCTTCAAGTAAATAGACCAAGGAGCTCTACAGAGAAGCTCATTGGCCCAAAGGAAACATAAAATATAAAAATCTAATTGACTTAAACATTTCATGTAGGCCAGAACCGTTACAAACTTTAAAAACACTGCTGTAAATTAATTGTTTCTGAATGTGGTACTGCACCTAAAAGCTACACCACTGTGTTGGTAGTTTTCAACATAATCTCAAGCAGGTAAATTTAATTAAATCATAAATTGTTTTACCATTTCAAATTTGATCATGACCAAAACATACCTACAGTAAGGACTTTGATACCAGATAACTAAAATGGTTACAAATTAGTAATTTTTGTTTTTCACAATTAATATAGAACATGGATTTTTTTTTGTTTTGTTTGTTTTTAATTAAAGCTTATTGGGGTGACAATTGTTAGTAAAGTTACATAGTTTCTAGGTGTACAATTCTGTAATACATCATTTTTTATATCACATTGTGGGTTCACCACCCAGAGTCAGTTCTCCTTTCATCACCATATATTTGACCCCATTTACCCTCATTTCCCACCCCCCTTCCCACCTACCCACTAAACTATTGTCTGTGTCTATGAGTTTTTGTTTCTTCATTTGTTTGTCTTGTCTTTTTGTTGTTTTCAGTTTTGTATACCACATATCTATGAAATCGTATGGTTCTCAACTTTTTCTGTCTGACTTATTTCACCTAGCATAAAATGTGGAAATTTAACTCATCTTTTCTGAATAGTTTGATACATGGATATGACTATAATTTCCCCCCAAGAATTTTAAACTGAAAGAAAGGAGGTTACTACCTGAGGATTAAATACTGAAATCTTGAAAAAGACAGATGTAATTTCATATTTATATGAGTAAACCAATGTGTCATAAAATGTAATTGAAACTTTTGAAAATACCCAAAACTTGAAGTAACATTTTAAATTACTCTCAAGAAATTATGATGCACTAAGTAGACAGTCTATCATTTTTTGTTACATTTGTGTAAGATTATATAAAATATAACAATATTAGAGAATAAGGCAACAAATATCAAAAAAATATTTTGACTTATTCTCTTTCTCTCTCGTCTATCACTTTAACCTCTCCTTTCCAGTGTTTATGTATGTTTATTTTCCCTGAATTAAACAAAAGAGAAGCAGACAATTCAACCTCTTAAACCTATGTCCCCTGATCTTTCTCTTTCCTTTACTTACACTTGTTGCAAGAAATATTTACAATCAATTTAATTAAATATTGAGAACCTACTTTGCTTCAATAGCTGCTGTAGGCCTTGACACTTAATTATTTAAAGACACGAAAGTATACAGCTTATATTCTAGTGGGGGAAGTAAAGAATAATGCACACAATAAATAATCATACAGTATATTAAAATGCAAAAATTGCAACAAAGTATAAATAATAGGGTGTTTTGTGACAGCAGGTCGCAATTTGCAATAAGGAAGTCACATCGGTTTTATAAAGGTGCAATATTTGAATAAATAGTTCTAAGATATGAGACGCTCAGCTGTGTTCGTATCTTTGGGAAAAACATTTCAGGCAAAGAGAACCACTTGAACAAAGGCTGAAAGCAGGATTAAAGTGGAATGAATCATAAGAGTAGAAAAAATTGAGTAGGGTGAAAGCAAAATAAGATAATGTAGGGCCCTGTGAGCCTCGTAAGGTCTTTAGCTTTTGTTTTGAATGAAATAGCTCTTGGACTGTTTTAAACAGAGCAGTTACTCGATTTAATTGCATTTGAATATGGTGAGGCTAAGCACTGTGTTGGAGCAATGGTAGAATAAGAGAGGCCAATAAGAAAGGTTTGGACAGTAATATACACAGATATGGTTACCAAGAGCATCCTGGTAGCACTGAGGGGATGAGAAGTGGTCAGATTCTGGAATTATTTTGAAGGTAGAAAAAACAGAATTTGTGGATTTATTGGGTGTTATAAATCAGAGAACAAGGAGAATCAGGATGAACCAAGGCATTTTGTCCTCTGAGCAGCAATTAGGATAAAGTCTCTATCAATCATGATGTGGAAAATTATGGCAAGACAGATTTGGGGTAGAAGATGATGAATTCATTTCTTGATAAGTTAATTTGGAAATGTAAAACAGAAAGTTGAAATCAAATGTGTAAAATTCTGGGCTTGCATTGGAATTAGAGATTGTTAGAAAAATGAATATTGGAATATAAATATTGTTGAACAATTAGATGAGGTTCCCCTAACATTATTTCTCATTCCTTTCCTACAAGTAGGTCTCACCCTACTGAGATCACCCTGTCCCCATAATCCCTACATTCTGTGTAGCTCGTTAACATTATCTTGGTCCCTGTGTTCAGGCATCAGGTTAACTTCCAGGCAGCTTCCACAGCTCGACACGTTGTCCTTTTTCAAACCTTCTCCTTCCCTGATGTCTGAGACTACAAACAACTCTCCAGTGTTCTCTTTTACCTGCTGGCTGCTCATTCCTATTCTTTCGTGCTGTATATTAATGTTTTCCCATTGTCCAACTATCGGTCTTTCCCACTGAACTACCCAGGCATCTGTTTCTTCTCACGTGATATACTCTTACTTGGTAATTTTATTAGTCTGGATCCTTGATTGCAAGCAAGGTTTTGCAGATTTTGATTATTATAAGCAAACAATGATTATATTAGCCTCACACCATGAATAGGAGGCTAAAGAAGATGGAGGGCTAGCCAAAGAAACATCTTATTCCATCAATCTTCTGTCTTACTCTATCAATATTCCATGTTGGCATTCCTCACTCAAGATTCAAAAATCTGTGAGCTACTGATTCACCAAGCTTATGTTGTATGTTTGTCCCTTAGTGTGTGTGTGTGTGTGTGTGTGTGTGTGTGTGTGTAACAGGTTGTTACAAGTAGTGAATAGACGGATATGGCTTAAAAGCTTTCAAGGCAGATTGTTACTTTTAAGACTTTCTTCGATGTCTTAAAATGGTTGAGCAGGCTTCTCACTTGCTGTCTTCTGCCTAACTCATCACTTTCTGTGTCTCATCTACCCATTGCCTCCCCATTCTTTGCTTCAGTCACACTGGACCTCTTTCAGCTCTTCTGAGCTAACATGCATTGCTTTTAACATGCATTGATGTTACACACCACATGGCCAAATTGTATTTAACCTCTTCTCTTTCAATGGCGTTGTTGTTTTATCCTGTGGAAAGCAATCCTGGACACTGTCCCTCTCCCAACATCTAAGTCAAGGGTGTCCAAACTTTTTTCAACGTTTTTCACCAAGGGCCATATGCGGTAAAATACACAAACAGCCGGGCCACTCACTCGAGGTGAAGTACGTATTGCATCACCTGGTTTATTTAAGTAAACGAAATATATTTTTGGAATTTGCTGCGGGCCAATAAAAAATGGGTCACGAGCCACAGTTGGCCCGCGGGCCGCAGTTTGGACACCGCTGGTCTAAGTGGATATCCCCTCAGCTGTCACGAAAATCTGAATTTTTTTCCATATTAGAACACTTCATAAGGCTTAGATATGTTCTAATTGCTTATTTTTCCCGTTAGAATTTTGAAAGCTAGACCATGCTTATTGTATTTACCACTATATCCTCATCACATAAAATTCTAGACGTGAAATGTTTATTGGCTAAACATACATTCTGGAAGATTACCTTGGTCAGGGAAGTATGAACTCTTTCTTTTAGAATAGATGCATCTATGTTGTTTTTTTTTTAATTATATAGGTAACTCGTGTAGCTCTGAATCACTTTTTTTTCCAAGGATAACCATCATATTATAATGTGGTGACCCAATTAGCTTTCTTATTTAGAGCCAGAGAAGGCATTAATACATGCATCAGCGTTCTGTTCTACTCAGCATTGCCATTTTTTAAATATACTGAATTAGAATTATTTTAATTAGGATGTATAAAAAGTCACACACTAATAATAATAATAATAATAATAATAATAATAATAATAATAATAAGATGATAAAAATAGCAGTGACAACGATATCTTACTGAGTACTGTGTGCTTAGAAGAATTTAATCCTTTAATTAAATCATGTACTTGTCACATACAGCTAGAAAATAGGGACTAAAGTCTTCCCATGTGACAGCTGAAGAAAGCGAGGTGCAGAAGAGATAAATATTGTAACTCACCGGGGTTGCAGAGTAGGTGTCAGAGTTGATATTTGGAGAGGCAGTCTGGTTCCACAGCTCATGGTCATAACCCACTTCAGGTTCTGAAACAATGGAGAAAGTGAGATCAAGATCAACAAATTAGCTTTATAATATGGAATCAGGAATTGTAGCTTGGCCTGAGGCAGAACTGGGACTGAACCATCACAGACTCCCTGCAAGTTCTCCTTCTTTGCTACGGTCTTTCTGAAAAAGCACAAACTGTCCTACTGGACCAGACAAAACAAGGAAAGAATCAACTGCTTAATTTAAACAAAAATACCCCAGTGATGACTTTTATTGTTTATTTCACTGTCGGATTCCTGGACTCAACTGGCCAATGATTACACCTAGTACAGCATTTTATAAGGTCTAATAAGTTAACTAACTCCACTGCGGTGTAGCATTCCTGTCTCTTGTGAAAGTGACAAAGTCATAAACCCTTTACATTCCGCTGAATTGCAAATGAACATTGCTGCTTTCTGCTAAGTTGTTACTTGTGAAATATTAATCACGACCTACTACTGCTTCTCTAACCTAACTGTGCACTGGAATTACAATGAAGATTAAAAAAGAAGTGCAGATGCTTAGACACCCCCATGGGACTACTGGATCAGAATCTAGAGTTAAAGAGCTCTGTCTGCACTTGATTCTCAAGTGTCGCCAGCATTGAGAATGACTGCTTTAAACAACCAAGACTGTGAGCATATATTTCAAAAAATCTTAGAACAAAGATGCTATTGGTAAAGTGTTTCTTGTTACTAAGAAAAGCTATAGGTTAAATAAAACCAGAAAAAAAAAGTGTAACCTGTATATATACCAGAAAACAGTTTTATTAATTAGGTATGAGAAGGCTTGGTATGTGTGTTTGAAAAATGAACCTGGCTGAAGGATCCTAGATTAGTCAGAGGAATGACTAAAAGAATTTAGCACAATTATATTTTCTATCTACATAGAAATTAGAATCCCAAATGTAGTTTTGATCAAGTCAGATTTGAGATTTTCGAAGTATAAATTCAACAATAGTCTCTCATGTAAATGTTAGTTTGTATCCAAGGGTGGATACAAAATATGCAGGGCAAGAATATATATTTAGTTGTTCTCTGCTCTTCTTTCCTTCCCGAATGCCCCTTTTCAGCTATTAGGGCCCTCTCTCAGTTTTGAATAAGCTATCATAATAGTTTACTTCTCAAAAGTAAAACAAAAATTACATTATAAATATAATTATAAAAACATAAATCTTAGTTTTATCTACTTTCGTTATTATTCCAGCTTTGTATTAAATCAACTTACATTTTTAGGTTTTTCAAACACTTGGAGCAAACTCCTCTTATTCAGTTAAAAAGGTATTCTCACCATTATTTTCCTTTGCCCTATATTTCTTTAAAAACTTTTTTCCTGAAAGCCAATGCAACCGTGATGCTATATATTAAGGTGTTATGGCTAGCATCAAGACTTTTTTTTATCATATTCATATCATTTCTTCTGACTTTAAATAAATGTCCTTCTAATCTTTATTATCTATATATTTACATTTTTATCAACTAACATTTTACACTGTGTTTGTGCTAATACATGTGTTCTTTCACTTGTGATGGGAGGAAACTTACTTATAACTACAAATCTAATAAATTTAATAAAATAAAAAATTCAATTATAAAAGTACACACAGTGAGGATAATACATTATTTATTTTTGTGTCTGTGATGGTTAGCTTAGATCATATAAAAATTCTGAGTGTTTATCATGTAGATATATAAGTATACATGAGAGATGCAAGGCACAAAAATAATTACTAAAAAAAAAAACTCACACACACACACACACACACACACACACACATACACACACACATTTCTCATTCTTTCCTTTCAGGACCAAGAATCAATGAGATTCTGTGACTTTTTCACACCATAAAATCAGGGAAGGATGAGGCTAACTTTTTGTCATTTCACATTACTGAGTATCAGTTTCTTTGTAAACTGCTGAGTTAAAGACATATCCTCTCTTCCTCAAGAGAGATTGAGTTTTGTGATGATATTGAAGGAAATTTTATATATATATAATTTTAAAGTTGCTCTAAACATGTGTATTGTGTATCCATAATTAATATTATTCTGAAAAATAAGAAGCCCTGCTACGTTAATTGATCTTGTAAAAATCAGAATAAGTTTGGCCACATCTTCCATACCATTTATCTCGTAGGAAATGCATCCACCTTGGGGACTACTTGGATTATTCTACCCCACTGATTGATGTAAGTATCTTGGCAGAAGGATTGGGGAAAGCCCTTTTAGTCTCCCATCTACAACAATGACTGTAGTTCTCTTGCTTCTATGCTAAGAGTAATCATAGGAGTGCCAGCCATCCTTTTAAGATGACAATTTTAATGTCATCCACACTCCCAAAGCATACCAGAAAATAATGTCTTGCAATAATGTGATTATTGTAAAAAAAAGAAAAAAATGCTTGTGTGTTCTTTGTAAAATGTAGAAGATCCTTTAATGAATGTTTATAAATAGTTTTTCACTTCTTCAAAAGTTGTTCAAGTTTATGCTTACCATGCTATATAACTGAACATCTAAAATAATTTCATGTGTTTGAACCAAGTAAATGCTTGCTGGTTTATGAACAGAAGACCAGGGTACTGGAATGCTGTAATTCAAATCTGACAGCTTTGTTGACCTACTATTTTTAAAAGTTTAGAAATATGTTTGTTGTAAATCACAACTAGGAACTGCCTAGTTTGTCATAAGAGAAGCAATGATCACTTAAGTTTCATTTTTTGATTCAATTGTTTATTATGGGAGTTTGTTTATGAAGAATTTTTAGTGTTTATAATTCCTTGAGTCTTTTTTGTCTATTGATGTGGGTGACAGTAGAAAATTAGTGACGACTAAGACAAGATTAACTAAAGAAAGGCATTAGACATTTATAGGTTCAATATTTCTTTTAACTGTTTATAAATTTATTTGGATATGCCTGAAAACACACCCACACATACTTTCCCAAGTAAAATAGAGCACACATTTAATTACATTATTCATTTATAGGTATGTTTCAAAGATATTCATCACTACTTTAGATACTTTATCAATCTGATCTCATATAACCATGTCATTAATCTTACTCTTTTATATTTATGAAATTCACTTGCTTATCACTTGGAAATTTTAAAGCTAACTTAAATATTTTCTTATACATACATTTGAAGTATTTGCAGCCTGTTTTAAACACTAATTTAATATTTTATGGGATGAAAATTTTAACAAAAAGAACCATTTAAAATGAACTTATTCATAAATGCTACCAAATGCTATTCAAAGATTTAATACCTAGCTTTCTCAAACTCTTCCAAAAAATTGAAGATGAGGTAATGCTTCCAATCTCATTTAAGGAGGCCAGCATTACTCTAGTACCAAAACCAGAGAAGGACACCACACACACACACACACACACACACACACACACACACACACAGTGCAGTCCAGTACCCATGAAGAACATAGATGCAAAAGTCCTCAATAAAGTATTAGCAAACTGAATTCAATGATAATTTAAAATAATCATAAACCCTGATCAAATGGAATTTATTCCAGGGTTTCAAGGACAGTTCAACATTCTAAAATCTATCAATATGATGCACCACATTAACAAAATAAAAGATAAAAATCCTATGATCATCATAACTTTAGGAAAAGTATTTGACAAAATTCAACATCCATTTATAGCAAAAAGCTCTCCACATAGTGGGTATAGAGGGAACATATCTCAACATAATAAAGACCATATATGACAAGCCCACAGCTAACATTACACTCAATAATAAAAAGCTAGAACCTTGTCCTGTAAGATCAGGAACAACACAAGGATGCCCACTCTTGACAGTTTGGAAGCCGTAACTAGATTAGTGATTAGGCAAGTAAAAAAAAAAAAAAAATATATATATATATATCAATAAAATTCATCCAAAGTGAAAAGAAAAGAGTAAAACTCTCACTATTTGTGGATGACAGACTTTTATATAGAAAATTGCAAAGACACCACCAAAAAACTTTTACTAATAATGAAAGAATTCCGTAAAGTTGCAGGATACAAAATTAAAATGCACAAAGGAGTTCTGGTTTTATACACTAACAACAAACCATCAGAAAGTCTAATTAAGAAAACCATTCCATTTATAATTACATCAAAAAAATAAAATACCTAGGAATAACTTTAACAAAGGAAGCGAAAGACCTGTACACTGAAAACTATAGGATATTGATGAAAGAAACTGAAGAAAACACAAATAAATGAAAGCCATTCTGTAGTTATGGATTAGAAGAACTAATTTTGCTAAAATGTACATATTACCCAAAGTGATCTATCGATTCAATATGATTCCCTTCAAAATTCCAATGGCATTTTTCAGAGAAATAGAACAACCGATCCTAAATTGTGCATGAAATCCCCCAAAGCATCAAATATTCAAAGTGTTCTTTGATAAAAAAAAGAACAAAGTTAGAGACATTACACGCCCTGATTTCAAAATATATTACAAAATTATAGTAATCAAAACAGTATGGTATTGGCATAAAAACAGGCATATAAATTAATGGAATGGAATTGAAAGCCTAGATATAAACCCATGCATATATGGTCAATTCATTTACCACAAAGAGGTAAGAAAATACAATGGGGAAAGGACAGTCTCCTCAATAAATGTTTTTGGGGAAACTGGACAACCACATGCAAGAGAATCAAATTTGATCACAGTCTTACAACCTACACACAAGTTAACTTAAAATGGGTTAAAGACATAAATGTAAGACCTAAAACCATAAAACTCCTAGAAGAAAACAAGTGGTAAACTCCTTGACACTGATGTTGGTAATGATTTTGAGTGTGTGTGTGTGTGTGTGTGTGTCTGTGTGTGTGTCTGTGTGTGTGTGTGATCTGACTCCAGAAGCAAAAGGAACAAAAGTAAAGATAAAGTGACACTCCATCAAAATAAAATTTTCTGTGCAGCAAAGAAAACCATCCACAGAATGAAAATACAACATACTGAATGGGGAAAAATACAAATCTTATTTCTGATAAGGGGCCACTATTCAAAATGTATAATGAATTCATACAAGTGAATAGCAAAAAGACAAACAATCCAATTTTTCAAAAGAGCAGAGGATCTGAATAGACATTTTCCAAAGATACAGAGATGGCCAATAGGCACATGAAAAGAGACTCAGCATCACTAATCATCAGGGAAATACAAATCAAAACCTCAATGACATATCACCTCATACCTGCTAGAATGGCTATCACCAAAATGATAAGAAATAATAATTGTTGGAAAGGATATGGAGAAAAGGGAACCCTCACTCAGTGTTTGAGGGAATGCAAATTGGTGCAGCCACTATGAAAAACAGTATAGAGGTCTCTCAAAAAATAAAAAATAAAAATAGAACTAGCATGTTATCCAGCAATTTTATTTCTGGGTATTGTCCTAAGAAAGCAAAAACACTAATTTGAAAAGATATATGACCCCTATGTTCATTGCAGCATCATTCACTGTAACCAAGACATGGAAGCAACCTAACTGTCCATCAATAGAGTATTGAATAGAGGAGATGTGGTATACGTGTACCATGGATTATTGCTCAGCCATACAAAGAGAATACAATCTTGTAATTTGCAACAACATGGATGGACTTTGAGAATATTATGTGAAGTAAGTCAGATAAAGAAAGACAGCTACCATATGATTCCAGGATATATTGAATCCAAAATTTAAAAAAAGCAACAAGAAAAAAATCAAATTCATAAATAGAGAAAAAATTGGTGGTTGCCAGAGGGCAGAGAGGTTGAGTGGAGAAGGAAATGGGTGAAGGGGGTCAAGAGGTACAAACCCCAGTTATAAAATAAATAAGTCATAGGGACGTAATGTACAGCATGGTGACTATCTATACTCAATGATATTGTATTGCATGTTTGAAAGTTGCTAAGAGAGTAAACCTTAAAGATTCTCATCATAAGATAAAACAATTTTGTAAATTTTTATGGTAACAGATGGTGACTAGACTTGCTGTGGTGGTCGTTTTGTAGGTATACAGATATCGAATCATTATCCTGCATACCTGAAATAATATGTTATATTCCAGTTATGCCTCAATTAAAAAACATCTTCTTCAGGCACAGAGAAAGAGTGTTCACATGTCTGTAACTATCCACGGAGCTCCCCACTGGCAGAGTGATGTGATCATTTAGAAGTTCACTTACTGAGTGCGTTTAAGCCAGAACAGCTCACTCAGCAGGTCCAATCTTACACAGAACTGGCACAGCCTGATATCCATCAGCAGGATCTCTGTCTAACTCTCTGTAACAGCAGCCCTTCTGTCACTCTACAGTTAAAGAGGCTATCAAATAAAGTCCATATGCATATTTAAATATTTAAGATGCTATTTTGCTGGTATAATTCCCCTTATTCTGTTACAAATACTTGTATTTTATAAAAATCAGAACATTGTAAAAGCAACTATTGTTTTATCTTTGAAGTGATAAAATAATAGCGAAACGTTCTTAGATTGCTAGGTAAAATATTATAAATCATCTAGGTTGATTTTAAGATGTCATCATGTTAATATATTTATACACACTTAACCAAACAGAATGTTGTTTCTATTCAAAGTAAGTACTAAGCATGTAATAATGGTGATGTAATAGTAAGCATACAATTATAGAAATATATATATATATATATATGAAGAAAACCCGAAGCAAATATAGATTTGTAACAGTAGTATGTATAAATTTAAAATTGATTCTTTAATGTAAGTAAAATATACTTTCATAAAATTACACATTTTAGGGCAATGACATTGTTGACTGTAAGTATTCAGTTATTTGACTAAACGTAAGGATAAAATAAGTAGCTATCAGTAAAAATCAAATGGAGGCATGCAAGTTAGCAAACTCAGAAACATACATGCAAAATAATTATGTATACATAATTATGTTCATGTATTTGCCATATTTTGGATTGAATTTCCATATATGAGTATTCTAACATAGGGTTTAATCAACAATGTTGTCTTTTATGGGGCCTAGATCACACCAGTTTACACATTTTTTTATTCCTCTGAAATACTCTAGCTACCAAGAAATCTTTCACATAGATTCCACAAAATATTCTAGTTGCTTTAATTTTCAAAAACCAGCTAGTTAATGTTATATATTTATAAAATTGTCTATATATGTTAGTCTTTCCAATATATTAATAGGCTCAATAAGCTCTAATAATATAAGGAGCAGGACGTGTATAGAAATTTGTAAACATGAATTCTCCATCATATTCTGCTAAAACAGGAACTTCTGTTGTAAATGGGAATACAAATTGTTCACATTTTTAGAAAAAATAGACTTTGTCTCTAACTAACAATTACACTGCTAGAAATTAAGCCACCGATATATCCGGAAAGATACACAGGCATACATGTAATAAGATTTCATTGTTTGTATTTGTATTGGAGTGAGGTGTGATCTTTAATCAACAAATGTTAATTAACAGAAGACTGTTTTTAAATTTTGTTACATTCATACAACACATTACTCTGGAAATGTTGAAAATAATGAGGTAGTATAGTACAAATGTGGGGCGGTCATAGGAAGTATATTATAAAAATAATATAAATAGGTAAAATATTTTTCTGGAAAGATAAGCAAAAATGTTTGTGATCATATATGTGGGGAGAAATATTAGTAAGAAAAAGCTGTGGGGTGACTTTAATCTTCATTTTGTATTTTAATGGATTGGTTGGCTATTCTTACCTTTCACGTGCATGAAAACTATGACTTTTTAATCTCCAGAGTGATTATGAGGACTAATAGTTTTGAAAATATTCTTGCTTGTATGGAGGAGACAAGCTAAGTCTCGAGAGAACAAGGTCACGTGTGGATGGGAAAGTAACATTTAGAATAGAATGCAAAGACCTGGCCACCCTTTATGTGGGCCATTTCTCAGGAAATTGCTTGTGGTGTGAAATCTTAATGTAGTGCCTGAACTCCAGACAAAGAGCAGGTTTATAATAAAAAAGTAATAGATTACCTCAGCTCACACTGTTTCTCTCCTATGATATAATGCTGTGTGTGTGCAGTCCTGCATCTCAACACACCTGCATTGCCCTTTGGGATGTTGGAGAGATTGGGGAAAAAGCACACATGAGAAATTCTTGCTACTCTTCTGCCATGACTAGTAAAGTTATTTATCTTGGAATTTATCTTAGATCCCGGTGTGTTGTGTCTTATGTCAGCATCCATTAATAATTACTGACTTGCTTCTTAGTTTGTAATTGAAGTAAATCCTAGACTTTTCAAAGTTCTGTGTAATGATGGATAGATAGTATTTGTTATCAAAAATAATTGAGAGCTAAATGCTGGAAGTTTGGACACATGGTTATAGCTAATTCAGCTTTATTTAATGAAGTACATATTTAGTTTATTTAGTATTTGTTTAATAAAGAATATATTTATTGAAACAAAAAGAACAGTTTTTATTAATTTTTACTAATCCAAAATTAGAATGGGAAAACTTTAACAGCATGCTAGAGACACCTTTAGAAATTACTGAAAGCAGTAGAAATACAATGTACAAAAATTCAATTTCACATTATTATGTTAATATGAGTCACCAGTTGCAACAATAGCCTCAATTTCTTCTTTAAATGTTAAAAAGTAATTAATTAGGAAAGCAAACATCTGAATTCAGAGTTCTCTAAGGTTTCTGCCAATGGTGAAATTCATGAATTGAAATGATAATCGACATTTTGTGTGAAAATGGTTACATTTATTTTTCTAATCTCTAAAATTATGTTTCTCAAAGATAGTGACTTTTTCAATCTTCATAATCATTTTCCCTAAGCAGTAGTACTAAAAGGTTAAGCAAGGGAATTCTTTCTTATATGTAAATATATATAAATAGATGAGAAAATAGGAGATTAAAGTTTTCAAGCTTCTAAAGATGACTCAGAAATTTCATAAGAGGCAAACTAAGTTTACAGCACTTTTTTTTTTTTTTTTTTAATAAAATCAATGTATGCTTTGGAGTAGCATCTGTATTCCATTGATTGTTGAATGCTGTCATCTCCCAGGTCAGTCAAACTCGAAACCTACTGACCATCTTGACTCATTCTTCTTAATCATCCTGAACAGCTACTTAATCAAAAGTCCTACTTCTTCTACCTCCTCAACATCTATCAATCTTATTTCTTGCATTCCCAGTATCACTGTGGTGCTGCTGGTGCTCATCTTCCCTCAAAAAAGGGAGGAAATAATGAAATAACCTCCTCTAGTCCAGCCTACTTCAAAATCCCTACAACGTGACTCTTCTCAGGGTAATACAATGTAAAGTTACAAATGCAGGAAAAAATGCTTCCTAAGTAGAAATCACTAGAATTCAATGGAAAAAATGGTTTGTGCGTTTCAAAAATAGTATTGAAAATTTAAATGTAACATAGAAACATCCTCTAATAAGTTATACTACACTGTTAGTGAATTTCCAATGAGATACCTATATATCTATAGGAAATTTTGGAAATTATTTAATATTCAATTATGCTACATATAATTGACTATATATAATTATTATTATATATATTCACATTATATATAATATACATAATATTATATATAAAACAATGTTAATACTAATGATAATATTAAAATATTAATATGAAATATTAATAATGTTCAATTATTTAATATACAGGTGAGTACTTAATTATTTTATAAATGAACTGCAAGTGATAAGAGGGCATTATCTCCAACATACTCAAGAACTTTCTTTAAGGTTAACAAAATTTGTTTATATGGAAACAACTAATCAAATAATTTTAAGCAATTGTTTAGGTACACAAAAACCCTAAGCAAGCCTCCTTTCCATTTTGGGTTTAATAAAATGCAAAAATAACTACAAGTCTAATTATTACATATATAATGGAAAATTGATTGGGGCGGGGAGGAATAATTCTTGAAAAGTATTCCTTAACAATTTGGTGAAACAAGGATATCATTCAAATGGAGAAGCTGGTGAAATACTACTAGTACGCCAAAAACAACCAAAGCTCCCAAAGGCTGTCAAGCAGGGAAAGAAAAATTAAGCTGTGCTATTTTTAATTAAATAATTTACATTATTTAAAAATGTTAACATTATTTAAATTCACTGAACTTGAATGTATAAAATAAAAAAGAAACATGTTCAATTATATCAAGTATTTTCAATATAGTAGTACATTTTTTTCAATTTTTTGGGGTGACATTGGTTAGTTAAATTATATAGGTTTCAAGTGTACATTTCTATAATTCATCATCTATATATCGCATTGTTTGTTCACTACGCAGAGTCAGTTCTCCTTCCATCACCATATATTTGACCCCCTTAGCTTTCTTCTACCATCCTCCTTTCCACTTACCCTCTGGTAACCACTAAACTGTTGTCCGTATTAGTACATTAATTTAAAGCAGCTTGCTATGAATACATATGGAATAGACATACTAGTTTAAACACTGATTTGTTCTTCTTACCTATAAAACTTTCAGGTAAATTAGAAAGATGTATTTAAAATATGTTTATATTATTGTTTTCCCCATTTTTCCTTTTTCTTTTAAAATCAAGAATTGCAGTGCAACATTTGGCCCCGCATAATGCCCTAAATCTCAGGTTGTGGAGTTCACATTTCTCATTTAATGGTGTGAATATAACTGCTATACATGACTTCGCCATCTCTAGAATCATAACACAGCTGTCTGAATTCTCCCTATGGTGGTAAGTAGCTGTCTTTCCGAATCAGCTCTTATCACTGATGGTGCTGACCTCAGCTTTGCATTGATTTGGCCATCATTAGATGAAGAAAACCTCTATTATCTGCTGTCTCACCCATTAGCATGAGTTTTTAAAATATTTTCCACAGTATCAGTGGCAAATCATTTCATTCTCTGAAGAATCATTTAACTTGACAGAAAGAATTTCAGAACACAATACGGCAATAAATGGATTCCCAGTTTGCAACTACATTTTTAAAAGAGCGAGCACTTCCTTTGATTGACGTTATCCTCTTATAGCAAAATAATTAGTGTAGTCACTATGTTGAAAAATGTGTGTTTTATAAAAGATATTTAATAAAGAAGCATACTTAATTACTAGAAATAATTTCCATGAATATTATTTTAGCTCCATCTCAGTGTCTTATAACATATTACTGGCTATTATTATTGCTGTCATTAATATTTCAATTTACATATGATAAAAATCACTTTTTTGAGGTATAATTATTTGTAGTTTTACATGCAAGGATTCTAATAACCACAACCACAAACAATTAACAGAACAAGTCAAACACCATAAATAATTATTTTATGCTGCTTCTATATTTTTGCCTTTTTCTAGCATGACAAATAGGTAAAATTATAAAGTATGTCACCTTTTGAATCTGGATTCTTTCACTTAGTAGAATGCCCTTGAGAATTTGTCATATCATGGCTATACTCTGGTTATACTCCACTGAGTGATGTAACGCAGCTTGTTTTTCCATTCCCTCATTAATGGATAGCTAGATTATTTCCAGGTTTTGGCAAGTATCAATAATGTCACTCTAAAACATTTATGTTTAGGTTTTTATGAACATAAGTTTTCTTTAGGATAAATACCTAGAAGAAATGCAAATCCTAGGTGATTCAATAAGATTTTTAAGTTTAAAAGAAGTATTCACACCATATTTCAGAGAAACTGTATTATTTTGCATTCCCATCATTAATGCATGTTTCTTTTGCTTTGCATCCTTGCTAGTGTTTTTTAATCCATTTTAATAGGTGTCTAATGGTGTCTTGTTAAAAATAATGGTATTTATTAATTGGCATTTTTCTAATGACTAAATGACTAATGACGATGATCTTTTTTTTTTCTTTTCCCATTTGCTTATTTGCTTTCTATTCATCTTCTTGATGAAGTGTCCCTTCAAAAATTGTTTGCCTATATACATTGTCAAGTTGCTGGCTTTTTTTTTTATTGCTGTGTTATGAGAGTTCTTTATATATTCTGGACACAGTCCTTTTCCTGATATTCGATATTGAATTTGCAAATATTTTCACTAGTCTGTAATTTGCTTTTTTATCCTCTTAAAAGTGACCTTCACAAAACAAGAGTTTTTGATTTTGGTGGTCTTATTTATTGACTTTTATTTTATGGATTGAACTTTGGGTGGCATATCTATGAACTCCGTTTAATCCACAGTCATAAAGATATTTTCCAACACTTATCCTTGGCTAATGTCAAGTCAAATAATTTTTCTTTATTTTAGTACGGGGAAATCTGGATTGTTTTGACTGCTAGTGGCCTAAATGACAGATGACATTTCTGATGTGTTTGGGAGTGGGTCAGAGCACGGGTGCAGGTATTTGAGTCACCCGGGTCTCTGCGTCGAAGGTTCCTAAAAGTTCCTTCTGAAAGGCCAAGCTACCAGAGTTCTTCGTAATTTGCATATGGATGCTATGAGGACTATCTCGTTCGTGGAGATTCATAACGCATATGTAAAAGTAGAGTAAAAATTGTGGCAGAAAAAATATGTTTTGATTCAATATTTAACATATTAGGATAATGACTGGTCAGGTTATCTATAATTTGATGGAAAATTGATAATGCCTATTAACAAATAATCTAAAGGTTGTCACATTAGAAAAATAAAAGACAAGTTTTGATTTGACCCACTATTACCAGACTCACTTAATTTTGTTTACTAAAATTTTTTTCCCACACTGAATTCTTCTTTTTTGAAATTTTTTATTGGGGAATCTTGGGGAACAGTGTGTTTCTCCAGGACTCATCAGCTCCAAGTCAAGTCATTGTTTTCAATCTAGTTATGGAGGGGACAGCTCACTGGCTCATGTGGGAATCAAAACAGCGACTTGAGTGTTATGAGCACTGCGCTCTTACCTACTGAGCCAACCGGCCGTCCCCACACTGCATTCTTGACTGTACCTTAAGAACGGAACTTTGCCTATATTCTTCCTTCTTTTCTCTTATACTGCTGCCTCTAAGCATGGGCCTGGCATATTTCAGGTACTACATAAATGATTTAAGTGCTTAACAAATGATCAGATATAAAGTAAACCTTTTAAACATCTTATGTATTCTCTCATTGTTTACTTTTCTTAAAAATAAAACCAAAAAAAGACTCTTCTGTTGCTGGTTAGATATTTAAAAAGGTTTTATTTGGAAGCATTTCAAACATTTACAAAATAGTACATGAAAGAAATATAATTAATTCCTATTTACCTGTCAGAAAGCTTCAACAATTACCAGCTCATTACTATTCTGCCATACCAATTCTTCCCTCTCCAGTTATTAAATAAATGCCAGACATCATATCTTTTCATCCGTAAATAATTCACAAGGTATTTACAAAAGATAGATCTCCCATTTAAAATTATAACCACATTATCATCACATTCAAAAAACAATTCCTTAATATCATAAAAATTAGAGGTAGTGTTCAAATTTCCCTCATTCTCTCTCTCTCTCTCTCTCTCTCTCTCTCTCTCTCTCTCTCTCTCTCTCTCTAAGAATTTTAAAGAGCAGTTTTAGGTTTACAATAAAATTGAGAGGAAAGAAAAGAGATTTTCTATATAGTCTGCTCTCACCCATGCATTGCCTCCTCCGTTATCAACATCACTCACCAGAATTTTTAAAAAGACTCTTTTTAAAAGAAATTCTGTTTAAAATAGGAACTAGAGAATTTGAGTCACCACTGTGACCTGAACTGTGATGATGAGATTGCTAGAATAACACTAGCTTGCTAAACACTTCAACAGTCTTTTAAATTCTCTGAGTGACTTATCTTACAGTTTTATTATACTCTCTAACATCCCACCAGTTTGTCATTTTGAAGAAGAAAAGGGTGCCAGCCTAGAAAACTAATATTTTTTCCCCTCCAATTACAGCTAATTTTATAGGTGATTTGGTTTGTTTATTAATCTGTAAAACAGGTGGTTTAGACTAAGTCATTGTTACGGTTCTTACAATGCCAAGCATTTATAAGGTTTGATGCTCCTTATTTACTTGGCAAACAAATTCCTGTTAATGAATAAAAAATGATTTCAAAGTATAACATATTAGTGCAATGACTGCTGACCAATGGGGTATAGTAGTCCTACCTTATGGGCGGTTTCACTTTCTGAGGTTTCAGTTACCACAGTCCACTGAGGTCCGAAAATAATAAATGGACAATTCCAGAAATATACAGTTCTTACATTTTCAATTGTGCACCATTCTGAGTCATGTGATAAAATCCTGCTCTGTCCCGCCTGGGATGTGAGTCCTCCCTTTGTCCAGCGTAACCACTCTGTACACGCTTTTGCCTCATAGTCACTTACCAGCCTTCTCTGTGATCAGATCGACTGACTAGGGCAGTATCGCGGTGCCTGAGTTGAAGTACCCCTTATTTTATTTCATAAGGGTCCCTAAGTGTGAGAGTAGTGACGCCAGCAATTCAGGAAGGCCAAAGAGAAGGTGCAGGGGGCTTGCTGAGCAGCCTGAGGTCAGCAGCAGCCTCATGCTGCATCACCACGCCTAAGTCCTTCACCTCCTGTCACCTGGTCACTAGGTCTTTTATCATCTCACATGAAAAAGGGTGAGAACCGTACAATAAGGTACTTGAGAGAGAAAGAGAGAAAGAGACAGAGAGAAAGAGACAGAGAGAGAGGGGGAGAGAGAGAGAGAGAGAGAGAGAGAGAGAGAGAGAGAGAGAGAGAGAGACAGAGAGACAGAGACCATAGTCACGTGACTTTTATTACATTACATTGCTGCAATTGTTCCTTTTTATTATTGTTTATTTCAGTTAATCTCTTACTGTGCCTAATTTATAAATTTGTAGTTTTTCATAGGTGTGTATGCATAGGAAAAAAACATAGTGGACATAGGGTTCAGTGCTATCTGTGGCTTCAGGGACCCACTGGGACGATATCTGCTGTGATAAGGGCAGATGACTATGTTTATTATGGAGAAAACTAAGATGATATCGTGGAAATAAAATAATCTTTGGAATTAATCAAATATAAACGGAATCCCCTATTTGCGTCTTAGTAGCCACAAGGTCTTGGATAAGTTTATTAAGGTTTTGAGGATTTATATACTCCATATATGAAATGGAGACGATGAGATATAAATTGTATTGGCTTTCGCTATAATAAAACAATGTTAGTTTTCTTACAGTGCATTTGCCTGCCATTAGTGTAATGTAAGTTGTTGTGCATGATAATAGATCCCAGTAAGTATTTTAATGTGAGCTAAAACCCTGCTTTCCAGGTATGTTGCTCCCCGCTGTGGTAGTTGCTAAGGTGCCCAGATTTACATAAGATTTATCCATATAGTTCTTGGCCTCTAGGAGCCAGTGATTTCCTTTTACCCTCACCTCCATAAATGCTAGGATGTTTATGGTGGTCCTCCTTTTGAGCTCTGTAACTACAACCATGCACAGACCGATCAGAAAATATGTCCATGTTCACCAGAGAAACATTCTAGAAGCATATCTTTGCTTCACCACATTTTGTCATATTTACCTTTTCCACAGTTCACTTTTTCTTTACTCTGAGGACAAACACAGTGCTGCTATTCCCTGAGATCAGGTTAAAAATCTCAAAATGTCTTACAGGTAATTACCCAACTCAGGTATGCAGAGGACTTGAAAACATCCCCAGGAGACTTCCCAAGGTATTTCCCTAAATAAAATCCAAACCCATGAGGAAAAGCAGAATCCAGCCAGACCAGATCTGGGCATCCCATAGGTCTTTCATGCAAATATTAGATTCATCTCTAATAATTACATGTACATTGAATGTTATTGCACAGATTATATTTAATATCCCTGAGCTCACCATCTGCTGTACCTCTGGGGAAAGTGACAATGAACATTTGGGAATTCTTTCTTATAAGCAATAATGTTTTATAGCTCATAAAGTACGAATGAAGTAAACCCTTTTAATTTTAATTACACACGAGAAATATATATGACACTAGTTCTGGAAGAATTATGTGTCTCTTAAGGAATGGAAAATTTTGGAAGCCAGGAACATACACAGTTATACACACCCTAAATACACCACCTTTCAATAAATCATTCCATTTTCACTGACTTTGTTAAAAAAAACAGAACTTATTATTATTTTTAAAAAATACGTAGCATGAATTCTGGCAAGAGAAAGACAGGAATTCCATTTTCCCAAGCAGATGTCATGCACATTTAAACAGATGTCAGACCAGTTCAAACTGTCATCGCAGTGACCTTACACCAAGTTTAGTTTTGAAATGTTATAAAAAGAGAAAAAGAAGTGTAAAAACAACACAGTGCCGTTATGCAGCTGTCTGAAATATTAAATGAAAGAATGAACATCTGTTCAGTTGCTCTTCAAACTTTAATGGTTTGGAGAGAAATTCTGTTGTCTCAGATCTTTAAGAACATCTGAGGCCCATACAGCTTCAACACCTGTGAAAGATCTGCTCTGAAAACGCACATTCCCACTTCAAAGTCTTTTACTACTGCTCTTTGCCAAACATATGCCAACAAACAACATAACAAATTATTCATAATATTTATGATATTTAAGATCATTTTGCAGTGTATGTTTTAGAGTGAGAATAAACTCCTTTGGGCATTTATGCATAGAAAATATACATTTTCTTTTTGGTGTAAAATACAACAACAGAGCAATTTGGTAGCAGACAATGGAGATACCATTTTAAGTATATCTGAATTCTACATATATAAAATTATTTGTTTTAGAATTAGCTATACACATGGTGCAAACGTTTTCAAATGCAATCCTCTTGAATACAATTATTTCATTCAGCATTTACAAGAAAAGTCATTCCTTTTAGACTTGAAAATGATTCCTGCTCAGAGCAATATTAGGATTACACTAAAGTATTATTCGAACAAAAACTAACTTCCTGATATCAACAAAATGTTTCCAGACATACATTTGCCTAATATGAACATGTATTTCTTATTAATTTATTTTTTACACACGTGTTTATGTGAGTGAGCATGTGTGTGTGTGTGTGTGTGTGTGTGTGTGTGTGTGTGTGTGTTTCTGTATTCTAGCTGGTGATACAATACTCCAAATTTAATATGCAAAATATGCAATAGTCCCTGGTCAAAGAGATTTAATGTAGATCTACTTGTGTATATTAACATGGATAAATTTCTGCTGGTAAGTGCTTTTTCTTCTAACTGCAAAATACCTTCACTCTTGCATCTTGAGGAGAAATCAAGTTTAGGGTTCAAAATCCACTGATATTAGACTGCAAAACTCAATTTTTTCATGCTCCTGGAGATGCCAGTCCATGGTTCTTAACTCTAGCTTTACGTTAAAAATATCAGGGAACATTTTTTAAATCCAGATACACAGGCTATGCCCTAGACCGATTAAATCAGAATCCCTAACTTGATACATAGACATCAGGAGTTCTTATGGTTTTAATGCATAAATATCTAATGAATTTTTTTTCTTCAGACCTATTTATTCTCAGCTGATATTCAATTTTATAATTATACTTGTATAATGTTTACTAAAGTTTTAAATAGTATTTTCATCTATCAGCTAGCAAACTTTCCTCATAAAATAATTTATCACAAACATCACTAGTGAGTTGTAAAATTAAATCTAAGAATTAGAGAATAAGAAGAACTTTGAAAAACAATTTAGTCATTGTCAACATCATTACCAAAAGTAATTTAAATTCAAATATATATGGTATACAAGGGGGTATATTTATAACAACATGTAACACTTTTAAAGACATAATTATATATTCTTTGAATACTCTTACTAAACAATTTATACATCATGATTTCATTTTTATAATATATACATAGAAAAATTTAGATAAGTACTGTGTGTATATATATATATATATATATATATGAGAGTATAATTATATAATATTTTAATAATCAGTATGATGAGAGGTTGGATTTTGGATAATATTTTCTTTATTTTATAATTTTTACCATAAGTATGTATTTATTTTAAGTTATTTGAAAATAGTTATTACATTTCCAAAAATTTCAAACATTTAGCATTTAAAATCTTAAAATTAAATACCAATGGCAGCACTTTTAAATCTTCATTATCAGTTAATCTGCCTATTTTAACCTAATTCTGCATACTATCCAGAGACAAATTGATTTAAAAATACTAATAAATAATGAACGGTTCTTGTACCATCTCACCTTTTTCTGATCACTCCATTTGACTAAACTTCTGGAGATCAGAGAAAGTTTGTTGTTCTTTGCTATATTCTCTATATTTTGTTGCATGGCCTTGCGTAGATTGCCAACAAATACTGAGAAGATTAAATTGCTTGAAAGAATATAAATGTCCTTGAATAAAGTGCAGCAGTATTTTCACCAAAGTGCTTTATTTTAGCTTGTTGGAAATGTTTATGGTTTTACATTTCTGATCTTGCTGTGTGAGCCATTGCATCTCACATCAAATTATTTTAATTCTTTGCTGCTTCTTTCTTCCTAGAATATGTGTCACTATGAAATTCCTTGATTACTTTCCTAGCCATATTTTAAACTACTTTTAAACATTCAATATACAAAGCTCCATTTTTTCTTAGATTCACAAGGAAAAAATTGTCTCTTCTTCATATTACATATATCTAGAAGGCTTTAGTAATACTAAAAAATAGTAATTCTTAGACTACTTTCTGATTAATTGAGGAATTTATTAAGAAGTATACTACCTAATAGAATGAGAGCATTTCATTAAGGTTAAATGTGCTGTTTACATATATAAAAGATTCTGTAACAGGTCCTTACCATCTAAGAGACAACCAACCAAACAATCAAGCAAAATGAAAATAAAACACTCGCTCAAATGTTGTGACTTATTACTATGGAAAAAAAAATTCCACTTATTTTTAAACTATTTACTATAAAGAGTAAATATGGTAGCTTGAATTGTATATATGCCCTTAAAACGCTTAATAACTTTATGTGGAACAGCTAAATATTTAGAAATGCTAAGTAACATTTTCAGTAGCTATATTTTCAATTTCTGGTTTTTGTTGTTGATTTTTGTATGGGTAACCAAGTCACAAATTATTAAATAAAGTATTCTCCTTCTTACAAGTTTTGTTAATACCTTACAAATTAAAGGAGTTTTATAATTTCAAAAAGTTTATGTCAGTTGATAAACTATTTTAAAAGTAGTTTGCATTTTTGTCTTTCATAATTAAAATTTGCATGCTCAAAGACAAAAACTGCAATTCATTGAAGAGACACAACCGTAAGTTCTAACAGAGACCACAATGAACTTTGTTTTGAATTTGAACTCCCCCTAAACTCAAAATATTCAGATTAATATTTGTACACGTTTCTCAGAAAAAGAGAACAATTTCATCAAGTAGTCTGCTGAGCTGCTTAATTTCATATATCATTCGCAAATACTTTTTTATGATCGCTTAATTGTTTTACCTTTAATGTTATAATATTTAAATTCACTCAGTCATACAAGGAGAAAGAACACATGGAAAATTAATTTCATATCCTGACAAACCATAATTCCAATGCTTACAAGCCTCTTGAATATTTTTTGTAACCTTTTAAAAGTACATCATTTTGTACAATTCAGACCCTTTCTATAAACTGTTATCCTATAGTTAAAGGATAATACTAACTAAAGATGAGTAGTAACAAAGAATAAGGTGCTAAATCTTCTACTCTAATTATACTGTTTTAGTCTATATTTAATTAAATTATAATGGTATTAATAGAGAAAGAAAAGTCAGCAAGATATTGATTGACTGAAATATCTAAGATTTTTGCAGTTAATTTTTCAAACATGGCAGCTTAAAAGGCACTATCTTTTATTTGTAGTAATAGAAGTTAACTTCTTCCTCCCTGTGCAATAAAATTTGAAACAGCATATTGGTTTTCTTTTATTCTATTAATGGGATGTGGATTAGGGAGATCTCTACTCAACATGTTTGTCTGAAAATTTCAAAATATCCAAATACTAATGCAACACACACATGTATAAACATATGTATATATGCAAAATATCTCCCTATATTTAGATAGATTTAGCCAAACACCATATATAAATTAATATGTATAAATCTATCATCCATTCCTCTTTACAGGCATAAATTTATGTATATGTATTGTATGTATACACACCTCTCCCTACACACACAAATAAGTACTGCATTTGTATTTGATTGCAATTTTTACTTTTAGTCCTGCACAGTTTGGTGTCTTCCAGAAAGCATCTTTGAATAAATATGGTCATGTGATTGTAGACATATAATTAAAGCCATACATATAGGGAAAAAACAAAAACAAACAAACAAACAAACAAAAACCTTCTTTTTTGGCTAAAAACAAAACAAATATATAATAAAGTGGATTCTAAGGTGAAAATTCTAGATTTCCCCTCAATTTTGGTCATGGCACATATGTTTAACCTTTACTCATATATTAAACTAGTTTTTCTTTCATCTGTTTTTCTAGTTAAGTTACTATTTGCCAAAATATGTAGGTAGTTAAAAATGTGATAGCTCATTAGCAGATGATTTACTGTCTGCACACACAGCCCAGTATGGATTCACTCTTGGCACCGGTGATTAAATGCCATTTGGAATACATTTTCACAAGGACACCTTGGAGGAAATAGTTTAATGTAAATTGAATATGTGTACTGTTTAAGGAAAAGTATGGATTGGGATCACAGAACAACAGTACAAAACTATTTGATAATGTAGTAACAAATACTGGTTTATGAATCCAGTAGTTTTTGGCTTTATGTGTTGTCAATTGTTCTTGGCACTTCATCATTTCTTGGCATAGTTTAAAATTTGAGTGGAAAAACAATTTAGAAAACTGTCACATCAAATTGGAGAGCGTTATCTAAACATAATCTAGTTAGAGCAAAAAGATGCAACAATTAAAAAAAAAAAAGGTGAAGTGTAACTCACATTTAAGAACAGAATTGTTTGATCTCAATAGACTTACTATATGCCAAGCATTGCCCCAATGACATAAGTGCCTTGTATAGGGATTTAGCATTTGATACCAATATTTGAAGACAATCAAAATGAAGAGCTAGGATAATAAAATGTGTAGAAATAAAAGTTTACTAAGTATACAGGTAGTAGGTACAATGTGAGGTGATCAATTGATGATAATTAAGGAAATGTGTCTAATTCAAATAACATGAGACTCTTAACCACTATACGACTTATAATAATAATTATTGGTTTCTCAAAGTTTAGTATTACCTCAATACTTTAACTTTATATGAGATTAAAAAAAGGATTAAGATTTTATGCCTAAATTTAAGTTTTATTGAAAATACCCAAATTCCCTTTGGTTTGTTATTTTTCCTTAGTATTATTAGCTACTTACAAATCTTGCAAAATAAGTTTGACAAATCTTCAATATTTTGACTTCTGTACAGGCCAAACATAATAACTCTTATGCCATGCCCATTTCATTAAAATTTAATAAAGAAACTAAAATTTAAACAATAAGAGTTTAGGATTCTGTTGCTTTTTAAAAGGGAGTCCATTATCACTATATTTAAATGTAAATTTTTTAAAAGAAATCTGAAATTAAACTCAGAGGATAAAAAATAACAATTTCTATAGTATAGGTGGACATTTTGAGAAATACAATAATTATCAATAAGCAACAGTGGAAAAAGAAATAAATTTCAGGTTTGTAGCTAAAATATCCTAATCTAAAAATAAAACAAAAATTTCATGTAGGAAAATGTACTAACTTTTGTTTTATCTTTTGTCTAATTGAGTAAACATCTGGTTATTGTCAGAAGCCAGACAGCTTTCTATAAATGTTGTGGTTGAATAATGAGGATTCATGGATAATAATAATAAAGTAACCTATTTTGTCTCCACTGTTCTGTTGCATGAATTAAAACTCCAGGATTCCCATGATTCTCTGTTAGTTAATAATACAAAATAGTATGGTCACTTTAATTTGCCAAACATGATGTCTGAACTGTACTTGGAATATCCAGTTTGTATAATATCCCAAACTTCCAATTTCTATCCATGTTACAGGTACTTGTTCTCCCCTATACCACCTGGTCCAGAGAAATGCCTGCAGTATGTGAAGGAGAATGAGGTGAGCTCCTTGCTCCTTGTCCTACTTTTCTTCTTTCAGCTCACTATCTGGTTTTTGATAGAATTTTAACCCCTAACCAGTTCACATTTTTACATGGAGTCATAGCACAGCAGCACCTTTCTTCAAAGAAATCTTAATATTTTCTCATCTCAGTATACTCCCAATTGTTTTAAGCACTTTATGTAAGACATTTAAATGTGCAAAACTGATCTTGAACCATTTGCTTTTTTTCAAAAAACAACAAATGAAGGTGACCTGAGTTATATCCTTGAATATTAAGTAGAAGAAGAGACAGATTAAATATATTAAATTTTTGGAGGTGTTGGCTTCAGTAGAAGTACTCCATAGACAATTGCTGCATTTTAAGAGGAAGGAAGGCAGAATAGATGGATTTAGATGCTGACAGATGGATGGCTGTGCCTGTGATAGATATCTTATAGAAGTTCTCTCTGGTTGTATCTATTTTCTCCTTGAAATCAAGAAAAAAGAGTTCAGTTGAAAGTGAGGAAGAGAGAGGATCTGTTGAGAAATTGGATAACAATTATACAGAAAAAGAGAGTGATTTGACCAGGGAAATACATGATTTTTGGGCAATATTAAGGATCCCCTTGCATTTTATAATCAGAAAATGAGACCAATCAATATGGTTGTGAACATTATTACCAGAGCCATGTGATACAGCTATTTCTTTTCTGTGAACCAGACATCACTGATAAAATGGTGCTTCAACATTTACTCACTACCATTTATCTTTGTTATGATTAGTACGTCTAAAAAAACCCTAAAATTTTATTGATTACATGCCACTGCTGGCTAGAAGAATTGATAATTAGCCAGCTCTAATTAATATCTTGCATGATTGGAAACTATATTTTGTATGATTATCACAAATAAGACTGGTAAATTTTTCATGAAACCTGACTATTTGGAAGTGGAGCTATGAATGATTGAAAACTTTTGTTGCATTCTACCCATACTTAAAAATTACAAAATTATAGGATTTCCACAGATGATTTCCAGATGATCCAGTTATCTTCTGAACACTGTTAGGCAGTGCTCCATGGTACACTGAAGGCTGTATGTTTTAATACATTCAGGACTCCTAAGTGGTGTTTATATAGAAATCCTGTATACATATATTTGTATACGTATACATAAATATAGATTAGGTTGGTGCAAAAGTAATTGCAGTTTAAAAGGTTAAAAATAATTGCAAAACCATGATTACTTTTGTGTAAACCTAATATATATATACCTGTGCACCTCAAAAAAGATCTTGTTAAACTTTTTTCAGGTCCCTACTAATAATACAGATTTGTTTCAAGAATTTTACATTTTTTGATTGAACTTATGTTTTCTTCATTCTAAATAAAAATTGATTATTTCCTCTTTATTGCTGCAATTGAGGATAGATGCAGTTATCTTTTGTGAAATATCCATTATCCTTGATTTATTCCTATACATAAATTGAAATTTGGAACCTGTCAACGTATTACCAAAATTTATCCCTTAATAATTATGCTACTTTCTTTACTTTTATGTTTAAATAAACACAGTGGTCTTGTTGGAGTATATAGAGTAATTCACTCTTTTAAGTTTTTATGGTAAATATGTATTAATTCACTAAGAAAAGATTTAATATGAACTTATATTGAATGTGTGCTCTACTAGCTGTAGTGGGTGGAGCATATGAAAACAAGGAAACTGTCATGAAGGGAAAAGCACAAAATAGTTATGAGTTGAAAAGATAATGTGTCCTAAGGGGTTAACAAGAGTGGTTATGAGGATTCAGGAGAGAATGACGCTATTTTCATATTTTCAGCATTGGCTTATTTGGTGAGTCAGTATTTGAAAACTTGTTTTGAAATGTGCAGAGGATTTGGGAAGATGGGTTTATACTTTGAAGGCTCCTATGAGAGCACACAATAATATCTAATTATATACGAGAGATACAAGTTTATTTTGGTTGGATGAAATAGGAATAAATCTAGAAAGATATTTGATTGAGAGACTGTAACTCCTAGATTGAGAGTTTTCATATTATTTATTTAAAATAAAAGTCATCAAATGCATATTGGAAAGAAAAAAAAAAACAACATGATTTAAGCTGTGTTGTATCCAGGTTCTTTTGCGTTCTGGTGTTACATTCACTGGAAGAGTTTGAGGGCTGGGAAAAAAATGAAGTGACATTACAATAGCCTGAACATGCTTGCTATATTTTTATAGAAAGGTCAGAATCAAGAAGGAATAGGCTGAATAATACTGGGGATGTAGAATACAGGTAGCAATGAAGAGGCAAAGGAACTGAATTATTTCAAAACTTCAATCTTGGATAACTGGAAGGATATTCATATCTTAACAAAATAAACACATGAGTAGAAAGAGCAGTTTCAGAATGGAAGATAAGTTCAATTTTGGCTGTAATTTTGACACTTCTAAGTGGAGACTGATTACCTCTGCGAAATCATCATTCGGAGGATAAGAAGTTACAGTTACAGCAGTAGGGTTCATGTGCACACAGCTAGATTTAGAGCCCTGAACCTGAATAACATATGAGTAGTCAAGGGGAAAAGTGCAAAGGAGCAAAGAAGACATAGGAGAACAATGCCTTAGGCCTAACGAACTTTAAAGTATGGGTAAAAAGGAAGACAAAGGCATTTTAAATTTATAAATCCATATACAGAGGGTGACACACACAAAAATATATATATACACACACACACACACACACATTTTAAGAAAGGAAAATACTGTACTAAGATTGTAATACTCAATATACATTGATGACAAAAGAAGAATACAAGTCACATTTGACTTCTGCAATTACAAGAGGTGATCAAAGTGGTTACCATCAGCATAATTTTAATACAGTCTTTTCCTTTTTTAAAATGTGTATACATTTTCTTCAGCACCTCTGTATTTTCCTGAGAATTCTAAACACCCATGAAGCTTTATATGGTATATCTTCTGTTGCTTTTAAATTACAATATGCACCGTCAATATATTTTGGTAAGAAGTCAGTTTATGAGAACAATGCTATCATTTTATTATGTTCAGTTTCAAGATAATTATAGAAAACTACTAAATTATACTTATCACAGTTTTTCCCAAAAAATATATATTTCATTATAAGTATGTATGCTACAATATAAATATTGTAAGATATAGTTATGTGTTAATCAAAAATAATTGGTAGTTATAGAGTAACCTATATATAAGTGCTCAAAATAGTTGTCAAATTAATTAACATACAAAGAATTACAAGTAGGCCTAAGAATTTACCCACAGGTCAATTCTTCAAATTAAACACAAAATGAGAAATAATAATATAATTTTCAATCACATGAATCATGGTTACATTACCATACAATTAAATTTCTATTGTGAAAATGTACAATAATATAGTTATTAATATACAATTTACAATACCATTAGGAATTATAACTTAAAAAAATGATGATTAAGTTTCCTTTTTAGTAATAAAAACTCAGCTTCAAATATATGAAAAAACATTGAAGTATTTGATAATACGTAGGTTTGTTTTTAAATTATAGGGTTTACAAAGCCTTTATTAAACTCTATAGCTGAAAATGCCATTTCACATTTAACAGCCCTGATGAAAGCTTTTTTATGATATTTATTTCACCATGGACACCCTCAGGATACATTTCTTTTCTTGTCAAAATATATTTACTTTTATCGTGAGCTTGTCATTCTTTTGTATTAAAATGGAAGAAGTGTTTGGTTTAGAAATCATGAAGTCTCTTGTAAATATAGTGGTCCTACATATCTTGTAACTATTTTGTTATTAAGATGTTTTTATACCAAATGGTGATTCTAAAATATTGTGAAAAAAGAAAAGTGAAAGTAGAGAAATATGAATTTGGAGGTAGTCATTTAACTGTTGCTCAATAATAAGAGAATTCTTCCTGAAACTAGTCAGGTTTCAACCTAGTTTACAAAATCCAAATAACTGTTTTTGCAAGTGTTAGAATTAACACTATTAGGAAGAATATTTATTTTATGAACTGTAAATACAGGAAGAAAAATTCTTTGGAATGAAATAGCTACTTGAATGAATGATCTTGAAAATCTGGAAGGGCAACAACTGTATGTTTTTGCCCTTGATCCAGGGATAGTCTGTTTTTCAACAAATAGCTAATTAGGAAGAAACATGCATCCATGAGAAAAGGAGAATAGCTTAACCAACCAGAGCGGCCAATGAGCCTGGATAATAAAACATCTGACAAATATTGCCCTGTTTGCCTATTCATCCTTGCATGACTCTGAAGAATAGATCATACACCTGATGTTTTAAGCTTTAGTAAATGTATATGGTATAACAGGAAACAAAACAAAACAAAAAATAATAGATGTACAAGAAGCCTGTAAGGTATTTCTCAAAGAAGAGGAATTCCAATTTGAAGACATTCAATGTTATACTTACCAAGGTTTCTTTTAAATTCAAATTGTAGATAAATATAGTTTCAGAAAGACCAGTATATTGAGTTTTTAAACGAATGCCTAATATCGGCTAATCTATACATATGGAACTTTGAAAAGGAAGAATTTCTAATTATGGTGAAATTTCAAAGTTAAAATCTGTTACATCTGTGTGCATGATAGGGTACTTTCTGTCCTTTATTACATTTCCAGGCTACATACTCATCCCTAGACACAACCATACTCCACAGTTATTCTGATGGTTCACAAATAATATACTCTTTTGACATTTTCACTAAGCAGTAGTACTTATATTCGAGTGTATTCTTAACATGAATATCCCCCAGGCTTCTTTAGTTTAACATGCATAAAATAAGTGTTCATGGCTATTGTTCTTTTGACTATGTCTGTCTTGATTACTTGTGAGGGCATCCATCCATTCTTAAAAACATATGCTCACACAGAGCTTTCCTTTTGTTCCACCTCACATTCAACCTGTCAATAACCTTCATTGATTTAAACCCAAAAGGTCCTCTTTAATGGGCATCTCACCTCTCCAAAGTGATTTTTTAATGCGTTCAATCAGAAACACTTAATTTCTTATCAAAGAAAATCACTACAAAAATGATCAAAGTATAAGCGGGTAAATAAAAAAAGGTAAACATTTCACAGTAGTGATAGAATACACTACAACATATTTAGTGAAGAGGTTAATTTAACTGTATATGCAGATTACACAAATGAAATATCTTTGAGTAGTTGCTTTGCATTTGTTGACTTAGAAAATAATAAAATGAAAATAACTGTCTCTTATAGTGACATCAATATACTCACACACCTTCGGTGCATCATATATTGTTTCAAATTACTTGCAATTTTGTGCAGAAACAAATATGAAGAGCCATAAAAATTCAGATCTTTTAATCTAGTGAGCTCTTCTCCCACTCAATAACATATTCCTAGGAGGTGTTCAAGATATGGAGGGCTATGTATTCAAAGAGATGCTCACTTACTATTATTTATAAATGTGAAACAATAAAAGATAAATTATAGACAAAATTAAATTTCCAAGAATAAAGGAGTAGCATAATTTTTCTAGCTGTGTTTACAAATGAGAGATATGAATGTTTACCTTTAGATGAAGCATAGAAAAAAAACAAGCATAAAAAAAAATCAACCTGTACTTTTAGGAGCAGTGAATTCAAGATGCTAAAGTCCAAGATTAATTAAACTAATTATATTTATTTTATGTTGTGAAACAGAACGCGTAAAATTTCACACTTTTTGTGTGTGTGTGAATTTTACTTCTCTATGTGCTGAGTATTTACATTTAAGAAATAAATACCAGTTAAATGCCTTTTCTCCAAGCATAACTTTCACATATATTTTTATTATTTCTCACTAAAAAAGATTTAGCATTATTAAACTTACAAAAAAAGGAAGTTATACTAATATTATTTGAATCCCCTTACTATTTAAACTAACAATTCAATCTGTAGGAAAAAAAATAGAGTTTTTCCTCCAGAGTTGCTGCAAAACATTGGAAAGTATTTGTTCCACGATAGAAAACTGAATAAAATAGATAATAGTACATCTATATGATAAAGTAACAAGTCCTCATCTGAAATCATGCAGTATAAGAATATTTAATGACATTGAAATACATCCCTATATTTTCTTAAATAAAAGTTAAGTGGATATCACATTCAATTATGATCAAATTTTTGTTGAGAAGAAATAACGGGATCTGAATATGGCTGCTTGGATGTGGCTGATGATTTTGCAACACAACTCTATTAACAAAGATGCCTCTGCCCAGTACTCTGAGTCCAGTGGCTTTGCTATTCACAAGTCCAGCTACTCAATTTTCAGGCTCAGAGCAAAATGAAACTGTATGGCTCCTTGAGTTAAAAAAAAATTCAAGACAACAGAGCACGAAATTAAATATGGTCTCTTCTGAATACATGGCCCTATCAAGTGCATAGGCACAGCCCCATAAAGCTGTCTCTGGCTGTCCTATATATCTGCTGTGTCTATTCCCATATCGTTGGGTGTTTTACCAATGATAGCAAAGAGATTGGGCCAGAAAAAAAAAAAAAAATATATATATATATATATATATATATATATATATATATTAAGAAATGATGGCTAAAAAGCATCCTAAATTTGGAGAATTTAGTGACATAAATTTATAGAGTCAAGAAGTTCAACAAGCCCTAAATTGGATAAATTAAATAATAATAATAATAATAATAATAATAATAATAATAATAACATTCTTAGACAAAACACCAATATAAAACACATATCATGTAAGAATAGTTTTAACATTTCTCCTTCTCTGGAAGGACCCTGAATTTATCATAGGAGACCTATCAAGGGTATCACCTAGTTGCCTTTGCAGCTGGCTCTGCCATGCTTGTGTTTATATTACCTGGGACTGATTTTCTATCTGATCTTCCCTTCTTCTACAGAGCTGAAGAGTACTTCAAATGTTTCCTGGGAACCTCGCTTTTAGAGTATCCAGGAAGTTGATAAAAAATAATAATAATAATAATAATAATGATGATGATAATGAGAAGAAGAAGAAGAAGAAGAAGGAGAAGGAGAAGAAGAAGAAGGAGAAGAAAATAATAGGTTTAGGTCATTTAACTTTATTCAAGGCTTTTACAATTCTTAAAGTTGGTAAAGCCTAAAATTCTCCAATTATACTTGAACTATATCTTTGTATGCTAGAGCTATGGAAAAACCTGTTTCACTTTCACTTCTAATGAGTTGAAATTCACCACAGGTTAGATTCTTTCCACTTTGATGCTACAACTCTCTAGAGGACATCACCACCCTCATTGACACCAACAATGGATTTATTTTCTCCATCTCACTGACTAGTGAGTGATCCATTAGCAGAATTCCATCTTGATTGTCTATTGTCTACACTTCTTCTATAAAGCATCCAAATGTTCCTTCTGAAAGCAGGGAACAAGAAAAAAAAACTTGACTTGACTGTAGTTAGTTAATTCGAAAGAGAATCCCAAGAATCAGCATTTAAGGAACAAGAAGGAAAGGAAGAGGAAAGGGCAAGCTAAAGTTCCATTATGGCAGGGGCTGCTATAGGCCATGTTGCCATTACTACTGCTGGCTCATTATCATCCCTAAAATGTCTATCAAATGCAACCCAGGATTTTTGACCTAAAACAAAATTCTGCATCAGGTACAACTTCCATCCCTGTGAGGGTTTCTCTCCTGGGTACTCCCTGCGTTTTCTGGCTTTCCCAGTCAGTAAATGAGACTCCTGCTACACTAAGTCAGCTCTGAATCAGAAAGCAGAACTCATGATGCAAACTTGAGATGGAAGGTTCGTGGTACCGTTAGTTGAATCTGATCCACCAAAAAACCAAAAATGATACCTCAGGTGAAACTGAAATTAGATGTGGGTTGGAAGGCTGTAACATGACCACCACCAGCATCTGCTACAAATCAAATTTAACATCTAAGCTTTGTTTACGTTCCTTAATAGTCTGTTATCTCCTCTCGCATTCTAAGTCTTTCTGGTTTAGTATTTTCTTGAGTTATTTAATCTTATATTACTGGGTGCCTTGGAGTTTGGAGATATAATTATGACTTAAATAGAGATACCAAAAAGTACAATTATTGTCTGTTTTGAAAAAGGTCCCTAGAGCAAAACATTCAGTTTTTTTTTTTACCATATATCTGCACAGTTATAAAACAACATCATATTCAAATGAAGATGTTGAGATTATCATGTTAAGTGAAATAAGTCAGACAAAAAAAAGTTCAGAACCATATGATTTCACTCATATGTGGTATATAAAATCAAAAGCAACAACCAAACAAGACAAAGAAAAAAGAAACCAAAACTCATAGACACAGACAATAGTTTAGTAGTTACCAGAAGGTAAGGGTTGGGGGTGGTGGTGATAGAAAATGGCAAGGTGGTCAAATACAGGGTGATGGAAGTCTCTGGGTGGTGAGCACACAATGTGATACATAGACGATGTATTATAGAAATGTACACTTGAAACGTGCATAATTTTACTAAACAGAGTCACTCCAATAAATTTAAATAAAAAAATCTCAAAAAAAAAAAAAGAATGAAAGAATGGAAAGAAGCCTCTTTTTAGTAGAGATGTACTGGGTGATACCAGTGACGTAAAATAATTTCCATTATTATAAATTCCTATGCTTATGGGACTAGGAAAATCTGTTGTCAACGGGTCACTGTCAAACACAGCCTGTTGATAGAAGTACAACCAGATCACCTTTAATTCCATTTGTCATTAACAACATTTGAAGATGTTACTATAAAGTTTAAGCCTCATTTTAGAAGCTCCGATGTTGAACCACCCCTCCTCAACTAGTTTTACAAATTTAACATACATCACTTCGTCATGTAGTATCTAACTAATTAATAGATTGCTATATATACAGAAATGCAATTTAAATAATGAATGAAAAATCCAGATAAAACTATGACAGCCACAAAAAAAAGAAGTTAATGATGAAAGACTCTTTGCAATCTAGATTCTGTTGTCTAAAAGACTATATCAAATACCTCATTCAGTTTGCCCACATTACCTCGCACAATCAAAATAAAGACAATAATTTAGCTCTTACATCAGTGTACATACTTATCTAGACGCATAGTGCCATTTCATAGGGTACTGTAAATTCAAAATAAAGCCCAACCAGTTATATATGAAAGTTTTAAAATGATCATTCTAATTATGTTTTACATAAAATATATTTTGTAAGTATTATAGGAATGCAAAATTACTCAGGATGATAAATTTTATTTTTACTTAAAATCATTATGAACTATTTCATAGAACTGTAAGAGCACTTTTTTCAGAAATATAAAATATATTTCTATGAGTTATAAGGTTAAATTTGTGGAAATGGTTTATAATGTATTGATATTTAAATATATATATATACACACATATATATGTATGTATATATATATTTAAATATATATATATATATGTATGGCACTGTGTTATATATATATGTGCTATATATATATACACACACATATATATATACATACATACATACATACATATATATGGCACTGTACACTGCATTAAATATCCACTGAAAATTTTTTTTGAAATTTTTAGGACAGAAAATGCCTCAAATGCCTTCAAGCTTTCTCTCTTCAACTGAAATAGTAATTAAATATTTTAAAAATATCAATTTTATATAAAGCACTATCAAATAGACAATTTTAATAGAATGCTTACTGTTGTTTTTGTTTCGGAAGGCCACAAAACAAATAATATGAAGTGAAACAAAAGAAGTGTGTTGCTAACAAAATAAGGGATATTTTTACTGAACTGTCTTGTTAAATATCTTGGACTTGACACATTGTTGCTTATGATGACAGGTTACATGGAAGTACAGTACATGCTCACTTGACTGGTAGTACATCTCATCAGAAGGTTTCCAGCAAGAGAATCTTAAAAAATTCATACTGAACTAAATGTTGTATCGAAAGGACTATGTGACGATTTGTGCTTCAATTTCCAATATATATTAATGCTATTAGTTATGGAAGCACACATCAGATAATCTTACTTTGCTAAAGGTTTCAAAATACTAAACAATTACATCAGAAGCAAAAGTATCCGTTTGAGTCCTTCACCTATCCTTAACGATCGTTGCAGTTGGGTTCCCCAGGCAGTGGACTCTGAGATGGAGAATAGCCTATAGAAGTTTATTAGAGAATATCTTTGAGGTCAAAAGCAGGATTGGATAGTGGGGGAAGTTGGACTGTGATGCTGTCTCAACAAAACCTCAGACAGTTTCAAGTGGACTGCCATTTAGAGTAGGCTTGATCTGAGGTGAGGGTGCTGCCCCCCTGTGTCCTCATCTAGAGTGGCCATTGTCTGTGGCCTGTCTCAGAAGGGCAATATAACCTTAAGCAAACGAATTTTCTGTAGCTGAGGCGAATCCAGGAGGGATCTGACGACTGAGTGCTGTCTGTTTGTCGCTCTCCAAGGCATTGAAGGAGGATAAATGTAAATGGAAGTATTATATTCCCGAAGGGAAACCTGGGTAGTGCATCACACAGTCCACTGCATTTTCCCCTTTTGCTACATGCCGTGTGGACCTATGAGTTCCAGGAGTGCGGTGTACTTATTTCCCAAAGGGAACATGAAATAGGAAGGTCAGTGGGAGGAATTGTATCCCCTACTGTTGCTGCTGGGCTCTGGACTATAGCTGGTATGCACCATCTCCTATTATCTCCCTATTATCTATTCTACACTCCTGTCAAACTCGAGTAGCAATTCTGCTAGTATCAGTGGTTTCACCGGTGGTGTGATCCAGACTCTCATTTATCAGTGGAGAAATATAATATCTGTAGCAAGTCCAGCTGGTCTTGGTCCTTTCAGATGATGTGAAGACAGAAGGTAGAAGAAACAACATAGCCCTGGGCAAGATTATAAATGAATACTGAGGTCTGTTCCAAGAAAGCCCAAACTGTTTCAGATCTTCTTTTCTGATAGAAATGGAAAAGAACCAATTTGCCAGATCAATGTCTGCATTCTATGTATCAGAGTCCACGCTAATTTTCTGCAGCAAATATATCACATTTGGCAGAATAGCTGCAATTGAACTATTACCTGGTTGAGTTTGCAGTTAGCTCTGTTATCTTCCAGGTTTCATCTGATTTTTTTCTTGAACCAGATGGGTCAATTTAATGGAGAGATGATAAAACCCTGGATTCTTTAGGTCTTTAAGAGTTGTACTAATTTCTGCCAGCTCCTCCCGCCCAGATTCTATATTGTTGTTTTTTTTTCTATTTGTTTTATTGGCTGGGGGCTTGTATAGTTTTGATATTTATATTTATTTATTTTATCCTGAAAGCAAACATGAGGTTTGTGAATGAGAGATCAGATTTATTACAGAGATAACAGCACTGATTTCCTGTGTTCTGATTCCCTGGGGGAGATACAATGAGGACAGATGTCACCGGCACATTTGTAGGAGAGAAGCCCTAAAATTACATGTCTGGGAGCATATATACACTCCTTTATACCACACTCACTCAACTCCCCAAACTCCACCCTCCCTCCCTCACCAAGATGGGGAGAAAATAAATATAAATGTATATATGTAAATAAATGTAAACAAATCTCAGCAAAGGTGGGGGGGTCCTCATTTTTGCAACGTTTTGGAGCATAAACAAATGGTCCAGGGTTTTAACACCTTTAAAACGTAACAACATAACTACAGATAGAATACACTTAGAATGTGGAGAGCAAATAATTCTGAGGAAAATGATACATTCTCTGTCTTTATAGCATATCGATTGCCTTTGATCAGAAAGTCCTGACAACAGAGAAACATGAAAATACCTTCCCCAGAATTAGAGTCTTTGTACTTGGGCTTCACTATAATAATTCTTAGCCTGCAAACAGCAGATTCTTCCAATTACTTAGTGTGTCTATTACAATTATATAGTCAGGGACTAGAGACATGGCTAACTAATGGCTCTGCTGACCCAGTGATCCCACTGTGAAAACCCATACCATATGCTCATGTATCCATACGTTTCAGATGTCCTCACTCTAACAGGGGCTCACATGATATTACCCTGTGCTGCATATTAGTCATCGTCAACCCTGTGCCCAAAAGTCAAAGTACAAAGGTCTGACAATTAAGTTTGCAAACTCATCCTAGAAAAAGTGCTACATACCTTATTGCTGAATATCACTACAGTCACCTCCAAAGTACTCCCCTTGGGAAGCTAGGTACTGATGCCAGCACCTGGTCCACCCTTCAAAGCAATTTTGGAACTCTTTTTCTGGAATGGCCATCAGAGCTGTTGTCATATTGCCCTTGATGTCCTGAATGTCATCAAAATGTCTTCCTTTCAATATTTTCTTTATCTTTGGGTAAAGAAAGAGGTCATTGGAGGCCAGATCAGGTGAGTAGGGAGGGTGTTCCAATACAGTTATTTGTTTACTGGCTAAAAACTCCCTCACAGACAGTGCCATGTGAGCTGGTGCATTGTCGTGGTGCAAGAGCCATGAACTGTTGGCAAAAGGTTCAAGTCATCTAACTTTTTCACACAGCCTTGTCAGCACTTCCAAAGAGTAAACTCAGTTAACTGTTTGTCCAGTTGGAACAAATTCGTAATGAATAATCCCTCTGATACCAAAAAAGGTTAGCAACATCGTTGCAACAAGTTATCGAACTGAATTGTCAGACCTCATATTTAGCTCTCAGTAAACACTAAACCTAATCTCTACAACCAAACTGAAGTCTGCTAACAAAAATTAATAAAGAAATAAATTAATAATAAATAAATAAATTTTAATTTAGCAAAACCAGGGGCAAAGATATCTGAGTATCAGAATCAAATTATCGCATACAAATATACATTCACTTACATGTAGATTTATATGTGGAAAGATTTCCTACATCGTTGTTGCCAGTATTTCTATCACCATCACGTAATACAGGGCATTTTTTTCACTTTGATCATGTATGCACAATATCTCTCCTACAATTAGTATATGCCATTAATTCAAAGAAATATGATACAATACAATTTTAAATTAATCTCCAAATCTCTGATTGTATTTTTTTACAAATAATTTGAAAAAAATATTTAAAAATGAAGTGTTAAGCTATGTTTGACATATTTTTTAAATAAGAACACAAATATGAAACTTACACTTTCTTATAAATGATTGTTTTAATGGTCATGAAAATATTTATAGAACAGATCACATTCAGATCTCATAAAAATTAATATTCATATTCAAGACAGTGTATAACGGAAGATCAGTTGCTTTAGAGTATTAATATTTTATCTTGCTGTGAAGAAATGGGCAAAATTCACTTCTATAAAAATCCTTAAAAAAGGAACTATATATTTTGTCTTCCTTTATCTTTTAGTTGTAGGTGCTATATATCTGGAGGAGGATAAAAGCACAATGGATATTTTCTCCTTGGCGTCAAGTATGATTTTAATATTCAAATCAAGTTTGTAATTGATTCATTACTATAAAGCTAAATATGTTAATGGCAAAATTATATTTTCATTGTAAATATATATTACTTCTCAGAGTTTAAAATGCTTTTTATTTGCCTATTAGGCACACAACGTTCATACTTAAAAGAAAAAAATAGTTATTATAATATGGGCAATTATGTATATCATCACCACAGGTTACTTTCTTTATGGTAATAACTTGAAGGATGACTAAAGTATTTTATACTGTTTCTTTATTTTGTAGTAGGAATGAAAAGAAACAGCTCATTTACACAACTTCCAATTTATATAAAACTAGAGTATATTTAAGAATCACTCAGTAGTGGCATGCAAAATTTGTAACATTTTATTATCTGCAAAGCACGTTAAATTATTTTTGATAACTTAAAATTAAGCATTTTGATTAATTTATCCTTTCCTAGAAACATATACTCCATTCAGAATTAAATTAGACTTTTAGAGTTTAACTCATAACTTCCAGTGGCATATAATGAAAATTATATACATATATAAGAAAGAGTAGATCCCACTGGCCTTTGGAATCTGAATAACTCAGTTGAGTAAGCACCACTTATTATTCATGGTACAAATACATGTACATCTACCAGTTAGAAAATCAAACATAATTATCATGCTAACTACAGTGTGGTACCATATCTAGTAAATCAAATACTTTTTACAGATACCCAAAATGTTACATCATTGAATTATAAATATTTGTCTCTAATAGATTATTTGAAATATTAATAATATAAATCTAAATGCCTGAACTGGTAGTATTCAGATGGGTGGCATGTTTGCATTAATAAAAAAAAAAGTTGAGTAGGGTTACACATGATTACTGATTGATTTTATATAAGAATATCAAACTCATGTTTTTAACTTTATTTAGAGAGAGTAGAGAAATTGTAATAGTATATTAAGAATAGAATAATTGACTTTTTAAAATTTTTAATTCTAATCCTTTCCAGATGGAAAAATTATATAATCATCAGAAAGGAAAATAAAACTTGCTAAGTTTAAAATCTTTAGAGTAGGTTGTCTTTAAAATTATCTATTATGTTAGTAAGCAAAGTGTTTATATGCCATTAGAGAGTCATAGAAGAGAAAAAAAGGATAAAAAAATTATTAAAGGGATTAAAGGGGACTTAAAGAATGTATTAGAAGTAGTATATTGCACTATCTACTACTAAAAGACATTCATTTAATAAAATAAGTGTTTTATTGAGGACTTTTTATGGGTCAGGCAAAGAAGACCCAACAGTGAAAAAAATAGGGAAAAAAATAGATAAGATTTTCTTTCCAATCCTTGGTTACATGGTCTGGTTTTGAAATCAAGTGAGAGGAAAATAAGTACAATAATTTCAAATGTGATGATGCCTATACATTTTAAGAAGAGGGTCCTGTGGTTGAGATTTATGTTGAGAGAGAGGAAGAGAAGGCACCATTATCTAAATATATCATCATGTGTCCAGGTATTCAATTATTTAAAAACTGAAATCCAATGCAAAAAGCCAAGACAGGGAAAAGGTAATTAAAGCTATGAGGATTAGAATTGTTAGTTTATTTAACATGTTTTAACTCTATATTTGGTTATTTATTCCTTCCCCATTCATGGGCTCTATGTTCTTTGAGAACAGGTTCAACATCTACTTAATTTCTTCACAGTCATGAACTTACACAGTATCCACTCTAAGAATGTCCTTAAAAGCATAGTTGTTGGGGAAACATAAGAAAGACTAAATAGTACATGGTTTTAAGGTATAAGAAATTTGGCAGAAAACAGACACACAGAACAATGGAACAGAATTGAAAACCCAGAAATAAACATATATATATATATATATATATATATATATATATATAAAATTCTATATAAATATATATAATATATAAAATTATATATATATGTGTGTATATATATGTGTGTGTATATATATATATATATATATATATATATATATAATTTTTAACAAAAGAGCCAAAAACATACAATGAAGAAAAGAAAACCTCTTCAATAAATGGTGCTGGGAAAATTGGAAAGCCACATGAAAAAGCACGAAACTAGACTGCTATTTGTCACCATGTACCAAAAGTAACTCAAAATGGATCAAAGACCTAAACATAAGACCTGAAAGAATAAATTACATAAAAGAAAGCACAGGTACTGAACTTATGGACCTTGGGTTCAGAGGGGATTCAGTGAATTTAACCTCAAAGGCAAGGGAAGTAAAAGCAAAAATAAATGACTGGGACTCTATCAAACTAAAAGCTTCTGTTCAGCAAAAGAAACCATCTACAAAACAAAGAGGCAACCCACTGAATGGGAGAATATATTTGTAAACAATACCTCCTATAAGGGGTTAATATCCAAAATATATAAAGAATCCGTACAACTCGACAACAAAAAAACAAACAATCCAATTAAAAAATGGGCAGAGGACCTGAAAAGACACTTCTCCCAAGAAGCCAAACAAATGGCCAACAGATATTTGAAAAAAATACTCAACTTCACTAGCTATAAGGGAAATGCAAATGAAAACCACAATATCACCTAGTGCTGGTAGGAACATAAATTGATGCAGCAGCTATGGAAAACAGTATGGAGGTTCCTAAAAAAAAAAAAAAAAAATTAAGAATAGAATTACTATATGACCCAGCAATCCCTGTTCTGGATATCTACCCAAAAAATCTGAAAACATTTATCTGTAAAGGTATATGCATCTTATATTCATTGCAGTATTATTCATGGTGGCCAAGACATGGAAACAACCAAAATGTCCTTCAATAGATGACCGGATAAAGAAAGTGTGGTGCATATAATACAATGGAATATTGCTGTGCCATAGAAAAGATGGAATACTGCCATATTCGACAACATGGAGGGCTGCTGAGATTATTGTGTTAAGCGAAATAAATCAGACAGAAAACGTCAAGAACTGCATAACTTTACTCATATGTGGGATATAAAACTGAAAACAACAAATTAACAAGACGATGAAAAAAACTCATAGGCACAGACAACAGTTTACCAGAGGGTAAGGGAAGAGAGATGATAGAGGGTAAAGAAGGTCAAAGGTATTCAGGTGATGGAAGAACTGACTCTGGGAGGTGAAAACACATGCAATGTATAGATGATGTATTATGGAAATGTACACTTGAAATCTGTATAATTATGCTAACCGATGTCACCCCAATAAATTAAATAAATAAATGAATGAATACATAAATAAATAATTTTGTGGCTTTAGATATTCTATTCCTTAAGAGGCTTTGATTACTAACTAAAATACAATTATCCCAATACTAAGTGCCTTAATGATGACTATTCTCTATTTCAGTAATTATCTATTTTATTCCATAAAGTACAGACTGTGCATGTGCCCAGGTTATACATAAACATCCTACTTAGTCAAAACATATGTAAGAATGATAATTAGTAAGTACCCAGGACGATAATTAGTACGTACACTCTCAGTACATACCATTTAAGGTCTGTGCCATAAACTCATACAGTCAATTATGATTCATTCTGTTATTATCGCTCTACCTCAAAAAAACCTTTCTCTAGTCACAATTATGAGAACATGAAGGAATACTATTATGGAGTGAGTTTTTGTGTTCTCCCAAAATTCAAATTTCAAAACCCTCCTTTTCAATGTGATGAAGTAGGAGATGGTGCCTTTGGTAGTAATTAGGGTTGATGAGTCATGAGAGTGGAGCTCTCATGATTGGCATCAGTGCTTTTATAGGAGTCACAAGAGATGCTGCTTCTTTATGCTTTATGCCTTGTGAGGACAGAAGACCGCAAACCATGAATCCAGAAAAGGGTCCTAATCAGACCACCATGACCCTACTGGTACCATGATCTCAGACTCCCAGTTTCCAGAACTGAGAGAAATAAACTTCTGTTGCTTATAAGTCACCTAGTTTATGGTACTTTGTCATAGCAACCTGACATAAGACAGATGCATTGCAATAGGCATACGTGCGCTTTCGGTCTTTGCTAATGGTCTCTGGAAAAGCAACACCAATATGAAACAAAATTTAAATTCTCTTTTCCATTTAGGAAATCATAACACTAATATAAATATGAATTTTATAGTGTATGACAAATTTACACAAAGTAATTATACATCCATTTATATTCTCATTTATTGCACTGTATTGTTAGATTGAATTGCATATGCTTTATAATTGAAATATGGCTCTGTATCCCTATGACTCTGCTCTACTGCCCAATCAACCCTATAGCCTAAACTGGACTTGATACCATAAGTTAATAAGGATTTCATACTAATTAAATACTACTTACTGTTGACTTACTCAGCTTCTGAATGTTCTCACAGTCAAAATCTCCTGCAAGTTGAGTTAATATCCCTTTTTTTAAAAAAATAGAGACCTACACATATACACTTTAAAGACATATTGCCGCTCATTATTATTTTTTTTTTCATTCCCAGCACAATGGTATGCTTAACTTCATGGCAGATTATTTCCCCAAAGATATTAAGAAAATGTTAACATATTAAGATTCTTCTTTAACAGAAATGATTATCTATTTTAAAAACCCATAGACCACTTATGTTTATCATGAGTATGGAGAAGTGAGGCTTTCTAGGTTTCTAGGATATCACATGCCATTCTGTTGTAACCTGATTTCCTGCATGCCTCGGTGTGTCATACTAGGCATCCATTTATCCCAGTTGTTTTTCAGGAGGCCTGATATGTCCCAAACAGAGAGATACCGTTTTAGTTAAAGTGTCCTAAATATATATACGGTACAGTGTCCTAAATGGCTTGGTGACAATTTCTATCCAGGGAGCTTCCTTGTGTTTGGGATAGAAGGTGATTCTGCAGCTTTCCGCATGGAGGGCTCTAGTCATCACAATTTTTTTTCTCTCTCTCTCTCTCTCTCAAGTTCCCATCATTATCTATGCTCCTTCCTTTACTCTCCCAAGCTCACATCTTATTAAGTCTTCGGGAGAAGAAAATGAGTTCCTCAAAATGCATCTGTATTTTATCCTTTTGCACTGGAGTGGATGTTTCTGCATTAGTGGAGGCTGGATTCAAATGACAGGGGTATGGAAGGATGGAAATAAATGGCTCATGAGGTGATTAAAATTCGGAGTAATATGACAGAAAAATAAATAAGAATTACAGGGAGACCGCAGTATTTTTCAACCCATTAAAATGACACTAAACCTATGAAAATGTTTGCTTTTCATTACTGAGCACTCCAGTTGCTGGGGCTTGCCTTCTTCTCTGTTCAAGCCGAACTGCCTCTCCTGGCTATACATTTCACAGAAGAAATTTCCTTTGCCTAACATACACATTTAGCTTGCCCCTCAGTGAATTTACAACTCATTAGTTCCCCAAAGAGCCTCTCCCATAGGATTCACTCAGCTTTTATTTCTCCCAAGCATACTGTAGAATCTACTAGTGGTCCTTGCTTATCCCACTTCTCTTAGTGAGCAGTCTCATTATTATTATTATTATTATTTTAAATTTCAGGATTCCATAGATTAAAATATAATTCCTGCCTACTACTATGATACTTTAGATCTTATTTCTATATTCATTTTTTTATTGCTCAGAAAATTATTTTTGGTTTCCTTCCCTGTTTGGAGGGAAGATGACAATGATACACGTTTAATTGTATAACATCTACTTTGACACTGAATTAAGAAGCTAAAGAGATCTCAAAACTGTTCTTCCAATGTGCTTTTAATTGCCTTCCTTCTCTTCCTCTTGGAGATTGCCTTTTTACTATAAAAAAGAGCTTACTAACACCCCATACCTCTTTGAGATGATGTTCCCCAGTGAGGTCCTATATGCCCTCAAGTCTTAGAATGCTTACTTGCCTATTGTTGTTGTTGTTGTTGTTATTATTATTATTATTACAACTTGGATATAGTAAATCTGTTAGATTTGAAACAATGCTTCTCCATATTTTCCCTGAACGATTTATATAATCTTAATGTTTATCTTATGGATGGAAAAATGACATATATAATCCCCTATGTCAAACTTTATGTATCTTGCAAATTATTCCAAGCAACAATGAATAAAAAGTTCAACTTGAACCTTTCAGAAACTGATGTGTTAGACCAATCTTTATTTTGAATTCCCCTAGTAACCTTTAATATAGTGGGAAAAGTAGGGAGTTTTCTTTCTGTCTTCTCAGTTCTAATGGACCTATTTCAACAGTCACAACACACACACACACACACACACACACACACACACACACACATTATTAATATTTTCAAGATATATACCGTATAAACTGATGCTTCCCACAGTATACTGGCTTTACTTTAAAACAAATACACATGGGTCGTATACTTTTTCATATCTATGTATGTAGTGCCATATGAATATGCTCTGTGAGATTTCAACCTTATATATACTGTTCATAATAAACTACAGCCAGGTCTATTACTAATGTGATGTTTTCTTATTCTTGTATATTTTTATTCCAAGGCCATAAACTTTTTGGCATTTTTTACATTCATTTAAAATTTTAAATTTCAATATTTTGACCTCCATTCATCTTCCAAAGATTTTCTCTTATATTATATAATCATTCTCTTAATTATATAATCATTACATGTATAAGGAAAGTTACTGTATTAAACCAAGGTAAAATATTTTCTCTTATAATGTTAAAAATAGTATTGGATTTAAGGATTTGAAGTTTTTAAAGATCATACATTTATGGACTATCTTTTTAATTTGCAGAATAAACGTGCAATTACATATATATCTGTGTAGATGGATGGCTAGATAGATAGGATAGATAATTCACACGTGCATGTGTGCAAATGTATGTGAATATATATAGTCATATATGCAAGAATATGGATATGCATGTACTATGTGTTATATTTCTTCAATCCATCTGACAAATAATAACGTATAATAAAAGTTCAGGTCACTATGTGCTAAATTATCTACTTCATAGCAGAAGATAGGTTGTAGTTAGTATTAAGAAGATAACACTAAACTAAGTTTTCTATTGCCTGCAAAAACAGAACAAAGGCATTTTAAATGCTCAAATTATAATTAAACATGGAAACGTTTTATTGGGCCAGAAATTCTCATACAACAGCCATCATATTAAATTTGACATGTGCCTTAGTTATATAATATTGATATTTTGGTTTCCATTTATTTTCTTTAGGTTTTGAAATAGAACTGCATCAAAATATAGTCAGCCTTATGTATCCAGACTGGCCACATGCTAGAAACCTAAATTATAGCTTATTTTAAAAGTTTCTGAGTGTTCACCTCTAAGTCATGTTGAATTGCTGTTCAGAGAGATTTTTTATTGGAAACAGGGATGAGATATCACACTTTCAGGAAACTAGTAAATGAAAGCTTTTCTCACATGAGAAAAATTTAGGTTTCCATTCTGATTCGTGTCTCATTTGCCCTTCTTTTTTTTTTAAAATGAAATTGTTTTCACTTTGAATTGTGATCATAATACATGTTTAACTTAATTACTGAACCCTTTATTATTTAGAGCATTCACTCCAGTCTTTAAAGAGTAATATTTCTACTCTTTTAATGTACAATATTACTATTTTTAACGTACAATTTAATGTTTTGCTTTCCTATAAAATATTTTTGAAGAAAATTTTTTGCACAGATATGTATACATAATGTATTTGCTAACATGCTGCATGCAACATTCTGAGTTTCTTTCTTCTATTCTTTAATCATATAATCTCATGAATATCTATATGTTCAAACTGGAATAAATCACATTGGACTATTGAATACACCCCCAATTATAATATGAACATTAATCAGCTCTCTCCTCAAATAACTGAGTTTTGAGCTCAGCTAGGGGAGGAACCATCCTTTCTTTGTGTTCCCACATGTGCTGCGTGCAATGGAATGGGGTGTAGTTTAACGGGACCTGCACACATCTTTAGGAAGTGTTAGCCACTATGCACAAACGTGGTGTTTGCACGTAGCTGTTTTCCTACCGCCCCAGCTCTTCAATGCTTTACATGGTCTTTAGCATATGAGCCACTGACTGCCATTCACACTGCAGAACAGTAGAAGGAACTGCAATGCAAAAACGAGTGGCAAGTTCTGGTCAGAATTATTCTCCAAAATTATTAGCTATAATTTCTATAGGAAGCCCTTTCCAACATGGCAGTGATTCCATGCAGTCAATTTTTTTCCCTTGGAAAACAATCAAACAAACAAACAAACAAATAAAACCATCATTTTATCATTTCCAATTTTAAAACCATGCTACCAAATACTGCCTGCAATAAAAGCATTACAAGGGAAAAAACAAAATTCCATTGGACATAATCACTAATAAATATAAATGAAGCACCATGTTCTCCCAAATTTAAAACATGACCTGAAAGAGGGGTGATTTTTAAATATTTTATTTTTAAAAAATAAAGCCTAGTGTATATGCTATTTTCACTTGACACAAAGGCATTCTTAACTCTACAGGTTAAATTTTTATGAGGTGATTATAAAAAGGTATTAATCACAGTTTCAAAGGAGAGTATGATAAAATAACAATGTGTGTGTAATTATCTGTGGCATTTTCCTTAACTATGGTATAAAACCAATTTCCCATAGTTATGTTCAAAGGTGATAGCTTTTGTGGAAAATATCCTTTAAAGTGTCTATAAACCCATACAATATTTGCTTTTCCATTAGAAAGGAATCCTATTTCTATCATGTAACAGTAACCTATTATCTTAAATACTTTACTGTGCACAGTTACCTTCTGTTTTTGACAGTCACACTGACTTGTAGTGTTCAGTCTAATTAAATATGGAATTTATAACAAGATACTCATAGGAAACTCAGACTCTTTCATTTTAACTCAGACTCTTTCATTATTCATATTAAAATGAATAACCCATTAATTTTCTGTTTTCACAATCACTTTCACTGAAATCTATTGTTTTTTTTATAGGTGTTAACATTATAAATACTCTTTGAATAAAATAAATGAATTTTCCTTTTAAATGCATTTTCCAGGATTTAGTGATTAAGATAATAAAGACAATATGACATATCCGGAAGGTGTTGTTAGTGTCTAAAACTAAAGCATGTTTTTCAGAGATCAGTTGGGAAAAGAAAATGAACTACCAGAAACACATCATGAAAAGAACAGTTATTCAAAGGAAACATAACTTTTTTGTAGATAAGAGTAGAATTAGCTAACATTTATTAAAACATAGTTTCAGATTCCATTGTGGTATACATGAATCTAGGAAGAATTATCTTATTGGTTTAGATTTAAAAAATGAAATACACGCGCGCGCACACACGGACATTCAATTATAGCAAAGTCCCATTATAATTAAATATGTCTCTAGTTATTACTCATTTTACAGTTTCTACAATTTTAGCATCGCAGAATGTTACATCTTAAATACATATCCTGTTAGGGGTCAATATTATTCCATACAAATCAACTGTTTTTATCAGAAGTCTCAATGCCCTTATACTTTCAATTATTTTCACTACAGTTTCCTTTTTCCCTTTTGAAAAATTTATAACAACCTCTTATTGGATTGTCTTTAAGTCAAAGGCATATTATGTGGTCAATTTCTGTGATTTTATAGAATGTAAAAGAATGAATCAATTTTCAACTAAAAGAACGAGTAAATATGTGTAATTGGATTCTAAATTGGAGCTTTATATTGGTTTTTGTTGAGGTCCAAAAAAGAAAAGTGTCAACTATTCTTACATTATGAGGTATTAAGTCACTTACTATGGACTTGCAAAGGAAGTGTAAAGGAGTCAAATCAGAGACAATTAGGCAACCAACAATATCCTTCTGTTAAAAAGGAATTGGGGTATTTTAGAGATAGCATGAGATTAAGAGGATTTTATTGGTGCTAGTTACCAATATATACTGTGACTTCAACTTCACTGGCACATAGGAAAAAATCGGGATGGATTCTCCGTACTTCAAGAAGAAGTCTTAGAAAATTCAATATGAGTTTTCTAGAGTTAGGGAGACACAATGGATTATTACATAAATTATAACTAAGAAATATCATAGTCAAGAAATTGGGTGAAGTGGTGTTTGGATTGTAGTCTGGAATGTACTGCAAATCCATTTTATAGCTAGACAAAGTTTGGTAATTCCATCACACTAGAATATTGTTCACTCTGGAATTCTCTCAAATGACAGAGGAGTGAATAAGTAGGAAGAATTCAGCCAAACAAATTGGGATTATTCCCAAGAGAGGAAACAGCTGTGAAGAGAGTCAAAAATCACAGGCATTCTCAATGGCCTCTGAAAGGCAACTCAGAAGACAATCAATATTCAATCCCTATGAAGCTAAAGCAAACCACAACCAATAAGGTAAGTCATATCTCTGTTTGTAATCTTCCTTCCCATTTTCTGCTTTGATCTGAGGGGTGAGAAAAGATGTTTAACATAGAGGTACAAAAGCACAGAAATGGAGAAGAAGCCAACCATACTCCTCATTCCCATTAAAGGTTTCCAGAGTTAGTTCGAAATTACAAAAACAGAAGTCCATTATTTTGTAAGTGGAGAATTGTGATATTTAATGAGACTGGATATTAAATGACAATTATACATTTTTATAACTTGAATTGACTAGAGGTTTGTCATTATCTGAGTGTAAAAATAAGTCATGAGACCTGTCTTGGATCTCATCCAATTTCTGAGGAATTAGAGACTGAGCCCCACAGAGCTTGTTGAAACAAGTAAGAAGAGGAAAGAATAAGGCTGTTCCTGTATTTTCTATGTTCCACTTATTCAATGTAAAATTCCTCAAATCGAAGATATACGAATGATTATTAAGGACTCTGTTGTTAATTTAAAATTGATTATATGTATTTATTCTAGATAAGTTTAGGAATAGAAGTGAAAATTTGATTAATGCCAATAGTTTTACAACAAACAGGTTATCATATCTTTAATGACCTACTACTAGCATTGCAATTTCATGGAATTAATCTCGTTTTCTAAATTCTTTTGTCCCTTAAAATACTAATAAATATTCTATTAGTGTTACAATAATAGTTTAAACAATTAACTGTCCATTCTAATGTTTACATTTGTTACTAGAAATTTCTCCAAAAATAATTTTGTTAATATTATGACAGACTATGTTTTTTGTTTTAATTCTTTTAACTATTTAACTTATTATACCTATTTTTATCCTTATGCATTTTTTAACATAACACATTATATTTAATGAATTTATCTTATCACTTCATAAGTCAAGGGGGTTAATTATTTTTGTTTTTTTTGTTATTTGATCTACTTCATTTGTATCTGATATAACTATAAACAGGAAAAAAAACTATCATTTACATTATGTTGTGTGGTAAGCTATCAACTTAATATTTACATACCATAGAACTGGAAATGACAATATTGCTTAAATTGTGTTGAAATTGCAGTGAATATTCTTACCAGAATAGAAGCTAGTTAATTTTAATGCATTTTGTCTGTTTTATTATTTTTACTAAGTTTTCTAATTGTCTTTTAATTAATACATTTATTAAGTAGCTAACTTTTTCATCATAAAGGGCAAAACATTGACATTTTGATGGAATTATTCTAATGGAAAGTTTGCAACCAGCAAGGTAATCAAAAGCTATCTTAACCACTTATAAATTTTAATCTAGAGGAAATAGAGAAATATGTCTATAGATATGATTTGTTAGACTGCTGAGAGTCTGAAATGTATTATATATACATATATATACATTATATATATATACACATTATATATATATATATTTGTATAGTTTGATAGAGAGTCAGTGAAATTTTGCAAACAAAATATTCATATAGTAAATACACACTTTTTTCTGATTAATCGCCAACAGAATATACACTTTAAAAATGTAAATACTGGAATAACAAAGAATACTTATAAGGCCATTGATTAGTATCAGAAGTAAATAATTCTCAGGATGAGGATGACAGCCATTTAAATTTTAAAAGGAGGGGGCTATTGTGAAGAAAGAATTTATAAAGATTAATTCCTGATTTAAAAATATTATGAAATATATTCCCTATCTCTTTCTAGAATAATAAATGTTAGTAACTGACATGTTTATGAAGATATGCTACTAAGGAAAAGTGAAATGCTGTTGAGAAAACCTTTTAGGGGTAACCTAAAATCTTCCTCCTATAGGAACAAGCTTCATTCAACTGAATCAGGCCACTCTCTCTGAAGCATTTGGTGAACGACTGGCCATTTGGCTGTGCAGTTGGGGGAGGTAAGTTTTATATCCTTTTCATTATTCTGTTTGTTCCTCCCCAATAAACTATCATGTTATCTACCACCTTGCCTCATTCGATGCCATTAACGGCTGCTTCTGCGCTCTATATCCTCACATTAAAATAAATGTTAAAAAACAAGAAACAAACAAAAAAAAAAAAAAAAAAAAAAAAAAAACAACTGATCTAGTCTTGCCTTTTCCTGTCTTTTGAAAGGTCAAAACTATTATAAAGTGATTAAAGCCCTATCTAACAAGGCAAGGAAAAAATAGGAAGAGTAAAAGAGGAGGAGATGCAGGAGGAGGGGATGCTGGGAGGAGGAGAAACAACAGTCCAGGGACTCAAACTTGAGAAATGGCTACATATTATAAAACAAATAAAAAAGAAGCAAACAAACTCAAAGGGGTGGTCGGAAACCAATTCAAGACAATGAAAGCTTGGTTATTTCAGGTGCATTAAAAAACAGTACAGTTTGCTTTTGATTTTTTTTTTAAGAGGTAGAGATTAGCCTCACTGATTCATTGAGAAAAGAAACACCTGCGTGCTTTCCTATCTCTTGAAGAAATCATAAAACTCACACAGATCATCATAAGAGAACGCAAAATCTAGGCTTAACAGTATATAGGGATAACTGGCTATTGGAAAACTTCATTCCAACTTGAACTTGGCTTTAAAAAAACAGCAGAGTGCAACACTGTATTCACTCTCACAGCTGGAATTTGTGTTTCGACTAAAATCACTCATTTCAGTCAATGAAAATATGGCTTTTTGTATCTTAAAGGGACTGTGGTTCAAATGGCAAACTTCAGCAATATTTCATTATCCATTCTTATTTTTATGATGTATAGGATTTTTAAATTTGTTGCCACAGAAATGAGACAAAAAGATCTCTTGGTTATACTTAATGCTTTGAAGTCTGTTATATATCATCATTTATAGTTCCCTATAATTGTTTTGGTAAGAATGGTCTTTCTTTTTCATGACTTGGGAGATCAAATGCTAAACTATACACTTTTGCACTTTCTGAGTTTTTACATGGAAAAAAACAACATTTTCTATCCAAATGTGAACATTTCTCACCTTTTGTTTAGCTTAGAGTACACTTATGAAACTGGCTGATACGTGCAGTAGCTGTATATTAAATAAAATTGCCTCATTTAATAGCTATCTTTTTTCTATAAATTTTATTTTGTTATAATTATTTGCAGTGTATATTTATTGATTAATAACTGCTATTTACCTTATTTATCCTTGCCAATCTTCTGAGGTTAATAAATAATAAAATTGACTTGATTTATTCTATTGGACATGACTAGAAAACCAGGTCTTCTTTTAAGAAGTTGCAATCTTCATTGCCCTCCAACAAACAAACACATATTTGGACTCCTGCAAATATATTTGATATTCTATTTTGTCATGATTTTGCTTGACATCAAGGAAAACCATTACTAAACTTACACAAACCATTAAAAATACCATTAATAATCTATAGGTTTATAGATTACATTTTTCACTACAAACTATTGTTCAAATTTACTACATATTTTATAAATGGAAACTAAATAACCATGAACAATTGAAGACTTTTACCAAATATTTTAAATTCTACCTTTTGAAAGTAGACTACTATTCCCATTCAATCTTTTAATGATGGACACATAGAAAGAATGAGAAAAAGATATTTTTTAGGTTAAATATCATAAGTTAATTCTATACATTCATCTCTGATCAATAATACATTTTTAGATAACCATAAAACTTACATTATGTGACATGTATAGCACACGAATAATTTTAAAGTCTATTTTTATTTCTAATGAATTGGTATAAAATAATGACATGATGCAGTGAACTGAAAAGAAACCTGGGTTTGTGTTACTATCTCTTGTTTTCTGATACTTCATGAAGATAGGTATCTAATCTCACATTTCTAGAGTAGCCTGCACCCAAAGGATGTTTAGTATAATTATACAATGAACATTTTTGCTGTATGTTTTACAATTTTTGCTGTATGTTTTACAATATTGAATGAATATTGTATTATTTGTTAAGTCAGAATGCTATTATATAACTATTAAATGTATTTGATTTTTTAGTTTAAATATTTGATTTTGTTGCTGTTATTTTTCCTGATAGGCACTTTGATAGATCCAATGTTCTTTAAATTATAGTAAATTCAACATATATGTAAGTCCTATACATATAAGAGTTAAAAGGCCTTAAAAATAAAGGACTAAAGTTTACACAAACACAACACAATGAGAAAATATAACATCTCAAGTACCCATGTTAATGAGCAAAATTTTCTGTGACAATTTAAAATGGGAAATCATCAATCAACACTTACTTGAATTTCTGTACTATATGATGGTTATTTACTTTGTGTGGTGGTCCTCATTGTTTCTTAAACATTTAACATCTAACCAATGTGCTATTATTTGAGTAAGAAACATTAGAAAAATGTCCAGAGATTGCTTTGGGAGTCATTTACTACTCATACAGTGCATACCACCGCATTGCAGATGTTTACCACTTACAATACAGAAAAAGGCTATGTGATAACATCCAGAATAGATACAGCCAAATGCTTTCAGAAGCCCGAAGATTGTATTTAAGAATAGCATCCTTCATCAGAAATGACAGAAAATTGGTGGAAACAAATAATCGCATTTCATATGATTCTAAAGGAAAAGATGACACCATTCTTGCCACCTTACCCTCACCAAAAACTGAGAGATGCAAATAAATGGTCTTATGCATGTTCTACAGAAGTGTTCAATCTCACAACTACCATATATCAAATTGCAAGGGAGGCCTTCTGCCTTAAGACATCTGTTAGGTGCTGCGCTGCTTTTATGCCAATAATAATTTCAAGAACAATTAATCCTATGGCAATTAAATGACTACTTTAACATTGTTCTTGAGTGTTAAGGTTTCAGGGATAAATTTAGTTGTCTCCTTGGCAGACCAATTAGTCGGTGTCCAAAATGCATAATTACTGAGATGTGTGTGGTTTATTTTTGTTTATTTGTTTGTTTGTTTCTTTCTTTCATTTACTGAAAATGTGTGCATGTATAAAAGCAAGTTTTGGGACTGCAGTAAATGAATGTAAAGTTTCTAGTGAGATGTCTGTAGAACTAGAACACAAGGTATGTATTTACCTGATATATTCTTGTTCAATAATTACTCAATAAATGTGAACCTTAATTCTATGCAAAATACCAATAATCAATAAGAGGTATAAGAAAATGAGCTCATGGAGTATTAAATTTAGAGCATGACATAATATACTGTATGTGTGATACACACATACGTATGAAAGTAGGCAAGGTAATTAGAAAATATTTCATGGGAAAAAACAGAAAACATTTTTATTTTTATATCGCGTTGTAGTCTGTTGTATTATTAAATGCACTATGTCAAGAGCCAACAAACTACTGTCTCCAAAACAAATCCACCCCATCACTTATTCTTGTAAATCAATTTTTTTGGAGAACAGCCACATCCATTTATTTACACATTGTCTATGGTTGCTTTAGTAGTACAGTGGCAGAGTTGAGTAGTGCAAAGAGACCATGTAGTCTGCAAAAGCAAACCCTAAAATATTTACTATCAGAGCCTTTCCAGGATAAAATAAAACAAAACAAAACAAAAAACACCAGGCTTTGCACTATGTCATTAGAATAACGTTAAGATAAACATTAAATTATTTTACAAAAGAGAAAGCGAAGAGGCTTTATAGTTTTGACAAAGTAGTAGCATGAGATGATACTCACTTATTTCTATTAATAATGAGATATATTTTATGAATTTGACCTCAAAGGAAGGGAAGTAAAAGCAAAAATAAATGAATGGGACTATATCAAACTAGAAAGCTTCTGCACAGCAAAAGACTCTATCAACAAAACAAAAAGACAACCAACTGAGTGGGAGAAGATATTGGCAAACAACACATCTGATAAGGAGCTAATATCCAAAAACATAAAGAATTAATACAACTAGAGAACAACAACAACAAAACAAACAATCCAATTAAATAATGGGCAGAAGACCTGAACAGATACTTCTTCCAAGAAAACATACAAATGGCCAACAGATATGTGAAAAGATACTTAACTTCACTAGCTATTAGGGAAATGCAAGTCAGAACCACAATGAGATACACCTCACACCTGTTGGAATGGCTATTGTCAACAAAACAAGAAATGACAAGTGTTGGAGAGGATGTGGAGAAAAAGGAAACCTCATACACTGTTGGTGGGAAGGTAAATCGGCACAGACACTATTCTCAAAAAATTAGGATTAGAATTTCCATACAAACCAGCAATTCTACTTCTGGGTATCTATTCAAAGTATCTGAAAACATTTATCTGTAAAGATATATGTGCTCCTATATTTATTGCAGTATTATTCATGGTGGTCAAGATGTGGCAACAACCAAAGTGTCCTTCAACAGATAACTGGATAAAGAAGATGTGGTACATCTATACAATGGATTATTACTTGGCCATAAGAAAGGATGCAATACTGCCATTCGTGATAACATGGATGGATCTTGAGATTATCAGGCTAAGCAAAAGAAGTCAGACAGAAAACTTCGAGAATCATATGATTTTACTCATATGTGGGATATCAAATTGAAAGCAACAAACCAACAAGACAAACAAACAAACACAAAATTCATAGACACAGGTTAACAGTTTTGTGGTTACCAGAGGTTAGGGGGGTGGGGAGAGGTAGATGAGGGTTAACGGGGGTCAAATAAATGGTACAGAAGGAGAATTGACTCTGGGTGGTGAGCACACAATACAATATGTAGATGACGTATTATAGAAAGGTACACTTGAAAACTATATACTTTTACTAACCAATGTTATAAATTTAATAATGAATCCTAGCACATAAATGCTCAATAAACATTATGATACCAAATAATGAGACGTCTTAGATAACATAATTCCAAATACATAATCAAAGCTCGGAAAACACAAAAGAATATCCACAGATTGTAGAAACGTTGAAAGAAGGACCTGTAAATCAGATGACAATATGCAAGCTGGCACTGCACAAGCACTGGAGGAAAAGGTTCCAGTAGCAGATCTGAACATATATTTTCGTGTATAATGATTTAGGTTTCTATAACCATTTTGGAGCAGGTGACAAAACCTGCCCTGTGTCTCTAATAGGCACAAAGTCATATCTGGCACCAATTTTATAAAGCCACTGACCTTCACTGGAAAATTAACAGTAATTAATAGTAACAATAAAATATATAAAACAATACAGTCACAACAACAAAAAAAGGAACAGGCTCAATGACTGGAAGTAAAAGTCTTTAAAAACTCACTTATCAGTAGTAGGTATATATTTAATCATGCTTTTTGAATTTTTTGCCCTATTGAAAACTACACTGCTTTCATAATTTATAGATATTTTTCTTTGGAAACCAAATATAATAATTTGAATTTGTTTTCTATCTCGTATATTGTATTGACAGATGATATAAGTACACATTAGTTGTAGACATACATAGAAAAAGTTCACATAGTTGCCAAGATCAATATTAAAAAGAGATTGCTATTACTAGTTAGAAGTGTTATCTAAACATTTTAAACAAAGTGATGCTGCTTCCTGCTTCCCATTTCCTTCTATCTCCTCACAATTTCTTGCATAATTAACCTCCTTACCTACCATCAGAAAAGGGAAAGCAGAGTGTTAATTGCTTTTAAATTTGCCTTAAATCTCGTTTTATTCTATGCTGCCTTAGAATATTTAAGATTGTTTTCTACCTTTGTATGTCTAATTTACAAATATAATGAATCAAATGTTGAGAAATATTTTTTAATTAATACATAAAGAAGAGGTACTAAAATAGAAGAAATATACTAACAAATATACAGGTATTCACATATGTGAATGAGTGTGTGTCTGTAGGTGTATATATAGGTATCATTTTCTGGAAAAAATACATTTCAGCCATGCTTTCCAAAACAATGTGATTAAACTGTTGTTAATTTGCTCGCAACTTTATTTGAAAATAAAGTATCTCTTGCAAATAATAAAGCCATTCAATTTAAAAATAGTATTTTCGTCACTTCAATGACTTCTAAAATACTTTTTTCATTTTCCATTTTAATAAAAGAGATACCTCAAAATATTAAAAAAAAAATAGCCGGAGGGACAAAATGTACTGTGAATAACTGCGACAAATTTTATTTTTCCAACTTAAGTATTGGCTAGCTGCTGTCATTATTAGAATCTCCAAATATAATATTTTCTGTTATTACTTTTATTGACACATATTATGGAAACTGAGAAGACCTACACTGCAAGATTTAGTAAAATGAAATATCTTTAAAAGAAACCATAATGTTGAACTTTTAAAAATAAGAAGACTAATATATAAATGTGCTATTAATAAAGAGATAATAACTTACTGTGCAATGCCTACTCAAGTTTATTGTATCACTGAAGTTACTATAATGCTCTGAGCAAATATTTACTTATATGTAAAACCGGGCTTAAAAAATAGTACTCTTCATAAGAATGGGTGATGATCAAGTGAGATTATACATGCAAATCTCTTATTCAGGCTGTTGTAAATAAGAGACTTAACAAATATTAAAGTATTATTAATACAGAGATTCAAAACTATTAATTTAATTAATGGATCACTTTCTTATTTGCAAGTGTTTCCATCAATATTAAAACATATTTTGCTATGGGATTTTATATACTATTTAGCAGTACACAACCAAAAATAAAGTCAATGCTTAAAAATGATTCAGTTTAACAAATATAAACCTTATACATCTCTTAGTCTACAGTTTCCACCATTAAACCCTACCAAATGGGCTGTTCGATAAATAAAATATGTATACTGTACTATGTAGTAGATGTATCATAAAATATTGCATAAATCATTATGTTCTATAACTCATATAAAGTGTAAATGAATTAAAAGTATACATTTAAAATGAAACTGTAATATACAAGAAAAATTAAAAGTAAATATTTAACTAGCTTTGATGCAGATGGATATTTATGCATAACATTAAAAATATTAGTTTGTTGCAAAAGTAATTGGGGTTTAAAAGGTTAAAAATAATTGCAAAAACCGCAATTACTTTTGCACCAATATAATAGAAAGTGTAAAGCAATATACAGATACATTAGAATAAAAGTTACAACTCAAGGAGATTAAAATAAACACAAAAGTGAATTGAAACAAAATTTCAAAGTATTAAAAAACACATGCATCATGAGTGATATTAACTTAATATATATATATAGAAAAAATTCCTATTAATATAGAAATGAATACATCAAAGGAGGAAAAGATCAGTGTAAGTTCATAAAGTTCAAAAAAAATGTCCAAAAAATAAAAATAAGCAAGAAAACATTGTTTCATCTTACTGGTATTCATAGAAAACTATTTGAATAATGTTACAATTTAGAAATTTCATTTTGCGTGATGATGGAGCATACTGATGGTGAAATGACATACTGATAGTGAAATGCAGTGCACTCTAATTTAGAGTTTGTGATAAACATATGTTGTACATTTTAGAATTGTAACTTTTCAACACATAGGACTAGTTTTACAAAATGTCTATATCCTTTGATGTAGTGTTGTGGTCAGCATGCGATATAGATACACTGATCTTATTTTGTAAATAATTATAGACACACACACACACAAATTGTAAAAATGAACACCTATAAAAACAGTAATTATTTTATTATGTTTATGTGATAGTATTGTGATGAATTTTGAACTGTTTCATTTTGTAATTGCACACTTATTTTACACGATAACTAGATATTCTTAATTTTGTAATTACAATTAAAACAGTAAATATGTTTCCATTTTGGGAGAAACCAAAATTAAGGACTCATGTCTAATAAATACATAAGTTGATTAAAATTTCCTGCTTTAGAAAGCTAACCGAGATGAACAATATTTGTGTGATTGTTGGTGATACTGGGACAAATGCCTATATATTTGTATTTTAAGTCTAATATAATGAAGTTTTAATATTACACTTCATAACACACCAGTATTTTCTATGTAGTATAATAGGTGTAATTGGAATATATGGTTCAATTCAAACTCAAGTAATGATATACTATTTCACATTAAAACTCATGCTTCTTTTAAAATCTTTAATTTGTAGAGAATGTATACTAATTAGATTTTAAACAAAAAGTCAAAAAAAATCTGATAAAATCTCAATGTTATCTTTATTTCCCTTTAGAGTGGGGTTATTAATTATTGAATCCATCAAATTATAATCTGTACAAAAAACAACTTACTTTAGGGAAAATAATTATAAGAAGTAACCTAAAACTATTATTATAATTTTTAAAAGAACCATATATTTGATGTATAAATATAACATATTATGATTGACAGAAGCATTAGAAAACTAATTTTTTCAGTGTCATTTTAAACATCAAAAAGAAGAATAGTTATAAAAAAGGAATAAAACTTTTCAAATGCAGTGTCTAATATGTAAAAATATGCAAATAGAATGAAGGAAATTTTAACTTTTCAAGTAATGTCAAGTTTCTAAAATATTAATAATACTAATAAAATGACAATATAAAATTATACCAAGAATTGTGGAAAAACAAGAAATCACATGTACTGTTTGTGGGAGTATGGGAATATGAATAGTATTCTAGAAGAGGATTTCAAAATATACCTCAGAAACCGTAAGGATTTGAATTTCTACTTACAGAAATTTATTTCATAAAATATAATCGATTATCACATTTTGCCGTGTACAATGTGTACTTCAGTACCCAAATTTGTGAGGTAAAAATATGGATGTGCATTATCCATGGGTAGTACTAATTCTATATCAATATAAATGTTGTTAATTCTTTTATTTACACTTATGAGTTACAAGTGTAACTCCAGAAATCAATTGCAATATTGTATGCAAAATAATACCCTGCAATACGATAATCGGTTTTGTTGAATTTAGACGAACCTCTGATGACAAAGAATCCTTGGACTTCTATGATGTATAAATATGGTCAATTTGTTACCGGTCTATAAAATTTCGTGTACCTTGTATTTGTTCTTGTGTTTTGTAATAATTTGTTACATAAAATTTATTGTACCATGATATGTAAAAAATAAATGCTGACATTCCTCTGTAATACAAAAAACAAGTACTTAAAAGTAAACAAGTAAAAATTTGAATAAAAAATTAAAACAGTTTTTCCCTGAAAGTTTGGGCCCAAAACATGGGTGTGTGTTATACACGGCAAAATATGGTGTATATTTATTTAACATGATGTCTGTTTGTCATCACATTGGTTATTATAAAAAGGTAGACATGTCCAGACAAAGGACACTGGTTTAAAAAATTAAGTTAAATCTATATAATGGTCAGTTATAAAGTACTAGTCCATCATAAAAAATATGGAATTGTGAAATAGCTTAATAATACCTAAAGATGCTCACTATGCATTTAACATACAAAATTCTAACTTTCGAAAGTATACTGGTATTTACAGTGTATTTGTATAGACATGCTTTAATTATAGCATTTTACCTGTGTATATTAAAATAGAAAAAGCATAAACATAAGGAAAAATATTAAATATACATTTGGCCATTGAATAACATGGGTTTGAACTGAGTGGGCCCGCTTAATAGCAGATTTTTTAAAATAAATACAGTGGGCCCTTTTTGTTCAGGTGTTTTGCAGACTGATTAAACCAAATGCAGATTGAAAACTAATTTTGTATTCCCAATAGCAGATTCCCACCTCAGATCAAAAATACTGTTTTCAATCCAGGGTTTGTTGACTCTGCAGATGAGAAGGGCTGACTGTAGAGTCAAAAGTTATGAGCGGATTTTTGAATACATGGGAATCGGTACCCCTAACACCCTTTGTGTTTCAAAAGTCAACTGTAATAATTTTGGTAGAATCTGGAGTGGTGATGCTTTCATTTCCTTTCCTCTTCAAAATGTCTATATTTGAAGTATCGGTGATAGTTTGTTATCTATATATAACATTTACTTATTTACAGTGGACAATTTTTTATACTCACAGAATGCTTGAAAATAATAAATTGCTTTATTTGAATTCTTACGTATTATTAAAAGGTAGGTTAAGTAAAATATAAAGTTCTGTGTACCATTAAATTCAGTTGGCATGGTGGGTATGGGCAGAGTTCTAATATATCTAAGCATTATTGCTAGACTAATATGCATGCTTGAAGTAGTTACTTTGGCCATAATGACTATTATAATAGATCCAGTGAATTGCTGATTCAAACACTTTTGCAAAGCTGAGAAATTGCCATGGAATTACATTTTCTCTTGGAGAAGTATCTTTTTATAAATAAGACTACTGAAAGTAGGAGATGATCCTAGAAAATACAGCATAGAAATAGTAACCACAATGTTATATGCCTTCCCTCCATCCTATTACTCTTTTTATTTTAAATTTCGTCTTCTATTAGACATTGCATTCTCTTTAGATTAACTCTTGAACAAAGTGAAAGATTGGTGTGTGTGTGTGTGTGTGTGTGTGTGTGTGTGTGTGAGCACGCATGCATGGTTGTAATTTAAGATTCTTCTGGGTAAAGAAATCACTGATCTATAAAATATAAGTGACCCAGATTACTGCAGGGGAGTCTTGCCTACTGCCATCAACCCTCACTTCCATAAAACAAACCTATGAGTAAAGAAAGCTGCGCACAGCAGGCTGGGACCAACATCTCTGAGAACAGAAAACGATTATAAATAGATACAGTAGATAAAATGAAGGCAAAATTCTGGATCAAAAACCTGAAAGCTAAGTATCAAATAATTCAGTATATTTAATTATTAATTGAAATTAAGCTTTAGCTTTACTTTTCAAATTTAGTTGATTCCTGAATATGCTGAATACTTATTCACCTACACTATAAAAAGGTTCATACAAAAGAGATTTTAAATGTAGTGAATATAAATTCATGGAAGCAAATATGATTGTTTAATGGGTATTAATCTATAGTGAAATAATTTTATTAAGAAAATACTTGAGCATGGTCTATATGCATTTACATGCTAATACATAGTCCTATAAACCTTGTTATTTTTCAACAATCCAACATTTCAAGGACTATTTGATTCCTTGTTTATTTTCTGACATAGTAAGTGTTGTTTATTCATTTTCACTTGTAAGAATAAATATGAATCCCCTCAACTTGTAGAATTTACTCAGAATTTAAAACAATACTGAAGAATAAATACATTTTGATTGTTCTTATAAAGCAGAATGAAACTTACTGCCATAATTACAGAGTTTTTCCTGAGTGTCTGAGACTCTGAGAAACAAAGTCAACCTTTCTGCAAAAGCCACTGAACTGATTTATGAGTGAACAGCCATCCAGCCATCCAAGAAATCTAAAAGTTCTGGTTTCGCTTATTGCCTGAAAGGGGATAGAACTTCTCATACTTATTTCACATTCTTTACAGATGACAAGGAAATCTTTATTCACAACGTGGCTAAAATTGCGCACTTCGAAGTTGATATACCAATAGTGCTAGTTTTACTTTGCATCGCCTCCTCAAATTTTTCAATACTTTTACACAAACAGTCTAATAATTCATTAAGCTAGTGGAATCAATACAATCTATAGCGGTGGTTTCTATAGTAACTATTTTATTTTGATGATCGTTCACATTTTTAAGGACCTTTATTTCAATGTATTAAGATGAACAGAAAAGTTCCACAGAATTATAATGTATTTGAGCTTGTGCATCCTCCAAAATCATCTTATAGAATGTCCTCATTTTATAGAGGTGAAAACATGGAGCTGCAAGTCATGTAGTGAATTAAAGAAGGTCTTAAAATTAATGCCACATTAAGACTTGGGCCGAAGACTCTGACTTATGATCATTCTAATGTTATCTATTATTATTTCAGGATCTTTCTTAAAAATAACAAAGGTAGAGTATTAGAACTGGTTAAAAATGTAATAAAAATTTAGTCAATATAAAGATTCTGTCTTAATTCTAAGATTAATTGAAATTTGTTACTATTGCATTCCCAGATGGATTATTTTATTTATTACATGTTTTTGCCAAGTTCAAAGTTACTTCCACCAATACCTCTAGAGTGTAAGCATTTATAATTGGTGAACATAAATCACCTCAAATTGGCATATATGTTTTTTATATAGATTTTTTTTTTATTGTGGTACATTATATAACACAGAATTTAGCATTTTAACCATTTTAAATGAGCTATTTTGTGGCATAATTCCATTCACAATATTGTGCAAGCATCACTACTGATATTTAAAATGTCTTATTATGCTAAACCAAAACTCTGTACCCATTAATCAATAACAACCCACTCTTATCTCCATAGTCCCTGGTTATCTTGAATCTCTACTCTGTCTCTATGAATGTGTCTATTTTAGCCTTCTCAAGGAATTGTGCCATCATCAGTCTCTGCTGCTGCTGGGTCGGTGCTCAATGCTGGAACTGAAGAGAGCAGCCTTAGGGAAGGGAACCTCTGTGTGCTCATTGCACAAGCCCTGTTGACTGTATATACAAGCGTCTTCTGATAGCCAATATAAGGGTTATCCTTATTATAGCAGACTAGTTCACATTATGTGATTGATACAAATATCGCAACGCTTTGAAACCATTCCCAGAAGTCCATCCACCTTCGTCTTTACCAGACTTCCTTACTTTTCTCTGTGTAATGAGAATGTTATAAATAGAAAAATAATAGAGAAAAGAACAGAAGGAATATGTGAACTGGCAATGGCAAAATGTGATAAAATTAATGATGTGTACCAAACCATAGATCCAGGAAGATAAGAGAAAACAACATCGGAAAACTACCAAAATTATGGCCCTAGGCATGCCATATTCAAAACGCAGAAAATCAAAAGCAAAAATAAAATTCCTGAAAAAGCTAGAGGACAAAAAATCACTTTATCTATACAGGAACAAGACTAAGTATTATGTTAACCCAGTTCAGAAATCATCAAGAGAGATTGGAGTGAAAATTTCAAGTTTTGAAATAGAAATGAATCAAGAAAAACCATCTATCTAGAATTCTCTATCCAGTGAAATGTAATGAAAATAGTATCAAATTTGTGGGATGCAACAAAAGCAATGCTTATATGGAAATTTATATGTAACAAATATATTAAAAATGAAGAAAGATCTAAAATCATCATCTAAATTTTCAACTAGGAAACTAGAGGAAGTAGAGCGATGTAAACTTAAAGTTAGCAAACAAAAGATAAAAAGTAGAGTAAAAATCTACTTTTTAAAAATTAAGTTGGAAACAGGGAGATAATAGAGAAAATAAACACAACCAAAATCTGGGCCTTTGGAAAGGACAAGAAAAATAAACTTTTAACCAGGAATCAAAGAAAATAAAGAGAGAAGACACAGATTACGAACATCGGAAATAAAGTAGAACCATCACTATTGATATCATGCAATAAAAGGATAATAAAAGAATATCATGAAAATCTGTATGCCCAAAGCTTGATTAGTTAGCTAAAATAAGCAAATTCCTTGAGTAACACAACCTACCAAAACACACATGAAAAATAGATAATATGAATAGAACTATATCAAATAAATATATCAATAATTAACATTTAAAAAAAAAAAAAACTCAGTATGTCTAGATGGTTTCACCGGTGCATTGTTCCAAATGTTTTAAGGAAGAAATGATACCAACATTCTCAAAAGTTTATAAAATAGGTGCAGAGGGAACACTTCTAATTTATTCTATAATGCCAACATTATACTAATACCCAAACCAGATAAAGACATTGCAAGAAATGAAAACTACGGACCAGAATCTCTTATGAACATAGATACAAAATATCCTCCACAGAGCAGCAAACCAAACCAAAGGATGTATAAGAATTATACACCACAACTCAGTTCGGTTTATTCCAGGAATGTATGCTGATCAACATGCAGAAGTCAATTGATGCAATCCATCACATCACCAGGCTAGCGAAAAACCATGTGTTCATACGAATAGATTCAGAAAAAACATTCAACAAAAATGCAACACCCATTCGTGATAAAAACAAAAACAAACAAATAAAAACACCTCTCGGAAAACGAGAGAGAGGAACTTCCATACTTGTACTATTAGGAAACAGCATTCAGATTTCCCAACATCTCACCAAACCCTCAATGGTGTTTCTCAAAGAGGAACCATCCTCTACCCTCATGAGCAGAAAGCCTGAAGTACCAAGACATGTACATGTGTGTCCCCTGTGCCAGTGGAACACTTCTGAGACCTGCGTCCTGATGAAGTGACCGATTTGTTTCAGGCAATCCAGAGTCAGCACCATGGTGAAGTACCGTCAGGGAGTGTCTCAGCTTTCTCAGGCGGGAGGACCCCCAAGTCCAACAGAATGTAGGGCATGTTCACATTCACATCCTTCAGGAAGGCTGAGATTCTCACAGGAATGACAGCCTCTCTGATGAACTCAAGAAACATGAAAGAGAGGAGGACTCCCCAACCTCGTGGAGATCAGAGGAGGAAATGGCAGCGGAAGCTGCAGTACTGTGGGTTGACTTTCAGTGTCGAAAGCAAGAAAGTACTTGGCGCCAATCCCAAGGCATAAGGAAAGGGGCCTCATTTTTTAGGACCCTGCAGCATCGTCAATGAAGCTAAACAGACTTTGTTACATCCTACAATTCTGCAACCTCTTGCAAAGAATTTTCACACACCTGTGGAAGGCATCGGAGTTATATTTCAATCATGATGATTGATGACTAACCTTGAAACAAAATCATTCACAGCCCTTCCACATTTTCTCGGCCATGTACTTAGAATAAAACCTTTAAGTTGTCCGTTGGAGTGCATAGTCATAAAATGGTAGTTAAAATATTTTTTAAAAATTTAAATAGAAGAAAGTTTTGATAAATAACATCTGAAAAACCTACAGCTAATGTCATATTTAATGGGGAGAAACTAAATGCTTTCTTTCTAAGATGGGACACAAGGCAAGATTGTCTCCTCTCACCACTAATACTCAACACCATAGCAGAGGTCCTGGCTAATGCAAAATTTTAATAAAAGACACACATATTGGGAAAGAAGAAGTAAAACTGTCTCTGCTCATGGATAATTTGATGTCTCTGTGGAAATCTGGAGTAATCAACAGAAATCTACAACCCTGTTTCCCCAAAAATAAGACCTAACTGGACCATCAGCTCTAATGCGTCTTTTGGAGCAAAAATTAACATAAGATCCGATATTATATTATATTATGTTATGTTATGTTATGTTATGTTATGTTATGTTATGTTATATTACATTACATTACATTATATAACACCCAGTCTCTATATTATATTATATTATACTCTGGCCTATAGTATTTTATATAAGACACTGCCTTATATTATAGTAAAATAAGACCGGGTCTTTTACTAATTTTTGCTCCAAAAGATGCATTAGAGCTGATGGTCCGGGAAGGTCTTATTTTCAGGGAAACGTGGAAAAATGCTTAGGACTACTAAGTGCATATAGCAAGATTGTAGCATACAAGGTTAGTTTTGAAAAGTCAACTGCTTTCTCTTATAATGGCAATGAAAAATTTGAGTTTGAAATTCAAAATGCAACATCATTTACATTACCGTAAATATTAAATAACTAAGTAAAAAAGCTACAAAAACATAGAAGGTCTATATAAGGAAAACTGCAAAACTCTGATGAAATAAATTGAAGATCTCAATAAATGGAGGGATATTCTATGATCATGGATACAAACTCTCAATCTCATTAAGATGTGAAATCTTCCCAACTTGATCTATAGATTTAAAACAATTCTATACACAAATCATAGCAAGTAATTTTGTAGATATCAACAATCTGATTCTAAGGTTTATATGAAAAGGCTAAAGATGCAACATATCTAACACAATACTGAAAAACAAGAAAAAAGCCAGAGAACTGACAAGACCAAGTTTCAAGACTAACAGCAAAGCTACAATAATGAGCACAGTGTGGTATTGAGAAAGAATTGACAAATAGATCAATGGAATAAAATGGAAAGCCCAGATACAGACTCACAAAAATAAAGTCAATTTATCTTTGACAAAAGAGCAAAGGTAATTCAATGGGGAAGTCTTTCCAGCATACAGTGCTGGAATAACTGAACATCCACAAACAAAAATAAATAAATAAATAAATAAATAAATAAATAAATAAATAAATAAATAATAATAATCTGTGTGTATAATTTACATATTTAACAAAATTATCTCCAAATGAATAATAGACCTAAAATATAAAATGGTAACCTATAAAATTTCTAGGAAATCATAAAAGAAAATCTAAGTGATTTGGGTTTTGCAATACTTTTTGAGGTACAATAACACTGTCCATTGATGGGATAATTGACAAGTTGGACATAATTAAAGCAAAAACGTCTGCTCTGCAAAATGCAAAAACACTGGTGAGAAAATTAAAAGACAAGTCATAGACTACCAGGAGAAATTATTTGCGTATTATGTATCTGATAAAAGACAGTTATCTAAAATATACAATGAACACTTAAAACTTAACAATGACACACACAGAAACAATTAATAAGTAGGCAAGAGACCTGGACGAAAACCTCAGCAAAGAGGATACACAGGCACTAAATATGCATAGGAAAAGAAGCTCATTTTAATTAATATGTCATTAGGGAATTACAAATGGAAGCTACAATGAAGCATCACTACCCTGCAAATGGCTAACTTCCAAAAATGAACAACACCAAATGCTGGCAAGGATGTGGAGCAGCAGGGAATTTCATTTATTGCTGGTGGAATGCAAACAGTACAGGGACTTTGGAAGACAGTTTGGTAGTTTCTTACAAAGCTAAACATAGTCTTACCAGATGACTCAGTAATTGTGCTATGATTTAGCTGAAAATCCATAGCATATTGCTGAGTGAAACAAGACCATCTGAAACAGCTGCGTGATTTCAAGCATGTGACGTCTGGAACAGCAAGACTGCAGGAGTAAACGACAAGTACCTGCCAGTGATACAGGGTTTGGGAGAGGATAAATGACCAGTGTGGTAATGGATTAGAATCGGGACATCAGTAAACACTCATTTTTAACTTGACATTATTACAGTCGGTTACAAGAACTATTTGTAGATATGCATATTTATACAAATCTTTTGTCGATACACACATATTCTTTTATTCTCTCAGCTGGGAGGGCCTGAAGGAATGACACCCCAGAAGCAATAAACCTGAGGCCCAGATCTTGACTTGTAATGCCATTATTTATTAAAAAGAGCTAATGCACTTTTGGGAAACATTAATTTTAGGACTGAGATAGGAAATACACACGATAAGCCTAGAGCATGTCGTAGTGCCAGAAACTAAGGAAGTGCTCAAAAGATGCATACACACACACACACACACACACACACACACACACACACTAAAGGTGTATGTTAAAGAGGCACAGAATCCAACTGAAAGAATATATAATAGCTAAAGTGAGAAGGATTTGAACAACAAAATAAAGTATGTGTATTATTAGATTATAACCAAAAGTATAAAATAAATATCCTTGTGCTGATTCTTATATAAATAATTCATAAAGTTCGTAAGTAGGGCAGAAAAGGAACTCTCCCATGCAGAAGAATTCCAAAATAAGTTTGTGGATACTCCACCCTAATTGAAGGAGAGCACAGCTCCCCACTCAGTCTAAGTGTGGACTGCACACATAATTGTCTTCCAAAGAGTACAGCATGGAAAGGGGTTACAAAAGTCACTTTACAGTGGAAAGTCCTGGCAAACACTACTTTCTTAATCTTCAGGTGATTAAGAAACAAGTAGATAGCATGTGCCCTTAATATGATGTGATGAAAATGACATTTTATCTTTGTGATCGTCTTCCCAATGACTCATAATCTCAGTCTCATCATGAGAAAAAACACCAAGAAAACTCCAATAGAAAGTCATCGTACAATACACTTGACTAATACTCCGTAAATCTGTTAAGGCCAGACAAGACAATTCTGAGAAACTGTCACAGCCAAGGGAGCCTAAGGACAGGACAACTGATGTGACGGTATGTGGCATGTTAGGTGGGATCCTGGAACCACAACACATATGCATTAGCTAAAATCTAAGAAAATATAAATGATGGATTTGACTTAACAGTAATGTACCAACAGTTATTAAATAATTATAGTAAATGTACCATAGTAATGTAAGAGGTTCATAATACAGGAAACTGAGGGGATCGAGGGGTGTATATGGGAACTCTCTGCACTAACTTATTACATTTTTCTGTTAATCAAATACTGAGCTGAAAAAAAAATGTATTAATAAAAATCACTCCCATATTTCACCACCCCCACACAAATACAGCTTCTTTTCTTCCTAAACCTTAATTTACTGCATAGTGCGTAAAGTTACATTGGGAGCAACATTTTGGGAAACAATATGCCCAATACTCCACTTTAAAGTTTGTGATAACAGGCAGCCTCTTGGCTCCACACAGCGAAGGTAAAATCTATTATAGGTGAAATTAATATATGACAGCTGGTTTGACACTGAACCACACAGCAGAAGGAGAATGGAGTTTCTAAACTCATAGGTAGAAGTGATCATAGGACTGTAAAACTCCAGGAATGGTAAGAAATCTTGGGAAAACATTAAGCTTTCCAATGTCTGTAGAATGGATATTTATTCCATTTATAAATATAGGGGTCAGTGGAATCTCAGCAGACATATACTGATGTGCCAGAAAAACGAGAGAAACCAAAGTAATGAACCAGGTTTCCTTTGAACAAAGATTGCTTCCATTTTTCTTCATTAAAATTTTCAAGAGTCCGCTTTTAGCTTTTCACATATTTTAACTAAATCAAAATTATAGAATATTAAAATATGATAGTAATAAATAAAATGTATATTTGAATAAGTTATATTTGAATATACAGAGACATTTACCTTTAAAATTAATTAATGTCAAAGTAAGAATGTCAGTTGTTTATATAATTTAGGTAACTTTAAGTGCTTTACAGTTACCATATTAATGTAAATCCAGAAAAATTAACTGATTTTTTAAAAAGTCATATATATATATATTTTTTTTTTTTACAAAAGTGAGCTATCACAAAGTTTTAAATCCTACAACCTTCTTATTCTTATAATGTTCTATTCTTACTGTGCCAAAAAAGTGTAATGAGATGGAAAAAAGGTAATGCAGTATAATATATATCCGTACCAGTATTGCAGTGAAGTCAGAAACGTACTAAAAAATCAATTAATTTTTACGGTCATTTTAAGATTTCAATTTTAAATGGTTATTTTCAGAACTATGTGTAAATGTAATAAAAACACAATGTAAAAAAGCAGATGGTCTCTTTTACAACATATTATAGACATATAGACTCAATATAATTTTGCTAATATTCACATAACAAAACCCTATGTAACTATCGGAAATTGCAATATCGTCTAACTAGAGATACACAAAAGTACCTATGCCTCAAACAATTAATTCTAAAATTACATTTCTTATCTATATTTAATTGCTTCAGCCTATACATCACAGATACACAGTTCAATTCTCACATCTATGATTCCGAATAGAAAGCAGGTGAGATGATTTTTTTTTTGGTCAAAATAATTATTATCTTCAGGCATTCATTAGTGCAAGAACTAAGAAATGAAAAATTCCATAGATTTGTCATCCAACCAAATATTAACAAATGCATTTTATTTTTGTGGGTATAGGAACCCGATTTACATTATTTTAGTAAATACTGAAGAAAATAAATAAAATGAAAACATCACAGTGTGTCTACATTGTACCATTTATAACACATTTCCCATGTATCTCAAGAAGTTCATATTTTTTAAACATCTTTGAATTGATAATCTTGGCTGCCAGGAACTTGTGCAAAACAAGTCATAAGATTAGGGAGATTTTTGTTCTTTTGAGGCAATATTCTCTTCAAAGTGACAGTGGCAGATCAATCTATACTGATGTTGATGCTCTTCTTACATGGCCTATTCTCTGAAAGAACATGTACAAAAGCATCATACGTGTCCAACATTGATATCTTCCACAAAGTTTGTGACCTCTCTGTAGTTGTATTTATTATAATATCCATGTGATATACTCATATATCTTTGTAAATATTTTCTCCTAGTCTGTGGCTTGGTTTCATGCTCTTGACATTGTCTTTTGCACAGCAGTTTTCATTTTTAATGAAGTCTAGGTTTTATCAATCATTCTTTTATGGATTGTGCTGGTGGTGTTGTATCTTGGGCCTCAACTTATCTAAGGTCAGTTTTTTGGTTTATTTTTCTTTATGTTATCTTCTAGGATTTTCATAATTTCACTTTTTACATTTGGTCTATGATCCATTTTGAAGTAATTTTTGTGAAGGGTGTCAGGTCTTTGTCTAATTTTTTTTTTTTTTTTTTGCATGTGGATAAACAGTTTTTTTAAGCACTATTTGTTGAAAGGACTGTCTGCTCCATTGTAATGCTTTTGCTTCCTTGTCAAAGTCCAGTTGACTCTACTTATTTTGGTTTATTTCTGGGTCTCTATCCTGTTACACTGATTTATGTGTTTATTATTTTGCCAATGCCTCACTGTTTTGATTATTGTAGCTAGCTTTAGTATAAGTCTTAAAGTTGGGTAACAGATTTTGTGAAACTAATTCCTTTATATGTTGTACGATTCTATGAATTTGTATTATGTTCTATTGTGGAGCAAGAAATTACCAAAAACTCAGCACTATGAAACAATATCTATTTATTATCTCACAATTTTATAAGTCAGAAATCTAGGAGGCTCAGATGAGTTCTCTGCTTAGGGTCTTACAAGGCAGAAGTCATGCTGTTGGCTGAGGGGGCTCTTTCTCTGGGGGGGAAATTACCTTCACAGCTTCACATTCATGTGGTTGGCAGGATATAGTTCCTGGTGTCTGCATATATTTGAGTCCTTGCTGTCTGCCAGGTGGGGCTAGGTCACTACTCCTAGAAGCTGCTGGTGTTCCCTTTCATGTAGCCCGTCCAGTTCACAGCCAACAATGGCATCTCTCACTCATTGAATCCTTCCCATCCTTGAATCTTTGGCTCCAGTTCACATAGATTTCAATTTATTGTGTCTAGAGTAAGGACGACAAAACTCCATTGGTGCTGATGTACATGATAAACATATCACACATTTAGAAACAATCCTCTTGGCCTCTGTGTGCTCACGTGTATACACTCCCCCCACACACACACACATATTTCTTCAACATGAACACATACATTCAGTCATGTCAAGTGATGACCTTATCTCAATTCTCGTGAAATTATAGTTTTATCCTACATATTGTATTTGCCAATTGCCCCAGCCAGGTATATGGGATGCTAGCTCTGATCCCGAAAGCGGGACATAAGCCACACACTTATTATTAATTCCTCTCCAGCTTCCAGTATTCTTCCATTAGGCCTGGCACTGTCAGTGTTCATGCAGCCTTGTATTCAAAGAATAGATGACACTGGGAATTGAAGATAAATCTGAATGTAACTTCACGAAAGGCTTATGTGCTTCACAAAGAAATTTAGACTTCAACCCACAGAGAGAATTCAGTATGTTTCTAGAAACATAATCATTCAACTGCAGTTAATAGAGCAGAAGCCATTTTCCATGAGCCTGATAGAGAGGATTTTGGATGTAAGTAATGCTTTAGGAAAAGCCAGGGGACCAGAGGTCAGGGAAGTTGGTGCTGCAGGTTAGGAAGCTGCCAAAAAAGGCCAGCCTAAAAATAAAAATCCCCTTCTGCTGTAGTAGTGGGTGTTCTCAAAACTTGCCACAACTCCTGCAATTGTCATGACTACCTGTCAAGCTCCAATAACTCCTTCTGCAGCAGCTGTTAAGTGGGCATTTTGTGAGTGCTCACCAGTGAAGCATGCTGAATCTCACCATATCTGACCATGATTCTGGCGACTGATGCCGTTATAATATGAGCTCCTGGCCTTCCTTCTCACCTCGTTTTTAGGCATCAGAGACAACGTTGTTGGTTTCCTTATCCCCTCCTTAACTATTTTAAATGGCTTCTCCATTTTTTTCCTTTAATTGACCAATGGTAGCATTCGATATCTCCATCCCCCACCCTCCCCAGGACCTTGACTGGGGGCCTTACGCTTTCATCCAATGGTTGACATTATATTTGAACGTCAGAAGTGCTCTATTAGTTCGTGGGAATCATTAAATGCATCTTACTATTAATAGTATTAATTGAGAAGGTCCAATTAACCTTGTAGATGCCAAAATATAATCATTTTAACTAAAACTAATTCACATGGCCTTTATATATAAGTGTAGTTATGAAACTTCTTTAGTGTTTTGTTTCATTTTTAAATAATAAACCCTCAAGAGCACTCTTTGCATATTCCTGATCAGTAATAAAGATATATGAAATCTAATTTTTAAAAATGACCTTGAATAAAAATTTCAAAAGTACTAAATATCTCCTTTTATTTTTCAATGATTTTATAATATAATGCTTTTGATAAACTATAAAAAGTATTTGAAAACAATTACAGAAAATTTAGATATTAGTGTATTTTTCATTTTTGATATATAGAATGGCCTCTAATATTGTAAGAATTTACCTTTGTCTTTGTTTTAAAAATATAATAGTGATATGCTTTCTGTGTCATTGGAGGTAAATTTCATGAGTTTAGATTTTTATATTTGCTTTTTATTTTTTTATGTAGCTAGAATGGATGAAAAGCAAGGAACAGACACCTACAAGAAACAAATCACCTTTCCTTTTTCCTAATGTATAAATAATATTAAGAGAATCAAAGACATGTAGAACTAGAGCTGTTCATTGCCCTACGTTCATTGGATAGGTAGCCATTTTAAAATATTTTAGTTATAATCTGACATAAATTTGCATCAATTATGAAAGTCTCTAATTCCAATATCAGTTAGAAAGGAAGTTACTAATAAGATCTAAGAAAAGAACCACAATTAACCCACACTTAACTACATTATGGCAGCTTTGAAAGACAGTTGATTTTATTAGTCTCCTATGACTGCTGTAACAAATTGCCATCAATTTGATGGCTAAAATGACAGAAATGTATTTTATCCCAGTTCTGGAGGCCAGAAATTTGAAATCAGTATAATTGAGCTGAAGTCAAAATGTCGACTAGGCCATACCCTCTTGTGGCCCTAGTAGACAATCAGTTTCTTGACTCTTCCAGCTTCTGTTGGCTGCCAGCATTCCTTAGCTGCATCACTACAATCTTCAAGGCTAGCTAGCATCTTCAAATCTCTGTTTTCTTCTACGTATCACCTCATCCTTTGTGTATGAAATCTTCCTCTGACTTCCACTTGTAAGGATACATGTAAGGGCTGCCCAATTAATCCTAGATAATCTTCCCATCTCAGAATCCGTAAATTAGTCACATCGCAAAGTATTTTTTTTTTTTTAACCATGTAAAGTAGCTTTCACGAGTTCCAGGGATTAGGATGAAGAAATATCTTTTTTGTGCATTATATAGCTTACCGTCTCATTCTTTTGTATTTGAATTCTGAGTGTCCAGCAGGGGTCCTAACAAATTGTTGGGGTTTAATGAGTATTTTTTAATTAAAAAATGAATGAATTGATTTAATGATTATTACTAAGAATTTCAATTATTTAAATAAAATACTTTTACATTTTGATTTATGAATTTGTTTATTCTTTAACATCTTTATCAAACTACTTAATGCATTCTTCTGGAAGACCACAGATTAAAAACAAATCATAGAATTCAACGCAGTTTTTCAGTTTTCAAAAAAATAGCTATAAGCAGTAGTAATTTAAAACATCTTTTTAGAAAATACGATATTGTGCTACGCATGTTTTTTTCCTATAGTATTTTGTATTCAGTTCACATTTTGATACACTCTATTTTTGGTTATGTGTTTTATTTTCAGCCATTTAAAAATTTTGAAATACATTACAATCAAAGAGATCAACTTACCTTGATGTGCTAAACATTTTTGCAGAGTTCTCTGACGAACCTATACCCAATTTATGTTAAATATGTGTGAAGTCTCTTTCTTGCTACATAATTTTAAATTCTTTGCTAATAATTTTAACACAGACTGTCAATTTTGGAATAATTATCATCATGTGTTAATCTTCAATTTTTAAAAATACCGATTATTTTTCTAAGCTACATTTGAAAGCTCAATTTTCCTATTTATATATTCCTTATATAATTTTTACATTTTAAAACACTGATGCCAAATATTTTCTACATGTACACACAAATGCAAAACCATGTAAAAATCGTCTAGTATAGTGCCAAATTCAACAGTTTTCTTTTCTGCTTCCTTTGTTAGCTAATTAAGTGTATAAGAACCAAGTTCCTAAACTTGTCATGATAAGTATATTAGAATAAAACATTTCTTTCATTGAAAAGTTTAAATGTTACTAAAATATTTAAATACAACTCTCCTGAAATATTTAACAATCAGATTATTTTAATCAAAATACGCTCCACTCTTAGTATATGAAATCTTTACCTTTCAATGCAGAAGTATGTGTGTGTGTGTATAGTGAGGTTATTAAAAAAAATAGTTTTTGTCTTTCTATTTTCTGCCCCCAATTCCCTGGGCTGAGCTGAAGCCCAGTACTCTCCCCGACTTTCTGTGTCATCCACTATTAGCATCTAGAAAGACTCTTGACATTCATGATTGTATTATTGTGGCATGCCCTCCACATCCTGAGGCAGGATTGAGATGGAAAAACAGGACTCACGTTGAACCACTTGTACTTTCTAAATCAACTATTTTGTAAAATGAACAAATATTAGAAAAAAAATAAATAAAAATTAAATGTAATCTTCACAAAGGCATATGCAATATTATTGTACACAAGGGGTTCACATATCCAGGTCCTTTACAATATATCGAAGACAGTTATATTGCAAATATATAGAAGTTTTATCATAGTACAAATAATGGAAAATGACTACGTGGCTAACTTATTACACCTGCCTAAATATCATTCATTGGGAGATATTTAAAATAACTGTTCATCATTGCCCCATCACATGGGGCATAGAACCCAGAAAACATGCAAACTAGATGCCAGCATGCAGGAGAGGGTCATTGCACATAGACGGTAGGATTTGAAGTTGTATGATTGAGGAATCACTGGGCTTTCACCAAGTATAACTGGAGACTTACATAAAATAGTAATAAAAATATTCTGAAACACTTGTTCTTGTCAGCTTGATGCCCATGGCTGGTTACTGGGGGACTTAAGGACAGGTTTTGAAGTGACCAGTATTGTTGGTCTTAAGAACTAAAACTTAGCTGGATTCCATGGCTTTGGCAGGGGCTAACACCCTTTCTGCTAGTCCAACATAGGTTCATCAGTTTTAGATGAAATAAACAATACCTCATATCCATATTCAGAAATATAATAGGATAATAGCAACACTGAAAAAAAGAGTGAGGAAAAAAACAAAAACAGAAAAACTGTCAGTAGGTCCAAACTTGGATTTAATATAAAGGAACGTGGTTAGATGGAGTGGGAAGTTCTAAAGGTGTATATAAGTGAAGATGTAATAGGCATTAGGAAATTATATCAATGTAGACCTGAAAACATAACAAAAAATAAACTGATATGGGACAAATAATATATAATAACATAAGAACGTGTACAACTCACTGCTAATGGTAAATGTATAGTTAAAATAAAATTATCTAGTATTGTGATGGTGTTGAATTACTTACAACTTACACTTACCCTGTTTTCCCGAAAATAAGACCTAGCCGAACAATCAGCTCTAATGTGTCTTTCGGAGCAAAAATTAATATAAGACCTGGTATTATACATTATATTATATTATATTGTATTGCATTGTATTATATTATATTACATTATATTATATTATGACCCTGTCTTATAGTAAAATAAGACTGGGTCTTATATTAATTTTTGTTCCAAAAGACGCATTAAAGCTGATTGTCTGGCTAGGTCTTATCTTCACGTTATTTTCACGGTGCCACTCTAGTTTAAGAAAAAAGTTTAAAAAAACTAATGTACAATAAAAAACCATAACTAAAATATTGCCATTGGATATACAATATTAGAAATAGACTGTAATATATATAACCTAAAATGAGAGAGAATGAGAAGTAACAATATAGAGTTTCTGTATGCTATCAAAGGTAAGCTGATGCCAGCTTAAAGTAGAATGTCATAAACATAAAGTATTTTATGTAAGTTTCATGGTAACCACAAAAGAAAAGCTTATAGTAGACACACACAAGTTTATGATGAGGGAGTCAAAGCAGATCACAGACCCACTAGTGAACGCAACAAAGATTAGCTGAGCAAAGCTCACGTGAGTAGAATCATTCCCCTGAGGCAGGGCCGAATTGCCAACCCCTAAAATTGTGAACTGAAATAATAGATATTGTGGTATGCTGATAATTTGGGATGGTTCATTACATTCCAAAGTTACAGATACAAAACCCAAGTAAATATTAGCAAGATCTGTACAAAGAAAACTATGAAACATGATTGAGAGAAATTAAAGACCTAAATAAATTGAGGTATCTGTGTATATACTAAGATCATGTAATGATGTGAATGATCCATATGTATCTATAAATGTATCTATAAATTTGATACATTTCCAAACATCATGCTACCAGGATTTTGAATAGAAAATGAAAAATTGATTATATAATATGTACGGCAACACAAATGGTTAAGAATCGCTAAGACATTCTTGAAAGCAAGGAAACAAACAAAGAAGACCAGAATTAGTGAACCTACTCAAATTCAATCAGTTTTCAACATTGATTATAAAGTAATTAGGAGAAACACAGTAATTAGGACAGTGTTAGATTGGCATAAAGAAAGACAAATGAAGTATTACAGCAGAATAAATAATCTAGAACTACAGTTGCATGTAAATAGTCACTTGATTTATCGCAATGTTTACATTTGTGAAGGATTATTTTTCAATACATGGTGAAACCAAGTAGATATTGACATGGAAGAAAAGTATGTATAACCCCATCCAATACTACACTCAAAATACTCATACCCAATGCAAAGTATAAAGTAAATGCGAGAAGTTAATGTGTGTCAGAACACCACTATTAATGTAAAATCAGTGCCTAGATAAATTATTTGCAATACATACAAAATCGCAAATTTCTCACATTCAAAATATATAAATCTATAAAGACATATACAAATTAGTAATGAGAAAGAGAGAAGGTCTAATTGAAAATTAGAGAATGGAACTTCACAAGGAGATTTCAGATAGTCAATAAAAACACAAATAGGTATAGTACCTTATTGTTCACTAAGAATAATATGAAGTAAGTACTATACACTCATCAGAATGGCTAACAGGAGAAAAGCTGTCAGTTACCTGTGTTGGTGACCTGCTGGAGCAACTGACACTCTCATGCATGGCTTGTAGGTATGTAAAATGGGATAGGTACTTAGAAAAACCGGGCAGATCTAGTACAACTGATCAAATAATTTCTGATGGCCCAACAATACCGCTCTATATTTACCCTACCCTTCTCTTACATGCAATCATCCTTTTACAAAAACACATGTATAAGAGCATCCATTCACGTTTTCTTTGTAACACGGTATACTTGCAAGCAAAATAAATTGCGGTACATGTATTCAATTAAATATTACATGATGATGGAAATAAATGAATTTCTGTTCCATGGAAAAGGGATGAATCCCCTATATTTAATATTTAGAACTCAATGCAGAAAAGCATACATGCATACATACATACTTATATTAATATACTATACTGTTATTTAATTAAAGTTCATAAAAATGTGAGTTACTGAAGATTGTTTCATTGACATGCATTTAGCTCACAGAAAATTAATACATTTATTTCACTAGGGCTAATTTATAGACAACATTGCCTTTAATTATTGCTTAAAGATTTTTTTCCCCCAACACAACATTAAGAATATGTGAGAATTGAGAGAAATCTGAAACATAGAAAAGTTAAATTGTACTTGAAGCTACATCTGATAATTGGCATAACTCAAACAACATTAGATTAAACTTTTTTCCCCTATTGCCTCCGATTATACAGTGTAAATATTAATTACATCCATAACATACAATAAAGGTTGTTTGCCAGATTTTGATTTCTTGTTAGCTTTGTATCAGCATTACCAATGTGTGGAATGTAAAAATTAGTAAGAGTATTTAATTTGACCAATAATATTTCTAAATTCTGAGATGATATTTGGGTACTGCTCATATTTTGCTTTGTTTTGTTTTTCACTTCTCTACATTGCTCACATTTACCTTGCTCTAACTTACCTTTAGCAGCTGCTAATATAATCCAAGTACATCTATCTTATGCACATCATCAGCCTGTTGAGCTGGGTCACAGCTAACATGACATCAGTGCTGATGGATTGACTGCATTTCACTACCTCAAAGATGTCGATCACGTCTTGCAGTATGATGTAAACTCTGGTTCACAGATTACACAGGATGAGACTACACAGAAAACTGGATGGGAATCAGTGGCAAGTTCAACTATCAGAGTCATAAAGAGGAGCGACAGCACCATTACTCTGAAGACCTGGAAGTTGATGACACAGACTTGAAAATTATTTGTTCATGTATTTTTCTAAACTTGGAAAACTATTTTATTTCAAAGATGGTACTTCACCAAATTGTACTAATATAAGTATGTGTATATATGTATGGATGCATGTGTGTGTGTGTATATTATATATATGTAATATATATATACATATATAATATATATTTTATATACCTCAAAGTCCCATATATAATATGTTATATATATATATATAATATATATATATAAATAATATAAACATATATATAAAATAATAATATCAAAGCCAAAACAAATATCTGCTGTTTATGTACCACGGGACTTTGAGATATATCTCTATAGATATATCTCAAAGTCCCATGATAATATATCTCAAAGTCCCATGGTATATAAACAGCAGATATTTGTTTTAGCTATGATATTATTATTTTGAAGGTCAGTCCATTTATACAAAACTTTCTTTTAAGATGTACATTAAAAAATATAGCAGAGCTGACTTCTTTATCACTATGCATTCTAATATGAATTCCACTATTGCCTTTCCCATTGAGTTCGAAAAGAATAGTCTTTTGTTATGATAAAATGCTCTTGATTCTGTGCATAAAAGGATGGTACAATTTTATGGCAATGCAATTTATGTTAACAACATAGACAAGCCTGTAACTGCTCTCCCATTAACATTGTTGTTTTACTCTGTTCACCATTTTCTAAAAAGTCCACCTTTAACATTAGCATATTTCATACTTGTCTTCAAACAAAATGTGTCTCTTTTCATAAAATTTCACTTATGTCAGTCGAGCTGTTTTTTGGGTAAGGAAATGGGGAGAAAAAAGTCATTTTCATTTTCCCCTAAAGGCATTTTATTCATGAGTAAAGTCTAAATGGCAAAAATCTTATTTCTTCTACAAGTTTGTTCATGAAGATTAATCTTACTCCAGTTATAAGAAATAGCATGTGGTGGTGAAAGTGCTGGCTAATTTACTCCAAGATAAAAATGTCCAATGAAGCAAAGCAGTTTTGTTTCCCCCCTAATGTAAATAATTCAAAAAGTCACATATAAAAGAAATTAACTACAAAACTGTAAAATAATTTTGCATTGCTTATGATATTCATGGAGTATTAAAAATATAATAGATTTAGAAAATATGTATAACAGATTTAGAAAATCATATACACACACACACACACACACACACACACACACACACACACAACCAGTGAGCACAGAAAGAGCATGAATTTAGTTGCTTTTAAAGTGATAGAATTTAACATATAATTAAATGAGACAATTGATAGGTGATTGGGTGAATGAAATATATTCAGTGACTAAGATGACCTTAACATTACCCCCTCAAATTGCCTAAACTTCAGATAAGTTTCTTTCTGACTATAGGCGCCTTACCTCCCTTTTCTTAGAGCATGTACTTTAGATGACTTGTCATTACAATTTTTTCTCTGCCCCCATTTGAAATGTGTATAAATCTCCTCTTGCCAAATTTAGAACCCAAGAAATACCTTTCTTAAGGACTTCAGAGCTATCCCTTTGAAATGTGATACACAAGAAAAATAGAGTTTTTATCTCACATTCTTTGTGGAAGGTATGGACCTAACTTCCCCAGATGCCAAGCAGCAAAAACATATGTCCCGATCATAGTTAGAAGAATTTGCAAACTCAGGAATAACTCAGAGTGGTCGATATATCCCATGATCACTTCTCCCTCCATGACATGTCTGGTACTTTTCTACTAGCTTCCCCAGCCCTGAAAAACAAAACAAAACAACAACAACAACAACAAATCTCTACTGACATTTGTTTCAGTGGATGTGAGTTAAATCTCTCTCCTTTATGGCAATAGTCTTGAATAAAGTATTCCTTTTTGGGAACAAAGTCCCATTCAACTTTGGTAAAAATTTATTTGATTCATCTCCTTACAGGAGATTCAGAGAGAAGCAGTTTTTTTTTGTTTTCTTTCTATGGTAGTAAGTGGGTTATTTGATATAACAAATACAATTTGTCCATTCAGTTAGTGAGAACTTTTGGCAAATTAATTGCAAAACTTCCCAAAATGATTTATCCCGATATCAGTGTCCTTCTCAATGTGAATTTGCACCTTCCTCTCATGAAGAAAAGTTTAATTAAATATTCTCTGACTCTGGGCTTGTCCTTTTATTTGTTTTTTCCAATGGAATATAGTAGAAATGATCATTTCGAAATTCTGAGCCTAGGCCTCAGGAGACATTCACGTTATCTAGGAACCATGATACTACCACGGGAACTAGCCTGAACTAGTCTGGTGAAAGATGTGGTTTCATTTGGAAGAAAGCCATCTTCCCTACTTTTGGTTTCCTAAACAGACTAGAACTGGTATTTTCCAGACAAGTGAGAAAGACCAGCCAAGACAAACACAGTCCAAGCGTGTTTTGGTTTTTTTTTGTTGTTTTTTTTTTAACTTGAAATATTGGTCTTGCATTTTGTAAAACTGAGTATGAAATAAACGGTACCTTGGCATATGCATCATATTATCTTATATGAGGTAGAGTAATATAGAATTATATGCTGTGACACAATCTTAAATATTACCTCACATTTGCATTTTAAACAGCTTTTAATTGCATTTAAAGATTCCAAGTACAGCAGTTATAATTTCTCCCTCATAAGAAAAAACAAACAAAAAAAACCCCCATCAAATTGAAAGATTTAATCTGCTCAGTTATTAAGGATACTATGATGAAAACAATAGTGGTTCTTAGACATTGTAATTTTTTAAGGAAAAAAATGAGTTACTACCTATTTATATAAATAATCATTTGAAAAATAAATATTGCCTATTATTTTTAAATATTTTCCCCCAAATGTCTTGTTTTTGAAAATGAGCAACAAATATCACTAACAAAGCAAGTAAAGATGCCATATTGTAGTCCTCATCCATGAAAAACTCACTATAGCCAAAGGAGATTTTCCATTTAAAGATTATAGGATTGCATTTAGGAATAGCAATTTAGTGTAATATATTCCATGAATAAATAATTTTCACCAGGTCGGCCGCTTCTTTTTTTATTCTCTCTACAATGGCCAAATGAGGTCTTTGCTTTCTACTTTGCAGCAGAGACAAATTACCTCCTTCCTGTACTCAGAAATAAAAGAATATAATGAAACTCAATGTTATTTACCTAGGCATCAGATTACAAAGATGGGTCACTCCAACTAGCTTTAAAAAACTTTCAGAGCAGTTAAATAGCATTTGTTCTGTTTCCTTTTTGACTGGAAGTAGTGTGAGAGGTGAAGAAATTACAAAAAAATGTCAACCAGATAATTTTTATGAACATCTAGAAAAGTAATTCTCAAACTTTTTAAAATGTTGCCTATTTATATACAACAAAAAATCTACTAATCTTATTAAGCGATGGAAATATTTGATTTTCAGAAATTAGCATATTAAAAATATACACTGGAGTTTGCCAAGATTTTAAATTTAAGAATTTAGTAAAGTTCTCCCTGTCATATAACATTGCAGGACTCCTGTGCAGTGCATTTATTCTAAAAATGGATGGGGGTCCCAACATTTTTCTGGGAGAATGAAACCAATATTAGGTTGTGTGGTGTTTTACATTATTTTCAATTGCTTTTGTGTTTTGTTGTTGTTGTTGTTTTTTCCCCCTTAAATATATAACTACTGACTTAGATGCATTGTCCTTGTCTCTTTGGTAGGTTTTTAGTAAGTAGGTAAGTCAATTTGCTTCTTAATTATTTTGGTCTCTAGTTTCAGAGACATTTGTACATGAAAATGTGTTTTTTTTCAAAATAAAGACACCATACCCTTGTGTTAAACAGTTATATCACATAACACAGTGTAATGTCTTACCATGATGAGTTATTAATTATCCACTGCTTGTCAAATTGTGCCACCATTCTTTAAATACATTGCTTATTAATGTAATTCAAAGGAATCACTTTTCTTCTAATGGCCTCAGTATAATTCCTGCTCCTTGGCAATTACTGCTCACTTCACTTATACTAATGTTACTGCTGGACCTTCCATGATTTCTTTTGCAACTTCCACTGATAACTCTCTGACCCATTTTTTGATACAAAGAGGTAGATGCTAATTTTCCATTGGTCAAGCTATTTTTTTTGTAATTAACTTTGAGCTAAAACAATTTCCATTTTTTAGAATATTTCATCTATTTTGTTCACTATGCCATATTGAAAGAAATAATTTTGCATATGATCTTTAGCCATACATTCACTAGACATTTTTTGCACAATATTGGGTGAGGATAAAATTAATAGTTGTTTTTTTTTCATACCTCTCGCCTTTCTCATCTATTATGAACTCCATTTTTACAAATTATTTTTCTTCTCTTTTTTCCTTCTGAAAACGTCTGCACATATTTGTGTCTGGGAGCTGTGACTAGATTAAACATATTTGCCCAATTGTGCCACTTTTCATGACTTAGAGTTTCTTGCACTAAATAGATCAATTTTCAGTAAATAAAACTGTTATACTCTCTTAATAATACCAAGACTAACAACATATAGAATGCATGACTACCTTCTATGAATCAAGCAATGTGATATATTTAGTATACATACTGATCAATTAAATCTTCAGAATAGAGAAATTGTTATCATCAGTGTTATTATCAATTGTTAAAAAGTAATGGTATAAACTTTAAATTGACAACCTGGAAAGGAACATTTTTATTGAACCACATGGCCAAGTTTGTTTTATTTATTTACCATCTATGTAGATTCTGCCATGTATCAGAAACTATTTGCTTTACAAATAGTAACTCATTTATTCCCCATGACAATCATAAGAAATAAGTCATTATTATCACTGCACATCTTTTACAGATCAGGAAAATGAAGAACTGAGAAGTCAAATAAGTTGTCTGAGATGAAATACGTAACAAATGGTGGTGCATGGGTCCAATCCTGGACAGCTGACTGCAGAATGCATGGACTCATGCATCATGCTATATGGCCTGTCCTGAGAGAGCATGTGCTGACTACAACCGTCACTGGCCAGTTTCTTCAAAACCAGTAATGGTAGCAGAGAGAACCAGGAAGCGTACTGGGACACTATAGCTGTACACAGATCTGAAAGATTACAGGGGTCAAATGCATACCGTGTTTCCTCAAAAATAAGACCTACCCAGACCATCAGCTCTAATGTGTCTTGTGGAGCAAAAATTAATATAAGACAGATGTTATATTATATTGTTATGTTATATTATATCACATTACATTACATTACATTACATTATAAAGACCCGATCTTATATTAGTAAAATGAGATCGGGTCTTATATTAATTTTTGCTCCAAAAGACGCATTGTAGCAAAATGTTCTAATGGTCTGGCTAGGTCTTATTTTCAGGAAAACAAGATATTTACTTTTTCTTTTTAATTGAAATTTATTGTGGTGACAATTGTTAGTAAAGTTACATAGATTTCAGGTGTACAATTCTGTAATACATCATCTATATATCACATTGTGTGTTCACCACCCAGAGTCAGTTCTCTTTCCATCACCATATATTTGGTGGTAGATGAGCACATTTTTTTTTTTTTTTACATATAATTGTGATTTCTAAAAAGAGAATATCCTATGTTAAATGGTGCAAATTAAATGACTGTGTCATTCCTTAAGAGATACAGCATAAAAAGGGTTCAAACATAATACAGGTGAAAAACAGAAATAATTTGCCCTAAAATCAGCTGGCCCTTTCATTTACCTCTAAAATAGAGAAAAGCTGACCAGATAAACCTATAGACTCAAGTATTACAAAGGAAAGCAACAGTAGAGGGAATATTCACAGAAAATAATCGAAGCAAGGTGGTTCATATTGAATTTCCACAGCTTGGCTGATGTCATTCACATGGAACTCTCTTTTACTGGAGGACAGAAGGAGAACCTCTGTCTACCTGAAAGTTTTTCCTACCACACCTTTATTTATGCATTTCCTCTTACCCAGAATGCTTTAGTCTTCTGACATAAAACTGTTCGGTGTTGCCTTATATTTTAATTTTTTTTTTCCTCCTACCTACTTCTTACTTATACTTCAAGGTCTATTTGAAGACTAAAGGTTTCCTTTAAGTCCTCCAGTATTGTCACAATCTAATTACATCTATTTGTCCTATCTGAATTTTGATAGGACGTATATATGTTTATAATTTAACTACATAAGTAATGATGTATTTTCTTATATTTTAAATTGCTTAGAATAACTGCTTAAATATTTAAATTTGAGCAGGTCCTCCATTGTAAACCACCTGTATTTTTGGATAAATGCTAAGAGTATTACGCAAATAAGTTTTTGAGAAATGTACGTGTTTTTTTATTTGATAGTGTGACTACATGTGCTACCCATATCTAAAAGGTATGATAACATGTACTTTTAAGGGCTTATACAAAATAATTTATGATAGTAAACAATGTTTTTGTCATTAATTTCCTAAAATGCAAGTACTGTTTTGGTAGGCAGAATAATAGCCCCCAAAGATGCCCAAATCCTAATCCTCAGAATTTGTCTGTATGTTTTTTCATCTGTCCACAATTCTGACACAAATTCCATTGTGTGGGATTTTCCCCCCGACAGTGATTCTTGGACGCCATCTGGGTGTCCTACAATTCAACTCGATTCTGATATTATCTGTTTGGAGATAGTGTCAGATCCCACAAATTAAGGGCTCAGTCTTTCAAATCTGGCTTCCCCCATTTCAGAGGTAAATCTTAAATCCAGGTTGTCCCTGTGCCTCTGACCCAAGGGCTATATGTAGATCAGAGGTTCCAAAGATCTACTCCATGGGTTCTATTAATTTGCTAGAGCAGCTCGCAGAACTCAGAGAAACATTTGGTTTACTAGATTATCAGTTTATTATATAAAGGGATATAAAATTTAAGAACAATCAGAGGGGAAAAAAAAAATCATAGGATAAGGTATCTGAGAAAGGGCACACAGGGGGCAGAAAGCTTTCAGAAGCCTGACCTTTGGGTTTTATGGAGGCTTCATGACAGAGTATAATTAAGTAAATCATTGGCCATTCGTGATGAAATTCAATCTCCCACTCCTCTCCCCTTTCCTCAGGTGCCTGGGGTGGGATTGAAATGGCCACGTTCTAATCACAAGGTTGGCTCTCCAGGCAACCAGCCACCATCCTTAGGCTGCCTAAGGACTTTCCAAAAGTCACCTTATTACAACAAAAATAGGTGCCCTCACTCTGTCGCTTAGAAATTCCAAGAGTTTAGGAACTTTGGGCCAGGAACAGGGAAGAAGATCAAATATGTATTTATCATTAAAAATCACAACATCACAATGCAGAGAGGAGAGAGAGAGAGAGAGAGAGAGAGAGAGAGAGGAGGAGATGAGAGAGAGAGAGAGAGAGCTGAGAGGAGAGAAGAGGAAGAGAGGAGAGGAGAGAAGGAGAAGAAGGAGCAGAAGGAGAAGAAGAGAGAGGAGAAGAGGAGAAGAAGAAGAAAAGAAGAAAGAAGAAGAAGAAGAAGAGAAGAAAAGAAGAAGAAGAGAAGAAGAGAGAAGAGAGAGAAGAAGAAAGAAGAAGAAAGAAGAAGAAGAAGAGAAGAAGAAGAAGAAGAAGAAGAAGAAGAAGAGAAGAAAAGAAGAAGAAGAAGAAGAAGAAGAAGAAGAAGAGAAGAAGAAGAGAAGAAGAAGAAGAAGAAGAAGAAGAAGAAGAAGAAGAAGAAGAAGAAGAAGTGATTTAGTTAAAAAACCTTGAGATGCAGATTGATTTAATCCTATATTATCTGGGTGGGCCGGATCTAATCCCATGGATCTGTAAAAACCTGAGAACCTTTCTAACTGTGGTGAGAAGGAAACAATGGCCAGAGAGATGCAATGTTACTGGCTTTGATAATGGAAGAAAGGGATGCACCCAAGGAATGTGCCTGCCCACCAGCATCTGAGAACTACCAGGGAACAGTCTTTTTTTCCTGGAGCCTCCAAAAGAAACACAGTCCAGTCCACATTTTGACATTAACCGCTGAGATCCTCATCAGGCTTCTCAACTTCAAAACTGTAAAATAAATCTGTGTTCGTTTAAACCACTAAAATTATTGTAATTTATGAGGGCAGCAACAAAAATTTAATACAACCACAACAATGATAAAAATGTTGCCATACCAAAGAATTTAAATACTGGGTGGTTTCTTTCATGTTATTATTACCTTTGATATCAAACCATTACTTCAATCCTACTATGATACTTTCCGATGCAAAGTCTCATGATATTTTTATCATCTGGCATATGGAGTAAACTTGGAAGTGGGTGTCAGATTTCGGAAACGTTTCTTCCAAATTTTGCTTAAGGGACAGTAAATGCATGGCAATTAATTCCATGAATTTTGTTGGGCAGGTTCATGAAATATGAAATATATCTTTATCTCTGCCTATCTACCCTCTCTTTCTATCTATCTATCTATCTATCTATCTATCTATCATCTGTCTATCTATCTATGTGCCTATCTAGTCATCAATTTATTATTTTCAGAACTGGACCAAACCACCAACATTCAAAGAAGTCAGGAAGAAAGGGAATATCCTGTGTTGTAAGGACAGATGAAGTTGGACTTTGCTGATGACTATTTTCCTAACCGATATTGAGTACAAATCTAACCTTGCCTCACCTTGCAACTATGTACTCTTTTACAATATAACACAACTTACTTCATCTCCCTCTCTTTTTTCCCCACAAAATAAGAGCCCTTCTCCTGTGGGGGTGGTGAAGACGCACTATCTGGGCTTTTGCCTTAATCTCTAATCCTTTAATTACAATTACTTGATCCCTAATGAAGATTTTTTTTGTTTCATTAATGCCTTTTAAATTTTTAGGTTGAAACTATTATTAGATATATCTATCTCTCTATCTATCATCTATCGATTTATATATACATTCTATTGACAGGCCTGATGCTATCTTGACACCTGTATAATTTGAGGATATGAATTTACCCATCTTTTAAGTGAAACAAGTTTTACGTAGGACTGTGAATCTTTCTAGTTCTGTCACTCTCATTTGTTATCATTTACACCATTTTCTACAGGCATAGGTAGCCAAATCTTGATATATTTTATTTACCTTATAGCTTCTCTCTCTCCCTAGATTTCACTTTTCTGAAATAGATCAACGCAATGTAATTTCTTATTTTCTCTGATAGAGTAACAGTCAAATATGACTAAACTCTAAGGTATACAAACCTGATGACATTTTTGTTAATAACCATGTCACCTCATTACTCTATTACAAATGTTGACTCTGACAAAGTAAAAATGACTAGCTATTTTTTTTATCCACATTGTTTCTGGTTTTAAATTCTTTTGTATACCTCTCTTTCAAAAGTCCTACACTTCTTCCGTCTCTTGTCCCACCTATCTCTCTCCCTATCCATTTCTTTCTTTCTCTCATCTATCTATCTGATGCATGATTTTCTTCTCATTTAAATTATATCAGATCATTCTAGACAGAAAATTACAGAAGTAAAATAAATTATTTTTAAGCTTCTAAAGGAATGTTTGGAAACTATCTTTCACTTTTCCATTAAATTTTGCCTATTTATGTTAAAAGATAAACTTGATATTTTTTCTTTGTACTATTTTATGCAATATACTAATATATAAGTGCATTTATAGATACAGAAGAGAAAAAAATAGATGACAACATTATACTTAAATATACAGAAAATATTCTTTAAGTTTTTTAAATGATTAAAATTATAATGTGTCATTTTATTTTATATATCCCAATGCAAAGTCACGCTTTTTCAGTCATTAAATTGGTTTCAGGAAAAAAAAATGTTTGTTTGGAGAGTGTCTCTTAGTGATTAGAAGCACAGACTTCAGATTCAGGGTTTTAGCTTAAAAATCTTAGTTCTGATCCTGAGTTGTCTTTGATCTAATAGAAGTTCCTATGTGTTCTCTCTATAACTTGGCTCCTTATTGAGTTACTGAGAGAATTAAGTGAGTTAAACCACATTAAGTCTTCAGAACAATATAAAACATTAAAAAAACAAACAAAACAAAAAAACCTTTAATGTGCTATTTTTAAATAGAAGGCTAAAATAATGTGAAATAGCAGTTGAAATAGATATTAGATATACATAGTGATGACTGATAAATGAAGAAATAAGAATTTAAAATAATGGTTTTCTGTACTAGATAGAGTAACATATGAAACAACATGATATGACATAATGCCATGACTCTGCCTTAGAATCAAAATAAGTATTACTGTGCTATTTACCATCAATAAAGAAACACCACAAATTCCCTAGAAAGAATGAAAATTCAAAACCTATCCAGATAAAAATTGCTTTTCTACTGATGCCATCTCTAGGGATATGTTTGGAATGAAACTCTTGTTTTTGATTATCTGGACATTATCATTCATTGAATGAACATGAGAAATTGCTCATCAAAGACATCAAATTTTTTAAAAGATTGGAATTTAAAATGCATCCTGGAGTTTGTCTTAATATTGAAGCAATTTTATAGCCAGGGTTTGAATTAAGTCCTCATAGATTTTAAATGAGAATTGTTTTCACATGCTTACACGATAAGATTGGAGAGCTAAATGTATTTCTATACTGATATTGAGACAGTGTGATATTCCGATTTTTCAAAAAAAATATTATATATGTCCTGTGATATTTTTCTGATAAGCTTTATTTTCATTTTAATGATCAAGTTTATAAGAATTCGTAGAATTAAAGATAAAGCATATACATTCGTTTGATAAAATCTTAGATTTTAGAAAATGTTTACATATCTAGTTTCTCATTCATTCTCTTCCTAATCTTATTTTCATTTCAAATAGCTCAGTTTTGAAGGGCTGTATAAAATATCCCTGGAGATATATACAATAAATCTAGATGAGATTTTAACATTACTGTAGTATTTATGTATAGGTTATATTTAAAAGGAGCATAACACTAGTGAAAAAAATATAACTCAAATCTGTCTGTAGACGTTAAAATGATGCTAAAGCAACACTTATTTATCCATTCTTTTCTTGAATATTAAGTGGCCTATTTGAAAATACAAAAACACACATAATAGCATAATACATTTACAGAATGTATAAAACATTATACAATTACGAATATATTAAATGAATACATTTTATAAGATCACTTTCCTTTAAATTAGTGAGACTGAATTAAAAAAAAAGACTATGGACTAGAATTAGAACTAGCTGTGAATATATTTCTTAGTTCCGTTTTATTCATATAGATAAGACTTTTACAGCAGACAATATATGTTCATTGTGTATCTCTAAGAAAAGAGCTCGAGGCATTGATGACAAAGGCCACCGACATAGACTCAAGGTTAACAATCATCAAGTCAACAAATATTTTTAAAATCCATGCCAGACCCACTTATTGCCATAGTTTTTATAAATGAAACTGACCCTCAAATGGAGGAGAAGGGAAATAAAGAAGAAAGTACCAGTTCTCAAACATTTTATAATGAATACAAACAGAATGGAAAGGGTTAGAAGGGCTATTCACGGAAGTACTTGCAGGAAGAACCACACACTGGGGGGAAAATAAAAGAACAAGGAAAATCAAGGACACAGGATTTATTTCGACAGGAACCCAGCAAGGGAGGGAGAAAAAGCTCAGAAAGAATGATGTGAACTAGTTTACAGAGACAGCATCGGAAAAGCGTGCTGCGTTGCACTCAAAGTACATGGTACAACTGCACTCAGATTAGACAGGGAGCCATGAGGCGAAGGTTTAAAAACTGAATGTGGGAAATGGGAAATGGGAAAAGTCAAATCCGAGGAAATGCTCTTTTTAATGTATAAGGAAGAATGGTAATGCTTTGAGAGGAAGATATTGGAAAGTATCTTCATTACTTTAGGGAAGATAAATATGTATCAGGACCAAAAATAAATGAATAATTTCACCATGTAATTTTAAAACATTGTTCTTAACATTGTTCTCCTAAAATTGTAAATTATATGAAATTGCAGCTATATAATAAAATACTCTCTTTTGATAAAATTCAAAGAGATCCTTGCATTTCATGTGCCAGATATAATAATGATTTGATTTTGAACCTGTTAAAAGTACCCTCAAAAATCCTGGTACATACTTGTAAGCAATTAATCCAAATGCAGACCGATGCATTATTGTATTTGTGATTTAAATTGTCAATAAGTAGCATTACTTTAGATACTATGATTTTTTTTTCCAAAATAGTGAGCAACTCTTGGTAAATATTTTTAAAACAATTTTCATATTACATGTAATTCTGTTAATGTCAGGGAATAGTAAAACTGTCAAAATATGTTATGTATGGATCTAGGAATACTGTTAAATTTTGGGTTCTGATAATTTTCTCTAGACACAGGACAGTTCTTCATTAAGTAGGACTGTTCTTAACCCAGGAAGTCTAGTATGTGAAGGACAAACATCAACAAGAATGAATATCAGTTGGGCCTCTTCCATCATTAGGACAACAAAATACAAATTCACAAATTTCCAAATGCTCAACAGGACATGGGGACTCCCTGTCTCTCCCACCTCCACACAGATACTGAGGCTCAGTCTTTAGGGTATTGCAGGACAATTTTCAAGGGGTTAGCGTACTGTGATTTCACAGCCATCATATTTTAATCCTCTCTCCCCAAACTCATGTTCAATCATTTAGAAAATTATTTTAGATGTGTATTGGAAATAAGACCTCATTTCAAGCAATTTTTAATCATCACCACCAAACTAAGATCTTCCCACCGAGGCTACCAAAATAACTACTGATTCCTTGCTTCTGGTTTTGCCTATTTCACCATTGGATCCGCAAATCAATTATCCAAAAAGCAAGAGAAACTTTTCTAAAACTATTCTAAATTATTGCATGTCAGTTCTCTGCTCTTATCGTTTGAATGTCTTTATTTCTATTTGGAATAAAGGTAAAGTTATAATTCTTTTTTTTTTTTGTCTGGATGTTGCTACAAGACCTAGCCTCTGTCTACTTCTGCCTAACCTGGTATCCTACCACTCTTCCACTCTTCAGCCGCAACCAAGTTGTCCTTCAAATTCTCCATGGAAACATGAGGCTCAGGAATATTGGGACGTACCCTCTGCCCTTCCTCCCTAGCTTTATGGAATGTGTTTCCCTAAGCTATGCACATGGGGAAATCACGTGTTTCTTTCAAGTCAGGTCAAATAATTCATATCTAAACTAGCAGATCCATGGAGCATGATCTTCCTTCACAGAACCTATTAATAACTGACATTATATTATATGTTCATTTATTGTATTATGTGTTTATTCATGTTATATGATGTTTTCTTCTCTTAAAAAGCAGAAAATTGGTCTTATTTTATAATTTTTTTTTTTTTTTTTTAAATGAGGGCGCATCTCACAGTGGCCCATGTGGAGAGATCGAACCGGTAACTTTGGTGTTATCAGCACCACGCTCTAACCAACTGAGCTAACAGCCACACTGGTCTGATTTTAATCTGCTGTATACCTGGTACCTAAAATACTCCCAAGAAATAATGTGCACTCAGTACATGTTGAATCCATGCATAAATAATATAATAGTCCCCATTCTCTAAGCTTTAGGAGATGCAGTTAATTTCAATGAATATTGAAGGTTGTAATAATATTTTCTTTGAAATGAGTTTCATTCTTACTATTAAGAGGAAAAATATCTCTCTTTTCCCACTTGGCTACACAATGTATCATTTTATGAGATCATAAAGTTATATATATTTTTGGTCACAAGTAGAGTTTATCCCACCCTGAAATCCTTAGTCTGATAGCTATTCTTTCAATATTTGCTGAAGTAAATCTTCTAAGCTTCTTCTATTGGAACGCTATTTTTCAAATTCCTTATTTGTATTCTTTCTTAAATGAGCAAAGGGAATAATCTATCCACAAAAGTCTTACAGTAACTCAAATGCCAATGCGAAAATGAATAGTTTTAATGAAATATTGAGGTCTGTTATTTTACATTTTGTGTTGTAATATAAATATGCCTGCCTGGGTATTAAGAAAAGAAAACATCCTGAAAATAGCCTTAGGGTCATGTACAGGTAATGCAAAGTCAATAAAATTGCTTCACTAACAATTTTGAGACTTCCCAAAGGTTCTGGAAAAGAGAGTTAAGTTTTCCATAAAATCAGACAATATTTACAATGCAGAGAAACTGCATCAACGAATCATAAGCTTATGGTATAAGAAGCTTGTAGTGTTCCAATTGATTTCATAGTTTCACTTAGCAGAATAGTCACAAAACTATAATTATTTAATCTTCCAACCATTGAGCTATCTTACCTGTAAATAATACAATTATACTTTTCCACAGAGATACACTTATAAACAAATAACCAAATATTTTAAAAATAAAGAAATAATGTAGGTGATACAGTCTGTTAATCCATAACCTTTTGGTAGAGAAGTCCCTAATTCAATAACCAGTTACTAATGACAATACTTATAATAATAATTATTATTATTATCTCATTATTACTGAAGATCTGAAAATATATGTTTGTGTGTGTATTTACATTGAAGAAACTGATTTGAAACCGAAAATCTGTTCAAAATTTTAATATGCATTATAGCATATAGGTCTATTTTATTTTCATGTTTTTACATAACTTCCATGAAGATAACAATTTTACTTATGAAAATTGAATAACTAAATTCCCTGCATCAGATGAAAGTGTAAGACACAGAAAAGATTTGGGTAAAGGATGGATAAAACTCAGCAGAAATATAATACGATGTGTAGGGAGGAGGAGTCAAGGAGGAGGGCTTGCCTGAGAAAGAGTCATACTGTCTCAAACATGCCTGAGTCCCCTTGCCACTACTAATTTAGTATTGAACTTCGGAAGCTCTCTGGCAAGAAATTACTCTAAAAAAATCCTTTGAAGTCTTTATAGAATTTTAAGGGTTTTTAAACTATATATGTATATTTTAAACATACATATATATGTATACATACACTATATAATACATATAAAGTAATTCAATAATACCTTGCAAGATAATTTTTCATTTCTTAAATCATTATTTTTTGTATCTGCAAAAAGATATTTTGCCTAGTTAATCCCCATATATGTAGGAAATATTCACAATTTGTTATTTTGTTTATGTAATTTTGTACAAAGTTTTTGACAGTTTATGTCTAGGACTGTCAAAATATTGTTAGCCAAGATGAAACTTGACAAAAAAGAGTATTCTTAGTATTTGAAGAAGAAATCATTTAATTCTTCATAAAATTTGTTAAATATTCTAGTTTAGAAATAAGCTTTAAGATTTTCTTGAAGTATAATTATAAATAAGAAAAAATGTAAGAAGGGTATAATTGAAAATCTTGACTACCCTTATTATAATAGTGCAAAAGTAGCACTTTAAACTTGAATTGCAGTCTAATTATTAGTTTACTTAATCTTAAGAAATTGCTGATAAATTGTTTATGGTTTTAACTTAAGAAACTAAAATAAAACTTAGAAACAATAAAGATCTTTTAGCTTAAAAAACTTTGACCTGGACTATCCAGTTGGCTCTAACCATATAAAATTTTAAAAAATAAAGTATAGCATAAATTTGTACTTGAAATTTACATGTGGATGACAGTAAGAAACAACACATTTTTATTCATTAAATAGGATATTTGCAAATTCTGATTCTGCTTTCTATTGTATCTCATTCTCATGGGTATTTGTATTGGTGTGTGTGTGTGTATGAATTATATTTCTATAATTTCTAATAAATATATATTATATACCTCTATCATTTATATAGTAACTATATATTTAGAAATGAGATTATATCAGATATACTTAGTACTACATATCAAAGTTGCTTATGCAGATAAAAATTCTAATACAATGTAATCTTTCACATGCTATTTATTGACATGTGTATACACACACACACACACAGAATATATATGATCAATTTTGGCACATACTTGGCCACTTTCTTAATCATAATATCCTACCTTTCCATCACCCTGGAGAGTTCTTTTGACACAAATATGGCAGCTGCATATTGTGATTTTAGGTATTTATCTTTGTGATTCTGTGATACCATTTTTTTCTTCATTAAAGTAGTAGACATCTGCACTTATACAGATAGGCTAGTTCTTCTCTATCTACTCCTATCTGGGTTATCCTTCATTGTTAATTTCTGGTAAAAAACTGGATCTAAGGTTTTTTTTAGAAGTTGAAAATTCTTGATATTTACTTGCCCAATCTCCCTAAATTTAATGCATGTGAACTTGTTGATCTAGACCCATATTATTTATGGGTTCAACACCAGACTGATTCGGGAGCTAGTGTGGCAAAAAGGCATATGATAAAAAGCCCATGTTCATGGCCACAGAGAAGCAGAAACACTCATCTTCTAGAGATAACCTTATAAACCCTGTGACTTACTGCTTGGTAGTGCTGCTGGGCAATCATGATTACTTTTACTGAGAATGTTTTCTGTCCTCTGATTTTGCTTAAGTCTCACCATGTGGCCTTCCTTTGTTTCTTGCTATTTCCTAACAGCTTCCACCATGCTTCTGGATGATTCTATATGCTAACCAATGTCCATAAAGTATCTTTGATGCACATCAGCCAGTTATTTTTGTTGTTTGTTTCTAAGGACACTAATTGGTATGAATAAATAGGTATATTGTTCTATGGTTGGGAAAAAAGAAAAACAAGTTAATGCATGTTCCAGGAAATAAGGAAGTGACACTCTTTGGTCTGTGAAAGCCAGAGTACTCCAGAACAAAATTACTTATTCTTTATATGCAAGTATTACTAGAAATAGGCGAACGGTAAGAACCTAGACAGGAAAAGTAAGAGAGAAACAATAATTGATAACAGAACAACTGAAGAGACAAAACAGATTGATTTCTTTAGGGAGGAATTATGTTAGTGGCCAACATATTAGCTACAGGACAAGTTGGAATTATGAATGCAACAAAGAGCCAACTAAAAAGTCATCATGCATTTCTTCAGTCCAAAATGGGGGGGGGGGGAGAGCAAGTGCTCCTGTCTAATCAAATATTATGGGCAGATGTGAGGCATCCCTTGCTTACACCTGAGAAGGCTAATTAGCTAATTAAATTCTTAGGAGGAGCAGAGAAAACAAGCCTGAGATACAAGGCTCAACCCAACTGAGTTGTATGCAGTACTGCCAGAATGAATGTGAATTGTAAGCTCTCTGACTAGGAGGAAAGAAAATAAGTACAGATTTTATTTCAAGCTGGAAAAAGTACAGAAGTTAAGTAAACAAAAGAAAAAGGATATTGTATTAGCAACAAGGAGAATGAGACGTACTTCCAAAGTTTTGTATTAATTGGGTTTATTATCTTAAATATTTATTCATGACAATATTATTGTTTAATATTAGACAAAATGTTATTATATATCATATTGTATTTATTATATATGTAAAGTATTATATATTAGACAATTTTCTTATATAAAAATTCAAATTTCTGCCCCTCAATTATGCCTATCTATAAAAAGAAAAGTTGCCCTTGGTTGTCTGACATTGACTAGAGCACAGGGTCAGCTGTTAATTTGGACCTTAGCATCTATTGGTTGCTAGGATTGTATTGTGTCTGCTGGCTAAACAGAAAGAGTGTTTAATGAACCATACTTCCTGCTCACACTTCACATAACTAGGGTAAAGTAAACATGCTAAAATTACCTGTGTTGCGAGGTCAAACTTTATTTTACATTAACATTTTTCATTTGATATGATTTTGATTTTGATTGATATGATTTTCTTTTAATATATTAAATATAAAATATACTTTTGAACAAACCATGTGGACAACATTTAACTCCATTTAGAAGGCATTAACTAAAAGAAGATTGAACTGCAATTTGAATTGCAAAAGTTCTACAATATAGATAGAACATATGAAGGTTAATTTTGTGTGTCAACTTGACTAGACCACAGGATGCCCAGATATCTAGTTAAAAATGATTACTGAGGGTGTCTATGAGGCTGTTTGGGGAAGAGACTGGCAGGTGAGTTGGTAGTCTGGGTAAAGGCGATTGTTGTTCCCAGTGAGCAAGCATCACCCAATCCATGGAGGGCACAAAGGTGGAAGAAGGGAAAATCCACTCTCTCTTCCTAACTGTGGAGTTGGGGCTTTGGTCTCCTGCCTTTGAACAGGACTTACACCATCAGCTCTCCAGGTTCTAAGGCCTTTCGTCTTGGACTGGAACTATACCACTGGCTTTCCTGGGGCTCCAGCTTGCGGATGGCAGACCATGAAACTTTGTAGCCTCTATAATTGTCTGAGTCAATTCTTCAGGGTCGCTTTATATGTATATGATATATATATGAATGTATGTGTATTGTCTGTCTATTATCTATTATCATCTATCATCTATCATTTATATCCTATTGGTTCTGTTTTTTTGTAGAAACTTGACTAATCCAAAACTTGTAAATTTGTTTAAAAAATATAATTTAGTGGTGTTTTAAAGTACTAACTTTCAACTAGTGGTGCTTTCAAAAGTTATATGTTAATAGTTCCATGTTTGAGCACAATAGAAGTGTCAAAACTAAAGTAAGCCACTTGTATGCAAAGATGAATCTAAGGAATTACTTTTATATTAGGTCATATTAGTTCAATACAATTTGCAAGAAGTGAGACGTTACATTTGCGAATTTTTAAAAAGTGCATTGAAGACATCTAACTTTAGGGGAAAAGAAATATCTAATTATACTATGAATAAAACTTTGAGATCATATGGTATTTGTCTTTCTCCATCTGACTTATTTCACTTAGCATAATATTCCCTAGGTCCTATTTTTTTGTTTGTTTAACACCATACTCTTAATGTTACTTTTTTTCCAATCCTGATATCAGATCTATCATTTCTTTTTTTTTTTAATTCTAGTTTATTGGGGTGGCAATGGTTAGTAAAATTACATAGGTTTCAAGTGTACAATTCTGTAATACATCATCTATATATCACAATGTGTGTTCACCACCCGGAGTCAGTTCTCTTTCCATCACCATATATTTGCCCCCCTTTACCCTCTCCTACTATCCCTACTCTTCCCACTTCCCTTTCTTGAAAGGGAAAATATGTATTAACTTTATTGCTTATAATAAACTGTCCATTCTTTCTAATTCTGATCACAAAATTTCTAAGAATCTTGTCATCAAGGGAAAATAATACTATTAGTTTGGTGCAAAAGTAATTGCGTTTTTTGCAATTATTTTTAACCTTTTAAACCACAATTACTTTTGCACCAACCTAATATTAAAGGAGGAATGCTTTGCACCAACCTAATATTAAAGGAGGAATGCTGCTTGATTATTATAACAATATATTCTTGTAAAAATGGATTGTATAATGACCCAGTGTGCCCTTTAAAATGCTTAGGCCTAATGAACCAAAAACAGTGTATTTCATTTGCAAGGTCAAAAACTGGTATTGAAAGAGATGTTTTGTCTTTAGTAACCTCCTAAATATCAGAAAATCATTAAATAGAAACACAACTTTAAATAGCTAAAATTCTCTGTAACTCATAAGTTTCCATAACATATACATATATAAAGATATATCTTTAAAGTGGGTCAGAAATATTATTTCAATATCTCTTTATCAGACATCAATCAAATATTAATGTGAATTCTATTCAATCTTCAAATATGTTATAACAAGGAGTACGTGGAAAAAATAATGGAAAAGATAATTTTCAAAAGTTTGTGTTTACAGACGACAGTTTAGTGGTTACCAGAGGGTAAGGGGGAGGGTGTTGGTGAGAGGATAAAGGGGATCCAATATATGGTAAGGGAAGGGGAACTGACTCTGGATGGCGAACACACAATGCAGTATATAGACGATATATTATAGAAAGTTACACTTGAAAGCTATACGAGTATAATTTCACTAAACAATATTACCCCATAAATTTAATTTAAAAATTTTTAAAAAGCATGTGTTTACTAATGTGAAAATCAGAAAATAATATGTTTATTTGTGATTATTTTAGCCAATCTAAATATCTACATAAATACAAGTACTACAAATTTAACAGGTAGTGCAATCAAAATTGAAATGTAATTTACAAAATAGTATAATTTGTATGGATATAGAAATAATTTTATTCTGGCAAATGTCAGATAGGTTACTCTTCCATCACATTGGCTAATGGAATCTTGCTTGTCAATAATATTGTTTAATGTTACATATTTTAGAGTTTGTGTAAGCAATATAAAAGAATGTCATTATAGTAGCCCTGAGGGTTGTAAGAAGAGAAGAGGTTTTCATTTTCTCTGATGAGTTCATGGTACAAATGGAAATGAGAAATTATAATATAATTTTTTATGTCTTTGACACCTTGCCTAGCTGGCTCGCTGTTGAACATAAATCTCCATAATATTCATCATTGATTGCCTAGGTGCCATGAAATAGTTTATCTATCTGTTGATTTTTTTTAAAATTGTAACCTTTTGCAAATATCCAAATATATGATTACATTGAATTCTTTTTTTAAAATCTTTATTCTATACATGAAATATGGATTCAGCTGTGTTTTCAAGTAAAAATGACCTTGGCAAGCCATTAACCTTCCAGGGCTCAATTTTCCTATTTCCAAGATATGATAACAATACCTGCCTCTGTTTACTTTGAAGAGAGTGAAAATAACAGAGATAAGGTAGATTCTCCCAGGGCCTAAAATAGCCACTGATAGTAAATGAAATACTTTATAGAAATGGAATTGACTTTCCCAGCCACTAAGTAAACTTCAACTAAGTTACTGTATCAAAATCATTATAGAATCTCAAAGAACTGAAATCCAAATATTTACAAGCATAACATAAAAATTAAATTAAGCATTAAATTGATTTGGAAATACTAAAAACCAAATTCTCCTATACTATAAATATAACCCAGGAGAAAAAGGCAAGAAGGCAGAAATTACTGCTAACGAAAATACATTGTGAAGTAATATGACTTACAGATTGGATTATAGTTTATAAATATGACTACATATTTAATTTGATTCCCATAATAATCACTTGAAGTACTAGTACAAATGCCTCTTGAATCTTTAACTTTTTCACAGAAAAGTTTGTATTTAGGTAAGGCAAAACAAGAAATGGCATGGTATACAAAGAGTTTCAGAGTGAGATTCCATTGAAACACCTGAAATCTCTAGAGAGCAAAAAGGAAATAAAGTCACTAATAAGAAATAGGGAGAAAGCCAGGTGGCTCAGCTGGTTAGAGCACAAACTCTGAACAACAAGTTTGCTGGTTCAATTCTGGCATGGGATGGTGGGCTGCGCCCCCTGCAACGAAGATTGAAAACGGCAATTGGACTTGGAGCTGAGTTATGCCCTCCACAACTAGATTGAAAGACAATGACTTGGAGCTGATGGGCCCTGGAGAAACACACTGTTCCCCAATATTCCCCAATAAAATTTATTAAAAACAAAACAAAACAAACAAACAAACAAAAAACAACAGAAATGGGATGTGTTTAAGCTATAGAAAGGAAGAAAAAAAGCATACAAGCCCCTTCAGACTTCCCCTGCCCCCAAAAGGTGCAAAACCTACATCAGCTTTCATCCAAGATGGAGTAGCTACAAAATTATTATGCCTCCTCCTGATAAACTATAAAACTGGGTGAAATATATATGGCAACTGCTTCCAGGCAGTGACAAAAGATGACACAAAACTGAAATCCCAGGAGATACAGACAAGGCAGCCTTCTGATCATGCCAGGTCCATGCCTTGGGAAAATCTCCCAATACCATCACAAAGAACTGGATTCCAAACACAGCATGGTGGCTTGACAAAACTGCAGAGGCCCAGATCAGAGTTTGAGGAAGCAGATTCTTTGTCATCTGCAGGGGTATCCCAATGTAGAAAGCTGCACAGAAAGGTCACAGCACCTCAGGCGGGGTCCCTTTTGAGCCAGTGGTAGAGAGCTTAGGTGTACGCACAGAGTGAGACAACCAAATGCTTCACAAGTAGCAGCTGCTCCTGAGCTGAGAGTGCAACACAAGTGTGTGTTTCTGTCATAAATCAAGGACATATATGCTCAAAATATGAGATTTTTAGTGTATGCAAGTTATTCCTCAACAAAGTTAATTATAAAGTACATCATTATTGCTGGTTTAAAATTGGGACATGTTAAGATTAAAATAACCATGTGACTTTTTCTGAAGTCACAAAACCTGTAAACAGAATGACCAGCTGAAAGTTAAATTCACTAATCCTTAATCCAAAGCTAAATTGGGTCTCTTCCCCAAACTCTCGCCCTATATATTGATATATATATAAAGTATTACATTATTAATGCATAATGGTAATATACATTGCATCATTATATGTGCTATATATATATTACATATATACACACACATACACACACACACACACACACATAATGCCTTCAAATATAGTGACACTATAGAACAAAATTACCACAAAAAATGAGGATCAACTGTATGTGGATGTGTGAGATACCTATCTATTGATATCTAAAAAACGAGAATATAAAAAAAAAGATTTTGAATGGGACATGTGGAGAAAAATCATTCTACCATGTTTCCCCGAAATAAGACCTAACTGAAAAATAAGCGCTAGCATGATTTTTCAGGATGATATCCCCTGAACATAAGCCCTAATGCATCTTTTGGAGCAAAGCTTAATATAAGACCTGGTCTTATTTTGGGGGGAACACAGTAGTATTAAATATATACAAGAATGAGACACTACTTCACAAAGACTTAATCAAGTATTTAAAACTAGTTCAATCTCTGAATATGTTGAAGTAGTAGATTCCTATCATGCTAACATAACATTAATTATTCATAACTATCTCCTTTATAAAAATAACATTATCCCAAACCTCAACCTCTCTCCATATTTTCATGAAAAATATCTGTAATGCAAATAATAAGTTATGTAAATGTATATGAATTGACCCTGAACCAAGTGAAAAAAATGAACTTAGCACAAAGGTAACTCAAGACATATATTTATCAGATATAGGCTTTAAAATAATTGTTGGCAGCATATTTTAGATGGTAATTGGCAAGGTAAATTTTTCCATTAGACAACAATAAATTTCAAGCAATAGTTAAGTGGGAATTTCAAAACTAAAGGTAGAATAATTAAAAGTCAAAACTCAATGAGTGGGCTTTATAGCAGATTCTATAGAGCTAAAGAAAGAATGAGTTGACAGAAAGACATAAGAGAAGAAAACACACAGTCTGAAGATCAAAGAGAAAATTACATGGTTAATAAATGAAAAAAACATACATGATATACAGGATACAGTGAGGGTAGCATAAATGATATTGGGGTCACAGATGAAACAAAATAGTCATATGACCAGAACATTAATTGAAAACATTATAATGGATAAAATTCAAAACATATAAAAAAGTACATAGAGAATATTAAGCCAATCATGAAAGAATCTATTTGTATGGTTCCCATTGCATGAAATTCTAAAATGAGTAAAACCAATCTAGGATTTCACAGGTCAGGATTGAGTCTACTTCTCAGGAGGAGGATTGAGGTAATAAATGATGGAGAATAAGAATGCTTCTATTTTGATGGCAATGTGTTTTGTAGTGAGTCTGTTTATCGTTATTCATAACTTGTACACTTATGGTTTATGTACATTAATATTAATGTTCCAAGTGATTTTTTTATATTATTATTACTTATAAATGCATAATATAGAAATCATTGACATCTTATCAAAATCTTATATCTAAGGGAAACTCAGTTAAGGAAATATAAATGGGGAAAAATTATTTCCCAATTATTTGTTGCCCATAAATTATTGACTGTCTTTATAATTAATAATTTAGTATCAATTTAGCAGGAACTACTTTTAATTTATTCTCACTTCAGTACCCTTATTTTGGAGGATCTAAACACAGAATGCATCTGTTTAATATTTAATGAAATCTCAGGAAATCTCGTATATGTTGAAAGATAAAGCCACTTTATCTTTACCCAAAATCATAACCATCCCTATTCCTCCCTGCGTCTCCCCTCATTTCACCCTCACATAGCAAGAAAATTCACATGGAAAATTTTATCTCTCAGAAATACTCTCAATAAGTCATATTGAAAACTACGTATATTGGTGCTAAGAAGTTAAAATAATCTAATTTCTTTCAGGCTCCATGTAACCATCAGGCTCATAAAAAGGCATGAGCTACCTGCATAATCTCAAACATAAATACAGTAACTTAATCTTCATTAAACATTTGAAATCAAATCTTGACCCTAGGTATTCAAAAGAAAATCAAATGTTGAGTCAGTTAAAGTTTATCAGTTATATATTATAGAACAAATATGAAAAAGGCAAAATTCGTAACAACTTTGTATTCTAACTTGCTCTGTATCATTTTCAAACTGTAATTCTTCCATGTACCTTTGTACATTAATGTAATAATTGTTGATTAAATGTAAAAGGGGCAAAAGGTATAAATGCATTTTTGTTCTTTGGATTCAGCAAAATGGAATGTTTAAATGACAAATTTAGTTTTCCAGATGGGGTCAGCTTGGAAACCCAAAGACTCTTCATTGATTCATGCATAGTCATGTATTAACCACTTGAGATTTGGATAAAAGGGATTTAAGATTCCTCATTTCTCATTTAGAAATAATTGCTTTAATAACTTACACTCCAGTTTGTCTTCAGAAAATTATCTTTTTAAATTAGTTGGCTATTGAAGGTCCTTAGGTATACACAATGTCAAACTTAGAATTAACTGAAGTGTATTCTCTATCAGAAGAAAAAATTCCATCTGTGCTTATTTATATTCAATGCCTAGCTACTGAAATATATTCGATCTCAATATCTGAATTAGTCATGCAATGAACAAAATTAACAGGATGAAAGTTAAAGATTCTTTTTACCATCAAACGGTGTATAACTTTTAGTAAACAGTTGGCCAACATTAACAGCAGTCAAAATTATGCAATTATAATGAAAAATATATACATGTATATCACATATATAAAGATTAACATATTCAAATAAGAGTATCTTGTACTAACCTTGTCATTTATATTATACATCCATGTAGTTATTTTCCACAGAATTATGAACTAGACCAATACTATGAACTCTACTTCATAAAATACTTTATGTGATTTGAAACATGCTGCAACATAAAGCCTCTTATTGTTGTAGTGGTAGTTTTTCCTTAAGCCTCCAACTCATGACTGTTGCCTCAGTATAGTCAGAAGCTAATAATTAGATATGTAGTTAGATATGCAAAGTTGATATGTGGAGTTGATAACTCCTGAATGTTTTTTACAGAATTATACTCTTAGTATCTACATCAAACTTGGATGCTTTATGTCTCACAGTTATATGTCCAGAAAAGGCAGATGACCTCTGCTCCTGTCCTTCCAAACATTGAGCTCTTGGTTTCACTGCCTTTAACTCTGTTTATCTAAGACTATCTTCTCTCTAATTTTTATTTTAATAAATATAATATACATTCTGCTTTCACAGTTTTTGACCCTTTACTGAAATATTTGGTAAATTTGAAAATATGTTAATATAAAAACATACCATTCTTCAAATAATTGGACAATAGCTAGATCTATTGGGAATAGATCTTCAAAGAAGCTAGATCTTCAAATGTGAACAGCACACCTAGTCTTAATTTACTAAGATAATATTTATAATCCCTTCCAACTAACAGTGCCTAAAAGTTACCTGTTATGGTTTGCAAACATATTAACGAATCCAGTCAGATGAATTACGGAAATGGACAATCCATATAATCTTATGCACCAATGTGACTACCAAAGCACACCGAGCATCTAGCGAAATAGTTGTATTTGTACATTTTAGCTGTCCTTTTATTCCTGCAAAATAGTCAGAATATTAATCCAAAAACAGTGGTAGTGACTGATCCAAAGATGTTTTTAAATACAACATAGACCATCAAATATATATTTATAGGAAACCAAGTTATACCATCAAATATATATTTATAGGAAACCAAGTTATACAATTTCTTTGATTTATGAATGATATGTCACTAAAGAGAAAAAGCAGTTTCAGTTTTATTTCTCTGAAGATCATGATGCTGTTGTTTTTCATATGAATGAAGTCATCAGCTAATTTACTCTGCTTTTAGCAACCCACTTTAAGCAGTATTTAGCTAAATAAAAAATAAGAGTCCTTGAATTTTAAAACTGTTCTTTGTTAAAAAAAAATGGTATCAAAGCACTTACTTAATCCTAAAGTTCTAAATTGGGAAATTGTATCTGAAATAGTTTTATATTTTCTTCTTAGAATACACATTAATTATGCACTTAAGTAAAAAGATTAATAAAATGGGTACTCAGGATTTTCCTTTTGTATGCAGAAATAGACTGATGACATCTGGGAAAACTGTCACTTAGTTAAAATGATTTATATTCTAATTCACTGTAATCCCAGGGTGACAAGAAGTGATATAAAATAAGATAGATATTCTATCTTCAGGGCTCTTACAATATATTCTAGGATAAAGCACAGGTTAGGTATGAATTGATCAATTAACATGACAGAATGTAATTGACAGCAAAAACGGATGACTTATATTATAAATATTGGAAAGGATATTCTAGGTGGATGGATATCTTTCAAAGAAATAAGATAATGCAAAAAGACTGACAATAGAATAAGTTATCTGAAATATAAAGATGAATAAATGTGATATGATTTAGATTCTAAAATGACTTGAAAGTAGTCAAAGTGAGGAATTGAGATTCGGTAACATAAATAATTGAGAGTAGGTTAGTAGAGGTGCTGAGATAAAAATTCAGTAGTAAGTAGAATGACGTAGAATGGCACTCGCCCTGCTTTAAGCCTATTTGTACGTTTGTCATGCATGCGGCTTTTATTCATTCTAAGATCCATGAAAAGCAGCTAAATAATCAATACGTCAATAATATCAAACCTGAAAAATATTAGTGATATAGTGCATCAGTGCTCTACATCAAAAGAGAGAGATGCTTACTCTGTTCTAGGTCATGTATCTGTGGGAGCCAGGTTACCCACCTAAATCTATTCTGCAGAGGTACCTTGGGTATGTGATGCTTCTCCATCTACCCCCAGGCCTTTGAAGCTGACGGATAAGAAATATGACAATTATGATATTTATTATTTGAGCTCAATTACCTTCTCCCTTCCTTCTTATAGATGGATTAAATTTTCCATTTCTATTAAATCTACTTTGCATTTTAGATAACATTTATGGAACTGACACTGGTTAGTAAAATTATGTCAGTTTCAAGCGTACATTTCTCCAATACAGTCTATATGTTGCATTGTGCATTCCTTACCTAGAGTCAGTTCTCCTTCCATCACTATATATTTGATCCCCTCTTCCCTTTCTACCACTCTCTTCATGCTTACCCTCTGGTAACCACTAAACTGTTGTCTGTGTTTATGAATTTTCATTTCTGTCTCTTGTTCCTTTGTTGCTTTAAATTTTATATCCCACATATGAGTGAAGACATATGGTTCTTGACTTTTTGTCTGATTTATTTCACGGAGCATGATTATCTCAAGATCCATCCAAGTTGTCGCCAATGGAAGTATTTCATATTTCTTTTCTTTTTTTTAAGATTTTATTGGGGAAGGGGAACAGGACTTTTACTGGGGAACACTGTGTACTTCCAGGCCTTTTTTCAAGTTGTCCTTTCAATCTTAGTTGTGGAGTGTGCCGTTCAGCTTCAAGTTGTTGTCCTTTCAGTCTTAGCTGTGTGCAGCTCAGCTCCAGGTCCAGTTGTCGTTGCTAGTTGCAGGGGCGCTGCCCACCATCCCTTGCGGGACTCGAGGAGTTGAACCGGCAACCTTGTGGTTGAGAGCCCACTGGCCCATGTGGGAATCTAACCGGCAGCCTTCGGAGTTAGGTGCACGGAGCTTCAACCACCTGAGCCACCAGGTGGGCCCTCATATTTCTTATGGCTGAATAATATTCCAATGCATATATGTACCATATCTTCTTTATCCAATCATTTATTGAAAGACACTGGTTATTTCCATGTCTTGGCCACCGTGAATAATGCTGCAATGAACATAGGGGTACATTTATTTTGCATTTCTTAGTCGTGCTCTAACCCTAGTCTCCCACATAGAACAATTCAATACTCCTACTCTAATATTAGAACATTTGACATCAGTCACCTGTTATTGGATTGTGTAGGATGAGTTATTCTCATGACTAGTCTTAATATAACACATTTATTTTATCCATTAAAGACTGGAACTGTTTTTCCATATTACCAAATGTGTTCCTAAAAGACTATAATTAATGGGAATAATATGATTTGATACTACACATTTCTCAAGGAGTCAAGATAGATAGAGCAAAAATGGGAGCATGAGCTTAAAAGATCCATTAAAATAATGTTTATATCAATTACAGTAAAAATATAGAGAAATAGAAATAGAATACAGTAAAAATATAGAGTGCACACAGCATAGGACTGCTCCTTCAATTCTCCTCCTGAGGCACGAAAATTAGTAAAGTGAAAAATAAACCTATTAGCAGCTAGGCTGTGATAGGAGAACTGAAAATTAAAGTAGAAACCACAACTTTTCAAATACTACTACAATTTGTAAAATAAGCAAACTATATCAACCCATAACATCAAAGACAGACTATCTAAGGTCGAACACAACACCATTTCATTCATACCTGTACATATCAAGACCACTGATATACCTAACTAACAATAACTCTGCATAGTCATATTTCTGAAGAAAAAAGGAACTGATTCTTACAGAAAGTTGGCTGGTTTTAAAAATCTAATGAATCGCATTGCCAAGTGCAGCCCTCCAGGTCCTGTAAGTACCCTCCGCTGACCCTCCCGCCCCATGAGCTATACCATGGGTCTCTTTGTTTCCACTGCCCATGCTACAACAAACCAATCTATCCAACTTTGTTTAACCCCCATATGTTACTAGTGGTCTGCAATTAGTAGGCTCTAACATGTGTAGGTCCTACAGAATTTTGTCTGAGACCCTAACTGTCATAGATCAGGACACTTGACTTGGTAACAGTGTGCAAATATGAGATTCCTTGATAGTCTTTGCCTATTTGAGGCACCAAATTGGAAACTGCAAATATCCAGTAAGAGGAAAATGGATAAATACATTGTGATAGATTCATAAAATGGCATGTTATACAATAATGACAATCGAAAAATACAACAATACACCACAATGGATGAATCTGACAAAAATAATAATTACAGAAATAACTGAGACACACAAGAATACACATTGTATGATTATATTTATACAAAGTTTCCAAACAAGCAAACATAATTAATACTATTAGAAATCAAAAGGATGATTACTACTGATAGGGAAGAGCATTTGGGAGTGCTTATGAATTCTTCTCAAGTTATTTGCGGACATGGGTTCTCATGACACAGGTGTGTAAAATATCTAAAAAATGATAGTTAATGACTTGTGTACTTTTATGAATGTGTTATACCTCAATACAAGGTTAGCAAAAAACAAAATAAAAAAACGAAAAAAATCCCAAAATGTAAAGTCATATCTTTTCTCATCATGATCTGTTCTTCAAGAGGTTGTAGTCTCTTAATGAAAAGTAGATGGAACAAATTTTCATTGATTGTCATCAGATGTTATCTAAATTTAAAGAATTGCATATACTAATGCAATAAAATTTTATTTCACCAAATAAAAAATAATGTTAGATTCAGCAAATTAGAGTAGGTTATCTCAAAACACTGCACAGATATAAATTTATTTACAAATGAAAAATATTAAATATAATACATGTTTCTATATAAATATAAACCTATTATATTGACATTATTTTCTGATTACATGTGCGTGCTTTGACTGAATTAAAAGTATCATTTAGCTAAGCTGAAGACACATTTATCTTTTCCTTCTTAAGCCATGCTTTACCATTAAGAGCTCAAATAGGAATAAATATCTTGTCAAAGTCCTTCTTTATACCCATATATCAAATACATGATTATCATTTATGTGGAGTAAAGATTCTGCAAAAATATATTTTCAGTCCATAAAAGAACAGGCAAACTTTGTTATCTTTAGAGCTTGTAAACTTCAAAGCCTTCTCAGACCAGCAAAACAATAAGCATTCATTATTATAAACTGAATGTGTTTATTTTATGAAATACCACTTATAATTGTCTTAATTATTTTGAATTTTATATATTTAAGATATATAAAATTATTTAAAATCACCAATGTAATCAATTAACCGTCTCCCCAAAATAAGTGTGTTTTGAGGTGTGCTTTGTGAAGCATTTATCAAATTTGTGCCAGATTAATCCCAGTGCTGACATATTATTACAGTTGTCAAAATCTGGTTAATACAAGGCCCTTAAAACAAGTTTTTTTTTTTTTTGAGTTATTGGGTAATTGGCCATATTTATGACCACTTGCAAAAGGTTGATCAGTTAACTAAACAAAATGACATGACAATTGACTGTTAAGGAATCTAAAATAATTGGTGAACATGACATTGATAATACTCAGGGAGACATGACAAAGTAAACTCCTCAAAGAAACAGTAAATCAATCCAATTAAATGAGGCAGTATTAGCAAATGTGACAACAAATTTTCTTATCTTGCTCATTTACCAGCAGGAACAGGTTTAAAATGCAGTTTTTCTTTTAGATCCAGCGTTAAAATATTATCTAGTATCAAAATATTATAGAACATGAAATCCCAATTTTGGCATAATGATTATTTAGAAATGTCACTTTATATTATTCTAAGTTACTTTAAGAATAAATGTTATTATGAAGTTCATATACAATTAGGGGTAGTGGAATCTTTCTAATTACATAAATTTCAAAACTATTTCAAAATTAAAAATTCAAAAACATTTGCTCTCCTCCCATGATTCTGAAATGTTGACAAGAGACCTAATATTCATTCATTACACTTATTTTTATGACTAGATTACATTTCATCTATCACATAGTATAACATACACTAAAAATAATGTTTGAAACAAAATGGTTTATCTCTGACAGTTATCAAGAGAAATGTTCCATTCTACCATAGTAACACAACACCTATAGCCTACAATCTTTTGCAAAGATAAACAAGGAACTACTTTTTTTTAAAGAAACTATTTTTTTGTGTTTAACTATTGTTTAATTGATACTTATACCAGTTTGTTAAATCTCCCAATTATCTTTGTTTTAAGATTCTACATACTGAATGAATTGCTTTGTGTCCAATGACAAATACAAATCAACAACAGGAGATATTTTAATGTAGCAAAATATTTTTTGGTCATAGAAATCGTTGTCTGCTCAAATGCCACGATGTCAGTGTCTCTTCATTTACTGGTTTTTGTCTTGGTCTTGTGGTGAGTAGAGACAATTATCCGAGGCTTCAGGATAAGAAAAACATATCTAGACAAAATTGGTTCTTTATAACTGATGTTGATAATTCACTGAGCCTAAGTGTGGCTATCTGAGATGCTCTATATTTCCCTCATTCATCTCTTAACACTATTTCATAACTTTCTAGTCATCAATATTTATTGAGCATCTATTATATGTTGGACTAGATCATGGGGAAGACAGCTGAGCAGTTTCCCAGTAAAAGTTGTTTTTATTATTTATTAGAGCACCAAAACCCTAGAACCAATTGTCAGGTAAATTTCACCCCTTCCGGCCATTAAAAAAGGAAAGAAACAACCTGACAGACATTTTATAATATATTTCTATGGCTCGCCAGTTGAAATTCTGAAATTAAATCTTTAAAAAAGTATAGTTGGGGAGTTTACTAGGAACAAAAAAAATTGGTAAACTTTTTCAAATATATTTGAAAAGAAGGTCTTTCAAAACATTATACAAAGAAACTAAAAAGAGGAAAATATTAGAGAAAAGTGGCAACAGTTTCAGCAATATTTTTAGCATTAAAAAAAAAAGCATTGACTATTGGGCCTGTATTAACATATGACCGCATTTCTTCAGGTAAATGTTAGCAAAAGAACACCTCAAATTTGATCTCATTATTACTGTTTTATACATTATATGACTGGAACACTGAGTTTTTAAATAAATTACCAAAGATAATATGCAGAAGTTTGACTCTAGATATCCTTAATTCAAAAGCATACTCATATATTTTTTCTTCTAACCTAATGGCAAATAAATTCCTTGTATACCGATATCCTGTATCACTTACATTTTTACATTATATTAATTTTTCTAATAAAACTGAGCAGGTAAGGCACACTAAAGGTAATGTTAACATTTAAATAATTAAATTATTTTTATGTATACTACCTGTCTTCATAGACTACTTTTTATGACCCATGCTTTCTTTTGATTGAAAAATGATAATAATTGATAATATAATAGTAATCTAAACCACCCATTTATAATACTTCAGATTATTTCCCCAGAAACCTATACATAATAAGCTCTGAAAATAAAATTTTATATCAGACTTGAAAGCATGGTTGGTTAACGGTGTATTTAAACACTGTTACTCAAAACCTTCCAGCAGCTTGTATTTTCTCTTAAAAGTATGCCTCTATCACTTTTCCTCTTTCCTAACAGTCTCTTCTCAGCTCACTACAACCCAAGCCCTTTGGCCTTGAAGATGTTTCCCAAACTCGTCAGTATTTCTGCCTTATATCCTTCCAACCTGCCATTCTTTCTGCTGATAATAGCATGTTCTGTTCCTTCCCTTCTTCTAGGTCTTTGCTGAAACACAACTCTGTCAGAGAGGCCATTCTTGACAATGCTCAACTTTTAAATTTTGAAGTATTTAGATTGTTTCCAAAGACCAGAATTATATGTATGTGTGCATGTGTGTGGGTGTATACACGTGTATACGTATATATTTGTTTGTGAACATTTGTTTGTGAACATATATACACATATATTTGTTTGTGAACATTTCTTTAGAGTAATTATTAGAGTGCAAATACTGGATTAAAGAAAATTTCGTAAGTATTAGATTAAATTCCTGAAAGTTTACACAAGCAATGCATGAGGACGGCTGCTTATGGACAAAGCCAATTGTCCCACCACCCATCATATTTGCAAAGATGACAGACTGAGATGACATTTAATTGATTTAAGTTCTAATTTATTGTCTGCAACTACAGATAAGGATCTTTTAAAACTGCTTCCTGCCTTTTCTTCTGTGAATTGCTTATTAATAAATTTTTTCCATCATAAGTTATATAAATATTTTCAGTGATTTATTCCAATAGTTTTACTTTTAAATTATTAATACAATATTTGATCAGTTTGGAATTCAATTTGGTATACGCAGTTTGCAGATTTCTCCGAATACCAACCACTAGTACACATCATATCTGAGAGATAAAACTAAGACTTTTATCTCTTGGGCACAAGTGATTATATAGAAATAGCATGATTACATCACTCTATAGTTGACATCATTTGCAATTGCCTTATTCATCTGATATTATTTATCCTTATTTCCAATCATTACCTGTTTAAAGTGTCTATCTATTGTCTGTCTATCTATCTATCTGTCTATCTATCTACCTGATTTAAGCAACCAATACTAAGCATAAAATCATTGTAAAGCGGCATTTACATAATCAGATCTCTTCAAATCAGAAAGAAACATGCTTATTAAGTATTATATTGATAATAATGAAACTAAATCAAAATTTTCTAACAAATTTGGAATGTATTTGGCACCTTCATAAGTTCTGTTAAGGTTATATAAAATAAGTAAAATATAACTCAATGTTTATTGAGATTAACATGAGTTATTTGCATATAGAGTTAAAAGAACAGATGTAATAATTATGTTTATGTTTAAACTACTCATTCATTATAAATGCTTATGTGTAGCAATTAAGGAAATGGGTAGCATACACATACTAATTCAAATTATCCATATTTATATAATTACCATAGCTTTTAATTTTTTGAGATCTATATGCCAGGCACTTACTACAGAGCTGTAATTGGATTGCTTAATTTGATTCTCACCACCATTCCAGGAGAGATGATTACTTTTACATTTTTTTATATATGACATCAAAAAGACTTAGAAAATTACGTGCCCAAGGTCTTACAACCAGAAAAAAAAAAAAAAAAATGCCAGGAGGAGACAGTCATCTGATCCCAGAAACTTCTAATCATCACATTATATGGCTTCCCTCTCAATGTCATTTCCTAATTCCCTATATGTAAACTATTCAGAACAAATCTAATGTTTACCTGTGTTTATTCAAATTACTTACACAAAATTGTAATAAAATAATTATTAAAGTTGACTAAACCACTACTTTTACACATTAGTGTCCTTTATGAAAAAATAAAACTATACTTCTTTCACACACTATGTATATTTTTATTTGGAATAGAGCTTAATGACAACTCTCATCTTATAAATATGTTGGTGTAGGACGTAGAATGTATAAACTGATTTATATAGAGTGTAAGATTTTACTTTATGATTATGTATTCAGTGTTCCTCCCTTATATTATCGTAGCTGATTTCATTACTTAGTTGTATACCTTCACATTCATTTTCAGATAGAATGAGGAAAATTACTCATCATAAATTTAAATACTATATTAAGTAATGTAGCATGTGAATGTTTCATATTTAATGAATTTTAAATTCAAGAGCTTATGAGCAAAAATTATTTATATGCTTGCAAAATGAGTAGCACTTATGAAAAGAAACTAGAAAGATAATCAGAGATAGAGTGTGGAAGTTGACATACTGATTTATTGAGGAGAAGTAGGTTTGTATTTTGTTTTGTTTTGATTGGACAATGTCCAGCATTAATAGTTAATGTAACATTGATTTCAAGTCCTTAATGTTATTTATTCTAAAAAAACATATTCCATAGTTCGCTTCATAAGCTATATAAATGTCAAATTATAATATTATACACCTGAAACTAATATAATATTGTATGTCAACTCTTCTTTAATAAGAAATGTGAACAAAATGCTACAAAGATATAATACATGTAATGCATATTTTGTGTTCTTTCAAAAACAAAAACAAAACCAAAATATTATTTCTGTTTCGTTACACCAAGCTTGATTTTAGTTTCCTATGTGCCCACAAAATATATATAAACACATTTTTTATTTTTATTATATTTTATCTTGTATTCTGTGAATAAGTTTGATGTCAATTATTTGACATTTGCTTTTGTTATCCTGTTGAATATATGTAAATTTTCCAGATGAATTAAACATAATATGCAAGTTTTGATATGTGGAAATAAGATCACATTCCCACACAGATTATTCTTTCCAGTAATGTGACTTAAATATCCTATAGATTTACCATTTATTTTGTTTACTTGAAATATCAACTTTTACGAGACTGTTAAATACTTCCCTGATTGATGCTCTGTGTTAGTTTTTGAGTTTTTGCTCAATAAATTTTAAATCATTTTTGTTATTAACATTCGAGGTTATTATAAATTCATTTTGTTTATTTTTATATCCCTCTCCCTATGACTTTCATGCTTTTCTCCTGAAATTATATTTTGTTGGAAATACATATTGATATGTATTATAGTTATTATTTTGTTAGAATCGTTTGGCATCTTTTTCCTTTTTTTTTTGTATTTCTAATTTCATTTTAAATAATTCAAAGACAGCAATATCTCCGTATAATTTTTTAAACTTTTAGATTTCAAAAATTGATTTACAACTTTCCAAAGTAGGTGTCCAAATTTAATTTTTAAAGTAGAACTTTTTGCAGAATACACTAAATTCTGTGGATCCCCTTCTGGGATGGAATCTTATAAACATTTAGAAAGATAGACAGATGGATAGATATAGATATAGATATAGCTATATGGGCTCATGGACCCCTGGACCACTGGTTTATTATAACATTCTAAGGGAATATATTTATAATAATCTCTGTATGATTGGATACAGGTAAAAAGCTTCAACAACATCATGTTTAGTAAAAAACAAACAAAAAACTTACATTTCAAAGTAAATTCCCTTGTCTATAGGAAAATTATAATATTTTTTATAATCTAGACTCAGAAGTTCTATCACAAAATTCTATGTCATACAACAAAAAATAATTTTAAATTTACAACTCTATCACAAATTTTATCTATATATTTTTTATCCTGAATCTCTTTTTCTCTAGATATATTGTTGCCTAGGAATCTCTTCAATGAACACTCACCTATGCCTACTCTAAATCTCTCCCAGTAATTTTTTTTGTCATACTCCCATATTTCTGATTTGTTATTTTGGCCATCATTCCTTTAAGTCTTAATAATGTGCTAGTAAAGCTATCACATTTATACCTCTTCTCATGGACATTTGTTAGGAATTCAAAAAATTACATTCGTTTTTTTTATTCCTTCTGATCGTCTATTATTCTATTCTAAAATAGGGAAAAAATATAAAATACATATCATAGATTATCTCAAACTGACATTTTCCCGAGAGAATGTTTTCCTTCTCTTCCACTTTACCATTTTACTTCTATATCATATTTTATCAGCTAATAAAACCTTGAACCCTGTAAGTAAAAATTATTTAATTCTAAACTTATCTTTTATGAAACTAAGAACTTCATATATCATTTAGCATTCTTGAAAGCAATCAGAGCTATACCACGGGAAAAGTAAGCTACACAGGCAAATATTGTAATACAGAAGTCACAAGTATTATTTATATCAAAGGTCAAGACATATTATCACAATATTAGGCTGGGATGTATTAGTGGCAGGCACAAATGATGCCTAAAATTAGAAAAAAGATAAATCAACCAAGATTCACCAATAATAAAAAAGAACAAAAGTTTGTCCAAACTGGATGGACAGTAGAAAGTAGATCATTGGGACAATATATGGTTTGTTATTGACTCGATGATGTAGAGTCATTCTTCTTTATAAACAAAGTTCAAACAACAGCCAATGACTAAGTGCAAGGTTAATGGAGCAATAAATACCAAGCAGTACGGTTTCTAACCAGTTTCCTTTAAATATGTAATTAGTTTAGCTGTTGGCATTTTATGTAAACCTCTAGGTTTATTCTAATTTCTTTGTTGTATGTTAAGTTCACCTGACACTTAAGTTCACCAACTTGTTGCAACGATGTTGCTAACATTTTTTGATATCAGAGGGATTATTCATTATTCATTATTATGAATTTGTACCAACTGGGCAAACAGTTAACCAAGATCACTGCATGAAAAAATTAGATAACCTGAACTTTTTGCCAACCATTCATGGCTCTTGCATCACGACAATGCACCAGCTCACAGGGCACTGTGTGTGAGGGAGTTTTTAGCCAGTAAACAAATAACTGTATTGGAACACCCTCCTTACTCATCTGGACCCCAATGACTTCTGTCTTTACCTGAAGATAAAGTAAATATTGAAAAGTCGACATTTTGATGACATTCAAGACATCAAGGGTAATACGACAATAGCTCTGATGGCCATTCCCGAAAAAGAGTTCCGAAATTGCTCTGAAGGGTGGGCTAGGTGCTGGCATCAGTGCAAAGCTTCCCCAGGGGAGTACTTCAAAGGTGACCATAGTGATAATCAGCAATGAGGTATGTAATACTTTTTCTAGGGTGAGTTCACGAACCTGATTCTCACATCTGTATACACCTATTTTCATAGTAGGATTGCTTATATTAAACTTTTATAAGTGGACAGGAATCATATGTTTCATTTACCTAATTCAGCTGCCTATGAGTGTTAAGCACTTATTAAATGTTGTTGTTATTTCACTTAATGATGATGAAAAGGAAATATAAATAAAAACCAGGCATTTACTAGAACTAAACATGCTTCCTGTGCATTGAAATTTCTCTTTAGATGCAGTGTTCTTCCACCAATTAAATAAGAATTCTCTTTGAAAGTCATCTTTTATGAAAACTTTTATAGACATATATATTTTAAAACTTAAATTATTGAATATGACTAAAATCCATTGTAAACAAAACACAATCAGAATACTTGACTGAACAACGAAAAAATATTTTTTACAATTTTGAAAAATATTATATTTCACATGTTTAATAAAAAATCTAAGAATAAAGTTTGATATGATAAATTGAAATGATTAATAGAAATTTTACTACAAAAAAGAAATTTTGATCAAGTGTAATCTATCTTTGAGTTTCCTTTCACAAATAATTTCATCTTTAACTTAATCTTTGATTTTATAATTTTGCAGAACTCTCGCCATTTGAATTATTGCCTGTCCTACAGTTTTATTAGCTTACTTTTCTCATTATATTATTTCATGGAAAGGTATAAACAGAATATACTAAGTTGTGAAGAATATAGAGAACAGATAAATGTATTTTAACTTAAACCCTTTGAGTGTTTGATCATATGTATATGACACAGTTTATACTGTCATAGAAGCTACAATATTACTTATATTTCAGAAATCTCTGTCTCTACTTCTCACATTTAATAACATTTGATGGAATCACCATAACGTATTTTTTTAAATCTCTTAAATAAAAATACTTCAAGCATATTAACTTTAACTTTGTATACTCTCTTGGAAGTTTCAAATGTTATTATGGGGGGAAAAAGGACCTTTTATCAGGTACATAAATGTTCTTTAGGCTTTTAAACATTTTCTATAAACAATGCTACTGCTTTTATTTTACAATCTATTAGCACAAGAAAATCATGCAAATGTCCCCGTGACTAAATGTCGTGCTCAGCATATGGAGAACCTAAAATTCATTTCATTCATGGAAAACCTTTTTTTTTTTCCTCCAGTATACATAATGTTTTCAAAATAAATTATCTTAATTTTGTTTTCCTGTCACTCAGGACAGTCGTGCACATATTCTTTAGTTCTTAAAAATAAAATGTTAACATTGACATTTTAGTAAACACATTTTACATTAATGTATTTAAGAATTCTTTACAGAAATCCAAACTCTTCAGAGACCTGTAGTTCTATCTTATTCCAATGGTTTACTGTAATGCCATCAGAATGTAATGGAAGTTAATGCTACAAGGAATAACGGATATCAAGGGAGATCTGGTTCACTTCTTTGAAATATGCAGACTGAGTCTTAGAATGCACATTATTATCTACTTTCACTGTTCTGTGATTAAGTTTGCTCTTACTATCACTGTGAGAAGCTATAAATCTATATCTATATCTCTATATATTTTTATTCATAATAACATCGTTGCCAACTATTGAATAGTTGCATACCACTAGTTTGAATACAGTGTAAACTGATATGAGCACTGTTTAATTACTGCCATTTATTTTTATGCAGTCAGAATGACGAGGACTGTGTGTAGAGAAATAAATGAAAGCACATAAACTTCATTGGTCACATATTTCATGCTAGAAACTCCACTAAGACTTGGAGATGTTATAATCTATTAGCACACACTGATTACATCCCTGATTACAAGTCCTCACCAGCATTTTGTTTCTTTTCTCAAAAGTGTTACGAGTTATAGTAGTATTTTTCTATTTCAAATGAGAATAGTGAAAAAAAGGTGGTGTCTTTCTAAAGAAGAAATTTAATTAGAATCAGCACAGGGGAAGAGAACATTTATTAAATCACCCTATATCTACTGTTCAAATGTGTATAATTAAAAAATTGTATTCCTCTAACAAAAATATGTCAAACTATTCACTTTCACTTTTATAACATCTTTCTTTGATCAGCATTGCATCAGTAACACAGGGATATACACGTAAGAAGAATATGTTTATATTACTGGTTGGGAAAAAAGCCTTGAGATGATCAGCAAAAATGTAGTCAAAGTATCAAAGGTTAATAAACTACAAAGATGCAAATGGACATAAAATATGGTCAAAACATTTCAATAAGAGGTTGGTTTGTATGAAAAAAAAAATATTGCCCAAAGTGTAGAAAACCGATTTTTTTTTTCCTTGAAGGGAGAAGTGACATATACTGTCAAATATCTCACTTTATTCTGGCAAAAAAAAAAAAAATGACAATTAATGATCTATACCAAACATATCTCACTTAAATACTTAATGGCAAAAAGTCTTTGTTATTAAGGCACGTGAAATTTGAATTTCCTATTATGTTTGGGTGTGGGCTAGGTTAGGTGAGAGGGAGAAATGTTGGTTGCTGAAGATGACAGAAATGTCCTAAAGAACATTAAGTGAAGAAAATATAATTGAAGATATTTATTTACAGCTACATAATGATTCAAATTTAAAGGAAACTTGCAGATACTCCTAAACACTGAACAAAAGGTAAAAAAAGAAATATATTTATATATGAGCTATATATAGGGATATATATATCCCCATAGAGGAAAAATATCCCTAGAGGGGAAAAATAAAAATCTTGGAGAATACAATCAATAGAATCAAAATGTGGCAGCCATATTTTGTGATGACTGTTTTATATCACTAGTGGAGACATTGAACCTATTTATATTTAAAAATAAACAAATGCTAAAAAAAAAGAATCAAATGGTGACTATTGTAAACTTCTCAATGTATAAGTAATCAAATATTAGAATATAAATATAGTAATTGGGAGGATATATATGTACATTAATTTCCTCAGTTGCATTAGGTAGAGTTTATAGAAAATTCAGCATATAAGTAAATACAATTTATTTTCAGAGTTTTATTGAAAATTATAAAGAGAATATCAAAATATTTAAAATGAATAGCATAAATAAAATAGATTGGAAGGGGGAGAATGAGTAATACTACTGGGAAAGTGTGTGTCTATTTTCTCATATTTCATATTAGGGTTTCCATTAGTACACTCTGAAGTTGATTAATTAAGAAATGGAAGTCAAAATATATTACAAAAATATATGATATGACCCTACAGAAAAAGTAAGATTAAAAATACCCCAGAAAATAGAGAGAAAATAGGTACATGCACCCAAATAGAAACAGACAACTAACAAAATCCTGAAACCAAAATAATATATCGAAAATATAATACATGCAAACAGAAATATTTAAATAATATTTTTTAAAAGCTATATATATTCAAGTTACTAATCCATAGGAAACTACCTCAATTGTCAATGTCACAAAATGACACACTGATTCTGAAGGTGAGGAATTCAGGTGGGGCGTAGTAGGGATGTTTTTACTTTGTTCCACTACTTTCCGATTTGCACAGACCAAAGGCTATGAACTTGAATCATGAGAAGTCTATCTCACTCACATGTCCAGAGGTTGATCCTGAATTTAACTGGGTGGTTAGGCCAAACACCTACACGTGGCCTCCCCAGCTTCCTGAAGTTCACTCACAACATGGGAACCATCTCTTAAAAGAGAGTCAATGGAAAGTCGATTTTCCCTGCATTCTATTGACTAGCGTTTCACTGCATTCTATTCAGTAGAAATAAGCCACCGCGCCCAATGCACCCTCCAGGGAAGGAGACTGGATCCACCTTTCAACAGAGCAGTGTCCATGTCACGTTTTAAGAAAGAATGGAATATGACGGTGCAGTTGTTTGGAAGATAAAGTCTAGTCACAATTTAAGGAGGAAAAAAAAAAACAGGACCAGGCCAGTTATGAAAAATTAAAAGCAATGAATTTGATATAGATATATTTGTGAGATCAACTGCAATAAATGAAATAAAATCACAGATTTAAAGGTTTTCTTAGATTGCTTAAACAGCAAAAACTGGTATATATACCATCTAAATAAAAGTGACTTAGAAAGTTAAAAGAATGAAAACCAAACAACAACAAAAAATAATCCTGTGTTTACTCTCTGCTTATTTAAAATGATTAGTGTAAAAGGAAGCATACCATTTTTGATTAAGTTCAGTCGTGACAGCTTTTGTGTAGTTAAAACAATAGGCAATGTGTACTCACACTCAGTAGCAAACACAAATGGCTAAACACAATTTTATACATAATTAAAGTTTTTGAATCTTTACGCAAAATAAGCATTATTATGAATATTATTTTGCAGATGTGTAATATGAGACTATGAGACATTGAGTTAATAAAAATGCAGAATTTAAATCTTGATCTGTCTCATGAGGTTCACAACTATTATTTTATATAGCTTAATAGTTATAGATAATTTTAAGCTCAATTTTTAAAATTTCGATGTGTTCATTTCAAATTACAATTGACAGGTGCTGTTTTATCTAGTTCAAATATCTACATTTTAACCCTGTACATTCATAATATACCTAATCCAATGATAAATGTTGACACACTTGAATTATAAAATTCTTCACCTTCTCTCAATTCTAGACCTAAGCTGGGCATTGCACTTTCTTTTCATGATACTACAAAAGATTTATGTTTGGCCTCTGAGAGGTTTTAATAAGAATTGATTGGTGTCAATGGCAATAATGACTTCTATTATCTCCTTGAATATTATCTCCTAGATACCACTAAGAATATGATGCTTAAATGGGTCTAACTTTATTTATAATTTCTAACAATGGCTAAATCATTTAATATGAAACAGCCTTTTCAAGTGAACAAAAGTGGTACAATTAGTTGTATTATACAGTAATTACAATACAGATGGTCTTGACTTATGCTGGTTGCCTTTTCGACTTTATGATACAGTTTCAGCAGAGACCATACTTTGAATTTTGAATTTGGATCTTTTCCCAGGCTACCGACATGCCACATAGTACTCTCTCCAGATGCTGGGCAGCCGCAGAGAGTTCCAACTCCCAGTCAGCCACGTGATTCTGTGGGTAAACAACTGACACTCTACAGCAGACTGTTTTGCCAGCGTTTTTTTTGTTTGTTTGTTTGTTTGTTTTTGATATTGTGTGTCTTTGCTTTTGCGTCCCATCATGTCTACAAAATTCCTATCTGTGTCGCCTGCCTCTGGTGAGAAGAACACGAAAGCACTTATCTTGAGTTTCATTTCAAAATATGAAATGAACTCTTGAGATGAAATTCAAGATAACTGCCCAACTGTCGATGGATATAAGTGTTCTGAGCACATTTAAGGTGGGATAGTCTAAGTTGCAATTTTCAGTAGGTTATGAGTATTAAAAACATTTTTGATTTATGATACTTCTAATTTATGAGGTGTTTATCAGGACGTAGATCCCTCAGAAGTCAAGGGACACCTCTACTGTATTATACAATTATCCAGACTAATGTTTGATGAAGAATATTTCATAGGCAATCACAGATACCCATTAGGTAAATTTATCTGTGCAATGTATAGTTGCATGTAAGAAAGGTCAAGATATTATAGTCAAAAGAACAGAAAACCCAACCTGGCCATGACTCTCAGTTCCATTAGTTATAACTGGAAGATCTTGACCTTATAATTTAGGCTTCAGACACACTTATTTACTTACCAATAATGGAAATAATCAAACCAAGCCTCACAAGTTTATGTTTAAATACATTAAACAATAGCTTACTAAGTGAATAAAGAGCTATGTAAAATATGTATATAATGGGAAGTTCTATTAGGATTCTAAAGATGAACAATAGGGTATATGATGGTGAGAAAGAAGGAAGAGAGTGAGTGTTTTGGATTGATTGGTAGGGTAAATAATCTCTGAGGAACTGACAAATACTCTAAGAATTGAAGAGCAAAGAAGATAATCCAATTACATTAAAATTGCACATGGATTTTGTCAAGCAATAAAGAGTCAGCACATTGGACAATGGGAGGAAGGGCTTTAAATCAGAAACAGAGTAAGGAGAGTGTCAGAAGATCATTAAGAGGTAGGAAAAGAGAGTCCAAAAAGGACTTTTCAGATAATATTATAAAAATGAGATTGAGGTGGAATGAATGATGAGCTTGGAGGAAAACTTAGAAACTATGCTGGAATGAAATAAGGCAAGATGGAAATGTTTCTTTCAAGGTGTTACCATGCAGATCAATAGAACAATTAGAAGCAGGGGGCATTGCAGAGAGCTGGCACATTTCAGTGGTTTAAATAATGGATATGCTACATTTCTTTCTGAAATTATGCACAATAGAGAGCCTAAATCCCCCCAATACACAATAAGTAGAGCTTGCAATTAAAATACAACAAATTTCTCTTAAATGCATAGCTGATGGCAAACATATCATTGCAAGAAAGCAAAGCAAATCCCAGAACTATTAAGCAGAAGCTGGAGTCTGAGCTGTTCAGGGATGGTCTTGGAGATTGGATTTGGCTTTTTGTAGACAATAGGCTTGGGGATTTTCAGTGATGTGGATAAAACAGATGAAGTTTATCAAAGCAGAATGATGGAACTAAGACAGCAAAATTAAACCACAATGTTCCAAGGCTTCACCCATTACTGGAAGGAGAGACTGGCAGATCCACAGAAATGGGAAAACAACAGAAATTCTGTCTCTATATTTGAGAACTTCATGATATATAAAAGTTATGCATGTATACATGTAAGCACTATCAACCATGATGTCTTAGGTGAGCTATGGTGAGGCCAGACACAGATCAAGAGAGACAAACCATAGTAAGTTTCAGAATTTTGTTACTCACAGTTCTCCAAGGAGAATACAGCTCACTGCAGGAGACCAAGCAGGGGAGCAGTGGGACTGATCGCATGGCAGAGGGAGAAGAAGGAACTGTAGGTCCAGGCCTTAATTGTGGTTTCTGTAAGAAGAAAGGGGCAAGGTAGAGTAAGGATGCTTAGGATTGGCTAATGGGTCAAACATATGGTAACAGAAGGATAACTGCCATTGGACAGTAAACACACAATGCAATATATAGATGGTATATTATAGAATTGTACTCTTGAAACCTATATAATTTTACTAACTAATGTCATCTCAATGAATTTAACAATAATAATAAACATTAAATAAATAGATAGATAGATAGATAGATAGATAGATAGATAGATAGATAGATAGATAGATAGATAGATAGATAGATAGTTTTGGTGGACTTCAGGGCTGGGGCACTGGAGATTTCCCTTATTATCTGGTACTTGGCCCACAGTGATCAGGGCAGAAGTACAGTGGGTAGAGTGTGAGAATCTGATTAGGCGGTTAGGGGTATAGCTCAATCAGCTACTAAAAATAGATGATGGACTGTCCTCTAGCCAGAACATCAAAACTGTGTTGAGACAGCATTAAAAAGAAGAAGGAGGAGGAGGAGGAGAAAAAGGAGAAGGGGAAGGAGAAGAAAAAAAAAAGGAACCAAACATCAAACAAACAAAAAAAAAAACTATAAGAACATAGTATAAATAAGAACCAAGTGGCACCCTACTAGTACATTATGAAATTGAGGAAACCAAAGACAAAAAGAAATTTCACATGCACTCAAAGAAACAAGAAGACTTTGCAAAAAGAATGATAGTTATATTACTTGATATTTTACAATAGCAATATTAGTTGGAAAAAAAGATATTATATCCCAAAAATAGTAAGAGAAAATAAGTCTTGTTCTGCAATCTATTGTCCAGTTAAACTAAAAAACAAGGTAAATAAATATGTGAACCTATAAAAACTGAATATTTATTATATGTCAGATACTTTATTTTAAAACATTACATACGCTAAATCATTTTGTCTTTCCAGTAATCATGAACTGGACTGGTTTTCTTGATTAAAACCTTGAAGCATAGAGAGATCAAATAATTTTCAAAACACTACTAAGCCAGTAAACCAATTTCTAAAACACAAGTTTCTAATTATTACACTGAACCGGTTCACAGATATATTGAATGGGATCCAACCATTTTTCGATCATCACTAAAGACAATACTAAAAGATGCAATCCAGAAAAGAGAAAGTTGGAGGAAGAAAGAATAAAAAGGGAGAAAAGAATAGTGTGCTGGAGCTTGCTCAAATAGTCTTGCAAAATCAGATTATTATTTTCAGGACTTTTGCAAGGCAGCTGTCAAAGCATTAGTAGCTTGAAATGGCCATGGTAGAAATATTTAATCAAAAGATTTCAGCACATCTTAGATATCAGAGGTGTTTTTCCACTCACACTCCAAGCCACAGATACCAGTATAAGTGAAGAAAATGATTAATTCATATAAATGACTGTGGAGTGTTGGAAAAAAAAATAACAGAAATAATGACTACTTCAGAGGGTATAAAAATTAGATGAAACCCAAATGCTAGGAAAAAAATTGAAAATGTAAATACTATTACAGTTAAAGCATTATAATTTCCTTCAATTAATTGTTAGGATAGTAGGGATAATGATGATTTAAAAAAAAAAAAGAAAATAATAAATGATTATAATAATACAACTAAGAGAAAAATAAAATGATAGCTTATCTATGTAAAGAGTAAGACAAACCTCTGTCAAAAGACAAGTAGGAAAAATGAAAGAAAGAAAGAAAGAAAGAGAGAGAGAGAGAGAGAGAGAGAGAGAGAGAGAGAGAGAGAGAGAGAGAAAGAAAGAAAGAAAGAAAGAAAGAAAGAAAGAAAGAAAGAAAGAAAGAAAGAAAGAAAGAAAGAAAGAAGAAAGAAAGAAAGAAAGAAAAGGTACAAATAAACAATACCAAAAATAAAAATGGGTATAACAAGAAGCACAGAAGATTAAAATAAATGTAAAGCTATATGTAATATTTGGAAATAAATGGAAAACAGTTGAAATTCATGATTAATTTTTTTTTATCAAAGCTGAAAGACTAAGTAGAATACTAATACAAATATAACCATTAATGCAACTAAATGAATTTTTAAAACACACACACACACACACACACACACACACACACACACACACAAAGTTAAATGTTTACAGGGCAGATTTCCAAATAGTCAAGGAATTCCTATTTAGAAAGTTAATCTGGGGAAAAGAAAGTTTTCTCCAATATTTTTGGTCTGATACTGTATAACTTTGAGACCAAAACCGGATAAGTAAAGTATAGAATAGAAAAGTTAAGTTAACCTCACAGATGGTTATCAAGTTCTATGTCTTATATACATTGCAAAGCAAATACAGCAGATAGTCCATCTGCTTATGAAACATTTTTAGTGAACTAAAAATACAAGAAAATTTCTCAATCTGATGAAGTTTTCTCCATTGTCTCAAAACAACAAAGAATTATTACATAAAACATGTATTAAAATGAGGAGCCACTAATTGATAGAAGAAGAAATCCAAATGGACAATACATATAAGAATCAGTTAAATACAAATTTCAATCATGATAAAATATAATTAGTACACATCTAGTTAAAAAAATTTGAGAAGCTTGACAAATCAATTCCACTCTAAGGAATACATCAGATTCTCACAGAAATAATATATATGCATGTTCAATGAAGCTTTTGTTTAAAATAATAAACAAGAAAAAACGTCAATGAGAAGATGATGGATTTATAGTTCTATAGATAAAATGGAGCACTACATAGGAATGAAAGCAAATGAAAATGGAGCTACATGTCTTAAGGAAGATACATAGGTCTGTATGCCATCAGAAAATGAATTTTATTTTATATATCTTAAAATAAAATAATAGTAAATGATAAAAAGCAACCTCTGAAATTGTTTACCAAAAAAAGTCTATGTCAAATATTAAGAAAATTTAATAATGTCATCCTGCAATGCTTAATAATTCTACTCCCTTCAACATTAATAAGTTGCTTAAAAGAACATGCAATGATATAATTTAGTTTTCAAATTGAAGCTGGCTCTAGTTTTATCTCAGGTTCTCTAGGAGAAAAATGTGTTTGTATTCATCTCTAAGCAGTGGTCACTAAAGTCATTGAATGATGTTTCTATCATTAAAATTTTCTGCTTAAGAAAGAAAGAAAAGAGTTATCAAGCCAAGTAAGGACGCGGTAGAGCCATGAAATGACAAAAGAAACCTTAAATGCATAATGCTAAGAAAAACAAACCAATCTGAAAAAGCGATATACTATATTATTCTATCTATAGGACCTTCTGAAAAAGGCAAAACCATAGAAACAGTAAAATATCAGTGGTTGCCAGGGTTTCCTTAGCATGGACAGGCCCGAAGGATAGGTTGAACAAGGGATTTTTAGGGCAGTGAAGTTATTCTGTATTATATACTATCACAGTGGTACATGACATTATATGTTTGTCAAAACCCACAGATTATACAACACAAAGAATGAATCCTAATGTAAACTGTAGACTTTAGTTAATAACGTATCAATACTGGTTCAGTTGGAACAAATGTACCAAATGTACACACTAATGCAAGATATTAACACCAGGGGAACTGTGTGCAGGATGGGAAGGGGATATACGGGAACTTTGCATTTTTTCCTGTAAGGTAAACTACTGTAAAAAACAAATTGAAATAACAACACACATATTCTATAAGATGAATGAACTACTTTTATGTAATACTATCCCATGACAATTGCCATTAAAGAGATGAAAATATACTCACTAGGTCAAATAATAATACACATTTATATCATATCATTAGCAAATGTGAGTAAATAAGGTGTCACAAATATTGTGGGTATTCTTTAAATGTTTTCCAACGTAATGTGTTTAAAGATGATTTGAAATAAAATCTTCAATTTCAAAATTTCATATGACCAAACTGCATATGAATTATAAACCCACACATATTATTTATGCACACCTAAAACTATACCTTGTCAACTAAAAACAATGAGCAAGATACTTAGGGATATTTATAGGTTTGTACAGACGGCATTTGCATTCATTTTAAGGTCGTTTTACTCAGTGTTTTCATTTTCTATTTTGCCAGGCTAAGAATCTTTTGACAAGCTTTGTTTCTCCTGAGTACTTATGTCCATCTTTTCACTAATAGTGTTCTTCCTTTATCAACTTTCCACACTGAACTACTGAAATAATTCTCTATTTATGTGTAGATTATATATACGAGTGTGTATTATTTTTGAATGACTAACTCCTAAGCGTTTTCCCCATTTATTCTAAAATTTTGAATCTTCATATCTCTCAAAAATAAATCACAAGTGAGAATTTTCCAAGGCTCTGCCCTCATTCTCTCACATGTTGCCTATAGTGTCATACACTTTTTATTTTTTATGAATCTTTGTGTATTTCTTTCCACCCACATGCAGTATATTTTTAGTTCTTTTCATAATATGTTCTAAAAATCACTTGCTTTGTACAACCATTCAGTTACTATTACGTTAAATGATTACATTATATATATATATAATACATATATATTATATTAATATAAGACTCAGTATTATATTACATTATATTATATTATATTATATGACCCAGTCTTATATTACAGTAAAATAATACCAGGTCTTATATTTTTTGCTCCAAAAGACGCATTAGAGCTGATTGTGCAGCTAGGTCTTATTTTCGGGGAAACATGATATATATATATATATATATATGTCACATATATATGATATCATATCATATATCATATATCATATAGCACATATATTATTTCTCTCTCTCTCTCTCTCTCTCTCTCTCTCTCTCTCTCTCTCTCTCTCTCTCTAATAGTAATTTGCTTTGGCTCTTCCTTAGAAAATATCTCCTAAACCTCTTTGTACACTGACCAAATAAGTTTAGTGACTCTGTTATTCATACAGTTGCCATATCTGGATGCAATGAGGCACCAGTCTGAAAGAGTGTCAAGGGTATTGAGGTATAATAATATTACAAAGGAATAAGAATTTGGACCAATACTTCAAACTATACTTATATGACTGCTATGGACTGAATTGTGTCCCTCCATCCCCAAGATTCTTATGTTGAATCCCTGACTCCCAATGTGATGGTATTAGGAGATGGGGACTTTGGGAGGTACTAAGAGAGGTCATGAGGGTGATGCCCTCAATGACATTAGTGTCCTTGTAACTAGGGAAACAAGAAAGGTTAAGATTCTCTGCCCCCTTGCCCCCCCACCATGTGAGGACATGGTGAGAATGCATCTCTCTTCCAGCCAGGAATAAAGCTTTCACTGGCACCTTACCATGGTAGCACGATAATCTCAGACTTCTAGCCTCCAGAGCTGTGAGAAAATCAAGTACTGTTGTTTACGTCGCCCAGTCTGTGGTGTTTTGTTATGGCAGCCTGAGCTAAGGCAATGATAATTCCAATATCATTAGAGAGCAGAACCAGCCTGAGCAACTAGACATATCTCTTCTATAAAATGACAAAAGAAAGGGAATACAATGTATGTAGGATTCTACCACCTTCGTAGTACAACTAATAACCTAATAATTAAAAAAAAATAACTTTTTTTTTTGTAGGTAGTCAATGTCAGGCCCTATGCTAATCAATGTATATGTATTAACTTTTTCATTCTTCACAGCCTCCTGAGGTACAGTCCTCTTGTTAACTCCATTTTACAAATGAGGGAACTGGACACAGAGAGGTGAAATAACTTGCCTAAGGGGGTTAAACAATCAGTAAATGGTAGAGCCAGAATTCAAACTGATAGGTTTCACTGTAATGGCTACTCCTGCGATCTCTCTACATTGTATTTCATTTGAGATAGAGCCTCATGCTCCATCCATACCATTACACAGAGGCGTTGCAATGTCCACACAATGCATTAATGACCTTGTTAAAGAGACTCCATCACTCCCTGCTACTTAAAACTGTCCTGCATCTCATGATTCTTCTTAGCCTCACTTCACCCTCTATAAATTATGAATTGTGAAGATAATTATACACTGTGAGCAGGAATTTCAATTCTAATCTATATCATTAGTGACGCACTCTATTGTCAGAGTTCTTGCCTCTCTTTAGATACACTTAAGATTGCAAAAGTACTTAATAAAACAACAAACAAAACTATTTGGTTGATAAATTTTGTTGGAAGAGTTCAGGTAAAAGCTCGTGCAGGTGATACAGGTGTAGAGATTAGTCCAGGTGTATCCCAATCCCGTTTTACTAAAATTATTTTTCTAGTCTTTTGATTTTACTTGACTGTTAAACAACTTATTTTTTACTCTATGTTTCAAGGAAATAGTTTTAGACACTGCTAAATGTCAGTTGCCACTCTTATGTGTGGGGTTCATTATTTCTTAGAAAATACTCTACATTCATGCTTGGTAAATATCTTATTTTTGTTTTAATTTCTCTAAGTAGTACCCAAATCAAGTGACTGTCATATTATATATGTTTTTTCTATAGAGGTGGTAGGGCAAAATTTGTGTTTTTTTCTAATTTGTGGCATAGGTGCCTAGTAAAAATCACTTCATGTCATTTTTGTTTTTCGAATTTGTTTGCTGATTTTTTTTCTGGTCAGAGTCCTTTCTCTAGTTTCTTATATGAGAATAATCAATCTATCACTACTTCAAAATTTATTTAGGTGGTGACCAAAATAACCTTAGCTAATTCTTAATTCTCCACAATAAATATAGCTTCTGAGTCTTACTCTTCTGTGAAATGTATTGCCTTTTAAAATAGCACCAATCATTTCTATAACCTACCAATATAATTTGCATACTAATTAATAATACATTCTTAATGGCTTTAAATAGCCACGTAACTAGACACAGGACACAGGCTGAATTTTTATGTGAGCAGCAGAATTAGGGATATTTGTAAAATAGTCCTCCTCAATGGGACCCAGATAGTGGGGCATAAAACCATTCTATCAATGAAGTAAGTTTAATCCCAATACGGGATGTATATGGGATTCCACTCGAAGAGCTTTTTTCTAAAACATATTAGAAAATGCCAATTATTAGATTTAGACTACCACCGTGCTATGTAAGTGTTATGGACTGGATATTTGTGCCTCCCTAAATTCATATATTGAAGTACTAAACCCCAACACAATGGTATTTGGAGATGGATCATTTGGGATGATACTAAGTCATGATGGTAAAAACCCTCATGAGTATGTTTAGCGCTGTATCAGAAGAGACAAGGGAGAGATGATCTTTCTCCATTATGTGAGCAGAATGGAGAAAGAATACGACTGTCTGCAAACCGGACAGTGAGCTCTCACCAGATAGCGAATCTTCTGGCACATTGGCCTTGAACTGCCTAGTCTCTAGAAATGTTTAAGGCACCCAGTCTATATTTGTTATAGCATCTTGAGCTAAGACAATAAACTTTCAGATTTTTAAAATTATTTCTTTACTAAAAAAACAATTTGTGAGCAGAATACTTGGTGCAAGAAAAGCTGCTGCAGCCCATTTCCTGTATTGATCAAACAAAATATGTTTTATATTTAAAGCCATGTACTACTGACAACTAAGGTTTTCCTTATTGCTTTCATAAATATTTACTACATATTCATATGTAATTGAAACCTAATATAAAAGTTATGGGCTAAGATAAAATACTTATAAAACTTCTGATAAAAATGGTAAAATTCCCAGTTTTTCTCTATTTTATCTTTCATTTTGTCTTCCTTTATAGTCCTCCAAATATGTTACTCTTTTTTCCCCCATTTGTTACACTATTTTACTTAAAGGGACAAAAGTATAAATGAGAATATATATATATATATATATATCCATTTTACTACTCGATTCCTCAATGAACTCTTTTCCACCTATAGTCTATATATATAGTGATATAAGTAGTGATGTAAGCGAGGTAGACAAAAATATATAAAATGTATTGTCTACCTTGCTTACATCACTGCTTTATTCCAATTTCGGTAAAATTTATTACGTAAAACAGCCAGATTTGAAAATGTATATTTTATAGTTAAACATTTATTTGACTGTGAAAATGGAAACACTATCAGAATAAAATATAAATAGATAATAAGCTTTACTTGTGTGCTCCATCTTTTCAACTTGATCAGGTAGATGGATGGCACTTTAAATAATGTGTTAAATTGAGAGACTGCATTAAATAGAAAAGAACATCATGGAAAATAGGAAAGCCTTTCCATTAAGAGCTTCAGATATGAAATGTTCTGTTCAGACACCAACTAAACCTAAATTGATATTTTTTATTTCAACTGAAAGAGCTAGAGAGTAATTAAAGGTAATTGGCATGCTATTATTCTTAAAAGGTTCTCTTTTCTGTTCTAAGAATACCGGGGAACAATTGAATAGATAAAATGTGAACTATAAATTGCCAAATAGATCTTTTGTATAATAGTATATCTTTCTAGACAAAAGATATTTCAAACCCATAAAAAAAGAGGGAAATGCACTTGCCTTACTGGTCTTACATCTTGCATGACCACAGTGAAGTTGCATGAGATTTTTCAATTGACAGAGTTAAAACTACCTTAATGGGTTAAGATGGAATCAAAACTGAAAGTGATGAACTCAAGGGAGGTCAATTGGTTAGCAACATTTAACATTAGGTGCATAGAAAGTTACTGGATAAATAAAATTGAAGACTGAACACATACCTTCATTTAAGGTTACCTATGGCACATTGATGCTGTTAACATTATTGATCCAATCTGGGAAGCCCGCCATCTTGCCCTTTCTCTATCCAAATCCTGCATATTTTTTCCAGAATAGGATCAATATGAATTCTCATTATGAAGCCATTTATTTACTACTAGATCCCTCAATGAACTCTTTTCCACCTATAGTCAATACAGAGACACAATCTTCCCCTTTCATCTTTAGTTTCTCTGCACCAATAAGACTCCCTCAGAGGCTTATGGAAATAGTTTAACCTTGTTCTAGTTAAAATATAAACTTTACCCATTTTTCTCTCCGAGACATGTTTTTTTCTGCTTCATACATTTACCATATTGTTCAAAATATTTTTACCTGTGTCTTTACTATTTCTTCTATTTTTGAAAGCTTACTGGTGTTTTCTTCACAGTTTGCTTGTGCCATCTTTTCATGCTTTATTTCTGGAACACTCCAAATACAGTTTATTTTGGGGCATCACACCATGCTAACCGAGAGACTATACTGAAGAACTTGAGTAAAAAACAGTTTCTCTTCATGCTGTACAAGTTATAGGGATTTTTATTTAAATTAAATAGGTCTTCATATTAGTTCCCCTATTTATATCACTTTTATACCACATAGATACAGCACTTATTTTATCTGTTTTATAACATGAGCTTTGGAGTCATTTTTTACAGCGTTACTGTGGTACATCGATATCTAAAGAATGCACATATTTAATGCATACAATCTGATTAATTTATGTGTATGCAAACACTTGTGATGCTATCACCACAATTAAGATAATAAGCACATCCATCACCTCCAAAAGTTTTCTTGTGTCATTTAGTTTCCTATTGTGTGTGGTAAGAATATTTAATACAAATCTACCCTCTTAATACATTTAAGGGCACGACACCATACTGTTAAGTAGGCACTACGCTGTATAGCAGATATCTAGTACTTATTAATCTTGTATAATTGTAAGTTTACACTCATCCAACAACATAAATGCATAGGAAGATGGCTGCTCCAGTCTTCCTGGCAATTTGGAGTTTAACCTAGAGACTGTCTCTGGGACTATAACTATAAAATAAATTTAATTATTCTTAATCTAAAATTAACTAGATGAATAGCTACATGTCTATTCCTCGGGATACGTGAAGAGACGTTCAGGCTTTTTGCAGACACACATGGAAATCCAGGGAGATTAAGTTTCTCCATAGCCAGTTGTGGTTTATTCTAGGAATGTTTTAGGTTGTTCTAACACTTGAAAATCTATCGATGAGAATAAGGAAGAAATATCAAATTTTAAGGTCATCTCAAAAAAATGGAGAAAATCATTTAATAAAACTCAAACTCCAATTTAAAATAACAATCTCTTAACGAATCTAGATATATAAAATGATCTTAATCTTTTAAAATTCATCTACTAGAAAACCTAGTCAATATTATAATCGCAATCTTAGGCAATAGAATAGAATAAGGATAAGAAATAAAACACAGAAATTGGAAACTAAGTAGAACTCTCTTTAATGTCAGTCCATAGGTTCTGTATAGCAGGCCCCTCTTACCTGAGGGGAGTAAGTTAAGACTCCAAGTGGATGCCTGGAATCGCAGATAGTACCAAACCCTATATATACTACGTTTTTTCCTATAAATTCATACATATGATGAATTTCAGTTTATAAATTAGGCACAGTAAAGATTAACAATAGCTAATAATTAAACAAAGCAATTATAGTACACTGTACTAAAGTAATGTGAATGTCTTTATCTCAAAATATCTTTTTGTACTTCACACACTTTTTTTCACTTAAAGGAAGCACTTTAAGTACATCTTTTTTCACTTAAAAAGCACTTTAAGTACGCCTTCTCATTGGCTTACCTGAATTGCCAGCATCACTACTCTTGCATATAGGCGCCATTATTAAGTAAGGCTATATAAACCCAAGCACTGGGATATCTAGATAGTAGATCTGATAACCTAGATAGCTACTAAGTGACTAAGGGGCAGGGAACACATACAGGGTGCATATGCTAAACAAACATTTATTTGTAAAGCACTAATAGAGATCCTTGATTTTTCAGTCCTTCAGTTATCAATAATCACTTTACCATCATATGTTAACTGATGAAAGAATACTATCTAAATATTAATAACAACAAATATTTTGTGTCAGAACTTTAAAGAAGAAGAGTCCAAGGAAAAATTAAAACAAGCTGTTGTCTATCTTTCTTAGATGTTATTTTCAATTGAATGTTTCTTCAGACTTAATAAAAATTGTAATAATAAAACAAGTGTAACTTTGCATCCACCTGAAATTGATATTTGCCATTATTTCAAATCAAGCTGTAGGGTTTTTGAGATTAAACAAAAACAAAACAAACAAAACAAAAAACAAATAAAAAAGAACAGCAAATTGGTGAAAAAGAACAATTAAATAGAAAGTGAAATGGTTATTAGAGTAATGATGGGGAATCTATTGAATAGTGCTTTTGTATTTAGTCATTTTTGTCTTCATTTTACAAATGTTACTCTTACAAACTTTTCACTTGAAATAAACTAAGTTATAAGATTGGTCAGGCTGTCAGCGATAATTGTATACATACATAGCAGTGCCCCTCTGCTGAGTAACTAATACATACATACATGTATTTGGATATATTTAACAACTCTGTCACATGTAGCACACACACAAACACACACACACATTATTTTTCTACATTAATATGTGTTTTACTATCTTATAGTAACTATTTACTTTTAGAAGAATCACTAAGCATAATAAAATGTAGAGCAGAAAAACTAATTATCTCATATGGAGTTAGTTTCACTTGACATTTATGCATAGAGAAGTTAAGTGATTCCTCCAGGAATAAATGCAATACAAGAGAAAATAAAACTTTATAGTTATGGAAGCTGCAATTGGTCACATAATTTTGGAGCATCTTAGGTAAATTACGGTTTTGTAAAACATGTATCACTTATATAATGAATGATAAGCTCAAGAGAAAATGTTTTGGCTGACAAGGGACCATATCATACTTTAACAACTATGTACTTTATTACTTCAAATAAGAATCTATTCCTAACACAAGATAAAAAAGGAAAAGGCACAGGCCCACTTTAGAAAGTAAAGTATTGTTATACAATCACAGTTAGAAAAACAAGTGGAGATCGGTGTGTGATTTCAGATAACTGCAGGGATGGGGGTGAAGGCTCCTAATACCAGCAGGGGCCAGGGAGCTGTGTCCTACACAACTAGACTGAGAAACAAGGGCTTAAACCTTAGTGGTGGGGGGAGGCGGAGGAAGGGGAAAAAATAGTCAACTGATAGGTGATTCAGGACAGCTTCTGGCAGAGAAAAAGTATACTCACCACTAGTATTTTATGTGATCGGTATACCTCACACGGTGTATCTCACTCAAAGATACATGGTAGTTTTTCAAGGAAAATATGAGATTTCCACTCTTTCCATTTCCATTTATTTTTAAGTCATTTTGGTATATTTGTGTGATAGCTTCTCTAGTTCATGTTTAATCTTTCAAAATTGTAAACAGATCTTAAGTGTGTAAAACACCGCCATTGATCTTTGGGATGGGAATATGACAGATTGTTCTTCTACTAATACCTGGAGGAAGAGCAGAAGAGATCCACGCCACTGACAAAGTTCACGTGGCACAAACTTAAGGAAACAGAAAAAGTGAATGGAAAGCAGATTTTGTAGTTAGCAAATTTTGGATTAAGTGTGTCAAAGCTATAAATGAATGTTCTTCATTAGACATGTTAGATAACCTATGCTATCGTGTTTCCCCGAATATGAGACTGAGTCTTGTATTAATTTTTGCTCCAAAAGATGCATTAGGGCTTATGTTCAGGGGATGTCCTCCTGAAAAATCATGCTAGCGCTTATCTTCCGGTTAGGTCTTATTTTGGGGGAAACACGGTAGTTACAGCTAATCCTTCTTCATTTAACCCTTCATTCAACTTAATGTAAATCCTTGTTTTCTTTCTGCCTACCTGCGTGCCTTTCATTATGAGTAATTACTCTGTTCAGGCATTACTCTCAGATGTAGAGGATACAATAATATATATATATATATATATATATATATATATACACACACACATATATATACATATATATTTATTTATTTTACAAAATCCTTACAATAATATATATATATATATATATTTTACAAACTCCCTACAATTATATATATATATATTACATATATACATATATATATTACAAAATCCTTACTCTCATGAAACTACATTCACTCAGCAACAATTAAATGTTAGTGCCATTTTATGAAGCATGGAAAGAGGTGGATTTCAGGAGTAAAAATTATGATGAGATGATGTTTATTTGGCATTCAACTTCTAATGTTCAGTAGGCTTTTTTCAATCAGAAAGTGGATACCATGAGAGATGGCATATATTTGAAAACAATTAATTACTAAATAGTGTTAAAGATTAACTAATGACTCTCAATTTCAGCCTAAGCTAAATGTACATAGGGGAGAGACAATACCTAAGAATTTATTTCTGGAATGTTTCTCTACATGGAGATAGTTAATATAAGAGGGAAAAGTTCCCAGAAATTAAGTCATAAAGGAAACTAAGAAGAGTGTAAAGTCTGGGAAGTCAGTGAAGAAACAATTGTAGGGAGTCAGTGACATATTCTGCTAAATATTGTAGAGACTTTGAAAACAATGAAAAGTGAAATTTCGCTGTTGGTGAAAGGAAGAGTGTTGGTAATGTTTGGCAATATTTGTTTTCATAAAGTAACAGATACAACGTGTTAAGAGAAATTAAAAGAATCAGTAGAGACAGTGTATATAGACAACCCTTCTGAAGAAAGACGAGAGCAGAGAATTTGGTTAATGCTGGAGGGTTACAGAGTGACATAGGGACAAAGGAGAGTGAAATATATAATTCAGAATTAAGAGAGAATAATTTGTGGAGGCAGCTCTAGAATGGAGCAAGAGAGGATATAATCCAATATACAACTGGGAGGGTTAGGCTTCAATTAGAGCAAGGATAGCAAATCTATCATAACAAGAAGAAAGTCAATGTGTGTGTGTGTGTGTGTGTGTGTGTGTGTGTGTGTGATGGACAGAGGGAAAGAGCATGGTAGAGACCTGGGTAAGAATATTAGCAAGTTCTCTTATAAATGTTCTTGTCAGTAAATTATACGAATTGTCTATATGTAAAGAGTTAGGAGGGTGGTGAACAGTTCTGAAGGTTTGAGCCGAGAGCAGCAGGTAGAGGTGGTTTTCTACCTCCTCACACTAGAGGGGATGGAAATGATGAGAGAAATGATCAGAGATATAGAAATGGATAACTGCACATTTCCTAAGGTTCACTCAATATCATCTGAGGAGAACACATCTCTCTAAGAGAATAAAATGGAATTTTTCAGTCCTCTAACAGATATGTTACTCTCTCCCCAGAGGCTGCTGATAGTCTAGGCTATGGTCACAATTAACTCACAGTCTGGTTTGTGCTGGTTAAAACTGGTGCTACTGAGATAGAGGAAGTACGGCAGGGGCTAATTTTGGCCAATTTGAAGTCATCAGAAAGACTCATTTTGTAATCTAAATGTGTATTTTATGCTGTCATAAATCAGTAATCCTTCCTAATGCTGACTAAGTGACAAACCAGTAAACATAAGTGAAAAGATTATATTGTGCACTTTAAATAAATCCTGATAGGTTTTTTAAAATTTGTCTTCTGAAACAACCAGCCTAAGTATGATACATAATAACAGTTACTTGTTTGATGAATATGCCAGGAACTTCAGAAAGCCTACTTATAATCTGAGAGATTTTAAAAGGGAGTCAATATTATTACTACTTTATAAGAATGAAATCTGAAATTCAAATTAAGTAATTTGTAATCAAATTTATATAGATGGCAAGTTTCAAAGCCAGAGCCAAATATAAGTCCGACTGAAACCAGTAACTGCTTTTTTAAAAATATATTAGCTACCAATCACATGACTCACCTATTAAAATAACAATAAATGATTCATGAATATGCATTAATGGATTAAAATATGACACAAATATAGGGTGTTTTTATTTGTAAGGATCATAGAAGTCATCTTTATTACCCGTATCCTTGAAAACGGTTTATTCTTTGAAAATACTTTTGTTACTTCTCCTTCAACATGTTTATGTTTTTAATTTAACACTAATGTAACATTTTTAACCTGAAGAATTTAAATAATTTAGGAGTGAAATCCCAATTGATAATATTTTATTGTTCAATTGGTACTATATTGGGATCCCCTTCCCCCCAGAAAACAATCTCTAATGGGTTGTTACAGAAATTGTTCTGCCAAGTGAAATGTTTTCAAGTTTCCTCAGTGAAGTAGACATTGCAAAGTTATATTTAAACTCAACACGGTGAACTCAAGAGGTAAAGAGAAACTATTGTATTTGCTTTGAGCAGCTACATACTATAATAAAAGAGATTGGATGCAATTCAAATCTAACTTCATTTGAGGATAACCACAGGCAGTCTTGTTTGTATATCATGTAATTTTGGACTAGCTATCGGAAAGTCATTCAGTTTTGCCTCAGAGCACCCACTAACCTCAGATCAAAAGGCATAAACATTATTATATAAGGATTAGCCTCTGTAGACCAGACACAGGTATGTGCAATTGCATAGTATGAATGACTCATAAAAAGAAAAAAAAAATTGGTTCTCTCTCTCAGTTGGAGTGTTGTGTGAAAACATTACTTAAACTAAGAATAACTACTCCTAGGTTAGCAAATAAGTTGAAGGCAGTCAAATTAGGTTGTATTTCGCATAGACTTTTAATGTTGTTTTTCTTTATAACAGAGCTTCTTTTCCTCTATTTGACTGTAAATAATTTGATCATTGGGTCGGTTATATCTGTCCTTGTATCTCTCACAGAACCAACCAAGATGCTTTGCACATGAATAATAGCCCATTAATATTTTGGAGTTGAATTACATTTAGGAGTAGTTCAAAGGTATTTTTTATGGGTAAATAAAAATATTACCACTACATAAGATACTACGGAAGGACTTCTTGATAATAATATAATGACATCTTTAGCCAAAGTAAGAACTAATATGTAGGAGTAAACTATAACAAAATAAGTTAAAATTTAAAATTTGATAGACAGTGGAAATGACTTTTTGGGTCTAAATATTGAAGGACTGATGTATACGAAACTTTGAGATTTAAAGTTATTTGTAGATATATTTATTAAGTATTCTAGCTATTTAATCTAAGAGACTATAATGTTTGACAGAAATTCAAAAGTATACAAGTCAGAGATTTGTTGAATACATCCTAAGAGCATAGAAATAACTATGTTTCAACTTAATACATGAATTCATATAGTAAACGCAAGCAGGTCAATTCTATTTTTATCCAAAAAATTTGTTTATCACTGTGAAGGTGTAGTTGTGTTCTATTACTAGTTTACTACTATTAAGACTTCAATTTGATAAATTGAAAGTTAAATCTGCAGTGGATGGAAATAAGCCTTGTTCCAATATAAAACTGTGATGTGGGTACATTTTATTTTGAGCATTTCCTTATTTCCTTGTTAAGATTTTTCTATGCTGCCCAAATACGCCTTATTTCCACAAATCACTACTTTATGTAATGATATTTTTTGGTGAAGCCAATTTACATGGTGCTGACACTTCTATGTCAGACTGAAAAGATAGTTAACACATGAGGTGAGAAAAGGAAATTCTTGCGCAGATCATACAAGTGTTCCTTCATTATGCGTCAGGGTAGAATGCATACAAAGCAAATTTGATTTAAGACCAAAATTGTCTTTCCTTGAAAGGCACAGACAGGTAAATTTCATGTGCTTACTGAAACATAAAAATGATATTTCTGTGCGAATTCACCCAGAGTCTGCAATGAACGACACAACTTGGAGACATCTTGAGTCATGAGGACAACTCTTCTCTACACACATGGAGAATGCCTGATCACCTGCATCATCCCACCTGGATTCTTATCCAAACTTTCAGAGTCAGGCTCTCTGAAGTCATTGTCAACGCCTCCGTCTTTTATTAAGAACCTGATGATTTGTACGCACAACTGAGTTGGAGAATATTGTTTAAAATAACCCAAAGCACTCACAAGCAACATGGTTAAGGTAAGATAATTCTAACATGGTGCCAAGACAGTTAAACTTAGAATAATGAAGCCTGGGTTTTAGGGCATTTGGTATCATATTCTTGTATTCTATTGAGAAAAATATTGTACCTTCTATTAGTCACAGTTTTCTTCTCAATAAATGAACATATGCATTTTAGGAGGTATTTGAGTTTTTGAGATAATCAAATGTGGCAATACATGCAAAAACAGTGCAAAGATTTTCCTTAAAACATTCTATACAGTATGGTGTTAGTAATCTATTTTTAATTGGCCATTGCTCTATAAAAACTCTGTATCAATTACTTTTAATAGCAAGAATGGGATTCCAAGGAGTTAAAAAAAATGGGATTCCACTCAAATATGAAGTTTCAGTGACACAAAACCTTTAAAAATGTTTTTAAAAACCTTCCTATTAATGAATATGTCTAGAAGTATCCCTCAGACTGAAAGTTTACTTATAAGTTTCCTGGATTCATAGTTCCTCTTTCAGATGACTATGACATTACACAGTGTTTGTGATTGCTAAGCAATATTAATGAAATTATGCAAATCTTCTAATAACTTAATAGAAATTTTATCTGAACAATTGCCCAGGTGTTACTGCTGTTGCTGTCTTATTAAATATTTAATGCCACCATTAAATCCTTTACTAAGTCAAATGATATGCTTACATAAACTAATATTTAAAACTAATAAACAGAAGATATAAATCAGAAAAAAAAAGAACATTTTAGAATAAAAAGACTTTGAAGTTTCCCTGTATCACTTGATAGAATTTAGGTTATAGTCTCAAGAAAACATTATTTTTTTCCTTCTTCTCCATCAGCTACTAAAGGAACCAATTTATTTTTCAAATAGGCCCCAGGGGCAGACTGTTTGATGACTGTAATGGGGATATCTGACTGGCTACTCAAAGAAATTGCTATGGACTTTTAATTTTATTTTGATTAAGTTCCTTGTAGATTGTGTCTGCCAGGTTGGGGCTAAGATTACTGTTTCTGAGCTCCTTTGACTGCTGCTGGACTGAGACTCTCAATTTCCTTCCCATTTTTTCAAGGTTAAGTTGAAATAATATTACCCATTTCTGATAAATAGCATAACGTTAGGTTTTAAATTGTGCTAAGAACTATAATGTTAATAAAGACATTATATTTAACAAGTCACAAGTTTACGAAGGTCACTTTTTGGGGGAGGAGTTTTACGTTGAAAAGAAAATAATAGAAAAGAACTACCATTCAGGGGAAAAATATATATCTTCATGTGTTTAAAGTTACAAAATAATAATTTTATAAGGAAATCAAATAGTTAAAATAAATAATCAATGAGCTGTTTAGTGTAGAGGCATGGATATGGATAAACTGTTTAGGAGGTTTATTTATGTTTTCACTTGTTTCCAGTAAAGATCTAATCAAAATAAGGAAAAGTTGATGCGTTCTCTGTTCTCTTTCATCTTGTAGTGGATGGAACTGTTAATTACCTCCCCATGGATCCCTTCCTCTTTACTTCTAAATGGAATCCTGATGTGATACAAGGATCTATCCCTCCTTCATGTAGCCTAGCTGAATTGGGAATTGCATCCCACCCCAAAGGTCAGAAAGGGGCCTGCATGTTCAACCAACCATGCTAAACCCTTTCCCATTGTTAGCCCAGAGATTTCACAGGAAACCCAGGCTTACATCATGCAGTCCATAGTACTGCTTCCACACTGATATTGATTCATGGTGGGCACATGACTTCATCTGGCCTAATAAGACTCAAGAGAGATTTTCCGGTCAAGATGGCAGAGTAGGTAAACACTGTGCTTACCTCCTCTCAGGAACACATCAATTACAACTAAACCATAGAACAGCCATTATTGAAAATTGTCTGAAGTCTAGAAGAACGGATACCCTACAACTACAGACATACAGAAGCCACTTGGAGACTGGTATGAGAGGCAGAGATGTGCAACAGGCAGGTCCCATACCCAGGTCTAACCATTAAAAGTCAGGAGGGATATCTCCACTATGGAGGTCCCTCCCAGAGGAGTGAGAGATGCCAGCCCTCCCCAGCCCAGGGATTCAGTTCTGGGGAAAGACTTTCCATAACTTTGGATTGTGAAAAATAGCAGTGATTGTGGCTGAGATGGAAGGCAGCTTTACTCCCTGTTTCTACTCTTTAAAGAGACTGTGCACGGAATTTCTGAGGAACTCACTTGCTCCAAGCTCCAGTACTAGGACAGCAACTCAAATGGCACCAGGAACATACAGGAAGGAACTGAGTTGTCTAGCTGAGGTAACTCTTTGCAAGTTACCTTTAAGGTGAATTATTCCTAGGGAGATGTACTAACTAACATGACACTAACTGGTTATTAGTTACTGACATTCTCACCAAAACTTTATATGAAGCTGTCTGAGTATATACAGGAAAGCACTATTTTCAATTAATGGGTAACTATGGAACTCAAAGTAAAAAGTTTCTTTCTTTTTTTTTTTTTTCCTGCAGACCTATTTTCAAAACCTGTATAAGAACATTTTTCAAATTGATTTGCATATAAGATTTAATAGATTGGATGGATATATATATATATATATATATATATATATGCATGTGTATATATATGTGCATTATATATATACATACATATATACATATATATGTATATATATACAAACACACACATATATATATATGTACATATATATATTAGTCCCCAGAGATGAGTTTCAAAAAGAAATTTCTATATTAGGAAGTAGGAGTAGTCATTCACATCACTTCCATTCTGCTCCATGTCTTTCCCCCTAGTCTCTGGGTTATCTAATTTTCTCATTGCATAATAGTCCAAGGAGCCACTTACAATATATACATTTTTTTTCTTTTTTAACTTAAAATTATTGTTTTTAATTAATTTCAAAATTTAAATTTAATTAAACATATGAGAACTGGCTTCTATACACACACACACACACACACCTATAACATCTTTCTATATATTTTTGATCTCCAACTCTTTGTACAAAAGTGGTTATTTAAGAAATCGTCTCAACATGGAGACAACCAAAGTGCCCTTCCACAGATGATTGGATAAAGAAGATGTGGTATATATACACAATTGAACACTACTCTGCCATAAGGAAAGATGAAATAGTGCCATTTGCAACAACATGGATTGATCTTGGAGATGATTATGTTAAGCAAAATAAGTCAGAAAAAGTTGAGAACCATATGATTTCACTGATATGTGGGATTAAAAAAAAGCAACAAGGAACAAGACAAACAAATAACCAAACAAAAGCTCATAGACACAGACAATAGTTCAGTGGTTACCAGAGGGAAAAGGGAAAGAGGGGTGGTAGATGAGGGTAAATGGGATCAAATATATGGTGATGGAAGGAGACCTGACTCTGGGTGGTGAACACACAATGTGATATATAGATGCTCTTTTACAGAATTGTACACTTGAAACCTATGTAATTTTACTAACAATTGTTACCCCAATAAATTTTAATTAAAAAAAATCATGAATTCATGCAGCAAGAATTTATAATCTAAATATGTTGAATTGTCTCTCTGAGAGCAAGAATGATAATAGATTTATTTAAAAAAAGAAAGAAAAAAAATCTTCTCAGAGCTGCAAGGATGCACATGGCGGTGAAGACATCCAGTGCCTGGGTTTACATTTTGAAACCTTGAATGTCAGCACAGTCATGCGTTATTCCTTCTGTGAATGTTTTCTTTCATTGCAAACATGAATGAAGCCTTTCCTTTTGTTTCTGTTAACTTAGCTGGGAGAGGGTGGGCCTCTAAATGAATTCCCAGGCACCTGTATACCAAGGGAGAACAAAAGAGGCATAGGTGTAGGAAATACATACATACCTGTGTGGGTGTGTGCGTGTACACACATGCACTTTTGCCTGTGATATAAAGCCCTTGTGCTTTATAAGCTATCCAGAGGTAGCTCCACCCAAAGGACTTTAAAGAATTATACATTTTAAAGTCGTATCGCTCTGTTTACACCCCATAGCTTCTGGTCTTTATTATTATGAGAACCACCAACTTAACACTGCAGAACCTTTTGCATTTGCTTATGCTCATATACACACTTTAGGATGTTTTGACAAACACCAAGATAGAATTTTTTTCTCTATCTCCCTCATAATTTCTGTGTGTGTGTGAGGGGAGCAGTCAGTGGATTATAGTTTCCATAAATTTTGGTAGGTATTAATCACTCAAATGTTATGAGTTAATAGAAAACAGGGACCACAATAAAAGTTCTGAGCTTTCAGAAATAAGTGTGTTTTTGTCACCAAAATGACCAAAAAAGATGTCTGTAGGTAAAGCAAACATGAAATGGTTAGTGGAGGAAAGGAGCCTTAACCATCAACTGTCACCTGTTGTAGTGGAGAAAATGAGACAGAAGCAACTGCTTATACCCCTTCTTTTCTCTGTAGAGATATTTACATTGCCTTTATTTTCCCTTTCTTTCATTAATGTTCCTAGAATGTATTTGAAGTATGTATAATTTAAGCCAGAGTTTATAGTATAAGGAAGTAGGAAAATGGAAGAGGTTGAAAAGGAATTTACATTATTTGGAGGTACTGGAGTTAAAGGTGAATTCAAATCTGGTGTGATTTGGCATTTTCTCCTCTGGGAAATGGTTGGGTGTGATTTTTGATTTTACAAAGAATTGTTTAATTGTGTTAAGTGCAATTTTTTTGTCTGAAGGAGAGCATGTATTCTTTCAGGACAAGTGGGTACTTGTCAAGCTTCACAACACTATGTGTATTTTGTTTTCTTTTCCCCAGTTTATTGAGCTATAATTGAACATACAACCCATTTAAGTAATTGACTATGAGAAAGAAGGAAATCCTGCCTTTTGTGACAACCTGGATGGATCTTAAGTTCATTATGCCAACTCCTTGTTTGATGTAGGAATCCCAAAATAGGGCCCTGTCTTTTCAAAGCAGTTTGTGAGTAGATTTTCCTCTTCCCACCACCAGGAGGCTAAAACATGGACCAACAACCTTAGGACGGCTGGTTAGCGCCTCACTCCTGAGGCTAATTTTCAGAGGTAGGAAATAAGCAGAGTCTGAAAATATTCATGGCAATCAGAGATTTCTGAACTCTGAAGTTGAACCAGCAAGTGACAAGATGAAGCAGAGCTCAGCCCCATTACTGGAAATGTGTGTATATGTAGGCTACGCTGGAATGGCCAGTGGCAAGGGGCCATGGCTGAGGGCCCGAAGGCCACATCAGAAACAGACCTCCCTCCTTTTCCTGATGCTGACTGTGATTTGTTCGCTGATTCCTGCCTGAGCCTGTTTCTGCTTTTTGGGGTCAATTCCAAGAGCTGCCTTAAGCCTTTCCAATAAATTTTTGTCTGTTTGTGTTTCTTTCTTAAAACTCCGAAAACAGTTTCTATGATTTCAAACAATAGCACTAACCAAGATAATGGCCAAATACATTGCTAAAGCACTGGATTAAATACATTTAAATGGACCCCTTGCTATAGGAATATTTAAAGTCTTTTACATATTAACACATTGCAAGATCTCCAGTTGAGGCAGTGGGCGACACCCTGTAAGAGAGATAATTTACCCATTGACGCTTTAAGTTTAAAAACGATGTATTTGTCAGTATACAGGCATAGCTGGGTTTATTGCACTTTGCTTTTCGGTGCTTCACAGATACTGTGTTTTCATCAATATTGAGGCAAGACCCTCCAGCAGTACAAAGACTGACATGCTCAAGGCTCAGATAACGGTTAGCATTTCTAGCAATATTTTTAATTAAGGTCTGTACTTTGCTTTTTTAGATGTAATGGAATGCTATTGCACACTTAACAGACTACAGTACAGTACAAACATAACTTTTAAAAGCACTGGGGAAGAGAATAAATCATGTGACTTACTTTATTGCGCTGTTTGTTTTATTATGGTGGTCTGGAACGGAAACTGCAATATCTCCAAGGTATGCCTGTATAACTTTCTGATTATCAAAGCCAAGAACAAAATTAGGCTCTTATATAAAACAAGGAAATTTGAACATCTTTATTACCCTATTCCCCATCTCTCATGCTACTTCTTTATGGATATTCTTATTTTTAATTTATCATTTAATATTTAAAAATCTTCCCTGCCAAGAAATTCTCATATTGAGAATAGTTTGCAACCACATACATATATCTACTATTTTTCATTTGCATGGTTTTTAGAAATAAAAATGCATTTTCTGTAACTTTATAAAAAGAGTCATTTCACAAGTTTTTTTGTATTGGTTCTCTCAGGGATCTCTATGGTATCTTGAAGCCCATACTCAAGATGGACTTGACGCGTAAATATTCTAAGCCTTTGATTATCTGAGAACAACTTTACATTGTCTTCATGTATATACTAAAGTACATACTATTCTTTAAGTTCTGTGTGATAATTCTATGATTTAAACTTAGTCTGCTGCTCTTGTCTTTTGAATTGTTTCAAGATTTTCTGCTGTCCTTTGTAATATGCTGATCTTTTCTTTCTCTCTCTCTCTCTTTTTAATAGCCCGCAAATAAAAAGAATTTCATATTGAAATAGCTATAATTCATTAGCTTATTCATTGAATTGTGTCTCCAGGTAGTCTCTGAATTATTTCAATTAGAGACTGAGAAGGCATACTTAAAAGGATCTGAATTAGTGCAAGTTTACATTGTAGTTTTTTTTTTTTTAATCCCCATGGTATTTTGTGTCAGTCAACCCAACTGAAATGCATCAGAGGCATAAGAAACAAAAATAATACAATTCTTTATTTTAGAGCACCTTTGATGATTATAAAACTAATGAAGTTTCATTACTAAAAAACTGAAAAATGTACTCTATCAATAACATTGCAAGTGACTCAACTGCCCAACTACAACAGCTATTGATGTGTTTTCATATTATTTAATTTACATCATAGGTTAAAATATACATATATTACCTGACATTCTTTTTTATAATTAAAAATCTACCTAAAACATATCATACAGTTAAATATCCATTTCAAACTTAGTCTATGGAAAATAAAACTATTGATCTTTCCTACACCCTAACCCCCAATTTGGTCCTCCCAAATCCATACCTGTGTTAGTAATTCCAATTTGTTTCCTCCAATTGTTCAGGCCAAAACATTGGCAGTATCATTGATTTTTTTCCCCCCTAATATGTAGGATTATGATGTTTCTAGTTTGTACAAAATAGCTCCAGGTTATGCTTGTTGCCTCATTATAATTATATATACCCCCCCTTCCACTGCTCTTCAATATATTCCAGTTTGGACAATGAATTATATCGTCACCTTATTCATCACGCACATACAATCCACTGGAAAGCCCTTCAAGAATGCCGTCAAGGTAGAGCCTGAGTCGGCCACTTCTTCTTCTCCCCACCTCTTCTGCCTGGTCCAAGCCATAGTCATCCCACACTAGGAACAAATTACATAATAGTTTTCTCACCAATCTCCCTGTTCTCTCTTTTGCAAAGCTGTTATCTATTTTACATAGCAGTCATAGATGGTAGTGCTAAATCTTTAAACGGGTTTTTACTTTTGTGTTCATAAACTCTAATCCAATAAAAAAGCAAAACCTTTACCATTTCCCAAGAAGCTCTATGTGCCGTTAGCCTCTACAACCCCTGACCTCATCCTCTCTGCTCTATCTCCTGGGCATACTTAATGGGACATCACGTGTGCATTCCCCTCACGAGGTCCTTGTAAATGTTTCTCCTTCCGGAAAAAGTCATGCCTTAATTAGCTCTTGGCTCACTCTCTCATAAGCATTCATTGTATTCAAATGCTAGCACATAGGGAGACCTTCAGCTACCATCTTGTTCAAAATCCAGTACCTTCGCCTCACAGAATTGCCCATTCCCCTTTGCTGCTCCATTTTTTTTTTATGGTAGAATTTAGCGCCATCTAGCGTAAAACATATTCTACTTTGTGATACTATTTATTGTCTCACAATACTAGAATGTAAACTCCATAAAATTGATACAATTTAAATGTTTTATTCATACTTTTACCTTATTTCTACACATGAACTTAGCACTTAGTAGCTACTCAATAAATCTTTGTGGAATGAAGGAAGTAGCTTAGTAGCTACTCAATAAATCTTAGTAGCTACTCAATAAATCTTTGTCCATTATATTTGATGATGGACATGCATACATCTTAGTAAGAAGCCATAATTTATTTATCCATATGCTTCAATTTGCATACATTTGCCATGTAAGAATATAATTGTTATAAAACATCTATATGCAAAACATATTTGTATATATATATACCTGTGTATATATATATGCATTTTATGAAAATGGTATACATATATACAGGGTGCCAAAAAAAGTATACACATTTTAAGAGAGGAAAAACCTGTATTAAAATTGTAATATTCAATATATATTGATAACAAAAGATGACTATAAGTCATATGTATACATTTTTTGACACCCCTGGTATACATGGAAGCTCTTATCTAATAATATTTATAAGTAATTTTGTGGTTTCGTATTATGTAACATATATGATTTTATAGCCAATATTCTGGATGTCCATAAAACCTGAGTAAAAAGGAACTAATATTGAATAACTGACTTTACAAAATAGTAGCAAAATACATTTCCCTGACAATATACTGAAGAAAAATTCTGTAGAACTTTTTAAATTCTACAATCCTTTCCAATTCTTTTCTGTATTGTTTTACAATTTCTAGTCTTTAAAATTCAAGTTTCACGTATTCATGTTGAATCATTATACCATGCATATGCAAACCTGGGACTAGAACATGTAGAATCTCAATATACTATTTATGTGTCTATGTTAATAGGCAATGAATATAAACAAAAACAATATAGAATTTGTTTCACGATCCATTAATAAAGAAGGATTATAACGGCTTTTACTCTGTCTCCTTTGCTGCAATAAACCTTAGCTATGAGAATAACCCTGGGAACATTAAAAACTTGACATTAGAAGTCTGGCATTGGCTTTGATTCATTTTATTGTAAAAAAATAATATAATTATATAAAATTGTTAACCTATTTCACTAAATCCATTTTAATATTCATTACAAATAATTCAAGTTTTAAAAATTTAGAAATCAAATTTTATTTTTTTTATAAATCAATGACTTTTCATCAAGTTGGTCAGTCATATTATGGGGTAGTATAACAATTCCCTTTGGCAAGAAGATACTTTTCAATCTGTATGTGTGAATTTTGAGAATTTGGTACAATTTTAGGTGTCTATTTTCCTTCCCCATAATTAACAATTTCTACTATTGAGAACCTCGCCACTTCTAAAAGCGTGTTATGCTTGTAATATTGGATAACAAGCTAAAATTTGAAATATTGAGAAGCATTGTGCTGAACTCATGAAACTTACCAGAATCATGTCATAGTAGGAAATATTTTTTAATTAATATTTCCTTATATATACCCATAAATAATAATACAAGGTTCTTGTTTTAATTTGCATTTTATCATAAAGACTTTGTTTTTTTCTTGTTTTTTAAACTTGTGTGACCTTAGTAAGATTGCCAAACCCATTTCCACATGAATAAATGAGAGAATAGGATTAGGCAATCTCTAAGGATCCTTTGTGCTCTAAGATTATATGATTCTAATTAACTGCACTGCATATCTTGAGGAGAGAAATTAAATTGGAACTATAGCTGAAGTTCCTTTCCCATTGAATTAATACTTAGGGACTTGGGAAAGTAGAAGCAAGGAAGGCAAAACAGTCTTCTTATGCTAGATCGTAAAAAAATTTGCTGATATTATAGAAAGGTCACTGGCAAGTGTTTGTCCTGCTGTTTTATTCTGGGTCCTTTCTATTCTTACTAATATTTACATATAAATTCATGCATTCCCAGATTGGTGCAGCCGCTATGGAAGGTCGTGTGGAGGTTCCTCAAAGAATTAAGAATAGGATTACCAAAAAATCTGAAAACATTTATCCATAAAGACATGTGTGCTCCAATGTTTGTTACAGCTTTATTTACAATGGCCAAGACATGGAAACAACCAAAATGTCCTTCGACAGATGAATGGATAAAGAAGTTGTGGTATATATACACAATGGAATACTATTCGGTGGTAAGAAAAAATGAAATAGTACCATTTGTGCCAACATGGATGGATCTTGAGATTATAATGCTAAGTGAAATAAGGCAGACAGAAAAAGTAGAGAACCATATGATTTCACTGATATGTGGTATATAAAACTGGAAACAAAAGAACAAGACAAAGAAATGAAGAAACAAAAACTCATAGACACAGACAATAGTTTAGGGGTTACTAAAGGGTAAGGGGGGTGGGGGTAGTGGGGCCCTAGAATAGGGTAAACGGGGTCTAATATATGGTGATGGAAAGAGAACTGACTCTGGGTGGTGAACACACAATGTGAGACATAGATGATGTAATACAGAATTGTACACCTGAAATCTAGGTAACTTTACTAACAATTGTCACCTCAATAAATTTTAATTTAAAAAAAAAAGTGTTCCCTTATTCAACATGATTTAAGTTAAACCATGTCTCTATCTTCTTATAATTGAATTTCAAAATTTAAAGATAATTAAATTTGTCAGGAATATAGTATCTATTTTCTAGCCTTGATTAAGAAATAATTATTTTTTAAAAAATCACCAAAATATGAAAAGATTGGTCGATTTTGGCTAGATTCCACTTATTTTATCTTTAAAAATATTATAGTGACATAAATTTTATGAATCAATATAATTGACATCAATCAGATTTAATTTTTTCTCTAGTTCATTTATTTTTTACCAAGGGCAATGTAAAGCGATAATCAGATTTTAAACATAAATTGCTTTCCATGTGTCTGTTATGAGATATCCCATTATTATTGTTATTTACATTATTGTTATTATTGAATGCCTGTATAGATCTTTCCAAGTTGAAAACAGCAAGTAAATCTCTTCAATATCATAATTGGAAATGACCTAGTGATTTCTTTGTACTAGAGACCACTAACTGTCCTTACTACGCATTCTTCTATTATCTATTTAGTAATAGAACCTAAGTGCATATGACCATGGTCATATTTCATTTCATAGCCTCTTATCTAACGATTATTTTTTATCAAGTGTAATATAAATGATATAATGCATAGAAGTACCAATTAATCTCCATAAAGACAAAGCTGAATGTACTAGATTTCTTACCCTTTTTTTTCTGGCTGGGATACAGAAGTGTTGCTAAGTACCTCCATTCAGAAGGATGAAACTAAGGATAATGGTGAGCAACGAGATGGGAGTCACCCAAAGCCCAGAATGAACTCATGGGAAAGACCATCTCCATCAGTCCAGTATTTCTTTTGATTGTTGGAGATACACAAAACAATGCAGTAAGGGTCACTTTTTATAATAATCATTCTTGACTAAGAGATATTGACAATTATATCAAACTATATGTTTTTATTCTATAAGGTATTGAGGAGCAGACTTCCTTAATTCTCCAAAACGAACAGAGAAAAAAAAAGAAAGAAAGAAAGAAAGAAAAAGCTATCCTATCTAATTTCCAGCCTGAGAGGGCTATCACAGCATTTTCAAAGAATTACATTCTTTCATTTTCTTAAGTTGCTGTGTCATTTATCTCATGCACTAACATCAACATAAATAGGAGATACTATCTTTATTATGCTGGAAAATAAATCTGTTCTCTGGTCTATAAGTAAACAGTCTCAGTCTCCTAAGGCCATCCACTATACAGGCATCTTTAAAAGAAGAGGGGGCAGCAAAAGCGCAGCTAGTCCCTCTACTCACAAGACGCACAAAAATACAGGAAGTCAATTGAGAGTTAGCTCTCAAGAAAGATATTTCCAGATTTGTAGCTTGCTACTTCCGAAAGCTGGAAGGCCTGAGATAGTATTTGTACTCAAGATTCATGCCATGTCTCCTTTTTTACTTGGCTTCTCACAGTCTCCCTTTCCCACACTACCAAATAAAGTACTTCTCTCACCTATCCAAAATTTACTATGGTATTAAAATTTCCAGGATGCTAAAAAGAGAGTCTCATGGGAGAGACATATTTGTTAACAAGTTGGTGACGAAATGTTATTGGGTACAATAAATCCTTGGTCCAATTCTCCTCTTTTCTCTCCTTAGGCACCTCTCCTATGTTTGCTCATTAATTTCTATCAAGTATTGTTTAATAGCCAAATTTATTCAGAATACACAACAATTTCTGTTCTAAGAATTTAGTCATTTAATTTTCGTAAGACCACCAAGAAGTCGCAACTATTACGTCCTTCTTAAGATGAGGCAGCGAAGGGATAAGAATTCAGTGATTTTCTCAAGACTTCAAAAGTAGACTGGCAAAGCAGAGATTGGAATTAAATTACTTGACCTCCTGTTTCTGGAACTTTAATACTTCATTATGTCACTGCTTAGCATGTATAAAGAATGAGATGCATGTCAAATCATTATGTTGTTTGGGCTACACTGGGCACAAATAAACCAATTTAGTGTTTTTATTTTTAAATGTTACTACTAGAAGACACATATAGGCATACCCTATGGAACACCTTTCCAGAATGTTTTTCTACTCTAATTCCTTTTAATACACAGTATCTTAGAATTTGCATTATACATCAATGCAAAATGTGGCCAATATTTATATAAGAAAAATTTACATATTTTTCTACATGGTAGGAAAAGAGATCATCTGACACACGGGACAAGAGAGTATCTTCCAGAAAAAATGAGGTTTTAAAGAATGTCTGTCACTCTCAGGTTAGGATGCTTTATAATATCTTCCTAAAAAGATTTGCAAATGATCAAGAACAAATGTGGTGATATAAAATGTTTTTTTGTTGTCACTTCGTTCCTAGTCCACCATTACATATTTGTATATACGACACATATACTTTTGAGTTCATGTTTACTGAAAAATATGGACCTCTGGAATGGATTGTGAGGGTACTGAATGCTGAGTGGGACTCAGGGCTTTGGAAGAGTTCTGTACTTTTTCCTTTGAGAAGTCACTGTGTTCTACAATGGGAGGAAGTTAAAGCAGTCCCTCTGTCATCAGAGGGACTGACTATGGCTAAGACTGGTGAGATGACAATCACCCCGTTAATTTGCTCTTCTGGATCATACGGAAGTGCTAGATTGACCATCCTCAATTACAGATAGATCGGGACCATGAACTGGTCAAAAAAGTGTAGGTGGAAGTTCTGTTTGCCACATTTAGGCTGGGCTCTGAGATAGTCCATGCAATCCTTCTCACACTCGTACCTTCTTTCTTTACAGAATTCAGAGAATACAGTTGGAGCTTCTAAAAAATTCCAGAGAATCAAATCCTCCCTTGGGTTATGATGTAAATGAGAAGGAAAAATGTGTTAAGGCACTGCAAGTCACTCTTTTTCTAATTCAGGAAATAGTGTTCATTACCCTGACTAATACAGTAAGACAGCAGTGACGATTCTGGATGACTATTTTTAAAGAGAAAGCTGCTATGATAACATAACTCTGAAGAGATGAACTTTAGGATTGTACACACACATGCATGCGCACTCAGTGTGTGCGTGTGTGCGTGTGTGTGTGTGTGTGTGTGTGCGTGTGTTTGGCCTGTCCCTATATAATATACCTCCCTGCCCTTCTGAACTCAGATGTAGTACATGATTTTCTTTGGCCACGGAAATATGAATAGAACAGAAGTGTGTGTTTCATTCTAGAAATCAAGATCCAGAGTATGCCACATGTAATTCTTTTTCCTTGACTGCAGCAACTTTCAATGTTCTAGACAGAGTAGATGCTCTGTCTGCCTGGATCCTGGTGTAAGGACAAAAATGACTCAAGAGAAGAGCCTTTAGCAACCCCTGAGGGATAGATAAAATAAGTGGGATATGAATCTGAGTTTATTCAAGCCAATAACATTAAAACGTTGTTTGTTATCACCTCCCCTACATTTTCTGATATAAGTCAACAACTGCTACAAGGAAATGTTCTTTGCTCTGATGTGTTGCATGATTATTACTGGCTAGTGGCCATCAAAGCCAGAAGTTCTAGGCATGCCAATAACCTGAGACTTGAGTTTAGACATAAAGCATGATTGAGTATATTTAACTCAATCAATATTACTCACAGTTGAGTATATTTTGTGAGTACTAACTTCTATTTCAGCCATTACATATAGGCCTTTTCACCTTTTTTTTTTTTTTTTTTTTTTTTTGGTAGTGATTCCCATAAATATTGGGGCACATGTCTATATGGCTGTAACTCATTGTTTCCTCTTGGCAACAAAGAATCATAACAAAGTAAAATAAACCAAACATGCTTTAAAGTCCATGGGCAGTTTTTGTTGTACATCCCGGTAATTATTTGTCATCTGTGGCCCAAGTCTCTTTTACTAAGTGAAGTACTTGACACTTCACTATATCTAAACTTGTGTAAACAAGCAAGACAGAGAAGGTGTATAAAGCCTCCATTATCGAGTTATTAAGTTATAATAAGAAATAAATACGCAATACAAATATAGTAAAATAACACTTGAGACCCTAACAGTCAGGGTCTTTATGACTTATATTTCTTTACCTGTATTTATAAGCCCATTCCAAGTGCAGAATTTCTTGCTATTAAAACCAAATAGTCTTCAGACTAAATTTTAATAAGAATTAATACTTACAATTATATCAAACCAATGTTTTTACCCATTTCATTCAGAATTATAATGTTAATTTATAACAGACAGATGTATATAGATGTTGACAATGAAAACTATTTTTGTTTAAATGACAATATAACTTAGTAAATGAATATGGATTTATTTTTCCATCACTCTCTCGGGCACATATTCATGAGTTTCACCTTAATCACTGAATTCTCTCCTATCCAACTATTACATCTAAAATAATGTATCAACAACATAAATAATGTGCTACATGAGAGCTACATCACATGAGCTGGATGATGTTAGATATAGTTAATAATAAACACACTCCATGCTTAAATTCTAGAAAGCCAGGAGCATTTCAATTATAACTATGCTATGGAGCAGTAACCTGTCTGCCTGTTAATTACATCCCATAACAGTAATATACCTGCACTAATTAATTGTACTTAAAGTAACAACTATGCCATAATTAAGTGTAGCATCCCTAATAATGAAATCTCAAACTAATTGGAATCTTCTGTCTAGAGGCAGTAATGATGATTGTCATTAGAAAGGAAATCAAACATGTCCACACTAAGCAAAACTGATTCACAAATGACATCGAGCCTGCGATTGACGAGGGTGGCAGTTCACAGACCTTTGTGGGAAGGACTAAATATATCAGTCTGTGTGTGCCCTGTGGTCTCTGTCACAGCCAGTCAAATCTGTCCTTGTGGCACGGAAACAGCCATAGACAACATGGAAGAATAACGCTGCTGCATTCCTGTACGACTTTCTGTGTGGCTTCTTGGAGTCTCACCTTGTGCATGTACTTCTGTGAAGTGGGCCACACTTCAGGGGACTTGGATGCAGATACTCGGACTTTTTCTCTTTGGTTGCCTTCTCCCTGGAAATGTGTCCCAGGAGGCCCAAGCACATTGGGTGCCTCAGACTCTGATCTCTGACTCCTCAGCTCGGGAAAGCTTCACTTTCTGCTTATGCTCTTTTTTGGAAAGTACTGTCAAGGAAAAAAAATAAAAATCTGGGATTGTAATTTATCTTGTGGGCTTATTTCCTCTTAATAACTCCCCTCCAGCCCCATGGGGGTTCCTTGTTCTCCAAGGCTTTCACGGTTGTCTTATATACGGTATTTGGCTCAGTTTTTACAGCCGTCTTCAGCGTAGTCTGCATGCTACTCTATCATGGCCTGAACCTGAAATGCTTTAATATGTATTTTAATGGATGATTGTTCTAGTTTATGCTGCGCTGCTTCTGTTTCTAACGAGAATTTTTAGATTCTCCATTTTGCCATAATTCTGGAATTAAGGACCCATAACTTCTCATTCTAATCTACTTTCATATCCATAATTTTAATGAAGGTATTATTTTAATGATTGCTAATAACTTCGATGTGGGTACTATTCACATTTCCCAAAGTCTCCACAGCATTTCAAAGAGGTAACAACTTCCTCTTCTTTATAACGTTCTCCTTTATGCATTTCCTTGAAAATGCACTGACCTAGAGTGCTTCTTACCACTCTCGACTATTTATTCTTAGCTCAGTTTATACAGGTGTATTTTCTTGGTTCATTTTGTATTAATTTCTATTGTCTGTTTAAGCTCTTGCTTGAGTGATTAAAAAAATCATTATTTTAAATACCTCACATACCCGTATGTATGTATATGTATAATAACTCCCACGATTTTATTTCTACTTCTGACTGTCCTCGAAGCTTTCAGATTTTGGTAATGTTGTTTTCATCACCATCTTTTCTGCTGAAGGTATAAACCAGGGGGATGAGATATTAATGGTGATCATGGATTAAGGGTGAGGGCATTTTTTCTAAATCAGCTCAGCAGGATTCTTGCTAAAACTGGGCTTTCAGAATTGATGTTAAGATCTTTCAATATTTCCCTTTATCTTCATTTTATATTTGCCATTAACCATGCCCAGTGCCCCATGATGCTAAGGATTTGGCTAATTAGTCCAGTATTCTAAGTTTTATGTTGATTACTTGTCATCTGGTTTAGTTGATGATATTACCCTAGGTTGTTTTATTACCTCTCCTAACTACTCTGCCTGGTGTTTGAGGAGACCCAGGCATATGTTAAAGAAAAGGATAGATATAAATATTGGTACCAGAGTCTGTGGCTGAAAGTCTTTCCAATATATTTCTTTTAATTTTCTCATTAAGAAGAAACTTTTCAACAATATCATAGTCCTACTTTAATGTAGTACCCAGAAAATACAGTGTAATTAATATCTCATATACTTGACATTGTATTTTATATAAAAATACATAATAGTAAAACACTTTTGGTTGGCCTCTGCTTTAGTATACTGTCATTTTTTAGATAACATAATAAAAATTAAATACAATGTGGTCTTCTGCAGAGAAGATATTTAGTTCTAATGTGGTAACAAAGTATATATCCATAGATTGAATTAATTTATCTTCCTCTAGCTTTAAACAAGTCATGAGTGTTATTTCACACCAACTTGTTTATATCCTAGGTCCTTTTAGTCATATAATTATCCACTTTTATTGCATCCCATTTTATATCTTATTTTGTTAGCCTATAAACAAAAATATTTTTACAGTCCCAAGTCAGCATTTGCTGTGCTTTCTTATTATATTTGCTTAGGACAAACTTGATTCTGTTTCTACTTCTCATTCTTCATGACAAAAGAAACATATAACACTGCTGGGAACAGGCTCCATGATATGGTTAAATGACACTAATATGAACCTTGTGTTCTTCGTCTATGAAATGGGAATAGTAAAAACAGCACCTCCAATCAGTCATATGAAAATACTGTTGTTTTTATAATTGCTTCTTGGAGTTGGTATAGAAAATATATCGATGCATTTCGTCTTTCACATCCTTTAATAGTTTAAAAATTGTACAATAAAATTGTTTAAATTTATCAGTTTTTTTAGGTATATGATCCTTTGTTTCCTTTTAATATCTATATTCTTCATATTTTACAATCTATTTCATAACCTAATATAATGCTGATATGAAGAAAAGTAAAACAAGGAAAATTTTATTGCTTCAGGATTTTAAGTATTCATTTCTATACCCAGGAATGCTGGAAAGCAAGATCAGAACATGCTATTTTATGGAAACTCATTTTTTTTTTCAAAACATGTTCTCTAAAGTTGAAGAAATAAGAATCTGTGCACACTTCCCTCAGCTGTTTAAGTTTGTTTTTCAGTAAACTCTGTAGATAAGCAGTTCAAGTTATCAAAGGTAACAAAACACACGCTCCTTTGAAACTAATACAATATAATAAAAGTTTTATAATAGTTGGAGTTGTTAATATCCCAGCTACTCACTAGCACATAATTTGCAGAACGATGTTTACTCCTTCATCAGCCCTTTCTTTAACTATGAAAATGATAATATGATTTGTCCCACTTACTTTTGTGGGATTAAATTTAAACTGGATATCATATCTTTAGAAATGCTATAAAATACCACGCACACTACCTTTGTTACTGTTACTATATTCCAATACAAAATTTGATTGATTTCATTAATAATTTTCTGTTTACTTTGATGTTCATAAATGCAATAATTCTAAAGTTAAGATTCAACTATGATCTTGATTTTAGAGAAAACTTTGAACACAAAAATACAATTTTTTATTGCCTCTCATAAAGGTCTTGGGAAAAGAACATTAGAAAAAGACAACACATCAAAATGTTAAGAGACAAAAACAGCTTTTTTTTGGATGCTAGTAAATTTAATGAAATCTTATGTTACTAGACTGGCAAGTCTCATTTCTTTGAGTGTCTCAGTGAAGACTGTCAAAATCATCAAAATTCAACACGGCAGAGTAAAAACTAATAGCCTTTTTGTTATACCAAAACTAAAAGGATTGGTAAGTCTCAAAGTGAAATGCTATTACTGAAAATCTTCTTTTATCTAATGCTTTGTACAGTAAGTGAAAATTGAACAAATATATACTCTTTTCATGGTGTTAAAATGAATTCTGACACTATTACACAAATATTATTTGGTCCTAAAACCTCCTCAATACTTTTTTCCATATGTAGTATTATTTAAATATTATTAGAATATCCTCTATGATTCTATTACATAATATTCTGAGTACCATATATAATTATTCTCTATGGAATAAAAAAAGTGCTCTATTTGAAAAAACAAACAAACAAAAGAACCCACCATCCTATTATTAAGAAGAAATTCTTTAGGTGATTACCATCTTTAAAAAAGTTATACTATAATTATCCTTTGATAATCTCTAACATAGATGATACATCTCTCTCTTTTTTCCCGTCCTAGAAGTTCTTACCTAAATAACAAAAAAAGCAATAAAGCTAAAATACATGGCTGGCAAAGATCTCAAATCCATTCATATTTCGTAAGATATAAACTAAGTAAAAGAGGTATAATATAATTTCTTTTTTTTGGTGTTTATTGATAACTAAAGCAAAATTCAAAACAATAACTACTTAACTATGGATTTGGGGGATATAGTAAATCAGAAAGATAAACCAAGTAAGCAAATAACATTTTTTACAAAATCCTCTGTAATTTGTTTACATGTGAAGTATATTTCATAACATTCATTTATTTAAAAGAAAAGTTACAATATAGAGAAGAAACATTTCAACAGAAATGGAAGAAAGAAGACAACGAGGTGGATTGAAAACAGTGCAAGAGATACTGAAGAAGACTTTCTAGAGGATTATTTTCTTGGTGTTTAAAAGAAAGATTAGAAAATAAGGTGGTGACTGGAGGGGGAAATGAGGTCATATAAACTATTAACAAGAAGGAGACACTCATTAGTGAAGAGAATGATCTAGTAGCGTAAGGCAGAATTGAGAGATTGGATAGTGATAGAGGGAACAAGAGAGAAAAAAGAAGAAGCACTTGTACAGAAGTTGCAAAATTTGTGAGGGAAAGATGGGGTCGCTCCTACTTGATTAATCCTATTTACTGACTAATGCAAAAAACTATCAATTTAGCATTATATGTGTGGTAACTATGCAAGATCGTCAATATGAATAATCTGAGAGTAAATACATTGTGAAATTATAAGAGATTGCATGGCAATATTGAACATCCTTTTAGGATTTGTTATTCTGAATTTAAAATTAAATAATCCACTTTAATTCTGTGATTTTTTCCCCCCGAAACTTGAGCTCTTTGGATGCTAGCACATAGAAAACAGTAATTTGGAAAAAACTGGCTATCTCCAGTAACTTAAATCTAGATTAGGGTTCTAGAGAGAAGTGGTAAAGACCTCGATTATCATTATATTAGATGTTTATATTGGCCCCTGAATGTAATATCAAGGAACAAGAATTTCTAGACCACAATGAGAATAAAACTAGTCAAACAGAGGAAAAGGAAGAGACAAAAATATAGTATTGCAAATGCAATCAATTAAGCATAATTTAAGAAAGGGGGGAGGTAGATTTATATCCTTACTTAACGTTAGTAAATCAAAAATAATGTATTAAAATTTTATTGTGTGCTGAGTCCTGTAAATATAAGAAAGAACAAAAAACTGATATATACTCCTAATATAATATATTTTAAGAACACATCTGGTAAGAACATAAATAAGAACAGATTTATCCAATAAGTATTGAATGACTATTGTAAGTGTATACCTTATTTATCCTCACACTACTCCTGTAGAAGTTACCTAGATGGGTTAGTTACAAAAATGATAGTGTAAGGGAAATAAATCAATAGCTAGATTAAGGTTGTACATTCATTAAGTGACAAATCTATTACTAGAACTGAGTTTCTCTCATAATATAGAACTACTTTCTGAAAAACAAAGGAAAGGGTTTTGTTGTTTGTTTATATATACTTCATCTAAATTCCCAAAGTATATTAACATAAAGTGGAGTACATAAATGCTTTATTGTTGTTTAATATCTTAGAGTGGACAATTTGAAACAAATGATTTCATGAACTTAGATTGTCAGGCCATCTAACACACGCTTGTATTCATTATTACTTTTCAAAGTACTGTAGTACCCAACTCCCTTTCCAGTCTATTTCACTGATTGCAATGCTTCATTTTTAATCTATAAAGACTAAACCTATTCAATTCAATTCATAGACGGATTTTTCCAGATACAATTTCTACTTAAACAATACCAAAAATACACATGGTAGCATTTTTGGTAGCAAATCAAAAGAGAAAAATGTCTTTCATAGGCATCAACAAAGAAGCATAGACCATTTCCTTTCTAATAGAGAACATGTCTATGTACCTTGAAAATGTAGGTTGGTAGACTATAATGAGTAAGATTTCGTAGTGCTCAGAATAATAGGAAAATACGGATATTTGACACTTTTGCTCATTCTTCAATCTCAAAATTGTCATGATCTTTAAAAAGAGACAATCAGCTAGCCACTGAAATCTCAGGAAAAAGCTATTAAAATTGATAGCTACACTTTTTCAACACAACACATATAGACACGAATTCAGTTTTAATACATTGGAATTATAACCTCTCTAATCATTTGGTATTATCTAAGCTTCCATTGCCCTGTAACTCAATGTATCACATGGATAATGACTTTCAACTAAGTTCCAAATTATAGAAAAGAAGAATATGATAGTTCTTACATTCAAATACATTTTAATTTAAATATTTGAGAGTCTATACAGCTAAATTCTCCATAAGTTAGGAAAAAATATTGGAATGAAAAGGTAGGAAAATGCTATGGTACATGAGTATGAAACAAAATAATTAAAATCCACCTGGAGGTTGCAGAAAAAAATATATGGCCACCTTTTTACCCAAATGATTTGTGGAACTTCTCCAAAACTTGACCCCACTATGGCTCTGTACCTCCATGTCTATTTTATTTGATCTTGTTTTGTATTATTTTTGTCTCCTTCCCCTACTTTCTTGTTCAACTAATTATTTCCTAGGGACAGAATCTGTCATAAGATTTCATAACTGCATCAACACCAAAAGTTAATGTATAATATGAGCAAGACTATGTTATTTAGCAAATTATCAGTTGTAAAAAGTTTCCCCAACTATAATTTAGAAAATAAGTCAAATGACATGAAAAGTTGAAAGAATAAATATGTGTGACTCAATCTGTGTACTTTGTGTGTGTGTGTGTGTGTGTGTGTGTGTGTGTGTGTATGTGTGAATTTTGTTGAACTGATTAAAAATCTCTGTTAAAAATCATGATGATTCACCATTGGTCAGCAAATTATGTCTTACTTCTACAAAGGACAAGGTAGTATATATTTTGAGCTTTGTGTGACTTACTGTAGCTTCTGTCACAACTAGCAAACTCTTCTGATGTAGCACAAAACCAGTCACAGACAATACATTAATGGATAAGCTTAACTATAATCTAATAAATCTAGTTTCATATAACTTTTATGTGATGAACTTTTATTCGTCTGTTGATTTTTTTTTTTTAGCCTTTTAAAAATGGAGGTGTCCTGCAGGAGGTGTCCTGGAGATGTCTTACTTGCATACTGTCCAAAAACATGCTGCAGGACAGATTAAGTGGATGAGCCACAGTTTGCTGACCACTGTGATACACCTGTTTATACTACTCCTTATGTCTCCTGAAAACAACAACAACAACAACAACAAAAAACGGCAGTGTCCTACATATACACGATGTAATCATCACATGTGGACATTATATTAAATGCATTTTAATTACACGAGTCATACAGTAATGTATCACTCTTGGAAAAGAAATTGAAGAATTACTAATAAAGCAATTTTGTGTTAGTTCATCCTAATCACTATTAGCAGTGTGGTTTGCATACTTCCAGACATTTTGTAAAGCAATTATGTAAGTTTACGGGAAAATGTACTGTCACATGCTGTACTTATAAACCATCTAGAAAGTAGATGGATGAGCAAGATCTCTGCAATTCCTTCACTCCCTTTAAGAGGGAACATACTGGAAACAGTGAAAAAAGGGCGGTTTCTATGTAAATGTGCTATTGACATAAAATAAACTGATGATTTTCCTAGAGTTAATTTCTTACACATGGGATACTTTTAACAGCATGCATACTTGTTTCTAGGATAGTTTATGGTAAGCAAACCTAAAATTCTTTTATGGCTGGAGCATAGTTTCATGGACCATCTGGGGCCAGAAAAAAAAAAAAAAATTCATGAACTAAATGTTTCCTGTGTATAAATGAGGTGATTGCAAAGTTAGAAAAATTATGTTACCTTTGGTCTAAGCGCATCCCATGTGGGAAGAAGTGCCTAGGGAGCCTCACAGAATGACCTGACCTCATCCTGCTTCACCTGTGCCTGGCAATGATTTTTATCTCTGAAATGATTACGTCTGTGTAAGATCTCTGATCCATGTCAGTCTGATTTAATAAGCCAATACATTGTGTTTGTTTTTTTTAACCACAAAGTGTGTTTTTTTTATTTTTTAAATTTAATATGCACTTTAGAATTTATTGATTCAGTACATGTTAATCAATACCATTCTGTTAACTTTTCAATATGCCATAGTTTATTTAGGTATTTCTCTATTGATGGACATTTAATAGATTTATAAAGATTTGAGAATTACAAAAAAAAAGTTGCAATGAACATTCCTGTAAAACATTTTATGGGTACATGTGTTAGTATTTCTCTAAGACAGATGATGACTCAAAGGAAGTTGCATTTGTAAGGTATGCATGTTGTAAAATTTAATAGATGTCAAAAATCACCATCTAAATGGTTTTACTTTGTAGATGACAATTTGATATTATTAAACTTTCAATTTTTTTGCTAAACTGATGGATGGAAAATATGATTTTATGAAATGTAGTATACCACAGGAATAAGTGTAAATTAATACAACTGATTTGGAAAACATATTTGTCAGTCTCTAAATAAATATCCACATAGCTTTGTTGCTAAAATTCCTTGAATAGTCATATGCCCTTGATAAATTTATGCATATATTCCTCAGAATCACATGTCCAAGGATTGTCAGATCAACTTTATTCTAAGTGCCCCAAATTTTAAGCAACCCAAATGTATATAGAAAGTAGAAAATAATAATTTTCATTTATATGAATAATAGAATACTATGGAAGCAGTGAAAATACACCACAGCTATTGTGACAACAGGGGTGTCTCTCATAAATCTATGTCAAACAAAAGGAGTTTGTCACAAAGGAACACACAAAAAAAATCATATAAATTGTCAAAGCTGGAAAAACTAAAGTCTATTGTTTTGGGATGTACACATAGCATACCTTTTCAAAGTACAGAAATAAAATTGTACTAAAAAATAAAGTACTAAGTGTTTCTCTCAGAAAGGGACACGGGATGCTGGAGTGCTGACAATATTCTAATTGTGGTCTAGTTTGTTTTACAGAGATTGGTTTTAAGTTTATTATGGTAGCTTCACAAATATGTCTAATTCATTATTCTGCATCTCAAAATAAAATGTTCTCCCTCATCAATTTAAATTGTGTTTTCTGATTCTTAATGAATTTAAAGATCTCTGGAGCTACTGCTTTGATTTTTCCAGTAATTTTCTATTCATACGATTTTACCATTTTCGATTCAGATATCTTATTTCCTTAAATGATTTGTAGCTGTCTTTTGCCACATGTGTTTTAAATATTTTCCCACAGTCTATTAAGTGTCTTTGAAATCTATTTCTAATGTCTTTACTCATAGAGAAGACATTAAATTCTATGTAGTCAAATGTAACACTTTTTTTTTTTTTTCGCATGGCTGATTTTTGAATCTTGTTTAAGAAAGCAAGGGAGAATTGTATCTTATGTGTGTGTACTGAGTATGGATCAGAAAGAAAGGGCAGTGATCACTGGGCAATACCTAGATATACACATTGCATAATAAACACTACTCCCTTCCCAACCCCCCCACCAAAATAAAATATAAAAAAATATAAGCTCTGACAGCAAATGAAGCAAAGTATGGGCTAGAGTAGCATGAAACTCTCTCACCCACTAACCAGGTTGCTCAGTAAAAACAAGGAGTGTGGCAGAAACTCACCTTTCAAAACATGAATGCAAAGTCAAAAAAAAAAAAAATCAATATTTAGAGAAGTGGCAACATCATAGGAGCAGAGGGCAGAAATTAAATAAGATAAAATTAAGAAATGGAAGATCTCTACAATAGTAGAGGAAAGACAGTAAAGAGCAATGAGGAGAGAACTTCCAAATGACTATAATTAATATCCTCAAAGAGATACTGCAAGAAGTTACTGCATCCATAGAAAAATGAAAGAGGATAGTTTGAAAACGAGGTTATTGAAATAAATAATGTACGATCATCTCTCAATAAAAAATGACTAATTGAATTTGTGGAAGCAAAAAACCTGAACTATCCTTAAACATAAACTAGCACACGAAAATAAATGAGGTCAAATGAACCACACAAATACCCTCCGTTTTGGACTCCTGCTTGCCCTGCAGTTCTCTCTGCTTCCCCCTGTACTTTCTGCCCTGGAAACTGCTTAGTATGGACTCCATCAGCAAGGGCCCGGTTTTCCTCAGGCTGCTGGGTGAATTCAGAGGGGTAAAGCAAATGGTTAGGATTTGAAGAAAAGCAGACAGCAAGATCAGGATATTTTTCACTGACTTCCAATCAGTGAATGGCTATGTCCCTAAAGATAAGATCACCATTCCTCTTAGTACAGCAGTACTCTCTCCTTCTGTAGTCAGCTTGCCCTGCCAGCAGCCCTTTAAGCCTAGGGGTGATAAAGATCTCCACTCTCACTAACCAAAGTTTACGGCACTCTCTTTTGGGCCTTTTTGCCCCTTCAAAAACGTTGTAAAGCATCTACAAACCCTCCCTGCATTGTGCTTACTTAATTGTACTATCAGTGTTTTCTTAATGACCCTGACTAATACATGAATTTCCTCATTATGGAAATTGATAAACTTATAGTATTTTTTTTCTCACCTTCAAAGCTAGAAGGTTAATATTTTCTATTAAGAATGTGAAGCAACTGAAGTGACAGTTGCGTTTAGAGCTGCATTATAGAACTACAACCATTAGAAAATACTGTTTCATTTTTCTGACAGTTTGTGCTCTGCTGTCTAGGAGATTTACATTTTCTTTTCCTATGGAGAAGGTCAGAGTATGATGGATTAAACATTAAGAACTACTTTAAAAGATTGTGTAAAGCAAAGCATGGCCCAAACGATCGTATTTCTGAAGGCTTCTCTTTTGAAATTCCTCACTTAAGGTCAGTGTTTAAAAATCAAGTCAGAATCTTGTTACCAAATAACAAATAACAAGCACATATTGGTATTAATAAAGTATTAAGTATTCTAGACAATCAACCAAGCCAGGTTTTGACATCATACCGAGGGTCTTTAAGTAACCAGTTTCTGCTTTTCTGATTCTCCTTTTCGTTTTTGAAACTGGAAAGGGAAAAAGAAGGGCAAATATATAGGCAATTTGCTCATGAAAGCAGGCATGAACAATGACGGAAAACTGTCAAAAAAGGATGATAACAGAGAAAAGGTAGCAACAAAGGATTAAAAGGTAGTTATGAAACTACGGTATACCTAGAAGAATATCTAGAACTGTGAAGGGTCTTCACACTTAGAAGCAGAATTTAGGATTAGAAAGAATAAAAGAGGACCAAAGGCTGTTTGTCCTTCACCGATACCTTCTGTGGAAATGGCTAACAACCATTTATCTCCAGACATCATTTAAGATGATGACCCAGAACCATGCTTGTGCAGATAACCAAAATCTGGTTATCTGCACAAGCATGGTTCTGGGTCAAATAGAAAACATATTTAGCACTAGGTCACTTTAACGCCATGCTTCCTTTAACTTTACATTTAAAAGGTTAAAATTCTGCTGTGTGTCACCAAGCATTTTACAGATATTGCAAAACAGGCATAAAACAGTCAACCCAAAGCTTGGCTTTGACTGTATTAAGCCAGTTTGCAAGTTTGGTCTCAAAGAGGGGCTGCTTCTAGACTCTTCTGCTTTGAGTAATGTCAGGTGGACACCATGTTTGCACAGATATGTAGAATTCTCTTTTAAATTAACAATACTATTTAAATATTATCATATAGATTATTGTAGATTGTGGAAATACATGAATACCACCCAAACGGCAATAAACTGAACCTATTTATTCATATTTTACAATAACACAAGAGAGTCAGCTACCGTCACTTTTGTTCTGAAGAGACTCAAAGTCAGACAGGGAATAGGAAGGGCTTAGAATTTTAAAAATGTGAAGGCTTTGGAAGGTTGTTGATATGGAGAAGCTGGAGGTGGGCTAAGTAGAATGTGATTGATTTAGGGTGTTTGACTCTCTGTGGTTGGTCCTGAGTTGGCAGCAAGGGCAGAAATAGAGAAGTTGGTAGTCATTGACCAAATCATGACCATTGAGACCGACTGATGCAGAGATTGTTGTTTGTTTTCCTGGGCTGGTTGCTGCAAAGGTTGTCGGTCAGTTCTATCCTCATATATAATTTGGCCATTTTCCTCCTGGCGTGGTTATTATCTTGCTTGTGAAAGAATTATATATCTAGAGATTTATATGTGCACTACTTGGGAACAGTTCAATTGTCTCCATTTTTGGTCATATCATCAGATCTTCTTGAACTTCTGTAGTTTTACAGTAATGTCAATATTCTGATGAAAAAGCAGCTAGAGAAAGACAGTTAAGGCCCTGGATAGCATGAAGTGACTTAGTATCAGGATCATTATGACAGAAAACAAGAACAATCAGTAGTTCCTGTAAAATGCTTCAGAACCAGATGGCTATGTAGCTTATTCCTTAGGGCAATGTATAACTTGTTCTACCTTACTCTATTAATCTTTTTTTCCTATATTTTATTATGCTTCGACACTGTGGAACCTTGTGAACTTCTTGGGTTAGCTAATTCCTAGAAATAGTAAACAACAAGCCTGTAAGTATGCATTTATATGCAAACCAAGCAATCTGGAGTACTGGGCAACTAAAGACCACTTAAATAGCCCAAAGCTCACCAAAATCATTCGGTAATCTGAGTTCTAGCTAGCACAGAGGTGACATCATTAATAACTTCTGCCTGAGTTTATGATAAATACCTTACATTCTTTTCTGTTTTTATGATTCCCACTATGGAAACACTGCTCTGATAATTCACATGAACAATGAGTCAGTAGCTTTCCCAGGTAAAATGCTAGAATAATCAAGAAGAGCCTCATTTTGGAGCTTGCATCTGAGTCAAAATTTCTAGCTTTGATGATTTACAGAATTAGTGTCACTTGTACAGACAAGTCTTGGAATACTATTCCTAAGAGTCATGAGGTGTTAGTTTGAGGCAAACAGAACCAACTATCCTGGCCACAAAGGAAGTAGTATAAAGGAAAAACACATGAAAATCTGGAAAATAGGAATTGTTCGAGACATGAGGTAGGAACTAAAGACTTATATTAGCTGGGTTACATATTTGAATATCTATTAGTCTCATCCAATTGGCAAGTATTTGGTCCACTGCCCAATAAGGTTTGCTAAATTAAAATTGAGAATTACCTGGGGTAATGGATAGATTGCCATAATTGTTTTTTTCTGGGAGAAAGGGACACTAGCAATGTCAGTTTTAATTGTTTAAGGTCATTTGTCTACATCGGTACATGTCGAAATGCTATTAGCAATAATTCCCTATGATTCTGTTTGATGAAACACTAATTGTACAGAAACTTTTATCATGAGAGCCTGGTGATAAAGGCCACATACCCAGCAGTCAGTAAGATTGAGGGGAATGGCTATTGTTTGGGGTAATCCAAGATTGGAATTAAAATAAGTACTTTATGACCTAATGATGATGATAAGGAGGCAAGAGAGGAGAAAAAGTCAGTTATGGGTAAATGAAAAGCAGGGGGCTACCTGTAGAAATGAAAAGATTAATTTTAAGTGATCAGATTTAGAAAAAGAAAAGAAAAAAAAAAACTACAATTAGACAGAGTACTGATTCATCTTGGGTGTGAGCTATTCAATGTCAGAAATCATTAACTTGTTCCAGAAATCTTGGGTCAGCTATTGATTTCCAAAGATTAGATGCTTTTTAAAGAATCTCTGAGAACCTACAGTTTGAGGTCCCCTAGTAGAGTTGCCTTCCAATTATTTGGATTTGAGTTGTCTCTTTATTTTTTGAAATATAAACTGAAAAATTGACTCCCTGGAGTTTCACTGCTGTATTTGCTGTTTGTAGTATTTTACAAGGTCCCTTGCAATGAGGTTGTGAGGTTCAAAGATGTTTTTTTGGTTGTCTTTGTTTTTTTGTGTGTGTGGGCTTGTTTGTTTTTCCTCTGATGCCTCTTCCAATAGATGAATTCTCCTGGATGGAAATAATAAAAAGCCTACTCTGGAAGATGGGGAAATAGGACTTTAACCTATTGGTCATCTCTTCATTCATGGAACTACTAACATATGCATCATTGGATTATTCCAAGAAATCACTTAGAAAAAAATAAAACAGCAAAGTTAATCTTGAGTAAGAACAACTGAGTGGAAGGATTTGCTCTGCTCAATATTAAAACTTTGTAAGATACAGTCATTCAAACAGTGTTGTATTTATGAAAGTATAGACAAATTTATCGAGATTGATTACAGCGACCACAATCAGATCCATATATATGTGGACACTTAGCTTTTGTCAAAATTCCATGGGTAAATGCATTTCAATGGATAAATGATTGAAATGACAATCCGTTAAATAAGTAATGCAGTACTGACTGTATGCCTACATTAAAAAAAAAAAAAAAAAAGTCTTTGTTCCTAACACATAGCCTCACAAAATCAAATCCATGCTAAGTGTGGATTTAAAGATCAAAATAATAGCTTATAGAACATAAGAGGGTATGTTCATGGCCTTACAATAAAGGAAAATTAATTTTAAAGAGTCCAATAGAGACATGCAAGACACTTGAAAACACACACAAAATAAACAATTCAGAAGGCTAATAAACGTATGCAAACACCTCCAATGGCTTTAATAACTAAGGACTGAAAAGTCAAATCACAACAGACTGGCAATTCTTGAAAATATCAATTGTTGCAAAAGATGTAGTTGGGTGGGGATACGCATAGACATAATCTAGTATACCCTGGAGCCTAAGAGGAATTCTCAGATGCTGCTAAGGCCGTCTTTCATGACTGGGTAGTGAAAATTTGTTTCTCCTGATATTTAATCAAGCTGCACATTTGTGCTCTGTGTACTTTTCTTATATGTGCTACACTTTAATTTAAAAAGGCAGTTAAAAAAAGAAATGTCAACAAGAGGATCTCAGTTGAGATGGAAATATTAAACATGATACAGAGAATAAATCATAAGAAGTTAGTATAGGACCAATTCAAGTTAAGGGATTATCATTAGATAAGAAACTTAACAAATTCTATTTTATTTGATCGAGGAAGTTATACAGATAGGTAAGTGATTTTTCTATGTTGTATGTTATGTACCGTACTAATACAGGTATATCCATTTTACTTTTTTATCGTCAAGTATGAGTTATGAGCATTTACTGAAATGAAAGGTATTTAAACATTTTAAGTTTTATAAATAATCAATCATGGTATACTGGCTTTTGAGATGTTTAAGTGATATGCAGAGAATAACTGCATTAACCAGGTTCCTCCCTTCTACAGACTTGCTGCATTAACTTCTGCCTGCATGCATATGCCAGATATACTATATTCTCTATAATGACATTCCAATAATATTCCTGAGACTCCTTGCCTCAGCCTCTTGTCTCCCTTGCCACCACCCCTCATCCATCTGACTCCTTCCGGAGGGTTTACTTCAAATACAAACCAACCAATCCCCAACCATCTCTCTTACCAGGCTCTCATATTCTGGTCCACTGTACCCCTACTGTAATCACCCTAGAGCCAGGCATCAGACAACAAAAGACAGCCCCTATGCTCTAGAACCCACTGACATTACTCAGACCCATCAATCTTACCCCTGTTTACTTTGCCTTGTTTGTTCCTTCCCACAGAAACCATGATAAAGTCTCCTGCTCAAAGTTCTTCTCTCCCTCTGGCTTATGACTGACCCAGGTGCTTCCTCATTTGGCTCTCCGTGGCATGAATGCTTCCTCCTCTTGGGATCTGTGGAAACAACTATCCTCTCAATGGCACTTGTCTCCTGACTTAGAATTTCTAGTACTACACAGTATTTATAAAAGATATTTTTATAGATGAAAAATTTGGAAAAGATATTCTAAAAAAATGACAAAAAATGAACACAAACAGGGGTACCTGAAAAAGAATGAGACATTCAGAGGATTACAGGTACAGTGATGTATCTAGCATGTGATTCATGGAAAAAATGAAGAGGGAAATGATGCCTGGTTCTATGTTTGAGGTTAGAAAATTAGGGTAATATTGAGAGAAAAGCTAAAAGTTCTAATTAATTAATCCAGAAAATTCAATAATGAATTCAGGAAGACTAACATCTAGCTGTTTTTATTTTTATTATTTTCAATTAAAATAGAAGCAGAAATATTTTAATGTATTTTTGTTGTTATTGTTTAGGGTTTTTTGTTTTGCTTTTGGAATATTTTATTTTTAGTTTATTTTTTCTTTTGTGCTATGCTATAGAAAACCTCTTGCATGCATGTTCAAATATGACTGAATTTTCTTTTCTTATTTTTTTAAAGTATCCTACTTATTAACAAATTTATTCAAACTTAAGTACCATATTTTTGTCTTCTAAAGAAATAATTAATTTTTCTATGCAATGATTGACCTTAAAAATTCAAAAGTATGCACAAAGGGCACATAATATTCATACTGAATCTAATTGCATAACTGTTGTTTAATTCATTTAATCATTTCTCTTTTGAGAGAAAGAATTATATTGAATAATTAGATAAAAATTCATCATCAGTAACATTATTTATTTGGTAATTTTGTATGCAACATAAGCATGTCATAGTCTTGAAGAAATAAATTATCTTACTAAGATAACCACTAATTCAAATTCTAAATTACTTCAACAATAAAAGTTTAAAATACATATTTTCGTAAATGGAAATTTTGAATTTACAAATACTTGCTTTTTCATTTGATTAAAAACACAAAGAGAAAAGAAGGATCATTCCATCATTTCAAAGACAACCTATTTGCCGCTTTCCCATCTTCCAAGATGGCGGGTGAAAAAGCTGAGAAGCTGGATGCTAAGGAGAAGAAACCTGAAGCCAAGAAGGCTGATGTTGGTGGCAAGGTTAAGAAGGGTAACCTCCAGGCCAAAATGCCTAAGAAGGGGAATCCCTACTGCAGTCAAAACCCTGTCCTGGTCAGAGGAGTCGGCAGATATTCACCATCAGCTGTGTATTCCTAAAGGTCATGTACAAGAAGAAGTGTTCAACAGCTAAATCCAGGACTGAAAAGAAAAGGAAGGAACTAGGTGGTGGCAATAAGAATGGTGGCACCCAAGTGGTTACACTTTTCAAAATGCCTTGATACTATCCTGCTGATGTGCCCAAAAGCTGTTGAACTATAGCAAGAAACACTTGTCAGTCTATGAGAAAACTTGGGGCCAGCATCACTGGTGGAACCATTCTGATCATCCTCACTGGGCGCGACAGAGGCAAGAGGGTGTTTTTTCTGAAGCAGCTGAGCAGTGGCTTGTGACTGTGACTGGACCTCTGTCCCTCCATCAAGTTCCTCTGCATAGAACACACCAGAAATTTGTCATCATCACCTTCACCAAAATTGGTATCAGTGATGTGAAAATCCCCAAACATCTTAGTGATGCTTACTTCAAGAAGAAGAAGCTGCATAAGCCCCGACACCAGGAAGGTGAGATCTTCAAAACAGAGAAAAAGAAATACGCGATCACAGAGCAGCGCAAACTTTGTCAGAAAGCCCTGGACTCGCAAATTCTGCCAAAAGTCAAAGCTACTTCTCAGCTCCAGGGCTACCTCCGCTCTGTGTTTTCTCTCACAAATGGGGTTTATCCTCACAAACTGGTGCTCTAAATTGATTACGAAGAAACTAAATAAATCCCTGAACTGTTTAAAAAAAAAAAAAGACAGCCTTTCTGATGAGATATAATGAATTTTTGCAAACTAAAATACTTTGCATTGATTGGTTGAAACTATAACTTTCAAAACTGTATCCAGACATTAATATATTATATGATTATTTAGGACATTTTATGACATTATTTCACATCCTTATGTATATGTATACATGTGTAATCAACAAATACAGTGACGGCTGCTGCTGAGTGCCATCCAACTGAATAGCAGGGATCTTCACTAAGGAAGTGGTGCAATGAACCTTAGTAACAGTGTGTGACAAGTTTCAACTTGTTCAGTTCAATAAGGTGTGAGCTACGGTTGAGAGAAGGGATGTTTTAATGTGTGCCATAAATCATGGCTCATGAACATGCATTAACATGAAATTTCATGTCACACATCACTTCTGGTACGCAATTTCTGTCAAATAAAAACATTACAGTGTGTCCTCATCCACCTTATTCACTGGATCTGGCATTGTGCAACTTCTGGCTCTTCTCCAAAGTCCAAATGACTGTAAACGGTAAATGTTTTGAATCAATTCAGGATATCGAGGCAGCCATGACAGTGCAAATAAAGACACTCACGAAAAAGGACTTCCGGAACTGCTTCAGAAAATGTCAAGTATGTTTGAAATGGGGAGGAGGGTATTTTGAGGGGGATTAATGGCAATGTGTCTTTTACTGTAATAGTTTTTTTTTTTTATTTAAACATTCACTGTATTTTGTGACCACACTTCGTATCTATATTTAGTGTCCACATGAGCAAATAAATGGGAGCTTGATCCTGTGCCAAGGAGTTTGAGTTACTGAAATACAGAGTCTTCTCACAGAATAGTTTCATACCAGATTTTCTTTCCACTGGAAATTTGTTATCAGTTTTTCGAAAGGGTTCCAAATTTGCTTTCATAAAGTTACCAGAAAGAGTATAAAATGAAAATTTCATAATTTGAAATTCATATTTTGTTTCTTTCTGATTGGTGCAGCCTCCTATATATGAAACTATGAAACTATATATATATATATATATATATATATACACACACACACACACACACACACACACATATATATGTATATATACATATATATATACATATATATGTGTTAAAATGAATTACTATTTAAATATATTCCAATAGGTTATTGCAATAGCTTGTATTTGAAAACTTGAAAGAAATGAAATAACCTGAGTAACATGTTTCTTTTAATTGTGTAGTATTAAATGATAGAAAATAGATGTGTATTTTCCCAAAAGTTATCATATGAATGCAATATTAAGTTCAAAATTAAGAGTAAAGGTAAAAATCAGGTAATTTATCATTTCATTTGGAGCAAACACTGATACAAATTTATTATGATAAATGCAAAGTAAGGAGATGAATCATGTCTACCAGTTGCACCATTAATTATTTATTAATATTTAGAAGTATATAATTAGAATGAAATATGTGTACTTGTCCTAGAACTTTAAGGATAAAAAGTATATATATATATGAGCATTGAGAAATAAAGAAAAGGGATGGTCCGTTAAAATATTTTCCTGAATGGGTATCAGTTAAAAATCATGCCAAATTTGTATGTGGACTGGAGTACCATTCAAGGGGTTTGTACAAAAATATTTGAAATGTTCTTAGAAATTCCAAAAATTTGTGAATGATATCTCAATAAAGCTTAATTTAAAATGTCCTAAGTTTTCAAAATTATAATAGTAATAATGTAATATGTATTAATTTTAAATTTAAAAAATCAACATATCCTGTTAGTATCTTCAAGGTTTTATGGCTAAGACAATAGAAACTAGACTTAAAATGTTTTTGATTATTTGGAGGTAATTTTTTTCTGTAATCTATTCAATGTTTATTTTATGTATTCAGCATTGATATATTTCTTAATTTGAGGAAGTACATAGTACAGAAAGTTGAAAATATTTAAAAATAACATATTGATCATTATTGCGCTTAATATTTCCTTATGCTCTTCTGGAATTTTTTTTTTTTCTGGTAGAGTTTCATCTTGTTTGCTGTAAGGTAAATTTATTGATTAATGGGCAAACTGTGCCACAATTGCCCACAATATCATAATCGAAATTGGATTAGGAGCTGGACTATATATAGTTTGACTGACAGAGTTAAAAATTCTAAAATGAGAAAAAAAAAGCAATAAATAGTTAATTTAACTGTGAGGTAACATCTTGTATTTGATTTAAAAATGAAATCAAATTTAGAAGTAAAATAAATTTAAGTATAGATAAATTTTATGAGAAACAAAGCAATTTTTAGGAGTATGAACCTTTCTTAAAACTTGCAAATGGATACCATCATTAGACCTTTGGGTCTGCTTTCCCCTATGCCCTATTCGTAGTAAATTCCTCAACTCCCTTTTGAGATGTGTACACCAATTTAATCGCTTAAAAATCTCTAGAGTTCCCTCATTTCAAAAGGATTTTAATCTATTCTAATAATAAGCAGCGGGGATCACTCCATACCTGTCATTACTTCTTTTTGCTACAGCAGGTCAGTAATGAGACCCACACACATTTTCCCTCGGCCTTCTGGCTGCAGGGATATCTGTATGACTCCTCCATGTAGATGATACAATTACAAGCTAATATGCATTATGATTCATCCTTTTTATGGAAATCACAATCTGCCTGCAGGCTGATTCTTGACAACAACCTACCATCACATGGCATGGAGTTACTGTTAGTCCCATGGCTTCTGCCAGCTCTTCAGCCTAATTTGGAACCTTGGTGTGAATGATTTACTTAACATGAAAAGGTTGACATAACTAGACAGTACACTTTTTCTCAGAGTTCTTGAATAAATTTTGCAAATCATTCCACTTTCTGTCTTCTATTAACTCAGCATAAAGATCTTTGGCCAAATCACACAGTTTATTTTTGTGCCCCAATTGTAGGGGGTGCCTACCTTCCCTACCTTTGCTTACAAAAGAAGACATCTGAGGAAGGCATAAAAACAAACAATAAAAAACAACACCCAAAAGTAAAACAGGAAAAATTATACCAGCTAACATTTTCTAATGGAAAAATAAATTAGTAATTACATGGGAATATTCTACAACTAATCTGGATATCAACTTGATGAAAAGGACTTTATGTTAGATTTTATATAGTAAGATTTATACAAGTTAATATTTTTATCTGGGCAATTCAATATATTTTTACAATAGTAAATCATATGAGTTTCAGCAGCAAGTCATATTAGCTATGACTCCTAATACACAGCACCATAAAATTAAATTCACGCTAATTGTGGGTCTAAAAATCAAAACAATAGCTTAGAATATAAGATGGTATGTTCATTGTCTTGAAGTAAAGAAAAATCAATTTTAAAAAAGTCCAATGGAAACATATGTAAGAGACTTGAGGAGACATATAAAACAAACAATTCCGGATTTGAGTAATACACACCATTAAACTTTGAGATTTTTTTTTCTCAAATACTGTCATTTTGTCATGGACCTGTGAAAATGATCTTGAAAACTTCCACTAGGTATCAATAGTCACCGTATTCAGAACATAAGGATTAAATGTCACCTTTCAGGATTCTTCAAAGTGAGCTAAAATGAGATTGTAATTACCATTCTCAAGCCACTGAAAACATTAACAAGCAAAGCAGACTCAGGCAAATCTTTTGTTTCTATAGCTGTACATGCTTTGAGCATGGCCTTGAATATATGCTCAAACAAATGAATACAATGCAATTTGTACCAACACACTGAATTGAAATGACATCATGTGGATTTTAGTCTTTCTCAATTTGGTTAAAAAATATCTTCTGGTTAAACCAATGTTCTAAAGATTTATAAAATGATGTCAATGTTAAAGTGGTGAAATCTTCTTTGAATTTATGATAAGTAGAGAATTGAATGTTAATGATAATTCTTTGCAATTTCAGATTTGAAATTGAGAAGAAGATAGTTCAAATGTATCTATCTGATTTCATTGTGGCAATGTCACAAATAATAGAAATAAAGCTCTATCCTTCCTAAAGATTTTGGCCATGTTCTTTGGTTGTACCATATTTCCCCGAAAATAAGACCTAGCTGGACCATCAGCTTTAATGCATCTTTTGAAGCCAAAATTAATATAAGACCTGATATTATATTATATTATATTATATTATTTGCCCAGTCTTACGCTATATTATATTATATTACATTATATTATATTATATTATATTATATTATATTATATTATATTATATCTGGTCTTATATAATTATACTTATATTATATAATTATAGTTATATTATATCAGAGTCTTATATAATTATATATATATTACATATATTATATGATTATAATTGTATTATATCTGGGTCTTATAAAATAAAAGCCGGGTATTACATTAATTTTTGCTCCAAAAGATGCATTAGAGCTGATGGTCCAGCTCAGTTTTATTTTCGGGGAAACATGGTATTATAAATGTACTTAAATGCATAAACATTTTTCTACTAAGAAAATGAAGCATTTATCTCAAAAGTCACACATTTTTAGCAATGTCTAGATATTGTTCCAAGAGGAAACTGCCTGTGTTTTCCCACAGATGCAACATGTCAAGAACAAATATCACAGAATAGTGAAAACACAAATCTAGAAATATGAAAAAGTTTCAGTACAATACAGGCAGATATTAGGATTTGATTGGACTGGATAACTAAGCAATTCACACTTGTTTCAGTGCATATGAAGGAAAAGTACATCTAAGAATTAAATTTAAGTAGCCTGGAATAAATTCAAAGAGTAAAGGAAGAGCTAGTTTTACCATTGCTTTGGAGAAATAAACATAAAAATTACTAAAATAAACCATCACATTTAGCAACACTTTCTTGTTAGACATGTAAATTCTACAAAAATGTATTTTCCAAAACCCTATCATTCAGTTAATTATAAAGATGGACTATGCAATTTTTCCTGGGAAAGTAAGGAAGAGAAGTAATAAGAAGGCTAAGGGAGAAAGACAAGATAGTGAGGTCCAGAGATTGACAACTTTTAGGAGGTCAAAACTTGTAGAAGTGCAGGTCTTAACACAGTGGCAATGAATGAAATGGGCAGCAGAGATGACGAAAGATATTTATGTGTATATATATGTATATATGTGTATATATTTGTGTGTGAAGAAACAATTGCTCTCAAAATAAGTAAGAAGAAAAGATATTACAGATGTGATGGTCAAGAAACTGACAGGTAAGATTTTGAAGAGTTTTCAATCTGAGGCAAAAGTAATGGGGAATAATGACAAGGGTTTCAGTCAAGAGATTGTCTTTGAAAGCCAAAGTGAAAATTGTTACAGTGGAAAGAGACCAAATATCTTAAGGAAAACACAGAAGTGAAAAGTGTGATGCAGATAAATATCCTAAGCAATAAGTGGGCAAAGTTTATCAGCAATGGTTATTTGTTTGTTCCCAGAAGGGAAGAATAATAATAACCTGACAGTTGCTAATTAAAACCAAAAACATATATTCCCAACCTCATGGTCATTAGGTACGCGAAACCGGAGTGACAAACAGATGACATTTTACTGAAAGGGCTTTTGAGGTGGTATTTTCCAGGCACACTAGGTGCCAGTTTTCCATGAAAATATGGAAGAGTTTGTTAAGCGGCATATAAGCATTCAAGACCTATCAAGATTGGGATGGAGGGTGGGAGATTGATTGGTTCTGGTGGAGATGCAAATCCAGAGGGTGATACAAGAATGATAATAGATGACTTAGAAATGAGAGATAAACAGGAACACGAGGCATGGAATAGCGTTCTTGACAGTCTCTTTGAGGAGGAAGAAAAATTGTGACTTAAAATGTTTCACCTAATATTTCTTTTTTAATTAAAGTTTATTGGGGTGACAATGATTAGTAAAGTTACATAGTTTTCAGGTGCATAATTCTGTAATATATTGTCTACTATCTATCACCCAGAGTCAGGTCTCCTAATATTTTTAGTGACCTCAGGAATTGTTCTGATGACTTAAGGGATTACCACTTCCTGGAACATTATTCAAGATAAAGTGCTTATGAGAACTTTATTTAATGAAAGACTCATAGTGCTTGGACACACAGAAAACTCTCTAGTATTATATAAACCCAAATTGCTGTACTTGGAAGTTATGATTACAGGTATTTTTCTCATCTATTTCCTACATTTATATTTTTTTCTTAGTGAAATATTGCTTTTTTAGAGTTATTTTTAAAGTGAAAATTTATTACATTAAAAGAATGGGTAACTATTCTGTTAAATAAAGACAATGATTGTATATTGTGTTGAACATTTTATATTTGTTTCACATTATTTATAAATTTTGTGTACTGCCTTGAAATTTACAGGATTTCTGCATATGTTCTGCTTAATGTAATCATTTCCTAACTGTACTCTGTGGAGCCAACACAGATTCAACAAAATTAGCTCTAATTTTGGGTCTTTTATTTGTTTCTACTTCTAGGTTAAATATGCTTTCAAAAAAATGTGTTCGAAAAATTGAAAATTATGAAAATTGCTGGCTTATTGGAAAGAGTGTTCTGAAGCCCTGATCCAGCTTACTTACATTTGTGTAATTCCAATCTGTGTCTTGAATTTCCCATCTCTACAATATGTCCATGAAACATTTCACTTCTCTTATAGACTAAGAATTTTCAAAATTTGGAATGTATTAGAGAACTCTGATATTGCTTTTTCAACAACACTCTCCGAAACACTTTTTAAAGTAAAAGCAACACCAAAAGAAAAACATATTACCAATATTCATTGTTTTCTGGCCTCAAATTATTTTCCTATCAACATCTTATCATTGCTCTGATTTCAACTAATTAATGTATCAGTGGATTGATTTCTTCACCTGAAGTTATCTTTGTGAATATTATCTTCATATATTTAGGAAATTGGCAGAGTATAAATAACAAACAACAATAGTAAAGTAATCAACTATCAAGAGGCTCTATCTACCAACTGTACTGAAGATATTATATATATATATATACACATTTTTTTAAAAAAATCAGTAATACCACATCTATAAGCATGTGTTTCTTTACTTTCTTTATTTTCAAATATCTTGGCCATGATAAGGGAGCATTTGAATTTTTTTCCAGAATTTCACAAGTCACTGAGAACACCAAGCTATATTTTATGTGGTGCTTTGGTGGTTTTCAGATTCCAGTAAGTTATTCAGACAAATTTCAAAATGACGAAGAATTACAAACTACTTTGATATTTTTACAAATCAAAAAAAATATTGATTTCTTCAAGGTAACCATGAGAGAACTAATAAATTTACTATGCCCCAAATTATTAAAATTTCTTTTTGTAATGTATTATTGCCACTGATTCAAAGTGAAGTAGCAAAGTAAATGAGCAGTGCTTCTCTATGAAAACATTATGAAAGTGAACTGCAATATTTCCAAAATTAACAACGGCTTTAAGAATGGTTCTATTATCTTTCAACTTTTATTTTTTATTAGCTTTGCAAAGTAAAATCCCCTTTAAAGTTCTCCTTTTGAGCTCTCAAACATTAGTAGTCCATAGCTTCAGTATAAAATATCTGGTTGTAAGAAAATCCTGGGTCCATGCAGGACTGGATATATAATTTGTGGGTCCTAGTGCAAAATGAAAATGAGGGTTGTGCCTTGTTCAAAAACTATTAAGAATTTCAAGATGGTGACAGGAGAGCATTATACGCATGGAGTCCTGTGGGGCTGCATAGGTCACACGATTAAGAAGCTGGCCCTAAGCCCATATCCAGATAGGTAAATCCTATAGATTCTTAAAACTGAATAGAAGAGAAAACACATTCCATGTGTGTCCTAAGTGCTTTGAATGATTATGAATTAAATTGACAATAATATATGTACTTGTGCTCAGGATCTCACTTCGCATCTGCATAAAAATATCTATATAAATTAATTTTTAAATATAAAATGATTTTTCTAAGAATTCCTGAATTAAGGAAATTAAAATAACATAATTTGCTTTCATATTTTAAGTCCATAGAATTCAATTAAAAATATATATCCCATTATTATTTTCAATAGAAATATCACGACAAAATGTATAATCACAATAACTCAACTTATGTAAAAATTACATATATTACATGGAACAAATAAGATCTGAGAGCAGAAATGAACGAATATTTTTGAACACAGAAAAATGTATTTTTTTTTGCTGTTTTTGGAGCCTGTTTTAGCTGGGCAGGAGCTCACCACTGATTCACCTCCCGCTTGAACAACCAGTAATGTGATGTGTAAGTGGGTTGTTTAATAATTTCACCCAAAACTTATTCCAATAAGGAATGGATTTACTCTCAAAGGGTTTGACCTACATAGGATTTGTAATAGAGAAAGGCATTGTTCTGCTAGAACTTTATGACTGTTCCTTTTGAAGTTACATGCATATTTACCTGACCAATTCTTCTTCCTCTCTATTTCATGTTATCTGGTGAATTAATTTGAAATATAATTGATGGGTTGTCTGTTCTGAATAAATATGTATGTTATAAATGCAAATGCATTTGTGTTCTACAGCTATGCAGTTTCAAGAACTGACTTATTTCATTTTGCTTTTATTCACTTTTTAAAATTAGGCTACTGATGCATATTAGAATGTAATTACACCAATTAGTACTGCCACATCAGACATATGATGTGCCTTCAATTAAGAAGTACCTAATGGGTATTAGTACAATTTAGTTTCATAATTAAAGTCTAAGAACAGCACAAATTAAACATTATGATTACAAAACACTAAAAAATCTACTGGTGAAATTAAAGCAGGATATTTTAACTTCTCCTTTAAGTTGATTTTCAAAAAGGAAATTAGGGTTCTACAAAAAAATACTGTTAATATTATTGAAGCATTCTTAATTAAAGAGAAAAAAATTATTCATACATAAAATTATTCATACATATATGTGAATATATAATGATTAAATACTTTAAAAACTATCAAACATAACACTCACATCATCTAATGGGTGTTAGAAGTTATCATTTCACAGTTTTGATTGTTCTTGCTTTTTTTTCCCATATCAATATTTGGTATCTGTGGCGGTCACTTAGCTCTCCTGAATCAGGGATCACAGATTTCAGTCAGCCTCAGCTGGCCATATTACAGGCCATATTTCCTCAGGCTGCCCCTCACCAATGGTGAGGATACTAGTGGAGGACCGCTTTTAGGAACCGTGGAATCTGAATTAAGGACTCCCCATTGGTCTGGCTAAAACTGATTAAAACCGTGCTGCAGGCTGAAAATTTTCTGTCCCAATCATTCCTATCCTCTTCTTTCACAAGGATCAGACCTGTATCACTTTCTGAAGTGTCCCTTCCATGAAACCTGTTTCCTCTTCTTAATGCTTAACAGAAAGACCCCCCATAAAACTTTTGTGCAACTAATAATAACTTCTTGGTGTCAGCTTCTCAGAAAATGTGACCTATATAACTATCCAATATGAAACATATACATACATGAATTTAATAACTTTAGGCATTATTAGACTACTTATTTTTTTAAATATTATCTGAAGAGAGATATCTTTAAAAGACTGTAAGAATGTCTTCCTATTTGGATAACTTCAAGTTTTTTTTCAAAAGAAATAGAATATTACAGAAAAATGCACAGTAGTTCATAACAATTCAGAAATACCCTAACACTATAATCAAAATTAGGATTATGGTCATTTTATGTTCCTATTTGCTAGGAATTATATTTAAGGTAAAAATACCTTCTCTCCACAATGTACGTATCAAAAAAATGAACGTAAATTATATTGACTCAAAACCCACTGAATCTCAATTACTTCCATTGATGTGTAAAAAAAACAAACAATAAGCAAACAAAAAAATACTCTATAAATTAATTTACATATTTTAGCATTACCTTAATCATCATAAAAATCCTATAAGATTACGATCCCTTATTACAGATAAAAAACTAAGTCAAAGTGAGGTTTAAATGAGTGCCAACTGAAACAGTATTTTCTTGATGAAGTATACATGTATACCTACCAGAGACTCTCTACTTGGTACACACACACACACACACACACACACACACACACACACACAGATGTATATGCATATATATTATATACAGAAGATACCAAAAAAATGTATAGATTTTAAGAAAGGCAAAACTCTGTTAAAATTACGCCGAGTGTAACCACTTGCAGCACCTCTTGTAATTGCAGAAGTCAAACAACTTGTATTCACCTTTTGTTGTTGGTATATATTGATTATTACAATTTTAATAGTTTTTTTTCCTTAAGATATGTATACATTTTTTGGGGACCCTCTGTATATGTATATGTCATGGAAACTGTGTAGAATTTTGATGTCTTGGGTAGCAAAAAGATATGGAAAGTATATGAAGTCATCATCTTTTTTCACTAGTTTATTTAGGTCAGCAAATTACACCCATATAGAAATGCTACCTTTTACCCAGTGATTTAAAAAATAAATTAAAAAAAAATTCATTATGGGGAGGAATACAGCCCTGCACATGTATTTGCATTTTGTCTATGCCTGCTTTGAGGCTAAAATAGCAAAGTTAAGTAGTTTCAGGAGATTGTAGGACCCACAAGGCTAAAATGTTTTCTATTTGCACTTTACCAAAAAAGTCTGCCAATTTCTTACCTACTGGAAAGTTTTACCTTCAGAAAATTGAGACGACATATACAATGATGATGAGGTTCTGAAAACTGATGCTGTATGTTAACATGACACAGATCTTAAAACTAAGAACTAAGACAACCGGGGTGAAAAATGAATTGATTGCTCTAGAAAATGTTTGCTTAGAAAAGATAAAACTGCAAATCAATAAATAATTTCACCATTTCCTTCAGGAAATTCTTGCAGATTCATTTATCTGAAGCCAGATTCTACTCACCTAGGCAAACAGTTTCCTCAATAAATAACAGCTTATCAAGACTCACTTCTAGACCCTATTAAATGAGCAGCCATGCACAAGAAGTTATTTTCTTCCCATAGTCTCTGGTGTTTTACACATATGCATTGATCTACGATTGATCATTTTCTCCCCTAGGATTATTGACATAATGGGGAGATCATCTGGGATCTTTCTTTGTGTAACACAATATACAATGTTGGTCCCACTCATTTTCCAGTTAAATGTCCTTTACAACAAAAGTCTTATTTTGTTTAAAGGAATGGTGGCAGAAATTTATGATTTGAAATCATTGCCTCCATTGGTACTATTACAATATGTTTTGTTCACTTAGGATCCCAAGGCACTTCTATAAGTGCATTACCATTCAAACATTAACATGAAAGGGGCATCAATGAAAATGTGCTAGTTAAAATTCTGGAAGAGATACAATTATTTGATCTTTTGTGATCACATATTTGGGGTTTCAGTCAGAAAGGAAATCTTTTAATTAAAGCTCAGCTTCTCATTTATACATCTAAAAGCACTATATTTCATCATTTCACATTTTTCCATTATTTCTAAAATTATTTAGATTTCCATAATGAAACCAGGGATAAATATTAGGAATAGATTCAAATGGAACTGGAAAATGGAGGAAATGGGATCCAAATATAGGCAGGCCTTGTCCCCAAAATAGACTGTTAATCACATTCTATCTATTAAGAAAAGAGGGGAATTCTAAACACAAAATGCAAGAACATATTTACAACTTTGTGGTAGATAACAAATGAAAAATAACTGCAAAATTATTGATATTGTTCTCATAGTAAAATTGGATTGCATGCTCACATGTTCATTCTATCAATAAGTCTCATAAGTTAGGTATTTTAATCAAATATTAAATGACAGAAATACAATATAATGAAATAAGATAACTAGCAACACATTGCAATAAAAACCTAAAATCCATCTGAATACAGGCAAGGTTTTATAAAGTCTGGCATTTTACTACGTAAACAGAATACTTTTAGTCTAGGAAATCACAAAACCCATACTGTTTTTGGAACAAAAGCATGAAATAGAATAAACTAGTTTTATGTCTTGTAAACAAAGGTCTACTGGAGATAATTCATGATATCACATAACAAAAAATAAATAAAATAAGAAGTTCTAAATCAATCAAAAAGAAAATAGTTAAGCACATAGTATTTGTTTAAGTTGAAAATCATAATGTTCATTAGGCATTGACTATTTTTGTAAAGTTTACAGCAACCTAAATTATAATTATTATCATCATGAATTAGTAAAAACATTGAAATATCTTTTTAATAATATTATTATTCTTACAATTTCATTTGTTATATAACAATTGATTATGATTGAGGGAGATGTGGAACAAAAAATAAAATTTTAGATGAATAATCCCAAGCCTGTATGATAACAATATAAATTGATCCTTTCTTTTTTAATCATGCTATTATATGTATACACAATTTGGATTATAGATCCTAAGATATGTTGCATATCATATTTGTATAAGCTTAATATCACATGTTAAGGATGACAAAGGAAAGATAATTAAACACATGAGATTTAGATGTGAGAAACACGGTGGCGTGAGGGGTGCTCCTTGAAATTTTCCCTGGAAGTTCCAATGAATTGAACAGCTAAAATTCAACAAAGGCTACCTTCCGCAACACACAAAAATGTCTGCGAGATCCACACATCGAAATATGGGAAGGGGGGCGAATCGGGGTGAACATGGGAAGAGGTAAGGGAGAAGTACTGAGACACGAGCCATAAGACTCAGCCTGGAGCTCACTGCGGTTCCAGGAGAGGGAAGGATTCAGGCTGCAGTTGCACTTTCTGTGGCCTACAATCTTGCCTGAGGGATCAGAATGTAGTATGGCTTAACCCAGAGATCACAGCACAGACCTTGGAGCAAAGACTGGATACAGAAGGATGGGAATTGTGGTTTAAGCTCTTACTGCCGGGCAGAAAACAAAGACATGGAGCCTGATCGTCCCCCTGCCCCTCCGCGTGTTAGAAGCGGGCCCCTGAAGAAACTTTGGCATTGTCAGATTAAAGAGCAGAATATCTATAGTCCCGAGAACTGGAGAGACAGTCCCAGAGTAGCAGGCACATAGTGCAGCCAATTCTGGTGACGAGGAAGGAGCTGTAGGCGGGAGAGACAGCAATGGGCTAGAAGTCGCCATTGCTTGGAGCCACAAACACACCTGCCACCTCTCCCAGCCCACCCTGCACCACCTTTCTGGGCTCATCTCCGCAGGGACGCCTAGGGCTCCTGAGACACACAAGCTCTGCCATGGGCTGCAGGGGCAGCATTGGGATTTCAGAGGCTCAGAACCCCACCACCCATCACATGCTCATGGGTTGTCTGAGATGGAGGCAACCTGATCACAGAGGAGAAGCCCACCTCCCAGGAAACCTTCTGGCATGTGAGAAGCAGAACAGCAAAAGAGAAAATAAAACACCGTGGCGCGAGAGAAAACAAAACACTGCAGCACCACCTACTGAAAAGCAAAGAAAGACCTCTTCAGATCAACCTGCTGCAGAAACCACTCTGATAGATGCCCAGGAAGAGAAATCCATCAGTTGACATGAATAACCAAGGTAACAAGGCAGCTCAGAAAGAAAATAAAAAATCTCCAGAAAATAAACTTAAAAACATAGAACTATGTGACTTGAATGACAGAGATTTCAAGATTACTATCCTGAAAAAAGCTCAACAAGATGCAAGAAAACTCAATAGGCAGGTTAATGAATTCAGAAACAAAATCGACAAACAAAATGAATATTTTACCAAAGATATTGAAATTTAAAAAAAAAGAATTAATTAAATATTCTGGAACTTACACAACTCAACAACAAAAAACAAACCATCCAATTAAAAAATGGTCAGAAGACCTGAACAGACACTTCTCCTGAGAAGACATACAAATGGCCAACAGATATATGAAAACATGCTCAACTTCACTAGCTATTAGGGAAATGCAAGTTAACACCATAATGAGATACGACCTCATACCTGTTAGAATGGTTATTGTCAACAAGACAAGTTAAAACAAGTATTGGAGAGGCTGTGGAGAAATAGAAACCCTCATACACTACTGGTGGGAATGTAAATTGGTACAGCCACTATGGAAAACAAAATGGAGTTTCCTCAAAAAATTAAGAGTTACCATAAGACCTAGCAATTCCTGTTCTGGGTATCTACCAAAAAAAAAATCTGAAATCATTTATCTGTAAAGATATATGTACCCTATGTTTATTGCAGCATTATTCGCAGTGGCCAAGACATGGGAAAAAACAGCAATTACTATTGGTTTTGCCATATTTGCTTCATGTATTTTTCATTTTTTTTTCTTTTTGACAATTATTTTAAAATCATAGACCAGCATATCATTTCATGCCTACGTAACTGAGGGTAAATTTCTAAAAAATACAAATATTTGTTAATACATTTTGAAAAAGGGAATCTTAACTACATATTATTCAGGACCTCAATTCAAACACTGTTTTTCTTTTTGTAATAAGCCATACTTAACATAAATATTTTATTATATATTTGAGAACATGATTTTAAAAAAAAAATGAACTGAGAGAAAGTTCCTGATCAATGATAATTTTACTAAATGGCACCAACGCCTATGTCCCTTTGGCTAAGTTATCTCCTGGTATTCTTAGATTTTGAAATCTTTCCAAGAGCACTCATTATTGGTTTCAAGTACATGTTTCCTAACGCTTTTCAATCTCCTCTATAATCAAGTGCAATAGAAAGGCTAAAATAGACCCTATGATTGATTGTAGAAATAAGAGTGTGATATCTAGTATAGTAATAGTATATTAGAAGTAAAAAAATATATGTTATAATAGTAAAAGTGGAAAATCTAGTATGAATTTCACAGAAAAAGAGAAACATAAAAACCTTAAATTGATAGACACATAATCAATTAATTGGAAGCAAAACTATTAATATAAATTACTTTTACATGTTTGTCCTTTCCTAGGCTTTATTCATACAGCAGTGAACAAATGTATGCCTTCAAAAAGCACAAGATTTGAACTATAGATGAAAGGCAATGCCAGCAAATGAAGTGTGGCAATTATTATTAATTCAAAATATAGGTAGTTTTGAAAAAGCATAGCAAACGTATGTATTCTTCAGCAGTTAGTAAGTGAATATAAACTGAGTCAAGTAAGTTTATGCTGCATGAGGCACGGATCACGGTAATAAATGAGAGATGAGCATAGGACATAGAGTCAATGAGGCTAGTTCACATAAAATATTACAATTACAGAAATTGAGCTTTTGGCTGGGGTAGTAGAAGCGATAGGTAGTTTTAATCAGGGGATAGATATGATGAGATTGGCAATTTTCAAAAATAATTTAGGCAACATTTAAAGAATGGATCAGAGAAGTTTGATCCTGAAGGTAAGGAAGTAAGATAAAAGTCTTTAGCAGTAATCTAGGTGATAATTGAATGGAAGTGAAAGCTATTTACTCACGTAGGATAAACTAAAATTGGTGACTAAGTAGGAGACAGGTTAGGAGAAGGAAAATCCAAGATTGTGCCTTGGGTACCTGGCATGGATAATGTGGGATGACAATGACATATACAATTATGTTTGGGTTCAGTGAGCATGTTTTGGTCAATAAAGTGTAGAAAGAAATCACGCAAGCTATTTTCAAGTTTCCCTCTTAAAACTTCCCATGGCATACATGGAGATCTTAAGAGTTATTTTCAGCATAGCCCATCTTGACTAATATTCAGTTTTTAGAATGGTATTAGTAACAAAAAACCTAAAATAAGTGGCATTATCTTAGCATCCAGGAAATAAGTGATGTGAAAACTTAAAGATCACAGAATATGATGGAAAGTTTCCTCTCCCTGCATAGAGGGAAGAGAGAGGAATCATAAAGAACAACTGATATGCGTTCTTCTCAAAAAACAAAAGCACAGTTTAATCAAAAAACGTGTCCCGCCTTCAGTGCATGGGTCATTAGAACTATCTGCCCAGTAGCTTTTCATAGTTATCAGAAGCCAATGGCTTCTATGCATCTCCTGTTCTTGCCTTTCTAAATGGGAGTCTTATTGTGATTTTCCTTCCCGTTTCTCTCATTCGTATAAGGTATAGAAAGCAATATCCTGGAACAAGTGCAGACACTTCAGAATCTGATATAGGCTATTTCAAATCACCTAGACAAGATTTTTTTTTTTTTTTTTTTGGCCTGAATACCAAATTAATGAAAATCTGGGTTGTGGGTCTTGGGGAGATGATTTGTATCCATGTGAGAAGTGAAGAATGCAGTGATCTGCTTATCAATAGAATGGGTGGTAGCAGGGGCAACGTTGTTCTGATGTCACCAAAATTTCTCATCCTGGGCACACAGAAACGCGACACTTCCCAAACTTCCTGTCAATTAGATTAGAACCATGTGTCTAAATTCCACCCAGTTAAATTGGATAGAAGAGTTGTAGCCCATTGTAAGCCCGGCCCGCTAACTATCCCATGAACCCGCCACATTTCTCCTCCGCTGCTCTATTAACTTGGAGGGCCCCATGTTTCAGACGGAGGGGTCTTCCTGACTCACATCAGACTTTACACAAGTAATAGAAATTTCATGTGAGATTTGAAGGGATATCTGCTACCAGTGGCAGCTTAGTGCATTCTAATATAAAGAACTGAAATTGGGGTTATTGGACGGGCAGTAAGTTGGGAATTGTTAGGCGTAGGTAGGAGGATGACCGAAACCTGGAATGCGTCCAGCTTGAGATGACTGCTAGATGTGTACGTAGAAGTGTCTTTATAGTAAAATCTAATCTAAGCCTAGGGATATGACGAAATAAACTTTCAGTGGTGATAGGGAAAAATAAATTATCAGTAAGAGGGAGCTATGTGAAGATGTCGAATTAGTTCAAATTGTAAACTGAGTGTGTTAGAGCACAAAGTGGAATGCTGAGAACATTAAAGAGCAAATTTCTTGCTATTAATTAAAAAAAAGAAACAACCATGGATTATGAATTGAAGAAAAGCAGTTTCAATATTACAATGATTCTATGAGATATATATCATCTTGATTTTTGCAGATTACAACTATAAAATTCTAGATGTTAAAACACATATTTTCACCAAGTTATTGTAAAAGATTTTTTAATTCACATCTGGTAACAGAATATACACTATTTCCTAAGATAGTTCACATAATTTTCAAATCGTTCTCATGTTATTTGCAAATATTTCCCTTTAAAATATTTTTTTTGTGTTATATTGGTGTAAGAATTTGCTTTCTTAATATCTTATCATTTTACTGATATAATTCCAGTGGTCAGATGTGAGAATTGTCTTAAGTTTTGGAATTTATTTCTTATAAAAGTTGAAAATGCTGACACATTTTTGCTGAAAAACATGTCATATAGGTCCAAGTGTAACTCCCTGCTTTTTGTAACCTTGGCAAATATGTTCACTACTTTAAACCTCATTTTTCTTACCTGTAACATGGTAACGATAATCCATATATATCTTTAAGGGTATCATATATGTCAAATGTGATGCTATTAAACATCGTCACATGGTAGATGTTAATTTGAAGTGTAATTTCCCTTAACTTTATCCTATTTATTTTCTTTCCTAAATAATGCACACCGTTTCTTCAACCAGCTGTCATAGGTATATTTGAAACTTGCTAGCTGTTGTTTTTTTTGTTTGTTTTTGTTTTTGTTGTGGTTGTTTGATTTAAAAAGGTCTAGTTTGTCTCAGGAATTATACATTTAACAAACAGAATGAGTTAGCAGTTAGTAAGAGGACTCATTGAAAATGATACATTTTCTCTATGTATTAACAATAGTAGTAATGATAGGTGTTATAAAAACAGCAAAATCTGAACATTTAGTTTGTATTGGGCAATGCACTATGAATTTTTCCTATCTTACCTCATTTATTCTTTTAATAACTTTAAGAAGCTAGTATTATTGTTAACTCAGTTTTGTTGGTGAGAACACTGAGGTGGAGAGATGCAGAATAGCTAGTGTTTGGTACAATTCTCATCTGAATTCAATTCTGTCTTAAACTGAGTAGGTGCCTTTAAACTATAAAAAGTGTCATTCTAAAAATAAAACAGAAGCAAAGATTGTATTGCTTTTAGAGATGATATCACTTATTGACTCATACTGAGTACTTCCAAATATGAACTTTGAAGTATTTGTATTGCTTCTTTAGAAAAGTGTAAAGATAAATCAATGACTTATCTGTTTATTATTTATAGTCCCTGGAGATTGCTGCTACTCTGAGGGCAGGAACATATCTATCATGTTCTTCTATCAATATTTAGTTTTTAATATTGGTCCAGAGGGCAAGTTGCAATGTTAAACAGGAAACCCTAGCAAACATCTTTTTTAAAAAGGTAGTGTCAAGCAAAAACTTAAAAGTGGTGAGAGATTATTCATATATAGTCATGCCTCCCTTAACAATGGGGATACGTTCCGAGAAATATGTGTTAAGCGATTTGGCCCTGCCAGCATCACAATGTGCACCTACACAACGCCGGATGGTATAGCCTACTCTGTAATTGTTCGAGCTGAACTTTTATAAAACTGGCATGGGTAGGCCTGTTTACACCAGTGTCACCACAAACACCTGACAAATTGTAGGGTGAGCCCTAACAGTTGGCTTTTCTTTCTGTGTTGCGAAGGACTCATTTAAGCATTTAAACACGCACGTCAAAGCTGGCTGTCTGGAATAAATGCATGCTTGCAGCCACAGGACATGTAAGGCGCCAGGCTGCCTCCCTGCACTGATGCTCCTTGGTGTTAGAAACCTTGCTTAGTTTTGATAACCAACAATTTGAGCTACTTGTTTTGTCGTTACAGTTGTTGTTGTTTTTCTCTTCCCACGCTTTAAATTCTTGCTCTTCTGTTCTAAATTCACCGATAAAGAGTGTGTCCAGGAAGGCTAGGCCCCACCCTCCACCTTAAAAAGAAACATAACCTCAGCCCCAGGCTTTCCAGCTCTACTCACCACCTCACTGCTGTTCCTGGCGGCTCCCTGAATGCTCCCGGGTCTGTAAGTAATCCACTCTTGGTTTCTTCTAAGTTTCCTCCTGGTTATCGCCGACGGGCGTCCTGCCATCTTCATAAGAACCACAAGGCTCAGACCAGTTCCTAACACCGGTTTATAAAGGGGAGGTGTCTGTTGGAAGCTCATCAGGCCAGAAAGATCGCGTTAGGACTTTCTAGTTGATCGCGTTACTGTGGAGAGACTGAGCCGACACCAAGAAGTAATGCTTTGTGGTGTGGGACAAACAATGGCTACATCACTAGGCGATAGGAATTGTTCAGCTCCATTATGTTCTTATGGAGCTCCTTTCCTATATACAGATCATCGTTGACTGAAACATACGGGGCATGATTGTAGGCATCTGAAGGAAGAGTCCACCCAGAGGGAACAGCCAGTGCAAAGGCCTAAAACAGCTGTGTCTGCTTTGTCTAAAGACCAAGAAGGCATCCAGTGTGGAGGTAGATGAATGGATATTTTAAGCATTGCACTGCTTTTGACTTCTGTTGTGAATGAGAGGGAGAGCCACTGTAGGTTCTAAGAAGAGAAATGGTATGCTCTGACTTTTTTTTTTTTAAATTAGTTTTAGGTGTACAAAACAATGTAGTAGATATTTACACCCCTCACAAAGTGATAACCTCCTTCCCCCAATCTACTACCCCTCTGACATCGTATGTAGCTGTTACAATTCCGTTGATTTATTCCCTGTGTTGTAATCCACATCCTTTGAATACATACATATAGATAGATAGATAGATAGATAGATAGATAGATATACATTCATTATTATTATTATTATTCATTATTATTCAGCTTCTGCTACAGTTGTACACTGCAGTGGTCAGGCATCATCCATGAAGTAGTGTTCTAGCTTGTGGGTTCAAACAACCCGAAGGATGGAATTTCCATCAAACGGGATGGAGAGATATGAATAGGTATGGCAGGGGTAGGGAGATGAAGAATGGTGATTTATTTTGAGGCATGTTTACTATGATTTGACTGTTAGATATCTGAAGTAGTGAGAGCCCAACCAGAAAAATAGAAATCATTGAGAATTTAAAACAAAGGGAATTGGTTTAGTTAACTGACGTTAAAAATATAGCTTTAAAAAAAGCCAACCAGGAGATAGTGAGGCAACCCTGAATTTAGCAATAACTGGAAGTGCTACCACCTTTAGATGGAGGGACAAGGAGAGGGGACTGCATTACTGCGGCTGAGGCAGGGGAAGGCGATTGAAACAGGAAACGCAGTGGACCTGCATAAATGGAGCTGGAGCCATGGAAAAATGCAGCAGTTCCCAGAGATGACAGCAAGACAGAGAGGGATTGAGAGAATACTTAGCTCCCTCTTTATTCCTGCTTGTCATCTTTTTACATATATCTCCTGTTGTTTGATACCACCTGCAAGACAGCTTTCAGGAAATCCTAAAATACACAATCTACAGTAGTCATGTCCTTTGAGTTGGGAACTGAGCAGAAGAGAGTGAGGAATAGATTCGAGGAAAAACAGACCCATTAGAATTACAGCATTCAAGTGGAAGTGTAAAAAATGCAATTGAATTTATGAATGTGGAATTCAGGATAGAAATATGGCATGGAAATATAAATTTGGGAATCATTAGCATTTAGATTGCATATAAAGCTATGAGATTGAATGAGATCACTGAGGAAGCAAGTACAGAGAAAGACGAGGGGACAAAATCAAGTTCTGACACCCGAGATGTTACAACATTAAGAGGTCTAGGAAATGAGGTAGGGGAAAGAAAAATACTGGGAGAAGCGAAAAACAAAACAAAAACAAAAAGAAAACAAAACAAAACTAGAGAAATAATAGGAAAACCAGGAAGCCAAGTGAAGGAAAAGGTAAGCTTATCAAACACTGCTAGTAGATCAAGTAAGGGGAGAAGAAGAAAGCAAGAACCATTAAGAGTAGATGAGAAGCTTAATTAGAGTGCTGGTGGCAAAAAACCAGTGTGGGAAGGTTTAAGAGATAATGACATAAACAGATATGGAGAGAGTGAGTATAAATTATTATTTTCAGGCGTTTTGGTAAAAAAATAAATTTAAATTCTGGTGGTATCTGGCAAAGGAAAATTTGCTATGCAAAGGTTTTTAGTTGCTTATTTGCTTTTGTTTTCTAAGATAGGAGAAATAATAGCATATCTGTAAGATTGTGAAATGACCCAGTAAGGAGGAAAAATTGATTGTGTAAAAGAGGAAGGCAAGGCAGCCGTTGGCTAGGTTGGTTAGAGCGCAGTGCTCCTAACACCAAGGTCGCCTGTTCGATTCCTACATGGGCCAGTGAGCTGCACCTTCTGCAACTAGATTGAAAGCAATATCTTGACTTGGAGCTGATGGGTCTTGGAAAATCACACTGTTCCCCAATATTTCCCAATAAAAATAAAAAATAAAATAAAAAAAAGAGAGGAAGGCATTCCTTGACAGGGGTCTGCGTGTAGCCAGAGAGAAAGAGTTGGTTAATAAACAAAGGGGTTGGCCTCAGGTACTAGCAGGAATATTTATTTTCTGGCAGTGGTTCTCAACAGGAGGCAATTCTGCAAAAAATTGGCAACTTTTGGACACATTTCAGTTGGATGATGACAAATGAGATGATACTGACTTCAAATCGGGGAGGCCAGGGATGCTGATGTACATCTTACGATATACAGGACAACTTCCACTCTCCCAGCACGGTTCACCCAACAAACCATTATTTGGCTCAATATGTCAGTAGAAATTAGGTTGAGAAACACTGCTCTGTGATAAATTGCAAGATGAGTGGTATGTAACTTAAGAGGTTGGTATTAAATATATGTAGCAGTGGGACCCTGAGCACTTTTTCCCCTGATTATTTTAATTTTTTTTTCAGAGACATAAGAGACAAGATCATCAGCTGGCAGTGATATGGGGGAAGAAGATGTGAGAGATGGGAAATGAGAACAGATACTATAAACTAATCTTATATGAAAGGAAGAAAGTGATAGTTTATGGAAGAATAATGGGTTTTGTTTGACAGTCCACTTGATTTTCAAGGTCATAGTTTTAAAGAGATAACAGTCAGCATGATTTGGCTGCGTGTTTCTCCAACTGCATTCAGAGGCATGAAAGCAATTACAGAATTAGTGGAGACATGTATGAAAATAAGGCTTGTAGTTTTGCCAAGTGAGTCATGGCTAGCAGATAAAAATGTATCTGATGGCCAAAGATAGAACAAAATGTTTGAAGGAGTTGAATGTATGAAATGATGAAGCATATTCATGAAACAGCAATTAATCTTTTGGTAGAGTAATAACATCTGTGAATTTAATTTGTATTTATTTAATGGTCAGAGAGTAAATATGTTGACCCTGGGCTTAATGATCATATTATCATTTTAGAATAACCAGATTGCACTACAGTGAAGAAAAGATTGAAGAACTTAAGAATCAAAAATAAGGAATCTAGTTTATAAATGAATGCATTAGTCCAGGTGGAAATCCACGAGCCTTCACTGTAGCAGTGACAACAGGAACATAGATGAGGACAGGGTTTAAAGATAAATTGATTGGGTGGAATCAGCTGGGCTTTGAGCTTCAGTCCATCTCATGTTTAATAAAAAATATGTGATTTCTCGCCAATATATAGTTATGCAAATTTCAACATATAAGAAAAAATGAGCAGAAATAAAACACTCACGCTTAAACATATTGTTAGACCATGTAGAGAATATATAGAGTCAAAAGTGGCCAGAAAAATGAGTGGCACTTTCTCTCCCCTAATGGGCACAGATATGGGGAGAAACTCTGGGGAAACAAAGAAAGCAGAGGTTCTGGTCTAATCTATTTTTTTTAATGTACCTATTCGGGGATTATAGAAAATAAACTAAATCCTTTTTGGTAGCAGAAGATTCCTTATCTATAAAATGTTTTTAATAGGCTGTGCAGGGTTGTCTAGAATTGCATGATAAACCAGGAATCAATAAATTTAGGGTCATGATTCCCAGGAAAATATCATGTTAGCTATATCACTATCTAAATATAAAAAGAGATGTTTTGTGATTAAGAAAGCATCTGTGTAAGTAAGGCAATTGAACGTTTTACTTAGAAACTAAATCTAGAAACTTATGGTACAGCACATTTGATGACTAAGAAAGGACCTGGGCTTCTACAGTAGAATGTGGAGCTCTGCCTGCCTCATCATTGTCACCGTAAAATTATTGGTAAAATTTCATATTGAATGAGATCTCTCATTTGTGAATGTGATTTTCCAATCCAGTATTTTTCTGAGTTCAGATTGGTACTGTATATAGGCTTGTCTTTCAGACCACCAAGTCATAAAAGGTAAGGTGTTTTCTTTATCTATGTAAATGGAAGTAATGGAAAAAAAAAATGAGACATTGGTTCCAGAATGTTTGGCTACCCATTGTTGTTGTGAAATGAGGGGAGCTTTAAGGCATACTGAGGGGGTAAGTCTTACCATTGGAATTTGGAGGGAATATACTGAGATCTGGGACACAGAAACAGAGTGAAAGGACAAAGAAATTGGGAAATTTTGTTACTGGTTCTTGCCAGCACATTTGTAAGAGTACAACCTTTAATAGTGTGTGTGGGGGGGGGGATAGTGGGAGAAAATCTAAAATTGGACTTATCTTCCCTGGATGGGCTTCTTATTCTTATCTCTCTGTGGCTTCTTGGCGAAATCTCACCTCATCTTAGAAATGACCCAAGTCATAGATTACTTAAAAAGCTTCATGCAAATAGAGTCCAAAGTCAGGTGATGACTAAGTATTGAGGGCACTTTATTAAAGAATTGCACATTCACCAACCAAAGACTGGTGTATTATTATTGGCATGGATTCTCCAAATTAGTGATGGGAGATGTATTGCCGTTCTACTATTATCAAACAGAAAGGATTGATTGTTCAGGTAAATGTCTAATCATTAAGTGGCTGCAAAATTTCAAAAAGTCACTTACAGATGTTATGACAGGCCATTTGAGCAGTGATTTAGGCAGGGCTTGGTAGTCCTATGATAAAGTAGTAACCTACCCAAATCACCAATGGTATGCGCCTCTTCACGTGAAAAGAATGTTACCCGTGCAAGTGACTTTAGGTAGGTTTTATATTATCCCGAGATAACACCTTAGCTAATGCTATTGGCTATTGACATAAATGACACAGTGAATGGTATCTGGACGATACTCCCCTGTCTTAGGAAGATTATGCATCCTTGATCTCAATCAATCAATCAATCAATCAGTTAATCAATCAATGGTAGTGATGGACATACAAGCTTAGTTGTTACACATGGGACGATATGGGGTGGGGCTTCCCTGTCATAAGCACAACGGGAAGAAAATTAAACACATTCATACATACATACATACATACATACATGGAAGTAAAAGTAAGCTCACCTGGATGAATTTTCTTTGGGAAAAAAGTTTACAAAGTGGACCTTGATAGGGTTTCCAGAAGCAACTGAAGTGCATTGTCAACTTTTGAATGGGAGAAGGAGGTTACTAAAGGCCCACACACATCCCATGGAATATACTTGAAGAGGTAGTGAGATTTGTCCCCTTAGTTACAGCCATACAATTGAAAAATATCTGAATAAGGTACTGAGATCTTTTCTTTCAACCCCTCGTTGGGGATCTCAGACCATATGCAACATGTGGATGGAATTGCCTGGGGTTGTATACAATCTATTTTAGGATTGTCAGAGAGCTGAATGTACAGCAACCCTTATGGAAGTTGGGATGATGCTCACAAATATTCTAAGGTGAAAGTTGGAGTGTATGGAGAGAACAGAGGGAAGAAATGAAGTTACCAACTGGTATGTGTGATAGACAATTATGTGGTTTATGCTGTCTTTACACGAATACAGAATTAGAATTGATATTATATATGAACTGGACATTGTTGTCTTTGCCCTTTTCACAGAGCATAGTAACCAAGTCCATTCTTTATCAAGGTTTAATTAGCCATGATAAATGGGATCCTTTGGAATTGCCTAAGCTCTCCTCAGTAAACATTAGCAATGCAGAATTCCAAGGGGCAATAAATTACTACTATTCTAATTAAGGAAATAGTTAAGAAGGAAGCGTTTCTTCCATTTACTCGCTTTTAGTAGTTCTCACTGGTCAATAAGTAAAGCAGACAGTTCCTGGACGTTAATAGGAGACATCAAGATGGTTTATTAGAATGCCTCAGCTGCACCTGAGATGATGAAAACTGTACAGGAAATAAAGTAGGCCGAGAGGGATTGGTATGTCATCGGAGCTGGCTACATAATTCATAGAGCTGAGTGCAAAATGAAAATACAAGACCCTGTGCTCAAAAATTAAGAATTTCGGTCCAGCTACAACCAAGTATCATATCCACTCCAGGGCCTCCTGAGCACAAGGTCCTGTGCGACCCACAGAAGTTGCACAAACACGGAGCTGGCTTGCTATGCCATTATAGATCGAGCTATTGTCTTCTCTCCTATCTCAAATTTATATTCCAATTAGGCATAATTGGAAATCTTGTGTAATGTATGTTTACTGTCTCACCATAAATTTGCTTTAATTCAGCAACACTTTGCTATAATCCAGTAAAACAAGTTTAAAAGCCAATAGCAAAATGTTCATATACTACATGGATGCTATCATGATTAATTCTCTTCTCAGGGGAAGAAGGGAGAGAAGAGCAAAGACCTTAGTCACCTATATTACAAATAGAAGTTGGATAATAAATCTAGCACAGCCCAATGTGTAAAATTCCTGGAAATTATTATGGAGCCACCAGAAACATTCTTTTAACTGTGAGAATTAACTTATCTCTCCTAGGACCTACCATGAATCAAATAAAGTCAGAAATTGGCAGAGCTATTCCTAACCTTGGAATCTTTCTTAGCTCTATTTACAAAGTCACTGGAAATCATTCTGAATATGAATATAGCTCTGTATTTGTTTCCTGTGGCAGCTGTAAAAATTACCATAAATTGAACAGCTTAAAACAACAGAAATGGATTCTCTCACAGTTCTGGGGGTCAGAGCCTGAAATGAAGAGATTGGCAGGGCCATGCCGCCTCTGAACACTGTGGAAAATAATCTTCCCTTGTCTCTTCCTACCGTCTGGTATGCCTGGGCAATCCTTGGTGTTTCTTGGCTTAGAAACATATGCAAACTTCTGCTTCCATTTTCACATCCCACTCCTCTGTGCGTCCTCTCCTCTTTTTATAAGGACACAACCCGTCGTTGGATTTCATCTTCACCCTAATCTAGCATGATATCATCTTAACTACATTTGCAAAGACCCTATTTCTGAATAAGGCCACGTTCTGAGATTCTGATCAGGCAGAAAATTTAAGGGGACTCTATTTAATCCACTACAGTACTGAGTAGAAATAGTGTTAAAAGTTGTATAGTAGGGTGGTAGCACAGGCAATAACATTAGGCCTTTAGGATCCAATCTAATTGGTCAAATATTAGAGCATACTCAAATAAGAGCCCTTTTGGGAAAATTAAATGGGACCACCAGTTCAAACCACCCAGTACTGTGATTCAAAATACGCTTATGGTACCTGTTTATATAATCCATTTGAAAGATGTACTGCACTGAATGTCAGCAGGCAGAACAAGCTACATAATGTGTGACCCAGTGAAATACGGGAATGCAGGCCTTCTTGTTCAATAATTATTATGGGTTGATTTAATTAAGTCATGGTGCCCTGAGACTAATATGAGAAGTAACTCACAAAATCCACCGGGGACTTTTCTGGGATCAGGAGCTATAAATGAGGGAGTGAGGCAGAAAGCAATATGTCACTTCATACCTTCCTTGTCCACCTCTAAAACATTGCCTCTAATGGTGGTCCCAAACCCAGATTTAAGTTTCTGTGTGCCAGAGAAAGGTCATAGTGGTACCCAAGACATACGGTACCCATGCCGTTGAATTTGATAATGCATATTCTACAAGGTTATGTATGGTTGGTCTTAACTTCCTCCCGTGTAGCCAAATTAGGGGAGATGTTAACTCCATTGCCAAGCAGAGGAGGTACTCCTGAAGGCCTTGGTCTGTCAAATCCTAAAACATCTGTTTGTGTGTGCTAACAAGACTCTTGTTATTGTATGTGCATGTAAACATTATGTGTGATGAGTGACAAAGCCTGATATTGGGAGGAAGTGTTTGGAAAAGGGTGAAATCAGAGTGATTGAAGAGACATTTATAAGGAGATTATGGTACCATGGATGGAAGCCATCACAATATTGATGGCAAGCAGCTCAGAGCAAAGGTATAATATTTAACTATTGTTTACCATTCTTGTCTAAATAAATGGCTGGTGATGGTAGAAATCCCATGGCCTGTTTTCTGCAGAACAGGAAAATCGGCCTCCTACTGATTAGAATGTTCTACCTGTATTATTCAGATAAAATAAATGACAAAGTGCCCCCTAATGAGTCAGTTTATGGGCAGTTGACTACAGTTATTATTCAATTCCTAGGCTTTGCTTACCATTCTAGGATTTTTTTCCCTCCAGAACAATACTACGAATAAATTGTACAGAACACAGGATGCTGTGCAATAGTTTCTGTACCCCATGTGTCCATAAATCAAGATGATACATTGCTAAGACAGCTCTCTGGGTATGATGGAAAGCAGATAGTGGTGGCCGCTTGGCATGTCACAGCTTGATCTAATCTGTTCTTTTAAACACATCAGGTTTAAATGTGGATGGGATTAATTTATAAATTCAAAAAAGTGAAACCCAGAAAGTCTAGGGAATGTGGATTTGATTTTCATTAATTGGTCTGAAATTACAAATAATTCCCCTCCAGAGGTACACAGAGGCCATTTATGGGAAGCCTCATGGCACAATTATCTTGTATTTGGTGGTAGAATAAAAGTGATTGGGAGTCTAATGAAACGCAATATTTTTAGGTACAGACAAAACTATACACATTTAGTGAATGTGTAATGCCACCAACACACGTGGCACGTTAATCACAACTAGTGTCCCCGTGCCAGGCATTTTGCAGGAATTCTAGGAGTTGGTCATGGGGGTATTGAATCTACTTGAAATATTATTCCAGGAACCCCATCGGTATGAGGCAAGAGACTAGGTACTTTAAACAGAGATACTAGAGGGAGCTCATTTTTAGAGAATTAGCTGCTGTTGGAAATCCGGTTGGGTAGAAGAGAAGCTCTAACAGAATGTACCAAATGAATAACGACTCTTTCATATTCATTCACAACGCTGCGAGTAAGCTTGAACCTTCACCCAGGAAGAGCTATTGGATATTCTGATCACTACGGAATAGTATGTTTTAAATTTCATTCAGTGGCAGCAATTCATAGACAGCCAAGCTAAAGAAGTAAAATTATAGGTAAACTTTGTGTAGCATAAGTTATGGCTAGATATCACTAAACATCGTAACCTTTAGCATTGTTCTCTAACAGCCCAGATCAATGAGTGAAGAAGGATTTTGTCATGCATGCTATGAAATTGATTGAAATTGGATGGATAACAAATAATTCCCTGACATCCATGAGGTGTAGATGGGGAATAGATGGGTTCATTACATAATGATACATAAAAATTTGTGTCTGTAAAGATCTGGAATATGTCTGGTATATGATTATGATTATGAATCATGTAAAATACAGGGTTTATTGAGGATGGACTTCTAATCACCACTCTAGTCACTGAAAATATATAATTTATTAGAAAAAAATGTACTTTTGCAGGGAACAAACATCATTTTTATTTATGTAAGCTGTGCCATACATTACCATAATATGTTTGTCACAGCTAAATAAGGGTTTGTAATTTCATTGAGATAATTAAATACATACTAGATTAATGTAGAAAATTATCCCTGAACGAGAAAACGTTATGGAAGCTTATATGAAGGCCCCTAATTAAAGTGAAATCAATAGAACCCAATATTTCAGGGGAAAAAAATGTGAGAAAAAGTATATATTCAATTAAATACTCTCACAGACACATAGAAAATAGTACAGATGATTGAAGTTGATGGCGGAAAAGAGTAATTGACTTGGTAAATCAATATCAAAAAAACGTCAGTATGGAAATGTAAACAAATAACATACTTTGCAGAAGGAATCCCCACTCTTTACTGGATGGTTCAAATCGATATCAGAGTTATTCTGCTTTAGTGAAATACTGCAGAAAAATGCTGGAAGCCAAATAGTGAAAATATACTAAAAATAATTGGTATTGAGATGCTGACCACGGTCAGGGGATAGATTAAGAAATTAAGTGTCTCACAGCTAGTCTGTGAGTCACTATTACCAGGAAGAGGCACTCCCAGGACACAGAGAAGGAATGTGACCCAGTGTGATCCTTTAAACATACAGAGGACAGAGCTAGTGGCGATCAATCTGATTTATTTATTTATTTATTTTTTTGCTAGCAGGAGAGCGGTTATCTTTGAAATGCTTTTAGCAGAATGTGCTTGGTCATTTTGGATCACTTATGGTTAGCGGAGCAGGTATCCATGTACTTACAGGACATGATTCCCTAGAAATATATGGGTAATAGAATGAAGATATTTTATGTCTAACTAGGTCCATCTATGTAAATGAAGTGTCCATGCCTCCCTAGCAATCTTATTTATCTGCTTAGGCAAGAAAGTATCTGATAAAAGAATCACGGATCTATAGAATCAGACTAAGGCGGATATCTGAACTACTGCTTTGCTGGAGACTAATGATTACCTGAATTCTTAAAATTACTATTAAATGTTGATATTTTGGAAGATGTCAGACTCATGCAAGTCTAACTTCATAATTCAATCATTTCATATTATCTCAAGGAATCATGTTAACAGAAAGGAATGAATCCAGAAAGCTCGAAAGGTAACAACATTTAGGAGTCAGAGCAGATGAGAAATTAAGTCCCCATATGACTTATAAATGCATGAGGAGAACTAGGAAATAAAAGTGTTATGAAATTAACAGAGGGATAGAATTTATCAACTGAGCTATAGCAAATCAGATAAAAAATAAATTAATTCATATCTGTCAGTAACTGTGATTGAGTACAGTACCCAGAGAGAGTTCTAAGTGGCTAGAGGAGTAAACACTGCTTCATAAGAGAGAGTAAATATTTAAGATTCTTTGGAGAAGACTAGTTGCCCAAGAAGGAGTGTGACAGCAAAAAAATAATAATTAGAGATAATTATATGGCATGAAACAAATGTCATTAGCTTAGGATAACTGGACAGAGCTGCTAAACATTTTCTGTAAGAGCAAGATAGAGCTATTTTAGGTCTGTGGCCCATGCCATCTATGACTTAACTACTCAATTCTACCTTTATAGTGTCTAAGCAACCATAGGTAATATGTAAACAAATGAGTGTGGCAATATTCCAGTAAACTTTTATTTACAAAATTAGGTGGCAACCAGGATTTGGCCCACTGTTTGTCATTTGCTTATTCCTGGCTTAACAGGAGGTGTGATTAAACAATACAGTCATGTTTAAATTAAAAAATACATATATATTACAAGAAAAGACACATTGCCATTAATCCCCCTCAAAATACTCCCCCTTGCTTCAAAAACACTTATCCCATCATTCTTGCTACTTTCTGAAGCAGTTCTGGAAGTCCTCTTTCATGAGTGCCTTTAGTTGCGCTGCCGTGGCTGCCTCGATGTCCTCAATGATTTTGAATTTGGGGAAGAGCCAGAAGTCGCATGGTGCCAGATCCAGTGAATAAGATGGATGAGGACACTCTGTAATGTTATTATTTGACAGAAATGGATGTATACCAGAAATGATGTGTGAGATGGAGCGTTGTCATGATGGAGGATGACTTATGGCACACTTTAAAACACGCCTTCTCTCAACTGTAGCTCACACCCAACTGACTGCACCAAAAAAGCTAAAACTTGTCACACACTGTTACTAAGGTTCAACATGCAGCTTTCCGTATTGAGGATTCCTGGCTTTCCATTGGATGGCACTCGACAGCAGCATTCACCACATTTCGTGATCACAATGGTATAAGACTATAGCTTAAAGGTGGGTTCTGACAAAACGATGGCTATGTGTCCACTTTAGCATTTATATTGTACTTTAAATCACAGCCCTGTGTGAGATTCAGTATGGTAATGACATAGCATATAAAGGAAAGTGGTCTTTTGACTCAACATGGAGAAAATCTTACATTTAAAACTGAATTGAGGAGGATGAGTCAGCAAGGGACTCTTAAAAGAATTATCCAGAGCTGTAGGAAGAAAAACTTAAGGATGTGGATTCACGGATGTCAAGAGAAGTGAGTGCTTCAAGAAGGAATGAGTCAAGAGTGATGAACACCTTTTTACCGAGATCTTCAAGGATAGTGATGCTGGAAAAAATCATACAAGAGTAGATTGAGGATAAGTTGGAGGTGAAGAAATGGAGCAGCAAGTGTAGGGGAAAATAAAAATAAGAAAGAAAAAAAAGAAAAACCTTTCAAAGGCTCATCTATGTCATTTTATAGATAAACTTTCGTAGGAAGTATGAACAAAACTATATATATGCATAAATATATGTATATATATATATGTATATATATATATACATATATATATATATATTTTAGCGAAAACTTGAGTACTTTTTAAATATTAGGGAAATTAAAGTTGGAGAAGAGCTTGACTATACAGAAAAATGAAATAGAGTTGGTGATGTAAATTTTGAGAGAAAGAAGAAGTGATATGATCGTGATTATAAGCATAAAGGGAGGGACTTCAATAAGGGAAAACAAAGCTCCACTGTAGTAGTTAAAAGACTAAAGGAAGGGATTGATAGGAAGTTAAGTAACTTTCTTCAGTTGGGAATGGGAGGTTTCTTAACTGTCTTCATAAACTGTCTTCACTTTAGACTCTTGTATCTAGTAAAGGTTTGTAGAGAAGAGAGACCTTTGGGAAATCACTCCCCCGCCCCACTTTATGCATGAATATATGTAGACGATGAGTCAGAGTGCTTAGCTTTTCCTCTTTGAATCACAGGTTTTGGCTGAAGCTAAACTAAATAGACTTTCCTAAGATTTTTGAGTCTTGATAATGAAGACAGAGAAGAGTTTGATCTCATTTATAGCAGTAGTGGTATAAAATGGAGCTTTTTATGCTACCTGGACTCCAGGCTGCTATTATATCTTATTCCAACAGCTTATCAACTAAGGTAATAAAATTTTTTAAGAAAAAAAATTCAGGAAATTGCTAATTTATACCATTGAAAAATGCAAAAGAATATGATTAGGAATGGTATGTGTGAGTGTGTGTATGTAAGTGTGTGTGTGTGTGTGTGTGTGTGTGTGAATGGGGAAATGTAAAGTTTAACATTCAATGAGGACTGAAAGATAAGATATTTAGCATAAATAGATTAAAAATGTAAAATCTCTGTAGGGCAAGAATGAAGCACCAAGTTACGTCTTGGCATATTTCTTAGATTTGAGTTAGTTCTTAGATTTAGGATTCTTAGTAAACATCAGTTTGACTAGATTGAGGAGGGAACCTCAAATGTGTACTGTAACCTGCCTTCTATTTTCCTTTGAGGAGACTTGAGGACATTCAAAAGAGTATTTTTTAACTGAGAAAAAAGAAAATACGTCTACATGTTAGGGAAATGATACTAACTTTTTAGATATGTGGTTCTAAGCTAATTCCTGAAGATGCCAGAAGTCACTATACTTCACACATGAGATAAATGATAAGTGAGCTTTGACCAGATCACATCTCACACTCAGCTCAGTGGAATTTTAAAACCATAAGATACCCATTGCTCTAATCCCTATGTTTGCAGTTGAAATAAATAACTTCAGTACCTGAAAAATCCCCATTGTAAGTGTGGCCCAGAGCAAGATAAAGCTAGTCATTGATTCCAGTTTACCCTCCAAAATGCACCTCGATGAGTCGTGCTTCTAATCTACCAGATCCAATAGGACATAGAATTTCTATGGCTCATCTTAATAGGAAAATTACAGACATTTATGGCAAGCAGACACATCACTGACAGCAATTAACAATATTCCTCTGAATTACAGAGAGAAGATTAAGGTTGAAAAATGAATGCTTGTTTTACTTTGTCCAAAATGAAAAAATCCAAAGCCAGTTTTAGCTAATTCCACAATGTCAACTGTATGTAGCACAACTCTTTATCCAGAGAAAATGTCATATTCAAAGTAGGCTCAGCATGAAATGAAAGAAACATACAAACAAAAAAATAAACTTAACTGGATGGATATCTCAGAATTCCCAGACACCCTCTATCACACAGTATCCGTTCTGCAGTCCAGCTCTACTCAGAGGATTCTGAAGAAAAATGAAATGGAATCATATAGCTCTCCACTTTTTCTGTCTGACTTATTTCGCTTAGCATACTAATCTCAAAATCCATCTATGTTGTCACAAATGGCACTATTTCATCTTTTCTTATGGCAGAATAGTATTCCATTGTGTATATATACCACAGTGATTTCACTGATATCTGGGATATAAAACTGAAAGCAACAAAGGAACAAGACAGAAAAATAAAGAAAGAAAAACTCATAGACACAGACAATAGTTTAGTGGTTACCAGAGGGTAAGGGGGGAGAGGATGGTAGATGAGGGTAAAAGGGATCAAATATATGGTGATGGAAGGAGAACTGACTCTGGGCGATGAACACACAATGTGATATAGAGATGATGTATTACAGAATTGTACACTTGAAACTTATGTAACTTTACTAATCATTGTCACCCCAATAAATTTTAATTAAACAAAAAAGTGAAATGGGACATTCTCTAAAATATTTTGGAGTAGCAAGCTTGATTAAATTAACCAGTTCTTTTTTTTTATAGATATGCTCTCTTCTATTATTAGTTAAGGTGACCATTATGTTTTCACAATGTATAAATCAAAAATACATTAATTTATACTTCTCTGTGATCTCTTTCTCTTGATTATTTTTCTTCTTTCAGCAGGCTATTATTTTCTCAAGAGTATTTATAAGTACCATTCACTGGTCATGAGAAACCTTCAATTAACTGCCTTTCATGCAGTGTATACTATTACCTCATTATCAAGTTTTCTTTTTGTTTTTCTTTTTACTCTTTCAAGTTATGTATTTATTGAAATTGACCCACATAAAATTTTCTTAATTATTTTAAATGACACTTTCATTAGCATTAACACATTTTTTTTCCATGAAGTTATTCTTGAAAGATAAATTGAGCATAAAATTTAAAATTGTTCTTGATACCATGGATTCAAAGAAACAAGTTCTGATAGGGGAAACTGGCTATATACTGTAGATTTGTTTGCTCAAATGTACCTCTTAAAATCTTGGTTTCCATATTTGTAATATTAAAGACATTTTCTAGAAGGATTTTAAGCTCTATGATATTGTAGATTTCTCTTTGGCCATTATATAATGAAAATAATACATGATATAAAATCTAAAATTTTAACTAAATAATTGGCATTAGGTCCCCGTGAATTCTTATAAAAATTAACTCTTATGGCTATCAGTTCCTTCATATCAAAAATGGAGTCAATGAATCTAAACATTAAGTATGATCTCTTTTAGAATATATAACGAGAGTTTCTGTTACAATCTTAAATATAAATTTTTCATATCTGCAGATACCATGATTATTTTTTAACTGATATGTGGAACTTCATTTTCACATACCCAAATATTCAACATTATATAAAATAGGGCCATGACCTGTAATTAATTGAATGCATGTCTGGATTAGTGAATGCTCCTTATATGTTGAATATATATCAGTGTCACATCAAAAAAACAGCTCAGTGACATGACAGCACAAATAGGTAAGCAGGAAAATATTTTAGAAATATATTTTTGAAGGCTTGGAAGATTTCCAATGTAGTAAGGAATTGAGGGTTCAAAATTTTGGATAGAAGGAAACTGATATGAGCGCAGAATTTGGAGCTGTTTTTTTGCCAGTGAATCTCAAAAGAAGCTTAGCACGGAGAAGCTGTGCTGCAAAAAAGTCACATAGTGACAATTGGAGAGAATGTAAACATAATATTAAATATGCATATAATATTAAACATATATATAAATATATAATATATGTATATATAATCAGAAACAAAATGAAACATTCCAGTTTGTCATATGAAATTATTATAAAGATTAATTTGATGAAGTCACATAATGTGTTAGAGAAAGTCAAGCTCTAAATGAGAATCAGAGTATCATCTATTGAAATGATAGTCTGGAAGAAAAGTTTTAAAACACAGATAGAATTTAGATATTTACCAAATAATTCAGTCATCTAGGCAGTTAGTCAATGAAACTGGGGGTTGCATGGAGTGAGTCAGATCAAACTCCTACATCTTGATTACTTAGAGTTGGGATTTCTCGACCAGAAAACATTCTCATTTGTGGTTAACATTTTTCAGCTCAAAGTAATTAAGGCTCAACTGCCAACTTTATTTCTTTTCACCTAAAAATATTATTTTTTGTTATTGTAATGTAGAGAAAAGTCTACAAAACAAACGATGTGCATTGATGTGAAATAGTTTTTCATTATTGTAACATGAATGAGCAGTAATATAAGTGAAAGTATCATGTGTTCTCATCTCCATTTAGCAACAGATGACACAGTGAGCTGCAATACTACCACACAATACGACCACCACCTTGACTTTTATACCTGGAAATCAAACACAGTTACTGTGTTCTAAATATGATGCACTCCATGCATCTTCCTAGTCATTGCTAGAACGAGGAAAGTCAGGGGCATCACGAATACAATTCACCGGATAATTTTTGAGTTTTCAAATCATATCTCATTAGTCAATCAAGATAGAATTAAATCTCTCCAACTTTATCACAGCTTGTCTTATTGTGTATAATAGATCATTACTAATATATTTAACACTGCCTGTGACTTCCTCATTTCTTCCCACCATATACTACTTTTATGCTAGCTCTAAACTGCTTGTATTTTCTTGATTTTTTCCTGACTGCTCCACATCCCTTTACCTTTACTGAAGCTGACCCTCTGACTGAAACACTGCCTTGGCTCTCATATATAATTTCTTTCTCTGGGACACAATCCCTACTCTACCATCTTCCTCATTATCTGCTGATGGTCATCCTTAAAACTGAGTACTAAGTTAACCAGAGTGAAAATGTCTCTTACTCATTAAGAAGGAACACACCAGCCCCTTTTGAGGACTGTTTTGAGTGCTTATCTGATATCTACCGATGCACAATTTTATTACACTTATATGGTTATAGTCCATCTAGAAGATTGAAGTCCCTTATGGAAAACTTCAGGAGGGTTAAACACCCTTTAATTGCTTTGTGCCTCATGCTGATGGGTGTGTATATGTGTGTATATATATATATATATATATATATATATATATATATATACATATACATATATATGTATATACACACACACACATATATACACACACATATGTATGTATATATACATATGTATTTTATGATATGTTTGACACTTATTTAAGCTTTCTTCTATAATATGTACTATTTTATACATAAACAAAATGTGTAAATCTGTAATTGATTATAATATTTTACTTCAGGGTTTGGTTTTATAGAAAAAATAATAATCGAATGATTTTCTCAATTAATCGTATCTGGGAAAAAAGGCAGCCTATTATTCAACTGTAATATTTTCACCTAAATATGTTTCATTTGCTAGGCAATTTTTTTTTAGCTTGCCATAATGTCTAGGAACAGATCATTATTTGTGGCTGATTTTACAGTGTATTCTTAAAAAGTGATAGCAAGTGTCACTTCTAATTTAAAAATATCCCCCAACTAATAAAGAAGCATGATATTGCCAACTTAATTAGAAAAAATACATTATGAAAGACAATGCAATCTTATACAAAGCACAACTTTGAAAACTTATTAGTACTTTTTACAGTCATTTCACTAAAAAGAGCTACATTATTGAATATATGAGTAATCATTACTAAGGTCACAGAAAAAAACAATAGATTTGAAACTTCTAATATACGAGTCTGTGTTTTGCTCTTAAATTTTGTTCTTATTTAGTTTATTAAAAATAGATGAAGACTTAATATCAGAAATATGAATTGGAATGATTATATATGTAAATGAAATAAAATATCCCTGTATCTCATTTAGTTTATCAACTAAACAGGATAAACGTTAACAATACCTATTACTTTGAAAAGTGTTGACAAGAAAAATATGGATGTAATCAAGGCATAAAACATGAATTTTTCTGTTATACCTTTTCTTGAAAGATAGTCATCAACCTTATTTGAAAAGGTCTCCGTTTATATTCCTTTCACTACTGTAGAATTAAAATTTTGATTTACATAGAAAATAAGTAGCAAGGAGAATTTCCTACAGGAAGGATTTTCATTTTCCATCTAAGGGCCAGGCACTCAAATAAAATTCTGCTGAGTCTATCTTATAGTCAGAGAATATCTTTTCTCATGTTCAAATGATGTTCAGATGGTTTCTACTGTTCCTTTAAACATATGTAGCTAGACATTTAAAAATAAGAAATATAATAACAATGCCTACTTTGTTTCACAAAAAAGCATACTGAAGATTAAATACCCACATTTAATTTCGTACAAATATGAAGTCAATATTAAAAATTCTAAATTTTAAAAATACTCATCAATTCTTATAAATAAATTTGGAAGTTCAGAGTTATACATTTACTTCAGATAAACAAAACTCTTTTTTAGATCTAACAGTTTATAAAAAGGATATGTTTCTACTTATTTTAATTCATTTCAGAATTATACCAGTGACAATAAAGATTCCGTCCTAATTATAAATTATAATATAATTACATTGAGCTAAATAACAAGGGATTAGAATGTTTTTTGAGAAATATTTCAAAATAAATTATCTCTAGTTTTCTTTCAACATTTCCTCATACTCAGTTAGCTACTTAACATTCTTTATGCAACAATGCAGACTTGATTAGAGCAGGCTAGGTTATGATTTTTTTCTTTGGAAGGATATTTATGCTCATTATGTGAAAAATTTTGCTCAGTTGAGTATTTTTTATGAGTGTCTCCAGTGGCTAGGCATTTGAACCTCCTAGATAGCTATTAGAATAATATGACCAATAAAAACTTGTTATACGCACAATTGAAGGAAGTTTGAGTTCTTTACTTCCTACTTCTCTACCAACCTCCACCTCTGAGGACTTTGACCATATTTTAATTATAAACTTCCTACTAATTAATTTTGCATAAAGAATTTTTAAAAAGTTTAACTAAACATGGGTCTCTCACACTGATATAGCCCTTCTTTTGAAAAATTATGAATCTGTGGCTGAGACAGGAAAACTTGTAAAATATTTAACAATAATATGACTCATTAGGGATTTTCTAGTTAAAAGCATCACATTTGACCATAAATGGGAATCCCAGCCCTGCACAGCTGTCTTCTAATTTTCAAGCCTAGATGTGACAAGGTAAGTTGTCCCTTTCAGCTCTAGCAGGTTCCATCAGACTTGGTTCCCACTCCATTAAGTGGTTTAGAAGATGACAGTGGAGGAGAAATGGCAACTCAAAAAGATAATATTGTGTCCATTTATAATCAGGATTACTATAATTTGCCACATTTAATGTAATAGTATTACTACTAAGAAACTATATTCCATATCACAATCATGATTTGCCAACTGCTTTCATGCACATTAAATCATGTGAATATCATAATAAATCTGTGTGTCACATAGTACAGGCATAACTAGTATCAATGAAAAGATATGCATTCCAACAATATGGATGGACCTAGAAAGTATTATGCTAAGTGAAATAGGTCAGACTGAGAAAGGCAAATGACACGTGATCTCACTTATATGTGGAATCTAAAGAACAGAAGAACAAAGAAAACAAAAATAGACTCATAGAAACAGAGAACAAACTGATGGGTGCAAGAAGGGAGGGGGTTGTCAGTGCATGAGAAAGGTGAACAGATTAAGAAGTACAAATTTGTAGTTACAAAATAGTTACAGGGATGTGAAATATAGTATGGGGAATATAGTCAATAATATTGTAAAAATTATATATAGTGTCAGATGGGTACTAGACTTTTTGGGAGGATCACTTTATTAATTACATAAATGCTTAACCATTGCATTGTATACCTGAAACTAATATAAATTATTATTGAGTGTCAACTATAATTAAAGAAAAATATAGTCACAGAATGTAAAGTACAGCATAGGGAATACAGTCAACAGTATTGTAATAGCTATGTATGATGTCAGATGGGTAGTAGACTTGTCGGGGTTATTACTTTGTGAGGTGTGTGAACCTCTAATCACTATGTTGTTTTGTACACCTGAAACTAATAATAAAAAAATGAATATCATCAGTTATGAGACAAATAAAATCCATGCACCATTTGATAGACTTCAATGAGGAGTTGGCAACACCACTGTGATTTTCCTGCTAAGAAACTATAACCTGAATCCAATCACAAAACATCATACAAACCTAAATTTTACAAAATAATTTCAAATATAGTTTTCAAAAAACCTCAAGGTATTAAAACAAAAAAAAAAAAAAAATAATAAAAAAAGACTAAAGAACTCTTCCAGACTGAAGCAGACCAAAGAAATATGGCAACGAAAGAGTTGATGATTCTGAATGAATCCTTTGGCCAAGCAAAACGTTACTGAGGCAACTGGCAAAATTTGAATGCTCTGTGGAGTACATGGCAGAAATGTATCAATGTTAATTTCTGACTTTAAATGTATTGTAGCTTTAGAGGAGGGTGTCCTTGTTTAAGCAGTGGGCACCACAAGAGTTTGAGGGAATGGGCATCATCAGGTTAGAACTTACTATCAAAATACTTGGGAACATAAATGCTTTTTTTAACTATAAAAAAAGAAATATGTGCAGTATCTCGACTGTTATTGCTACTGATATTATCAAAGTAACTAATATAAATTTCATTAGAATTTTTGTGTAACTGGTCATTTTTACGCAATGTATCCTTTGAAAGGACTGGGGGCAGATATGGGGATCTTCAAATTTTACTTACAATTATAGTAAATACCATCCTTGACAATAATGCAAAAAATATCAGGTAACCACTGAAAATGAAAACAATAAAACATAGCTTATGCAGTAAAACTAAGTGACACTAGAATGATAATAAAATGAGTATAAAGAAAGAGAGGACGAGGATGAGAAATAGAAAGGCCTGTAGTTGTTAAGAGCACGGACTCCAGCACTGAAGGGTAACATTTAAAGCCTGGCTCTGGCACTTCCTAGAGTTCTGACCTTATTGTACACATTGCTTAGCCTTCCTGTGCCTTAGTTTTCTTACATGTCAAATGGAGTAATGGTCTTACCTACCTTGTAAGGTTGTTAAGCGGATTCAATGAGTAAACTCTTGAGTGCATATAACAATTGCAGGGTACTCCATGCCCTCTTCTTCAACATTTCCTCAGGGATCTGGTATCCAGGCCTTCCCAGTACACACACACAACCTATGTGCCAACCAGGAAGAGGGCCCCCCTTCTGCTCAACCCTCCGCCAGACACTGCATCCCTAGACTAGGGCACAGGACTTGGGAAGAGAACATCAATTGGTTTCAGCCCCTACTCTGGCGCTTGGCCAAGGAACTTTGTGCAGAGCAGGGCCTCATACGATGGCTGTGTCTGATATGGACCCACTGACCCACTTAAACTTCCACAACGCAGATACACAAATCATCTTAGTCTCCTCATCCCACATCGTCACCCTGCCCAGTTCAAGGACTTCTCTGCCTCCCCCACTGCTAGTTTCTCTGAACTAGGCCAGTGGTGCACGGGCCATCATATAGGGCTTTGCTCCATAATAATAAAGTACTATTAATGCTACCATGTTTGAGTGTTCAGTTCTGTACCAGACCCTGTGCTAAATGCATTGCATGCAGTACTTTATCTGTGCAACAACCCCGTGAGGAAGGATGTTCAGTTATTATCCCTACTTTACAAGGGAGTTTACTGAGTCCTGAGGAGTAGCATGACTGAGCTAATGCCACAGATAATGGGTGGGAGGGACTAAATTTAGGTTTCTTCCCACAGACATTTGCTAGGCACCTTGCGTGTGAAGGGCAATGTGCTGCGTGCCAGCGAAAAGTATAAAAAGTCCTTTCCTTGAAGGACTTTACAGTTTAGAAAGTTTAGGACTGAATATGGCTTATACAGAAACTGCCGATGCAGGCACATGTGAAAGTGTCAATGTTATCTTGTTATTTGGGGAGGAAATGCTAGGTACCCTATTAAGTGCTTGTGAAATAAAAAATAAAGGGAATAAATTAGAATGGTGATATTTTGACTTTAGAAGGTAATATACAAATCACAACAAGTATGTTCTTTTACTTAGCTCAGTGGGGCAAAGCTGATTTATAATTTAAAAAATTATATATAATGAACATGAAGTAAATTGTTAAAATATTAAGTATACAGTTTGTTGAATTATTCCTAAACTTATGTAACTATTAAAATCAAGATATGACATGGTTTCGGCACAGGTCTAATACCATACCTCCTGGTTTGCCTGTTTTTCAACTTCACATAAGAGCAGGTACTGTTTCTCTTGTTTTTGTTTGTTTGTTTGTTTGTTTTTTCCATCCAGTATGAAACATGTGAAATGCGTCTATTCTGTATGACTTACTGAGACTGAAGACAGATGACAAATCACCACCACCATAATGACTTTTGGGCTGAAAATTATGATTTGTGTCTTTAGATGATGTTTGCTAAACTTGGGATCTTCCAACATATATATTATGAATAATTACTTGTAAACCTCATCAATGTTCACATGATTATATATTTGTGTCAATATATATTTAAAATCCTTTAGAAATTTTTAAAAAGGTTTCATAGAATACAAATCACTGCCATTCCAGGTTGGTTGTTTAGTCTATCACCTTTGCTATTTTAAATTGTCATTCATAAAACAAATTTTGAATTCATTCAACACCTGTTAGACAATTTATTTCAGATTGAGTAATAAAGAACCCATTTTAGACTCTAGGTATATAGATACTGCTTTAAAAATGCAAGTGTCTTTATAATACAGATTTTGAGTATTAGTAGATCAAGATTTTGCTTTAGGCTTATAAAATAAGCATATTTGTATCTCTGGGGAGTACAACAGTAATCATCAAATTCTGATAACAATAAGTGTTTTTTGTCAACTTTTTTGAAAGGACTTATTTATTAATATTATTTTATTCTAATAAGGACATCAAACATTTAAAATTGAAATGGTATAAGTTGCTTTCTTCAGAGAAAACCTAAAGAAGATTTCTAATGGCCAAAGAGCACTTTCCCATGTGATTCCTGCATCAAAGGGTGTCCTGGAAAATATGTTTTACATGTGCAGGCATGCTGTACAGCAGATCTGAAGAGATAAGTGATAACACATGCTGCTTATTTCAGACCTGAATCTCAGTACTTTACCAAAATCTGAAAATGGAAAGCAAAACAATATTTTTCTACACGCCAGTAAGGTAAATATACTTACAAATTTATACACCACCTTAAAAGTGCTATTGGTTTTATTAACAATAGTTAATCGTGGTATACATTTTCCAAAAAAGATAAATTAATTAACTCATAATAGCAAAATGAAAATACAAAAGCGACTAACTAGAAAAAACAGCTTCTTCAGCTGAAAAATAAAAGAGATTTTGGAACTGAAGGATACCGCCTGTGACCAAAGACTTACAATTTATATTTGTATTTGAGGTGTGTGAAGCTGCCCAATTTTCCCCTAGCAGTTCATAGAAAAGGCTTTCAATCTCAGACTTTCCCAGCTCCATGAATTTTGCAAAACCCACCAGCACTTAAACAGGTTGCTGTCAAACTTTCCGAATATTTGTAAAGCTCTGAGGCTTTTAGCAAAATTTTAAGCTCATGTGCCATTTAAACTGGTACTTACTTGTATCCAGAGCACTAAGAGTCACATATAGCTCAAAATACTGAGATTTAAAATAAGTTAAAATTTAATGTTGGAATTGGGAAAGTGAAAGTTATAAAACCTATGTAAAATGCTTGATTTTTAAGTAGAGTTTGCAAATCAAAATTTGAAATCTATATTTACAGTTACATACACACTGATAATAAAGCTAGGGAGGACATTTAGAATTTATACCCAACGCACTTAAAAAAACACACGCTTAATTTAAACTTGCGAGTTTTATCTAGTGTATTGGTTAGTAACAAGGAACAGTGCTTTTCTGAATTATTAAAAATTAAGTACAAATTTTTAAATTTTTATTTAGTAACTATAAAGTAAGCTTACCTATCAAATTAACATTCAAATCATCAACTACTAAATGTAGAATTGAAATTATTGTGTTTTTGTAAAATTACTTTAAATTTTATTTTTTTCATTGTTTTATTTTTTATTCTTTTTTGCTTATTTTTTATTAAATTTATTGGAATAATAAGATGTTCATATAAAATAGTTATAAAAACAGTACATGTAGTAGTTAGGAAACATATTAATTTTTTCTTCTATCTTCTCTTAACAATTTAAAACAATAATGTATTGCAAAAAACAGTATAAAGTTGTATTGTTGAGCATATAAAATAGAGATATAATATACAAAAACATACCAGATATATAAACAGATAGATAGATGATATATATGTATATATATAATTTTGAAGATAGATATATATATATCTTCAAAATTATATATATGTAATTTTGTTTTCCTTTTTATTTTTTGTTTTTATTAGTATTTTCTTGAATAAATTCCGTAGAGTTTTTTTTTCTTGTATTTCACCTGCAAAATTAGATTGAAAATAAGACTTGCCATTTGATAAAGATTAAAGATTTCATAAAGATAAAAACTGCTCTGATAATATACTAAAATGGTGATATTTATACAGAAATAAATAAGTAATAAAATTAGGTCTTGTAACATTTATCATTTTCAAATATGAAATAATTGAATTGATCATTTGGGCAAAAGGAAAGCTCACATTTAAAAGCCATATCAGTGAATGAGATATAATTAATATATGTAAATAGCTCTAATTATTTGAACATAACTTCATATATTTCTAATTTTCTGTTAATTGAGCTGTGCATAAACTGTATTTGGATATATAGGTTTTGTAAAAATGTATTTAATCAATTAACTATGGCTGGCTATCATTAGATTGTTTAGTATCCAAGAGTTGTGTTTTCATTTCTTTTCTTTTTTTTTTTTTTTTATATTGGGGAACAGTATGTTTCTCCAGGGCCCATCAGCTCCAAGTCGTCCTTCAATCTAGTTGTGGAGGGGGCAGCTCAGCTCCAAGTCCAGTTGCCGTTTTTCAATCTTTAGTTGCAGGGGGCGCAGCCCATGAGGGAATTGAACTGGCAACCTTATTGTTAAGAGCTCCCACTCTAACCAACTGAGCCATCTGGCTGCCCCTTATTTCTTTTTAATTTCAAAATTGTGGGTGGTTGTGGTTTCTTCTTAATTTTCAATGTAGCTTTGTTTAACTTATAATTCTATGTTCAACATGGATATATGTTTGGATAATTATAGTTTATAAGACATCTTGTGCTTTTGGTATAAGTGGCAATAATAAATATAAAGGAATTATATTAATTGACCTCATCCTGTTATAAGCTAGCTTATATTAACTATAGCTGGTAATAAAAATGTTTACCCATCTGAAGAAATGTAAATCTCTTGGACAACAATATTACATTTTTTTGAATGACTCAATTCATTGCAATTCTAGATACTCTTATATGTTAGAAGTTAAGGGCCTAAAAATTACACACACATGCATATATGTATAAGAATGTATATATTCACATATATAATATAAATATACAACGATATATGTATTTGTGTGTATGTGTGTGTGTTAGAAGTTATTTATTTCATCCTATTTATTATTTCTTCCAGGTTCTTTTTCATTGCACCTTAATGTATAAACCCAGAATAACCTTATAATTAGAAATATATAAATCATATAATCTAAGGTCACATTTATCTCTATTGTACTAAGATATATTTATTTCTATAATTATATACAATGCAATAAAGAATGAACACTTCCTGTAAAATCCAAACAATATGGGCATGTGTTATTGAATAAAAACAGAAAGTTTCTTTCATTGGAAACATGCTTTCATGTCACTCCGTGTCTTAAATATGACCACTATTTTTACATTTCTAGAAGGACATTATGTACCTGTTACTCCTTTAATTTTTTTTTACAATACTATCTCATATAGATATCTGCTTCAAAACATAAAATTATCTTTTTATATAATTGTATAATTTTCAATTGGGCACAAATATGCACAATATACTTTTGTTAATATATTATATAAAAATATATATTTCCAGAAGTGAAATTGCTGGGTGAAAGGATATATGTATTTTTCTTCTATTTTCATGACAATATACAAATTCTCCTTCCCAGATATTTTATTGATTTCCATTTCCATGACATAACTAAATAAGAAAGCTGATTTGATTTTTCCACATGCTCATTGAAACCAGATTGTTCAAAAATTTTACTCTTGTAAATCTGATGATGAAAATATACTATTTAATTATTTTAATTGATACTGAAATTGTCTTTTTAAAAATTTCATTATTGTATAATGGTATATTAGTTTCAGATGTAGAATATAATGATTCAATATTTGTATATATTGCATATTCTACTATTGCATATTGTATAAAAAGTAATCACCACAATAAATTTCACATCATTCACCATACATAGTTAATTTTTTTCTGATCGTAGTTTTATTTGTTTATATGTGAGACATCTTGCTTTGATGCTAGTTATCCTTGAATATGACACATGAAGTCTGTGAGCCTTTATTTCATCACTGAAATAATGGAAGTAACGTGGATTTTTATTTTTATTCATTTATTTTTTTAATGAGAATGAAAATACATCCTATCAAAATCATTGGGTTGCAGTGAAAGCAGTAATAAGAGGACAATTTATATCATTACAGCCTTATCTCAAGAAACAAGAAAAATCCCAAATAAACAACCTAACATTACACCTTAAAGAACTAGAAAAAGAAAAACAAATGATATCCCAAGCCAGCAGAAGGAAGGAAATACTAAAAATATTAGGGCAGAACTAAATGAAATAAAAAACAAAAAGACAATGGAAAAAGTTATGCAACAAAGAGCTGGTTCTTTGAAAAGATTAATAAAATTGGTAATGTGTATTTTAATCCACAGGATTAACATTAGAAATCAATAAGATCCGACATATATCAGAATCCTAGTGAATTTCCTGAGTTTGGATAACAGAGATTCTTGTTTGGGCAAAATTGGCAGAGGCTGTGCTCCAGACTCCATAATAGGTGGTGACACAATATTCTCTGCCTGGTTACCAGGTGGTAGATAAAACCACTGATAAAAATTAAAATACATGACAGTAGCAAAGGTATGTGTTGCTAAGTGTTTAAATCAGGGCAATGGCACTGAAAAAGGAGAGATGGGGGAATACTTGTGGACTATTGGCATGGTTTACTAGGTTGGAATAACTTTTCATCGTCTTAGATATATGATAATAAGGAGTGTCAAGAAAGACTTCAATGATGGAAATCAGATCCTCCGTGCATTAGGTGCACACCATAATTAGGTCGGTATTTTCTACCATGCAATGCATCCACGTTTAGGGATCATGCTCGAAGGTTTAAATTTGTATTTTGAAAATATTACATTAAAAATAATTTTAAATTTTGTATCCTTGTAAACCACTAATTATCCACCATAAAAATTCATGACAGAATAGGATATCAAACATATTTGATATTCTTACAATGTAAGCAGAGATTGGGACGCTTGGCTTCTTTTTCAACTGCAGAAGTCATTATTTCTCTGATTTCTAGCTCTTGGCAATAACATGAGCCTGTGATGTTAATAAATTGAAATTTAGTTGAGCTGACTTAATAGAACTGGATCTAGAAGTTAAACAATGTTAATTTTCCTTAAGAAAATGCATACTAGGAAAAAAAAATGTATGCCACCTTTTTTTCCCTTTTATCGAGCACTAAAATTAAAGGCATAATTATTCAGTAAGACTGAGAAGAGTTAACAGACTTAAGATTTCAAAAACTAAATATTCAAACTAAAAAAAAAAGGATATTTCTCTCTGAAGAGTAATTGGGTTACAGAAGTATGCAAATGTCCTTGTTTAAAAGTGGTTGATAAATCCCTGAGCTATAATGTGGTTGCTAAAAAATCTAAATAAACTTCATTACTACATAATAGAACAGCTCAGCTTTAAAATTGGTCAGTTTATTGATTTTAGTGGCAAGGGATTGGAATGTATTTTCTTTGTTTGCTGTTAATTTCTTGCTTTCTGAAACCAATCTGTTACTGTCAATGGAGAGTTATACATGCAGATATTGTTATAATCAGACATGCAATGAACTGTGGGCTTTGGGGGTGTTGATGACAAATTATAAATATTTTCAAGTACAAAGGATATCAGTGTGGGCTCCTTTGAAACTTTTATGATTTTTGTTACACATTTTTTAACAAAATTAGTGAACTGTAATTCACTCAGAGAAATCTGAGTCTAAAACTCCTCAGTTCAATCTGCTTGTGTTTTTCACTTTTGCATTTTCAAATTATCAAAATAAAGTCAGATGTCATTTCGCAAGAAGCTTTACTCTGTGTCCTATGTTTTCCTCTTTATGAAATACAATGTCTGTTTTTGCCAATCAATTCTAAATTTTCAGTCCCAGTAACCACTCCTGAACTCTCTGCTCATATACCACCTTTCCATATACTGAATGCCCCATACTGTGTGCCTCTCATACAATTTTCTATACTCTGTTCTTTATATTATTATCTGCATTGATATCTGTTGTTGATTTTTATGTTTTATGCTCCAGGAAAGAGGGTTACAAAGTGTTGAAAGCAGAATCGTTCTTTAGTAATGTTTTATGTTTGTGAGCAAGTACTAAGTACTCTGTATTCCAGTTTTCATTCTTTATCCTATTTCAATTGATGTGTAAATTCACAATCAGCTCCTCCTTTGAAAGTATTAAAAAACAGAAACACATTTTAAAATTCCACATTAAAACACTTAGAGGTAATCTGATTTAACACTGATGGGAAACCTGAACAAAATGCTCTTCATTCAAACATTCTGGATATTAATCATCAATCAATTCAATATATTTTCTCATTTTTTAAAAAAACGAAGGCATTTTTCTTTCTGTAACATTTGCATTATGGACTTCTCTTAGATACTCCTTTGTTTACCATTTCATGTATATCCTTTTGTTTCCCTAACTAAATTAGAGTCCATGGATTTCCTCCCTCCCCCTCATACTTTGTGCATGGTGCGGAATCTACTAGTACCCAATTCATTGAGGAAATTTAATTAATTGATTGTTGATTTATTGATATTGTAAAAAGTTACAATATCTAAAAAAAAGAGCCTTGAATTAAAAAAAGACCTCGATGCTATTAGTGGTGTTAAACAAACTATAAAATCATGAATTCTCCCTAATCATCAGCTTTTTCATTTTATAAATATTATTAAAATTGGGTATTTCAAATGCTGAGTGTTTGAGTAACCAAGGATAATGTGGTCAAATTACATGGCTACAGACTATTAATATGATTGTCATTGTGATTTTAATACAAATATTCTTATTTCAAATTTGATATAAAATTTATACATACATTTAATTCTCTTGGAATAAATACTGAAGCAAAAATTCCCAGTCTTCAAAAGTAATATAACTGATAGTTTAATTAATAGATGATATAGTTTAGTTATCAAAATAACTTTCTAAAAGTAATTGATATCTAAAAAATATAGTAAACAACATTATAATAATCATGTATGGTGTCAGATGCATAGTAGATATATTGGGGTGATTACCTCATAAGTTATATAAATGTCTGATTATTATGCTCTGTACCTGAAACCATTATTGTGTGCCAACTGTAATTGATATATATATATATATATATATAAATATATATATATATACAATATATATATAAATATTGAAAAACAACAAAAGTAAGTAATATATAAATGTATCTTTCTGACGACTTTTTAAAAATAAATTACTACTACATTTAAAAATTCAGGACACATAGTTTTGCATTACCATTAATTCTACTTTGAGTATTGTTACATTGTCTTTCCTTAGGTAAATGAAATAATTTTAAGCAATATTTGCAATACTTAACTAGATTTCATATATATATATGTATATATATATACACACATACACAATTATACATATAATCTAGTTAATATAGTAGTTAGTCAGAAATAAAATGAATATAAAGCTAATAATTATTTTAGCTCAATTAAGACCCTTAGGATGAACAGTTGAATATGTTTGGAGAATTTCAATATGTATGCTTTTCACAGTTTTATTTTATTGACTTAAAATTAATAACATTGTTATGCATATAAATTTGCATTTTCAGTGCATGTTCTTACAGTCTCCGGTGAAGTGCAGAAATGCTTGAATTTCTAAATTGGTGCCAGAATTGAAAGGCAGTTCTTATAAGAACCCAGCCATGACTGAAAAATTCCCTCCAAGTGGAGAGAATACATTTTTGATGTGTCCCAAGGGGCAGAAATAAAGAATTAGACTGAAAAAAAAAAAAGCTTAAATTTCATTGTTTTTAACTAACATTATGGGCATTTTATAATTTATACTTGAACAAACTAAAAATATGACAACATGAAAATTAGTAATAGCTGAAAACTGATTATTTCCACCTGTCTATATAAACTCTCTCTCTATTCATTTCTCTGTTTGAAACATCTTTTTGGTATTAAAAAAACAACAACAACAAGAAAACAAAACTTAACTCCTTAGAAACCAGGCTGGGAGATATATGACGAGCGCAAGGGTGTGGGCACCTTCAGGAAATAGATCTTGGAGTCAGATTGACCCAGTTTTCACCATTTCTGATGTATGGGCCAAATCGCTTAAACTTTTCAAACCTTCAGTTTTCTGATGTGTGATAGAAATAATCTTACTTTTACTTAATCTTACTTAAACTTACCACCTCCGAGTGCTATCAGGATAAAATTAAATTAAATGATGTGACACTGCTGCTAGTAAATATTTATTTATTTATTTATTTATTTATTTATTTATTTATTTATTTATTTATTTTACTATAAAATGGTGATTGCATGTGGCTGCACCTAATCTGTAACCACATCTAAATATAAACATCTCTGATGATAAGGATGACGGAGCTAGTGATTGTAAAGACAATCATGGCGATGCCATTTGAGAAAAGTAACCAGGCATCATATAGTAATCTATAAATTATATGTTTTTAGTTATGGTATTTTATGAAAAACTATGTAAGATTTTTGAGAATCACTAATGAAAACCTTAGGAGAACTACATTTGGCTTACCACAAACTTTTAAAAATTATAACTATATAAAAAAATAAGTTTGAACTGCTTTTCAGTCGGGTAAAAAGTCCTTTAAAAAATACAGCTACAAGACCTGTTCTCATTTAGTTCTGATTCCATCTCTTCAGATATTATATGAACTTTCCAGTCCTTTTCTGAATTACCCATGCTATCTTTTCCTTAGAATACTCCTGATGTACGCATAGAGTCTTCTGCCAGTACTTAGTAACGTTTCAGCAATTTCAGTATCTTTCTTTGATGTACACAAATTTACCAGTTATATTCCAGTAAATACACATTTTGCCAATTTATTTTATCAGGAATGGCATTCTGTGTGAACAATACTGAAATCTTCCTCTATCTGAATGCTGTTTTCTGTCAGCTTTTCTATGTATTTGCTGAGAATGGCCATTAAAGCGGTATTTTAAACCGTTTTTTTGTTTGTTTGTTTGTTTTTTGTGTTTTTTTAGTAGATCGTATCAGAGGAAAAATTGAAAGTATAACCTACCTTAACTAGATACAGGAATGCATTGTTGATATACTCCCTGCATACACTTCTAGAAAACCTGCCACCTTGACATATTTAAAACATATGTGTGTGTGTGTGTCTGTGTGTGTGTGTATGTGTGTGTGTATATATATATATATATATATATGTAGTATATATAGCTTATATATACTACATATATATATATAGTTTATATATATATATATATATATATATTGTGTGTGTGTGTGTGTGTGTGTATATAGTATATTCTGGTGAAGATTATACAATAAGTACTATTTTTTACCTGCCAAATGTCAGAGATGTGTCAGGCAGTTTTTATATTTGTAGCACTCAACATTCTTGAAAAAAATATGCCGTACTCTCCTTAAAAATAACAATAATGAGGCCTAGAAATTTTAAGGGACTGCTTCAAAATATTCATGTTGTATGTGGTAAAGAGGATAAAAATGTTTACCACTCTAAACTACTGGCTTCATAATAAGAATTGTAAAATGATTTTTAAAGTTAAGTAAAATGCAATGTTTAAAATGGAATAGATTACAAAGAAGGAGATACTATGGATTGATATAAAATAATTTCAATCAGAGATGACAAAAATAGAGTCAGTATGAAGAAACAAAGGAAAATATCACAAATACTAAATATAACAGAGATGGTAATGTAACTCTTGCTAATCAAAAGAAAGCTGAAACAGATATTCATTTCAGAAAAAAATAATTAGACTTCAGAACAAGAAAGATGGTCAGAGTTAAGGAGGGGTATTTAGAATGATAAAGGGGTCAATCCTAAAGGAGAACATAGCAATCTTAAACCTACATGCAGGTAACAACAGAGTATCAAAACACATAAGGCAAAGTTGATAAAGCCAAAAGGAGAGGTAGGCAAACCAAATAATATAGTTTGAGACGTCAAAAACCTCTTTCAGTAATTGGTAAATAAAGCAGGAAAAAGTAGTAAAGATAGAGAAGACAGAGTTGAATGTTCAAGATCATTCAACTTGATCTAATCAATACGTGTAGTATACTCCACTTGAAAACAGCAGAAAACATTTTCTTTAAACTCTCATGGACAATTCTGAAAATTGACCATATTCTGGATCACATAATACACTTGAAGTGTGCAAGAACAGAAATCAGACAAAGTATGTTCTTAGGCTACAATAGAATTAAACTAGAAATTGATAATAGAAAAAATTTAAAAAACACCAAATATTCAACAAATTGCACATTAAATAATGCATGGATCAAAGAATATGTCTCAAGAGAATTCTTTGAAAAAAATGAAAAGTCATAAGTTTTGAATTAAGTTAAAGTAATGGTTAGATATAAATTTACACTATTAAATGTATACATGAGAGAAAAGAAAGACAAAAAAAACAATATAACTAAGATTTCATTGTAGGAAACTAGAGGGAAAAAAAAGCAATTTAATCCTAAAGACACAAAAGAAAATAAATCATAAAAAAATAGAGTATACATCAATGCAATTGAAAACAGGAAACAATAGAGAAAACCAATAAAGTTAAAATCTGGCTCTTTAAACAGACAAATAAAACTGACAAACTGCTACCCAGGTGCACATGCACACATAATCGAAAAAGAAAGGGAGAGAATCCAGCAATCCCACGTCTGTGTACATATCTGAAGGAAACAGAATCAGTATTTCAGAGGGGTATTTTCACTCCCATGTTCATTGCAGTATTATTCACAATAGCAAAAATATGGAAACAACCTAAGTGCTTATTGACAGATGAATGGATAAAGAATGCATCAGAACCTAGAGGACATCATGCTAAATGAACAAAGCAAAACAGAGAAAGATAAATACTGTATGATTTTACTTCTAAGTGTAACCTTAAAAAAATCTCAGACTCATAGAAACAGGAAGTATTGTGGAGGTTGCCAGGAGCTGGAGTGGGAGACAGAAATGGGAAGATACCTGGCAAAGTATTAACTGGTAAGTTGTATGTGCTTGCACTTGTAAGATCAACAATTCCTGGGGATCTAGTGCACAGGATCGTGACTATAGTGAATAATCCTGAATTATATACTTGAAATTTGCTCAGGTAGATTTTTGTGTATTCAGCACACACATACACACATACACACATACACACACACACACACACACACACACACACTCACACAAAATGGGTAGTAAGTGAAATGATGGATGTGTCGATCAACCTTATTGTAGCAATCGTTTCAGAAATTATACATGTATCAAACACTCCCATTGTACACTTTAAATATATGCAATGTAATTTTTTTTAATTATATCTCAATAAAGCTGGAAAGAGAAAGACAAAGACAGAGGCAGAGAGCACATATGATTGCCATTATCAGAAATAAAACAGCAGTCATTGCTACTGATTTCAAGGACATTAAAAGGATAATAAGAGGATATTATTGTCATGTGGGGCGGCCTGCGGGGTCCCAGCTCCCGCTCCCCACACAAGAACACAGGATATGGTGAGGCCAAAAAGGAACACCCACGGAGCCATAGGTAGGGGAGTCATACCACTATAGTCTTGCTGGTGGTTGGGTTGGAGACACAGGAAGCAGGAGCCATATTATCCACAACCTGCCATCCGCTTGTCTGCCAACCAACCTCAAGTGCTAAGTACAATCCGCGCTTGCTAGCTCACTCACCATCTTCTTGCTAGCCTCCATTCGCTGCTAGTGTAGCCACGGCAGTTATATTAGTGGCCAATGGCTCACTGGTTACAGCTGACGGCCAACTAGCCACAGCTGATGGCCATCCAATCACAATTGATGGCCGTTTACTACCTGAGCCAGCACCTTTCTATGTGAGGCCAAGAGCCTGGAAACTGCTTTTTTGGGCTCTGTCCCCACAATTATAAACTACTGTAGGATAACTTGATACTGTATACGAAATAAACCAATTTATTGAAAAAAATAGTTATTGAACTTAATAGGTTTCTTCATTCATTCAAGTATCCCATTATTATGTTTGTTAAAATTTTAGTTTCTTTCAAAGAGGTTTGTACATTCCTTAGATACTAATGTATGTGTGGGGACAGAGCCAGGAGTGCAGTTTCCAGGCTCTTGGCCTCACGTGGAAAGGTGCTGGCTCAGGTAGTAAACGGCCATCAATTGTGATTGGATGGCCATCAGCTGTGGCTAGTTGGCCGTCAGCTGTAACCAGTGAGCCATTGGCCACTAATATAACTGCCGTGGCTATGTTAGCAGAAAATGGGGGCTAGCAAGGAGATGGTGGCTGAGCTAGCAAGAGCGGATTGCCAGAGGCAGATGCTGCCAGCGAGAATATAGTATGGAGCCTGGCAAGCGCGGATTGCAGTTAGCACGGCGGATTGCGGGTTGCAGATTGCAGAGAAGTGGACAGCAGGTTGCATACAGTGTGGCTCCTGCTTCCTGTGTCTTCAACCCAGCTGCCAGCAAGACTAGAGTGGTATGACTCCCCTACCTATGGCTCCGTGGGTGTTCCTTTTTGGCCTCACCATATCCTGCGTTCTTATGTGGGGAGCAGGAGCAGAGACCCCGCAGGCCGCCCCGCACAACAGTATGTTATTGAGAAAAGGAGTCCAAAAACAGATTGTGTGTAGCACTTTACTGCATTGTTTAATCACTCCTAATAATTCTACAGTTGATTCTCTTGAAATGTCTACAACTACATAATTTTTAGTATAGATCATTTGTTTGCATGCATATTGATATAACTAGTCAGGCTATGACTTAAAATCATTAAAGTGATCAGGACAGAGTGAAATTAAACACCTTTATTTTCATTAACTACAGGTGTGAGTTTAGAAGCCGATCATGTAATACGTAAGTACTTAAGAACATGCTTTTGCTCAAAATATACTTAAGAATTTGATCATTGGTGAACTATAAAGTCATTTGAGAATAATAGTGAAGTATTTGTTTGAATATCTTCACCTGCATTAATTTAGATTATTTCGTGGGGAAATATAGCTGCATGTTCTTTGAATATACATTTCAAGCTCCTTTATTACATTTAATTTGATGATATTTGTCAGTATTGAAGAAGCAAGAAGGTACTTGATATTTTGTCCACAATATCTGACCTGACTATACAGCAACCAGGTAACTTATCTTGAGAGAACAGAGTTGGGGCAAGGATGGAGAATCCCTTAACTGCAAAACTGTGTTCTTTTTGAATTCTGCTTAAAATAAAATTTGTGGGAATTTGTTTGAAATCTAAATAGTAGCTATTATGATGAAGCCGGCTGTAGCCTTTTATAGCTTTTTATCCTTTACGACTGCTCTGTTCCCTACGGCGTATCTGTGAAGTGCAGGAAAAGTTCACAGCAGATGATTATACTAAGGCAGCAAAGCCACTGGAGTGTGAGATAATCTTCAGAGCTGAGAATTAGTGTCTCTGGCAACCAAGTGGGAACCAAAGGGGAGTTATTTCTTCAGTCAAGTTTATCGTCTAAGATACACCTGAAGCTGTAGCTCTTTATTACTGCTCAAATCCGTGCTTTTGATCATTTGGTTCCATGTTAGAAAGGGTTATATTTTTCTCTCTCTCATGTATCCTTGCTCAGTTAGTAAAATGTAAATTCTCAAGACAATGTATAGAACATTCCATCAAAAGAGTATAGTTTTCAACGCTTGAAATTTCACACAAAGATTCAGCAAACAAGATGAATATTAAGTCTTTGAAGTACAAATGGTAGAGTTAACGGGACTTGGATTTTTTTCACATTTCTGGACAAGATGCCATTAAGGAAATAAGTGTCCCACATACAGAGGAACACCGTAGGGTACAGAAAAACATAATAGAACAAGTAAGACGACATTTACACAGGCTTTGTGTTTTTATTTAAAAGTTATGTTGCTAGAGGACAATTTACTTAATCAGAATCACAGTTCTATGCCAAGTTTCTTCTTGGTATGGGAAATGCTTTTAACTTTTATAAAAATGGTTTATTTTACACCTCAAATTTAAAGTGGATGCTATTTATAATTTTTTTCAAATTATAATTTTGATATTCCCTTTTATGTATCTACTTACCAACAATAAACACAGTCAATGAATTCTACATTGCTACTTTGCAAACATATTAGTTGTAAAATTTTCAGTTTGTGAAGTTAGTGTAACTTTACCACTATAATGTCTAAACCAACCCTAATGAATATGTCCACATACCCTAAATAATTTATCAAATATAGTTAAATTCCATATTTATATGTATGAACATTGACCTGAACCAAATGTCCTCCGTCCTTTGCTTTGGAAGAATTCAACTCCATATTTGTAATAACTTTTACCGTATAGACAGAGCCACCAAACATTTTATAGCTAAGCTTTATATAAATTGTCATGACAATAAATGTTAAATTTTACAGACTGAATAATGCATCATATGCCTACCTATAACTATAACCTTTTGATATCTCCTCTAATTAGCATTTGTTTGGGGGGATATCATACAGCAATGTTTCCAACAATATATTTCTAAAAAGTAGGTTAAAAGTGAAATGAAGATGTCATTGATAAATGAATGGATTAAATTTAAAGAGAGAAAGAATTCATACGAGAGAATGAATAGCCTGAGGAATCTAAAAGCATGACAGTATAGAGCACATCTACTCATGGCCACACTAATCAAATTCACCACCACTGAGCACTCAATTTATTACACTGGAACTGAACATGCTGCCTTATCCTCCATAATTCACAATGTACATCATTAGAACTCTGACATTGAAAGAGGCAATTTAACTCTTTTCTCTATTAATTATAGGATAGGGAAAGAAATTTTTCTTTGGAACTTCCCAGTTTGTTCATCTTGCTATCAAATCATACTCTAGGAAAATTATTCATAAATATACTGATTTTTTTCACTGTTTTCTGCTGTCTTAGCAAAGATGCCTTTGCTAAGGCATCTAATGTCTCTGTGGCATTTTCACAACAGGATTCATCATTCTACGTAGTTTCAGGCACTAAAGCATCAAGCCAAGGATGATTAGCAATGTTAGGAAGTAGTAAAACACCTGCCACTCCAAACTGTCTTCAGATAATACAAACTGAGTCTGCTTTGTGTTTATAACTGACCTATTAATTATGTGCTGGGAATTCCAAGCAAGGTCCCTGCTGTTTTCCGAATTGAGAGCTCAGTGCCAATTGGTACTGCAAGAACTGCCAAGAGATAATAAGAAATGATTTAAGGGGATATGAAAACAAGTTCTTCATGCTATCGAGGCTCTATTTCAGAATTTGAGATAAATGTGTAATGGCCCCAAATTCTTTACCTCTAATCTGATTACCTGATGATTTTTTCGTTGTTGTTATCAAATCTTCATTTTGATTCTCTCCAGGACCAATACTGTTGACATGCTAGAAATGTGTTTGTAAATAATATTAATCCACTTTTTTAGACTAAATATTGCTTAATACATTATATCTCCATTATTGTATTTATTTAATGGATACCCTGATATTTTTGTGCTTTCTCCCCACCAGGTAAAAGTAAAAAGGTTAAGTATTTTGAAAATCCACAGTCAACTTTTTCATATATTTGACTCTATTATGGAAAATTCCACTTGTAAATATAACCTGGTTAAAGACATGAGAAATGCATCCCTCCATTTCATGTAGCATATTTGAAGTCCCTCTATTTTTTTTTATGTTGGTTCTTGAGCCGTGAATGGAAGAGACAAAATTATTGCCCTTATGGAACTTATGTTTACAGATAAGATATTTATTTCTTCTAAAAAGGTAACATAATTTATTATAAAAGGTTTGAGATTTAATTATTTTTTCTCTCATTCAAAACTTTCTTACATTCTGTCACCAAAATTATTTTAATAAAATGAGATCCAATTATAAGTTCTACCTCATTAAAAAATTGCACTCATTGGCACACTATAGTCTGGTGAATTTCTGTACAAATACAGACAACAAAAAAACAGGGGACAATAACAGTACATGATATCAGGATTTACAGCAACCCTGAATCATTATCCAAAATCAATTTAATGATATGTGGATTCAGTCAGAGATGATACTGAACAAAAAAGCAAACTTCTAAATGCCTTGCACCAGAAGTGAAATTTTCCACAAGTCAATAATGTGTGCCTTTATTTTTAAAGGTGAAGTTTGGGGAAGAGTTTGGTACAACAAGATGAGGAGGCATATAGCACAACCTTTTTATAAGAAACAGGCACTCAGTGTGGCAGGTGACAGTGGAGAAGAGAATAGCAGTTGCCAATTACAGCCAGCTGTAGGAGAAAAAAATAAAAAATAAAGCTAAATTGCCACTCAGAAAACAGAAATAAAACAGAAAACACGAGATATGCAGAGCTTTGTTGATTTTTCTGGTGAAGGAAATACCAAACACCGTAAGCCATGATCACAGATGTACTATCAGGGTAGTTTGCATAGTAAGAAACAGTTTTGAAAAGAAGTTCTGAGAAAATAACTTATATTCAGTTTTCCTAGCATCTCAGGTCACAAGTTTGCTCTTTTATTTTACCCCATTTTAGTGTCAAAATCTGTTCTTCATGTCACTCATAATAGTGAGTGAATTAGAACATATAGGAACTTATGCTTACATAATATAAGGAAATAAGAAAAGGCACACAAATATATGTAATGTAAAACGATGATATAAAATGTAAATAAGAGCTCAAATAAAAGGTCAAAAAGTAAAACAATAGATGATAAAATGGGAGAAAAAGCAAACAAACAAAAACAAAACATGAGCTAAATAGCACAGATAATAACAGAAGGAAAAAATAAACTAAGTCCATAAATAAAAACAATATTTGAAGAAAATATAGGAGAATATAATCTTATTTTAAAAAAGAAGCAGGAGGGGATCAAATATATGGTGATGGAAGGAGAACTGACTCCGGGTGGTGAACACACAATGGGATTTATAGATGATGTAATACAGAATTGTACACCTGAAATCTATGTAATTTTACTAACAATTGTCACCCCAATAAATTAAAAAAAAAGAAGCAGGGACATAGAGAATAAGCTTAAGAACAATAAGTAAAATGGATACAAAATTACACAAAGTTTATAGTTATAAAATAAAATAATTACATATATGAAAGACATAAAAGGAAAGCCCCAAACTCATGCAATTTGTATTTATGAAATTGAAGAAATAACAGAACAATGACATAAAAGAATGTTCATGTTAGGTACGCTGAATTACATGAATGAATATTTATAGGGGCAAAAATTTCGAGTCACAATGGTATGTGCATGAATGTGTGTGTGTGTGTGTGTGTTTTGCTGAGGGAAAATCAGAATGGGAAGTCAGTGTTAGAAGACTGAATGACAGTGAAATTTTTTTCTTTGAAGCCAGAGAGAAAGAAACTACTAGAAGGACAATAGTAGTAGTAATGTATATTTTAATAATCCATGTTTTTCTTTTGTTAAAGAAAGAAAGGGCCACCAAGTTCAGCAACCACGAGAAAAATTAAGATGCTTGGAATAGTAATTATGCTGAGTATTGCTAACATATGGGAATCATTTCATGAATATATTTGAAATACAATGAACCTCAACTGAGTGGAAATAACAAAATTGACTAAGATTAATAAACTACTGAGGTAGAAGATGTGAGGAAGTGAAATTTCATAGTTGTACTCATTATCGTAAGCATGATTTCAAATACATAATAATTAATGCTGATAAATCAATTATTCAGCCACTACCAGATCTGTAGTCACTACAAAAATGAACAAAAATGAGAAAAATATATAGGGAGCATTATAAATGTGCTAATTTCCTTACCGTGTCATAAGGCTGTAATAATTAATATCAGAAAGTTATAAGCTAAGACATACAGGTGTTAAGTATAATATGTAAATGTATAAATTTAACTATAAAAACAATAATGCTTAAATGACTTTGTGTAGTCAACCATATATATGCATACATATATATATATATACATGTATATATATGTGTGTGTGTGTGTGTGTGTATATGACATGTTTTAGGATATTACTGTGGAGCTCTTTCTGACTTCATTCCTGACATTATAGAGCAAGATTTTCAGCCATCTACATGGGTTTCCAGCCCTGTTAGCCCATTCCCTCATTCTGCAGATTTAGACTTGTCAGGCTCCACTATGTGAGCTGATTCTCTCATTCTCATTCTCTCTCTCTCTCTCTCTCTCTCTCTCTCTCTCTCTCTCTCTCTCTCTCTCTCTCTCTCTCCCCACACACACACACACACACACACACACGCACACACATTTTAATGGTTCTAATATCTGTGGAACCCTGACTAATACAATAACTAAGAGAAAAACTAATTCTAACAGGTATAATACAAAGCAAGGAGGAATAAAATGAATGTTTTAAGCATATTTTCAAAAAAATTTGTAAAAATCAAATGAAGCAGAAAAAAGTTAAAGAAAAGAAAAAGCAGAATTTAGTAAAATAAAATATTCAAATAAATCTGAGTGTGTTTTAAAATAGAAGTCAATAAAACCGAAGCTGTTTGATAAATCAATCAAAAAAATCAATATGAAACTATTTGGTAAAAATTAGAATGAAAATTAAATTCAAACATTAATTACATACAAATGTGATATTTTAAAAACTACAAGAGAATAATTGTTATATTCAAATTGATTTGAGAATAGAGTAAAATGATGATTTTTTAAGAAAAATGTAATTTCAGTTATTCAACCAGATGGCATAGAGAGGATTATAATAGCATTTGGAGGAATCAAGAAAGTGGAAACAAGCTATTACATCCATTCTTCAAACATTTCTCTCTCTCTCCCTACATATGTACACACACACACACACACACACACACCCTGCTGTGTCCAAAATAATTTGCAAGTAAATTCTAATAAACCTTCAAGGTTTTGCCATTTGTATTTTTCATGAAAACAGAGACTGTTTGATGGAAACTAACTCATAAAAACTACACAATAAAAGAAAAACCACTATTGAGTCACATACATTGAGATTAAAAACTATTTTGAATTCAAATATTTTGAATTAAAAATTATTTTGAATATAATTAAATAAATTCCACACACACATTACTAGACTAATAATTGATGGAATCAAATGAACTTCATTCCAGGAATTCAATAGTAGCTCATTGTCAGAAAACCCTTATTAAAATTCACTGTTAGAAAGTCAATGGGGACAAAAATACGATCACCTCAAGTGCCAAAATTCATTGCATAAAATACAGCATGCATTTCTGATAAAAACTTTTAATAACATAGGCTGGAAATATTATTTCTTGATGTAAATTAAAATATATATCATAAGGTAAAAGCCAGCATCACGCATAATGTTGAAACATCAGGAGAATGAATTTTAAGAACATAAGATTGTCCATTATAGACATTAATATTTATCAGTATTCTAAAAGTTTCCAATCAATTTGTTAAAGACAAAGAAAAAAAGAAACGTTTTTGTTGTTTTAGGTGATATCATTGCGTACCTAAAATACTTAAAAAATGTACTGAAATGTTTGAAATAATAAAATCCTTTTTATGGTGGCTTGTTACAAAATGAATAGACAAAACAGACAAACTGAGTAAATAAATAATTAGGGTCTCATTATAAAATTATGAGTTAGACCACTTAATAGAAGATAATATCCCTCTTTAACAAAACAACCTAAAAATTAAAAAAACAAACAAAAAAACAGAAATGAACTCAAACATAATATACAGTATCACATGACTATAACTTCAAATGCAGATTCCTTTGTATTAAATCCCAGAGTACTCAAAGATGCCGGTTTCAAGGGCAATAAATGCATGGTGTCTAAGTTAAATAAAAAAAAAATTTCCTGGACAGTTGCCAGGGTCTTATCACTGGTATTTAAGGTTTCAAGAATTGGCCTAGGCAAAAAGTGAGAAACTAAAACAGTTTTGTTGGACCAAAGAATAAAAAGCACAAGGATCTCTAACCGAAATCGTCAGGAAACGGCGTCGAGGCCAACAGTAAACCCTACAGCTGCCTCTGTTGGATAAGGTCGTGGCCACCACTGGTTATCTTTAATGCAGCAACTGCAAAAGCACATTTTTATTGTCTTTTCCCAGTTGCACTGCTAGCACTTTAAAATATAAGGCAGCAGTTTATGTTCGGACAGGATGCAGGTGCTCGATTTTCTATGAAGCTGACAGAAATATTTGAGATACTCAACTTCATTATGAAAGGCAGAGCAAGGCCTCCCACCAAGCCACACACAGTTGGTCACCTCTGAAAATTAGACAGTGGATGGTGGATGATAAGGAGCCAAACAGACCGAGGACCTTGTTAGCTCCCTCACCCTTCTTTCCACAGTTATACTTCCAAAGATTTCTCTGCATACCTAACACAATTCTTTCAATTAAATGAAAATAAAACAAGCAACGTACAAAAACAGAAGAGTCACCATTTCCCCAAAGAAATACAACCTTAAATCCCTTTACTACTGAGTAAGCCCTATACAATTATTTCTGGGGGGGATACCATTCCACGTCTAATTTTGTTCTGCTCTTGTTTCAGTATTCCACAAATGTTAACCACTACTACCACATTCAATGTACAATTGTCAGAGAGAGGGGATTGAAAAAAAAAAAAAAGAAAAGAAAGATGGAATCACACTAAATTAAATTTCTTTTTCTGCCGTTGGTAAATGGCATAAGTTTTGTGTCTGATTCTCTTCTTCCACTATCCATTCATTTAGTCTGGGACTCTGCTGATCAGCTGATAAGAGCCCTTTGTCCTCTGGGGTGAGTAAGCCATGCCTTCCTTTCTAAGGAATGGGTTTCCAAGCCTCTTAGGGCTGCCCTTGTATCGCAGCAATAAGTGTTGAACATATCGATAATAATAGGAGGGGCCCAGCCCAGTGCCCAGAATCGTCTGCTTGATCGTCAGGAACACTTATATCCACCAAAATACTCATCTCATTTTTGCCTGTTTACCAATTAAAGGGCTGCAAGTAGACTGGTAGCAGAGTCAGCTTATAATTTTCTGGAACCATTAATTTTCTTAGGTTGAGAAGATCCTAAACATGCAGAGCCTATTACGCTGATGATAACATTATTTTCCCTGACAATTTGAATATTTGTCATGAAAGCTGCCATCCTTCTTCTGCTCCTTGTTTAATAGGCGACAACCCTTTCTCCATGGGAGGAATGGCTCCACATGGTACTTTCTGGGACAAATTCCATATTATATTCTGAAGGTCTCCTCCTCACCCTGGAGAGAGCTGGCCTCTCAGTTGGCCAGATGGCTCTCTTCCATATATTTCATGGCTAAATCAACTCTCTCAGGTCCCAATGAAATGTAGGCCCTCAGAGAGTACTTCTCTGGCTGATCCAGCTAAGAGAACACCGTTCACTATCGCCCTTATCTAGCCCGGGATCTAGAACATTCTCTAATATTCCTAGAACATAGACAGACTGTTGCAGGAGCTGTCATTGACCATCACAAGCAAATAGGGACAGGTTATATTGGCAGTGATTGGAAGTGTGCTGGTGTGGTGACAGGAAACTGAATTGCCAGGCTTGGATAAGAGGCAGGAACTACAGGGAGGGTCAAGAAGCCAATGGCACTGCTACAGGACACCGTCCCTGCTGCAAGATGCATCCTAGCAGTGTATTTTTTAGGTGCACCACATTTCAAAATTTAAGTCTGTGCCTAATAAATGTTCCCCAACTACCTGGAACCAAGTGATGGAGGTTCAGGCTCTTTTGGCCATTGACACTAAATATGGAGAAAAAGTAAAATATACCAAGAGAGGTCTGTTCTGGACAAATATGTGATGAATCTTCTGAGAGGCATACGGATTATATTAAAGAAATGAAAAAAAGAAACATATCTTACTTAGGGAGGAAATCAAGTACTAAATATCTCTCTCTCTCTCTCTCTCTCTCTCTCTCTCTCTCTCTCTCTCTCTCTCTTTCACTAAATATGTAATGTTAAATGGAAGGTGATCTTAGAAAAAAAGATGTAATTGTGAGACTTTATTTTATTTTTTTTACAGAATACGTACTTATGGGAAAGGAAAGGTAGTTATAAAGAAATGTGAAAATTAAGCATTCAAGAATAGACAGGGATTTCTGACAAAAAGATGAAGGATGAATTAGTCCTAATTCAAGATACTAAAATATATTGTGGATTTAGAGTAATTAAAATTGTTTGGACATAAGAATTCATTAACAGAGCAATGTAATATAATAGAACATATGGAAATAGAGGCTAACATTTATGGTAGTTTAATATAAGATAAAACACTCAATATATTTTGTACATACAAAGACTAGTCATTTTATTGGGAGCTGGATAGTTGATTCCTAACAGAAATGTGCATTTCAATATAAGTTAACATTATTGGAATGCCTTTCTTTGGAATCATGGAGAAAAAACTACATGTCTGATGCTAGTGGTTTAGGAGATGATGTTTTAATGTGGATGAACTGATTATTTTAAGACTAAAATTTCATGCTTTGTATGTATATATATTTTTCTTGAATTTAGTTGGTATGGATAAAACACAAAACACCCTTATTTTAATTGAACAACTGCAGGTAGCTGAATGACTAAAGGCCTGTTACCTACTTTTCAATAAAAGTTACTGAAGGAATCCTTGACCTCTACTAAAAATAAGCATCAGGACAATTTGCTTCAGGGTCTAATATTAGATCAAAGCTTGAGGTTTTTGGAAATGTGTTTGAGCATAATAGCTTTTCACCACCCTTCTCATTCTGCAAATTCTATCTCAAAGGTACTCTTTGCAATTATTCCAAGTAGCAATGTTTCTTTAAAAAGCAATTACACCAGTCATTAACACCATGGAAGTACAGCCCTTGGCCAACACTGGTACTACCAGAGTAGTTAAACTACCAAACAACACAGAAGAAATAAAAGAAAAAAAAGTACCTCAAGGCTATGGTTGCACTTCATCAAAATTTCAAGAGGAAATTGAGTTGGTCTTGAGAATTTAAAGTATTTAAGCAACACAATTAAAAGAAATTATGAAAACTTAACCCAGATGTATTGAAAATAAGAAATACTTTCATCAGGAACATAAAAGTGTAGAGGTGTCATATGGATTTTTGCAACGTGAAACACACAGTTATCTACACTTACCTAGAGTCTGAGTACAAATAGTGACACTTCTTCCACGCTGTGTGAGTTTAGGCAAGTGACTTAATTTCTCTGTCCTTCAGTCTCTTCATCTACAGCATAAGATCAACATTATATCTCACTTAGAGTTGCAGAAATAGATAAGTTAGTAAAAAATACATACAAAAGTATTGAAAACAGGAGTTATCAGATAGAGGCACACGATAAGTGTGCTTTCTCATTGCTATTATTATTACTTTTACTAATTCTAATTGTTACTGCTGGTTCCTTATTTTACAACCTATTGTGTAAATGAGGATTAAGGGATGTGAGCAAAACTAGATTCCTTAGAAATTAACAATAACATGAGCGTACTGACTAGGAGATTTTGGCAATCACATAGACAAAGACATAGGATTACATTACTCTTTACTATCTATACTAAAAACATTTGTTTATGAGGAAAAAGAAGAACAGTTAAGCCAATGCCAATCAGAAAGTATGATCCTAATCAATACACATGGAATTGAAGTTAATTATGTAGAATTACATTTTATTAGACCTCGTTGTTGTTTTCTCTGATATCTACACAAATCATTTTAGGAAGCATCTATTGAACATCTCATACACACATGCACTCCCCACAAACACACACAGATTTCATCACAAACTCACCTGCACTAGTGTCCTTTGTAAGGAAATAATCTATTTGCCTGTGTGCATTGTCTTTTAGACAAGTGCACTTCAAGCTGTTTTATTGTACATCCCATCATTAAAAATACTTGGTGTTTTTCCAACACATCTATTTATAAAACAATATGCATGTGCTACTGTAACAATATGTTATGAGCATGATAAACAAAAAACAAAGCACAAGGGAAAAAATGAGAACAAATGTGAAATTATTTTAATTATGGATTTTTCTGATTTATTATCAATAATAAATAATTCCATGATGCAATTTGTTGTTTTCATAAATCTTGATGTAACATTGTCTTACCTTCCATATTTTGAATGTCTGGTTATAGAGCACTACATTCTTTTCCTGACACATTACAATATTTATTAAAAAGGACGCGCATAAAGGGTACAAAAATTTCAAATCACGTCCTGTTAGGTGTTCTGAGATTGCTTAGCTTTGACATTAAGGAAAACATGACACTATTCTAGAAGCCTCACTCAGATAATCAGAATCCCCTGAATTCAAAGCTGGACCCAGGACCAATTAGAGATCTTGGCTATGGAGCCACCCCGAAGTACATAAGCTACAGGGCATTTCAAATTTGTTTGTGATCCTTGTACAAATTGGGAGTAGAGTACTGCATTTTGCTATTTTATTTTACTCAATATCATAGCTAAAATATATGCACCAAATTAAATCTCTTACAGAGATTATATATGCACCAAATTAAAAAGGTGCATCTTTGCCTCTGTTTTAAAAACTAACACATAATTGTTATTTTCAATCTTATCAAACAATTCCGTAAACTGTTTCCTCTAATTCAGCACATATATTTTCACTTTCACTAATATCTGTGCTTAATACACCAATGAGGATGCATTTATACATATATGTTGAGTTAAGAAATTCTCTTTTTTGATATGGGAAAATAAGAGTTTTAATAGGTGATATAGTAACATTGGTTCCAACAGCAAAATTACATTAACAATGGAAACATTAAAACATTAATTTTCAAAATGCGTTGTCTATAGGAGGAAGGACAAAAGCAGTGACATTTTCATTAATTGTGAATCATCATTTCACCTTGAAGAGACAGATTAATGCATTTTCTTTTTTACAAAAGTACGGATAGTATACAACTCACTGACATACTTTCAAAAATAAGTAACTTTGGATCTTCGTGCAAAAGAAACATGCACTACATGGATAATTAACCTTTACATAAATCCACTGTCTTAAATCTTTTCCCATGATATGATATAGCCAGTGCAATTTATGTAAAACAAAAAAATCTGTACCAACTTCATATTTCATTAAAAAAGTAGAGAATATACTACATATTGAAAAACGTCCTCTTATAAATGAACTACATTATAGTTATAACAATTTGGGTGCTCCTTTGCTACAGTAACTTGCCTGGATTTTCTTAAAAAATACACACACACACGCACATATAGATTTGTATATATACTCATCTATATACACACATATATATGCGTTCTTGACTCCTTTCCTAATCTTAACAACTACAATCAGTAAGAAAATGCTGCCAAAACCAAATTCATAATTTAGGATGTTATCATTTTTGCCACTGTTGCTGTGGGCCAAGCTAGAATTATTTCTTGTGTGGATTATTCTAACGGACTCTCAACTTCCCCTTTTGTCCCCTTAAAGTCTCTTCTCAACAACACAGCTAGAGTGCTCCTTTGATAAATTGAGTGAGAAAATGCTTCTCTTCTGCTCAAGAGAAGCACCTTTCAGATGACTCTCTCACTCTGTAAAATCCAAGTTTGTAAAAGGCATAGTCTGCTCTGGACTCCTAGATCCCCTCCAACGGCTTATCTTTCCCCCACTTTTTTTCTGAAGCTGCACTGCCCTCCTTGCTATTATTCAAGCATGCCCTGCACAGAATAGCCTCAGCCTTTGAACTTGCTCTTCCCTTTTTTCTGGAAAGTAGTCATGCATGCAGGATTAGTCTCCATTTCTTTTTGGTCCTTGCTCAAGTGTCACATTCTCAAATTTAATTTAAAAACCACTAGTTAAATAATAACAGACATCTGTCCTCACCCCCACTAGAGTTCCCTATGCCCCATTCCTGCTAAATTTTTCTCCGTGGCACTTACTGATTTCTTTGCTTTGATTATGCTTTATTAATTGGAGTACTTTCAGTCTTGCCCTACTGGGTAAGGCCCATGGAGGTCGGAATTTCTCTCTCCTTTGTTCATTGCAGTATCTCCAGGCTTTACATTTCTTGAAAGATGGTACAGAGAAGGCAGTAAATCAATTCTTGTGTAAAGAACCAATTAATTTATTTTAATTGTTCTGCTAACTCCTTAACCTTTTTCCTCCCAGAATTTTTAAGACTAGAAACATGGCTATTCCACCAGTGGTTAAAATTATGTAGTTTTCTTTCTTTTTTCTTTTTTTTTTTTTTTGAATACAAAATATGTTTTTAAAAGGTATTAACTCAATTATATTGAACGAGTTTATCTTCCTTCAGTGGTTAACAACATAGTATTTTTAAAATATATTTTAGTTTTGAAACAGAATGCTGTGAAAACCACAATATAAGACCCAGTAGAAGCCTGTGCACTTTCATCTAATTTTACAGCAATCTTTCCCCACGTTGAAATATGTTTTAAAGTGTGTTTGTTTTCAGATCTTCAGCAATGTTTTCCAACCATCCTCTCTCAGTGTTTCTGACAACAGAATGCACTTGATTTCAATCCCACATTGTTTTGTATGTTCTATTTGAACGATTTTACCATGGCTGGAAAAACAAGTGTTACTTGGATGGTGCGCGGTGCTAGAATTTTACTTTAAATAAAACAATTTAGAAGAACCATCTACATCTTTACCATTAAGGATATTTTTAGAGAATATTGTGTTATACATAGACTGGTTGCTTAAAAGTAATTGCAGCATTTGTTCTTCATATGTTGGACACAATTTATAAGTGCGTTGCCAATAATGATGGTTTAAATCTATTGCTATTATCTCAAGCTACATTCAGACTGAGGGTATGCTTCCATCATTAATAATATAATTCTGTGTGAGAATCTGTATTTAATAGTTTATTACAATTCTAAACTCATCTCTTTTTTCCAATTCTATTGGATCTTTATTAATTTTATTTGTTATGTTATTACTGTTTCAAGAAAAATAAAATGTCAACTCTGCTTTCTTATGTATGCTTCTGTTTGACTTATTGTGTTTATCAATATTTTTGTTTGCAAAAATAGTTTTTAATTTTATGACAGTTATCTTAGTTAAATCCAATGAAACTAAATAAAAATCTGAATTCACTTAGGTTTATGACAGATGTATTATTTTACAATATTCTGAAACATAATGTGTTTGTACATTTGCATATTAGACTACCCCAATTTTCTTAAGATCACTAGTATATTACATGTCAGTGGTGACTGTATGACATATAGACCAAATTAGAGAAAACTAAATCTGTGTATCGAAACAGAGCTAGAAAGTTCAGTACTCTGTACCGTGGCATAAGAGAGAGTCTTGCCAACTATTTGGCAAAGAATATATTCCACTATAACACCACTGAGCTGACTGTGGAGTTCTAAGGGAAAATACACAATAGCCCATTTCTTGGATCAATAGCACAGAGCAGAATGACTGGCTTAAATAATTATTAACTGCAGTATACAGCTAATTATTTGCTGACAGTGAAATATTTATGTACCAGATACCATGCAATATTATTTCACAGAAGTATGTATGATAGTATAGATTTTTTTAAATTAAGGATTTCTCCTGAGAAAATAAGAAAACAAACTAAAAAATTATATAGCTAGCCTGCTCAAGATCAGACACTATTTTACAAAAATATGGTTTGAACTGAGACTTCTGGTTGTATAGAGTACATTTTCCTGTTTGTACATTTGAAATCATCTTTATTCTACACTCCCATGTGCATTGCGCATTATTCTCAATAGTCAAGAGATAAAAACAATCTAAGAGCCAATCAACAAATGAATGGATAAGGGAAATGATTATTATTATTATTCAGCAAAAAAGCTAGGAAATCCTGCCCTTTGCAACAAAATGTCGGCCTTGAGGGCATTATGCTAAGTGAAATAGATCAGAGAAAGACAGATAACTGTATGATCTCAGTCATATGTGGAATGTTTTAAAAAGTCGAACTCATGGAAACAGAATAGAATGGTGGATGTCCAGGGCTAGGGGCTGTGGGAGATGGGGAGATGTTGGTTACAGGGTACAATGGCTGTGGGAGATGGGGAGATGTTGGTTACAGGGTACAATAATACGAATAGATGTAGGGATCTAATATACAGTATAGTGACTAGAGCTAACAATGCTATATTATATATTTGAAATTTGCTAAGAGAGTAAATCTTAAATGGTCTCACCACACACACCAACAAATTGTAGTTATGTGACATTACGGAGGTGTCAACTAACCTTACTGTTTTGCAGTATATATATTTATATATATATGCACCAAATAATTACGTTGCACACACTAAGGTTCTGACTGCATGTGTAATTGGTATAATTATTTTTATTAAAATAGAAAATTATTTGGCGTTAGTAAAAACAGCAATTAACCAACATCAGATATTTACAAAATGCCTAATTATTAGGAGTTTCAGCTGGAAAAAAATGTTTTTTCCTTTTTAAGGAAAATGGAGAAATGATATTGATCATTTAAAAATGTCTGTGTGATTTTATCTAAGCACTGTATAATTAGGTGTGTGTTTTGTTTTGTTTTGTTTTTCTTTAAATACTTGAAACTTTTGAAGTATATAGTCTGCACTGGCAGTTAAAGTCTTGTATTTATTGAACAGTAGGAAAGGGTGAAATAGACAGAGTTTCCTGCCAATATACTTTATCGCTGATATTAAAAACAGAGTGTGCATGGATAGAAAAGAAGTCCAACATGGACCATCCCTTTCTGTTTGCCAAGTTCCTCATAAGCCACTAATCACTACCTGACAATGATTCAATAAAAAGTGAAGTCAGACCACCAAACTATTTTATATGTCATAGCCAATTGAGCAGCTGCCAAACGTTCAACACCAGATGTCTTCATTGACCTAGGCTGGCCTGAAAGCAGAGAAGGAATAGCAATGACTATTTCACGTCCAAATTTTCCTAAACCCGTTTAGACTCAAATACACATCTATTTATAAAAATCTGCTTGGTTTTAGAAATAAAATAGTATAACATATTTGTATGTTATCCAAAAATTAATATGTATGTATAAACACACACACGTGTGTTGTTGGAGTCCTTTAGAGTTAATCACTACTCTCTATAAAATATAAAAAGGCAACCTAAAACATAAGGTGGCAATCACGTCATACTTCATTAATTGTTTATTTTTGTTATTTTAACAGACTGTAAAACTAGGAAACGTTGCTCACGAATACATGTATGTATATATGTATATGCACATATTTCATAACATATAAAAAATTTCACGATCTGTAGTATAATTTTGTAGTAGCTCTTTATAGATCGAACTTCTATTTCTAGATGACATATGGTATTACCTAATTGCTATAACCAACTTTATACTATATTTCTGAAATTTATAGAAAGAAACATACACGTATAATAACAGCCACACCAAAAATGAGAAAAGAGATTTGGGAGAATAAAACATCATGATCGCTCCATCAGTAAGTAAATAAGGTTGACTCATACTTAAAATGGACATCACTGTTTAAGAGAAGAAACACTGACCTAAACATGCTTAAGATGGTACAGTATAGAAGCAGGAGACAATCCACGGGGACTTCGGGGTGATTAACTGAGTTACAGAGGTAACATTAGCCAAAAGGTTTACACATCCACCCATGTAGTGTCAAAGAACAACCAGAAGGCGTGTGCATGCAGGATTGTGCCAAGAAAGGGAGGGCTACTGTCTGAGAGGGCAGTGCCACAGGGGTTTAGCAATAGAGCAAAGGGAAGCATGGCATCAGGGAGGTCATAGGCTGAGGTACCTCCGAATCGTGAGTGGATAGGACCTGTCAAGCAGAATTAGAAAATTGCCCTCCGAGATTCCTGTGCCCTTGCTATTCAAGCAAATATTAAAGCAATGTGCTGTGAATGGACTTGGTAGATGGAGTTAAGATTACTTACTAATCACCTGATCTTACAGTAGCAAAATTATCCTGTGTTAGCTGGTGAGTCCAATGTGATCACATGGGCCATTAAAAGGGAAGACAAAGTCAGCAGAGTCGGAGAGATGAAGAAGATGCAGGAGAGATGTAACAGAAGTAGAATCTGAGAGGTTCAACGTGTGAAAAGAGCTTGATCCACTGTGGATGGCACTGAGATGGAGAAAGGGTTCCACAAGCCAGGGAATGCAGGTGGCATCTAGAAGTAAGAATGATCTTTGGCCAAACAGCCAACAAAAAGTCAAGGACATCCTTGCAATTGATTGGCACTGAATTCCTGCAATTGATTGGCACTGAATTCTGCCAACAATGTAAGGATTCTCCTCTTGAGCTTCCAGAAAGAGACACAGACCTGCTGCCATTGACTTGTAAGACTCAGAGCCTAGAAAGCTTCTAAATCTCTAGATTTTAGACCTACAGATTTCTGAAATAATAAATTTGAGATATTTTCAGTAGTTAAATGTAATTTTTACAGAAGTGGTAGAAAACGAAAACCATAGCTGTCTTCAACTTTCATGCCTCTTGTATGTCCAGTTAGGATTAGGATAACCAACAGGAAGGAAGAACAGACAAAGTCAACGTCAAAGCTGACCACACAGTCAAGAATCAATAAGTATTTGAGGACAAAAAATATGATGAAAGTGAGATAAACTGAAAAGTTTAAATTATTTGGGAAGTCATCAGATGACATATATAAAAAAAATCTTAAAGATAATAACAATATTTAATACAATAATTTTATTTCAGGGGATTAATTGTGAAATTAAAAAATGTATATAGAATTTTTTGTCCCATCTTTATTAATAATAACAATAAATGATTTCATAAACTGAAGCTGGCTAAATAATGACATATTTGCCCATTGAAATATGTTCTAATCTGTAGAGAGAATATCAGATTAAATAATGAATGGTTTTTGGTCCAAAATACCCACTAAATCTATAATACTGTAGAAGATTAAAAAAAAAAAAAGAAAGAAAGAAAAAAGGTATGGAAGTATTTGAGAGTCTGGTATCTGACTGTTAAACCCAAGAATGCTGGATATAATACATCTGTGAAGAAAGCTGAGGAAAAATCAATTCAATTGAAAGAATTCTTAAAAATTCCTAAAAGTTGGGAGTATCATGTTGCAGTTCAATGGAAAGTAAAAAGTATACAGGTAAAATAAGGAGGATTCAATAAAAATAAGAGAAGCAGTTATATACTTAGATATTCTGTCTAAATCTCGACCACTGGGGAGATGTCCGTCCTCCACGTAGAAAGTTATCTGGAGATTTATTCTCCAGAGAGGGTAAAATGGACAGTGTTTAAACTAATGGAAATTGAGAGAGTTGAGGGCATGAAAGATTACAAAAAATTGGGAGACAAAGTGAATTAACAGTATTGAGTGGAGAAACCTGAACACTTGTCCTCCACCTACTCTCCAGAACACTTTGAGGGTAGAAGATTCTTTTCTGGAAAACTCCTATTCAAACAGTTAGGTACTAGCTTTGTATCTTTGCATAAACCCAAAAGCAATCAACTGAAATCCCTTTCCAGTAAAACTCAAAGTCAGCAAGTCCAATACATATATGTTAAGTTTCCAAAAGTACGTATCAATCCCCCATTCTTAATCATGAACACATATGAATAATTATCATTTTTTTAAAAAAAAAACACCTTGCAAAAACTTGAATACATAAATAAACAAATGGAGAAGACAAAAAAAAAACAACTTAGAGAAAATCAAGATAGATAAAACTATAGAAATATTTTACTAATACAGCATAAATAAGAAAATATATAGCATTCTTTAAATAAAAGAACATCCTATAATAAGGGCTATACAGTATTTAATTCTCTGTTTAGATGGTCTGGCTTTGCTTCAGATCCTCAAACACCAATGTTTGCTTCTCTTCCTGGGACTTGCCACAATCTACAGCAGCATTTTTTCCAGTTACTGATACCTCTAATGTTTTAGTTTCCTGAGTCAAAATCCCCAAATGGCAGAGATGTTTATATCACAGTCTGAGCGCTTTTCACTTTCAGTACCCACTGGATGACTTATCATCGGGCATATGATCTGGGAAAGTATTTTCAAGTGAGGAATAGACTGTCTCAAGAATGCAAAAGAGGTGCTAGCGTTAGGTTAGTGCTAGGGTTAGGGTAAGTATTACAAGGGCGAGATTCAATAATTTTTGCCCCACTTGGGGCAAAATCAATCCAGTGAGAATATTATCCACAAGATAGGCAGTGTCAAACATATTTTAAAACTTCAGCTGATAATTTGGCCAAACTTATAATGGCATTTTATATTTATATTCAAGATTAAAATAAATCTAAACTGTATCTTACAAAAAAAGTATTTTTCACAAATATATACTTATGGGCAACGTCTCATGGAAAAATGCTGCTCTACTTTCAGTTTGAAGTGTGTTCTCCATGAGTTTTTCCAATCACAATCTGTGAGAGATATATCTTCCTGTAATTCTCACATTCGTTATCTACACTATTTAATTGGGGATCAATTTACTACTATAGTGTATGGTTCTTTAACGGGCTTTTGTTTTCTTTATTGCCCTTCAATGACTAGACTACAAAACTACTTTAAGACAAATTTTCTCTCTTAAAGAAAGTAATTGTCTCGAAATTATTTCATTAACCCAATCTGTACAAACTGCGCTTCACATGTATTCCTCTCTAAATATTTTATTTTAATCTACATCATACACAGAGAAGAGTGTATATAACATTTATGTGTGCATTTTGAAATGCACTTTTAAAATTAACACTTGCTACTATTCCCCGGCTTGAGAAAAAACTAACTGAAAAGCCTCTGTCTGCATTTCCCTGCTTCTCTCTCTCACTCTCAGTTGACCCATGTTCCAGCAATTGCACTAATTACTTCTTATTACAGTTGTCTCCATAGTTTTAGCACTTGATAATATCTCCCTGAACAATAAGTTGTTAAGTTTTGTAAAATGGTAACCTTCCATAACTGATGCCCCTTTCCCCTAATGCATTTTGTCCTCAAATGAAGATGGTATTCTAAGGTGATGTCTTCAACCATTGTGGCAAGATACTCCGTTTTCCTGGGTTTCTCCCATATATACAGGAGGTTTACATGTAATTAAACTCTTATTTGTTTTCTCCTCCTAACATGGGTTTTATTACAGGCATTTCTCAGCCAAGAAATCAGAAGGGTAGAAGGGAAATTATATTTCCTCCCCTACAGAGCAATAGGATGTAGCATATAGCCTAGGTGTGTGGTAACCTATACCATCAAGGTTTGCGGAAGTACACTCTCTGATGTTTGAATAACAACAAAATTGCCTAATAATGCATTCCTCAGAAAGTTCCCAGGTGATAAGTGGCATATGACTGTGTAGAAAAATGTGATGTGAAATTACATGTTGCAAATTAAAAAGGAAAGAGAAAATCCCATATTATCTGGGGTTATATTATGCTCTAAGTATTTGCATTGACTGAAAATGTCGATCAACTAGAACCTGACATTATTCTTGTTTTTCACATATCTTTTTCTTCTTAGAATTACTGGAAATTGTAATGGCTAAAATCCATTTACAGATATAAATGCATGTTTCATATGCAAACAGAGGTACTTTGTCACATGCAATTCACCTGGCTATGTGACAGAATCTACAATCCAATCTCAAATTCCATTTGAGAATCTATTTCTGGGGGTCAATTGAATATTTTATCCTGAAATTGTTTTGTAAAACTTTTCAGAGGTCATCTGTTAAAAAACTACTTAACAATAAATAGGGAAGGAGAAAAGTTTGAATCAAAATATCACCATGGTTCTGAAATGAAACCCTAGGATGTGGCACATTTTTTTTCAATTGAGGTACACTAAGATTACAGAAAAGAGGTTTAGAGATTTATATATTTAGTAAGTTAAAGAACTATGCTCTTCACCATTTACTAGGACACATCAAGTTTAGTCTTTTTCAAAACAAAATAGTCACTATTTTATACTGCCAAACTACAATTTTTTTGGTCATTATCCTAATATTACAAAAAGTACCATATTACTCAAATCTTATACCAAGACTTATTTCCATGTGGTTATAAGTATCAAATGCTGAGGTTTTCATTCATTAAAATCCTTATATTGTATTACAAATATGCAGCAACTGTCATAAATAAACTAAATCACCCATTTGGTTTCTAATAACTACCATGTCCTCAAAGATATTCACAACCATTTCAATAGTTAGCTTCAAACTTTTACCTTCTATTTTCCTCACTTATGTCATATAATTCCAGCAAACATTGTCCCTACTAATATTATATGAAGGTCACAAATATAATATTTAGTCAAAAGAGAGTTTTAAAAAGTGGGATTCCTGATTTTTTGGAAAGATTTAGTAGCTTATATTTTGAAACAAGAATAAGAGTATTTATAAAAATATTTTCACGTGTATATTTGAAGATTAGTGTTTGGATGCACAAAACCATGACACTGCTTTGAAAGACAGTTCTTATTTTAACTATTGTATTCCACACAGGACCGAGCAGCAGAGCAAGGCTTTCTATTATTTTCAAGTTTATCTCCCAGCACTTTCTGCCTTTGTTAGCTGTGTCATCATGCCCAGCGATTGTGCCCTATGTGCACTGGACTGGACAGCCTGATGCGAGTTTTCATCTGGTTTAGTTGATCCAGAATTTACCCTTATTCTCCTTCTAAACCCAATTTAAACTATTCTTGACACATTGTACTGTTGTATAGAGCGTTACCAGCCTTTCGGGTAGTGCAATCAGCTGAGTCTTCTTTAAGACTTTACTTCATTCTAGCACGTTATTGTCTTCTCCACCTGACTGGTTGCATATTGCCACCACTGCTTGTTGTATTCTCTGGAATTGGACCATGAGATCTCTCTGTATGAAGTTCTGCTGCGGGACTGTTAATATGTACACTTTCTTGCATCTGGCAGCTATGACCTATAATAATTCTTACTATAGAGGATAATGGAAAATTAGTATAACCAAAATAATAATGTCAATTTACAGTTTATGTTCATTGGAACCTATTTTATTTCACTTTTAGCATTAGTAAAATTATGCATAACATAGCTCCATGACACCATGTAAATATATACACTTTACAATTTTATATTGGAGTTCTAAAATTGGAATCCTAATGTTAAATATCACTACATATAACTCTGTGCTTGCCTTAACATTTTCCATAATACAACCTCAAACTGTGACCACAGAAAAAACAACATCTTTTGAAAATCACTGACCAGAAATAATGGATTTGAAATAAAGACAGGTAAGATTGAAAACAAACAAACAAGCAAACAAACAAATAAAAACTATAAAAATGATCCTACTACTGTATGGTTTTAAATCTAATGTTTCCTGTGGATATAGCCTAAATTTTTCCTTTCTTTCCCAACTCCTTAAAGATGTATATGGCTGACTCTTTTACTTCTTATCCTTCGAACTATATATTTGATTGTATCCTTCTTTCTTGTCCTCTTTATGGTTTAATTTTACATGGGTTTCAAAGTTTGAAAATGCTTTCTTCTACTGATCCTATGTTCTTTTTAAGGTCCCTTTCTCTCTGGCCTTTATGTGGGATTTGGGTTACTCTCAGGTTGTTGTATTGGTTAAGAGCATGGGTGCTGAGATCTGAGTAAACGGGTTTAAAACCAGGCTCTATCTCTTATGAGCTGTGAGCTCCTGGGTAAGCTAAATAATCATTCTGCACCTCATGTGTTAAATGAGGATTATTATAATATCTACCTCATAGTTGTGTTTTTTTTTTAATGTGGAGATTATATATAATGCCATTAAATCTGTAAACGTATTACAATAGTAGTTGGCATATAGCAAGTGTCCTAAAAATTAGTAATTTTCTTACATGTAAATTATTCTCTGACATCTATAGCTTCTCTCTCTGTGCTATGGTTCTCAAGAGAGGAACATTGTGCTTCTGAGGGATATGCTGCAATGTATGGAGACATTTTTGGCTGTCACAATGTGGTAGTGTTGGGGGTGCTATATCATCTGGTGGGTGGAGGCCCAAAATGCTGCTAAATGTCCTACTACACAGCACAGTCCCACATAAAAAAGAACTACCCAGATGAAAACGTGTCAGATGGGACACCTTGATCTAATGCAATATACACAACTGAATTGGTATAATTACTAGAAGAATCTTACCACGAAAGTGGTTCGTAAAAATCACTAAAATTATTTAAGGGGCTTACATGGTTTAAAATAATGGAGATGCCATAAGGGAGTGATCCTTTATCAAGGAAAGTAGACAAAGGACTGATTTTGGTTTACGTATCTCTATAGGGCATTGGAACCAATAAGACTTAGAGAAAGGCATATTGTAGGCTTACTAAATGGTGAAATGGGGCTTCCCCCTGCTGTAATGAGTATCTCATCCCTGGAAAAGTTTTCAAATAGAGCTTTCGAGTGATGTCCAGAAAAATACCATTGGATTTGATTCTTTGAATAAACTTAAGGGGATATATTTTTTAATGAATTATAATTTCCCATGTATCACTGATTTAAGTTGTAGAGTTATTTGGTGGGTGAAAATAACTATGAAGTGAAAATTATATTTTTGGGGAATTTGTCAGTCAAGGCAAGGAAACTAATGGAGCAGTATCCTGAAAAGACAATAGCATAAACATTGGCTTTTAAATCATTACAATAGGATCAAGGAGACTTAACAACGATTGCATATAAAGGAGAAGATGGTACCTGGTTGATACACTTGAGATGTAAGACAGCCAGTGTAGTGGCTGAAAGCAAAATCAAATGACACATAGTGGAGGAGAGCATGGAAGGAAACTGTGGCTGCCTTAAGAAAAGTATGATGCCTCTTCTGAGGCCAAGAGGAATGGTGAACGAAGATGTAGCTATGCTTTCAAGGAAGAAAAGCCAGTCGAGTTGAAATAAAGCTGAGAGTTTTATGAAATTGTGAACCTATATTGAAAGAGCAGGGGAATACATGGTGATGATAAATATTAGGGGAAAGAAAAGGTATTGCGGAAGAGAAAGGATAATGTCATCTGCACGGGCCTGGGCTGGATGGTTGTGGAATGAGCACTACTTTTATCCTAAGGTTTATAATGAGATCTATTCACTTCCTAAAATTGGAAAGTGAAATAGCAGCTCTTTCCCATAAATTAACAACATGAAACCGTATTTTGGTTGGCATCCCTGGGATGGGTGGCTACAGGCCAACACCTCTGCAACTGGACATACAACAAAAACTGAGGAACGGGACCCAAACGTATCGTGTCTGGCGCTGAAATCCCTATTGTGCCTTCACTTTTACCACTTTTGTGGCTCTGATTCAGAACATGTTTCAAAGTTGCAATTCAAAGAAAATTGTTAAGACATATCAACAAGGTATATCGTATTATTTTATTATGTTTAACCTAAGGCATCCTAATACTTAGAATGATACAATTTAAGAGAATATGAAAAATAAGATTTTAAAATTCTGTTTAAAAGTTGGAGGAATCCAGGGATAGGATAGTCTGCTGTACAGACCCTAACTTTAAGAGACTAAGGTAGTCATTACCCAGCTGCTAACTGCTCACGACTGATGCCCTTCTCATACATGGCCTTTGTCCAAAGGTGTCTCACCCAATGCTGTGCCCTTCTCCTCTCCATGGCTGGCACTCATTCAATGACTGGTCAACAGAATAATATAAAGGTTATCTCCATTCCCCTTGACTTGATTCGAGGAAATTTTGAAGTGTCATCCCAGTTCCAGAGCTCCACAATAGATAAACTGAGGATTATTTTTTTTTGTTTTTTGCAACTTCATTGCTTCTCATTATGTCTGATCCAGATTTCTTTACTCCTTCACAAGTGTTTCCAGGCAAACTCACCAATAAACTTCATACAAGCAAGTCTCTATCTCAGAGTCTTTTTCTAGGATAACTGGGCCAAAGATTGTGATTTTTAAAAAATCCTGGGCAGAATAAATGAAAGAATTGTAGAAGATTGTGAAAAAAGACAGTAACCTGGATATTGGCATTATATAAGATTCAATGCATGCTCTTTAATATTTTTGTTATTGATTTTTTTCTATGGAGTAACATTTTATACACTAAACATAACATAGTAATGATATTTGACATTTTCACCAGGAAGCCATACAAAGATATAACCATTCATCTGGTGGTACCATATGGAAATAGAAGGAAATTATGTAAGAGAAAATGGATGCAGATATTTCCCTTTGGGGATGGCAAACCTAAACCTGTAAATGTCAACAAGAATGTCACAGATGAAAGACAAATTGTTTAATTGGATTCTAAACTACTCTGTACAGCTATTATATTTCCAATCATATAGAAACTACTCAGATTTGAAGCATTTGAAGTTGCTACGTTATATAAACTAATAATTCAATGAAGTTAGAAAAATCTCATAATATTGGGGCTTAGGAAAAAGTTGGCAATAGACTTATGAAAAGTTTTCCACTTTAATTTATGTTTCTGTATTATATTTCTAATTCCTCACATCTCCAGTTTTTTGAATACCTTTGGTATCCTGTTGATATGCAACCCAGACTTATTTTGAATGGTAAAGACAACAAGACCACATCAAAATAACCTTGGAGATAAAAGTGACATAAGAATTACAGTGACATAATTCAGGCAATTATTTAGAATTTAGAGGAACCTTAGTTACTCATATTGCACCAAAATTGCCTCCTTTCTCCATTAAGTAAAATATCTGTCATTGAATCCCCAAGGTAATTTGCTTGTGTGATTTTTATTTCATTGCACAATATAGTTTTATTATTGTACAGATGCTGCCTCTCTTCAAATATGTATTATGCTCCTTGGGATCAAAATATTTTAAATGCACATAATACACTATACATTTTTTGTCAGTAAGTGCATATTTTATTGAATTATTGAACTTTTAATTTGTAGTTAATTGAATAAATTATCCCATTAAATATAAAAGTTGGAAAAAGTTCATAATGGTAATTCTTATCTATTATTGCATTTGAAATTTGAAAATACATTGATTTATAAGAATCGGTCTCATGATTTATGGTATTAAAGGCACATAAGCATTTATTTCATTTCCTGAAAAAAAAATCATTTGATGTACTTGTTTATGATCCAATGGGAATTATTAAATTTGTCTGCTATTTCATTCTATTTGTGGCTTGTTATTTGCATAGTAAAAAACATTTCCCTCTAACTCATATGTTATTCAAATGATTTTATATCAAATCATATTCAATTTATTTATAATTTTAGAGTTGTGACTTCATGGCAAAATACTTGTTCTCAAACCATGAAAATCATATTTTAATATCATAATATTCACTATTGTATTCTATTTGAATACAATTCTTGCAAATCCCTTGGAATAAAATCTACTCAAATCAACAATCAATTGCAATGACCTTTTCACATTCGTTAAAACTCATTAGATGCACATACATATTAATATCAGAAACACAATTTCCATTTCAGTGTGCATTTTCAGGAGCTCTACAATTTGAATATTTTAAAATATTTAAATTGCAATGTCATTGCCTTGATTAATCAGAAAAAGAAAGAAAATAATGGGAGCCACAAAACTAATGTTAAGGTAAAATTATTAGTCGATACATGTGCATGAGCAATAAATAGTTTAAAATATATTCCCATTGAGATATTTGATGGTTAGGACTCATGAGAAAGATGATAGAGTAACCAAAGATTAAGAAAACAAAAACTCTAAACACTGATAAAAACAGAAACAAAGAGATTAAAAATTGGTGGAGGGAACTTTGTGAATGCTAAAATATATAGTAACTTAGAATGCAGTATTTGGATCATGTACAAAGAGGCCAAGGACATTAAAAAAAATTATAAACAAATACAGATTTTCAGTTAATCAGTTTGTTTTCCACAGTGGTGTGGATTAGCAATTCTCAAAGTACTTCAGTGGTATTCTAGAACTGAGCATATAAGTAAATATGTTGTGAATATTTAGAACCAGATTACTCCCAACCAGAGAAGAGAGTTACAAAAAATAGAAAGGGGTGAGTTAGAATGAATCCTGGATATCAGATTGGATTGGTAGTATCAAAATACACTTATCTTTTTTAGTATACACATACAGAGAAATATGGAGGTAGATATATGAAAATAGCTATACCTTTGTCACGTATGGATATATTACTAACATATTAGGTTGGTGCAAAAGTAACTGCAGTTTAAAACGTTAAAATAATTGCAAAAACCACAATGACAGTTGCACAAACCTAATAATATAAATATATTTTATAAAGCATACATGTAAAAATGAATAGAAATATGATAGATTAGATCAATAGATGATAGATTTCGGCTCTGCTCCTCAGAAACTCAAGAAGGAAAGAATGAGATTCTAGTATCAATGAACATGCTTAGGACCTAAATATTGCTTTCTCAACATTATTTCAGATTTAAAAGTTGGTACCTGACTTGACCCATTCCCATTTTAATAAACAGTTCTTCTGATTTCTAAGCTTATGTAACAGTAAAATACTATTTGAATAATCTGAGGCATCTCTATATTAACATTTCCGTAACTGATTTTCCACCCACTGTGTATACCTTTTCTACTTCTCTCTATTTCAGTAAAATGGCCCCTTCCTCCCCTTAAAAATAACTTTTCTAATTACCCATTTTTTAGGTCAACACATCTCCTGCAGTGCATTCTCTAGTATATATTTGATTCCAACCAATTTTTCTCAACAAAACTGATGTTTCCTTAACCGAAGCTAACATTACCTCTAACCTAAGCTAGAACAAGATTTTATTAATTTATCTTACTTCCATTCTTGCCAATCCCCATTTCATTCTGCACAAGGCATGTGTTTAAGAATATAGTTCGCTTTATTATTCCGATACTTCAAATTTTTTCGTGGCTTCCTATTGTCCATAGATTTGCACAAAATTTTTGACTGGGAGTGTAGTGCAGTACGTTGGTTAGGGACACAGACTGGATAGTCAGATTAACAACTTTGAAACATATTTTCACCGCTTATCAGATGTTTGGCCTTAACCAAGCCACTCTACTGCTCAATGCCTGCATTTTCTCTGTTGTTAAGTGGATTTATCTATGCTTAGGATTATTTGAAGATTAAAGAATTAATGTGCATGAAGAGTTTAGAGTGTTATCTGGCAAATTGTAATGATAACATTCAGTTCCATGGCTGCCTGCACAGTGTGAAAATTCAACATATTTTTTATGCATGAACAGAACAACTTCTCCAACCTCAAATTATTAATTTATTTCACTTAAATTTAACTTCTTTCAAATACTTGTACCTATAATAATCTTTTAATTTAATTTCTTCTCACATGACACTGCCATATTTTTTTTTAATTTTTTTATTAATTTTATTGGGTTGACATTGGTTAGTAAAATTATATAGGTTTCAGGTGTACAATTCTATAATACATCATCTATGTATTGCATTATGTGTTCACCACCCAGATTCAGTTCTCCTTCCATCACCCTCTTTTTGAAATGCTCAATATACCACACAATGCCTACCTGACTCCCATTTACCTTTCAATTCTGTAAATGTCCTTTTCTCAGGCAGGCTCTTTTTAACTACTCAATCTAAATATTAATTTCTATACACAGTAGTTTTGGTTTATATATATTTTCTTCAGAAGAACTGTCAAAATATGTAATAATGTATTCATTTTTCATACAAATAAATATTTACATGATACCTATCTCCCTCAGAGGTATCTAATATTTGAACTGTAAACTCTATGATAATAGAAATACAGTAGCTTTTTTCCACAAAAACAACTTGGTGAATCCTAGTGCATCATAAGCATTCAATATATTTTGGTAGCATGAACAAAACAACAATCAAGTGATGAAGAAAACTGAAGAGAGGTAACCCAGAAGGAAGGAGTAAACTATAAAGAATTGCAAATGATCATAAAAAATATCATAGAATTGGATATCATGTAATTATTTAAACATGAATTTTTTAAGCATAATGAAAATGAAAAAATAAAATAAAGATATTTCAGATGTGTATCAGAAGTTTTGAATATGTAGATCTAAGAGACTACATGGTAAGTAAGCTCTAAAGGACTCATCATATAGCAGGGAAAATTGATGAAAATGTAAAACCATGGAGAGTGGTTGAAATCTGATGTATTTATTTAGATCAAGGTTAAGGAAATTCCCTAACAAGATGAAAGAACAAATTTACACATATCTACAATGGTGGTAATTTATATTTATAATAATAATAATGGCAAGATACTTCTCTATACATTAGAAAATTCTAGAAGAGAACAGTTTGAAGAAATAAAGCAGGAAACAAGCTTGTGTGCTTACACTAAAAAGAAAAATAATTATTACAGTGAAATACAACTAAAAACATAAATGAAAGAAGTAGAAAATAACTGAAAAAAATTGAACACTCACTTTTTTTACACATGGATCAAATAGATACACAAGTTATATGAAAACATGTGGTCAAAGATTAAATTTATAGTCAATGCCAATGGGTATTTTATAAAAGTGCTGTCAGGGGAACAAATCCAAAGAGGAAATTTACATGACTGTTTCAGTATGTAAGTGTATTATGTGTGCACATACATGTATAATTGTGTTGATTAAATTTTTACAACACTTCTAAGTAAGAGCTGGAATATTGGGTAATTAATACTTTCCTACCGTATTTCAATCACCATCTCAATCTTTTGAAGTGAGTGCATTTCTCTTTTGTAATCTTAAAAGCAAACAACTATTTTCATATTTTAAATGAATAGCAAAACAGTGAGATTCATGCATATATTTTTAAAGCATTTCCCAAATAAAGTCAATTTGCTTTATATAGACAAGATTAAATCAGCTGTCAACAAAAGCAAGGATAGAACTTTAAATTTTCATTTTTCCCACTAAGCCTGATAATGAATATTTTATATTTACATGGAGTGAAGCGATGCAATATTAAAATAAAAAATTAAAGTCTCAAAGTATTAAGAGAATAATTTTTTTCATTTAGGAAAATCTCTGCATCCAAAATATCCACACGGAATAGAATTTTTAAGTTTTATTTTTATTATACTCATTAATTTTTTAGGTAAAAATAATAGAAAGTCTTACAACTGCTGAGAAAACACATTTACTAATTTTAGATTATTGATAGTCTTGTAAAGATCACTTGCTTATATAGTTTTTTTAGAAAAACTTAAAAGAATGCATTATTGAATAGCCATTTTTAAACACTTGTTTCATCATAGCTTTAAGATAAAAAACAATTTAATAAAAGAAAGAAACTTTCAATTTTTTATGCAAGGAGTTTCCAGACTTTTCTTTGATGTACGAGTGTTTTTGTGTGTGTATATTTGTGTGTCTGTTTGTGTGATATGAATGCATGCAAAAATATACTTTAAGGTCCCATGGTTTTTTGAGTAGAGGGAAATCTGGATCCCACTTGATTTTTCCATTATGTTACCTGAAGAGTATAGAATGTAACTGAGCTATAACCAATTTAATATTACAGGTATTCTATTATAGCTGACTTAGATAATAACTGTATAAATAGTAATGTAATGAGGAATAGATATTTTTCATATCTAAAACTAAGATAAATCAATATTAAGGAATTAAAATATCACTTCTGTTCAATAGTATATAAAATTAGTGACATGCCCCCCAATTATTAATTATAGCGATTATGCCATTAATGATTTATCAAACATCTGTTCGAATTTCTCTGTAAGATGTTTGAGTTCTTTAACAGGATGTCCTTGAAATTCAGTAGTCATCTGGCCAAGGCCTCCAACTACGTGTGTGTGTGCATGCGCACATATATTTAGGAAATCAAAGGCCTTCATTGAGTTGTTACTTTGTGTGAAAATTTGACATCTCTTCAGGTCATCAAAAATGTAAAAGTAGGCCACACATTGACATGTATTAAAACATAATTAACTATTTTTATTGTCCTCTTTCATAGGTCTGGATTTTTCCAAAGCAGCTAGAAATAGCCAGGAGATAGAATATTTTTGAACATTTCTTCCTCTATGTACTCCCTATTGAACTAATTCTATTTACTCCAAATCCATCGGTAAGATTTATTTATTATAGTTTCCCTCAAAGTGTTTGGCACTCCATACCAAATATGAGTGGGCAGATCCATCCTGCCTGAAAGATAGTCATGCTCATCATTCAAATCTGAGCTCCTACCACCAATCAGACCATGAAATCAACTCACTAAGTGAAAGACCTCGCCAGTGTCAAGCTTTACCAATAATTTTAAGGACACAAGCAATTAAGTAGCACAGGAGAAGCAGAGAGAGGTCTGGGATAATCTGTCTGGTTCTTTTGACACTTCCTTCTTACCTCAGACACATGTTCTTTGTCCCAGAGTAATAGTTATGGATTCTAAGTGAGGATTGTGTGAAGATCATTTAGGTTATCAAACATCTCCATTTTACAACAAGAAAGCTACAATGCTTGCATCACATTTTTAGTCCCATGTGTCATCAATTCACAGATTATGGTTTGTTTTCTGTTAGCAATACTAAAACATGGGCATCAAGCTATGACCGGCAAAATGTCTGCCTAGCAAATATCATTAGTCTCTCTACTGGGTGATCCCATTATCAACAGGATTAAACTGGGTCAGCTGCTTTCTTTCCATTAGGAATACCTCCTTCAAAATCAGGATGTAAACATGTCACAGATCTGCTTCTTTAACTTTATTCTACACTGGTTGAACAACTATGTCTAATTTAGGGTAAAATATTCATCTCACACTTATTCACACATCTTTGTGTCATTCTTTAAAAAGCTTTATGAATACAAAAGGTAATATTTTGATTTCCATCTACGAAGTCTTTAGGAAATCTTTAATAGTGTTTTTCCATATTTCTTCCAATTCTGTATGTTTAAAAGAAAACTCATTTTCACTTCAATGAAAATTCTTCCACTGTGATCTCTTTGATCCCTTGCTTTTCATTATGAAAATTGTTTTCCATTCACTCAAAATCAAAATTACAGGATTATGGAATATATGTTATAGATGCACAAAAGTCTAATAAACTTTTTTAGTTTAACTGGTGAGTACATTCAAAGGTTTTCACAGTTTCAAAAAATTTGACAATTAATTTATAGCTTTAATACATATCTATATATTGCATTGTGTTCACCATCCAGTCAGTTCTCCTACACTTGAAACCTATATAATTTTACTAACCAATGCCACTCCAATAAATTTAATAAATTTACTAAAAAGAAAAAAATTATACCTTTATTCAATGTGCATTATCTGGGGAACATTTGTAATTTATGATATAGTTGAATTGCTACATATTATTATTGTCATGCTCATAACATGGTTGATTTCTATAATATTAATTTATTTTTATTAATATTTTCTATATGTGGATATATTTATTTGCTTTTATAGAAAGTACAGATATCATTTAGTATACAGTGTGATGAAATTAATATCTTTCAGGCTTCATTTGGTACTCAACTTATTTGATGTTTCATCTTTTTCCCATGATAATCTGCAGTTTTCTAATTCCAGTTAGATGCTGTTGTAATTGCAACACACAACTCATATTTAAATGTTAATGGAGTGAAATTGCTCACATCCATATTTTAAGAGGTTTGAATAGATGTAGTTCACAGACTCCAGGAAAAAAAGGAGTTTTTGAAAGATAAAAAATAAAACCAATCAGAATATTTCAACTGAAAAATTAAGTATATGCAAACACATCAGTAATGGAAATGTTCAATCTTTATTTTTCTAGCGAATGTCAATTTGTAGAATAATATGCTGTCTGTTTATAATGAATGTCAAGAAATATCAAAAGAACATGTGAGAAGTTTATACATCTTTTTTTTCCACTTGCTAGTTTTAATAAATGTATAGAATATCTTTGAATATTGAAAAAAAGAATAGTGCAATTTTGATTTGGTGTATTTGCTCTAAATATTGTGACCTACTTTTATGTTTACTGGAAAACATGTAATTTCATAGATCTTAATGTGATACAATCATTTATAATAAGAAATATATATTTGGTCATTGTCCTGTTTCTGGCACAGAGTTCCTAAAACCCTTGAAAATCCCCACACTAAAACTAGAATTGGTACTAGAATAATTTCCCCTAAATAATAAAGCATTTTCCATGGGTGCATTATAAAAAATGTGCACTATGACATCTCCTGAAATTATGTTTTTGGTATGTTAAATTATCATGCACCATGTTATTCTTCAATGAGTTGGACTAAAACAAAACTGACAACACTTATTTTCTTTTTGACCAATTCATCAATTGAAAGGAAAACTTTATAAGCAGTAGAAACCAATTATGTATAATCCTGTACGAATAAAGTTAATGTATTCTATGTAAATGACTACAAAGGAGATGTGAGTGTTTTCTCTAGGTTATATACTGGTTAAAAATATGAAGTCCACATTAGGTAAACAAGATTTTATATTCAATTTTTTTTTTCCAAGCAAGATTAAGTTGTTATAGATTTGCTAAACTGAGAGTGAATCACATTATGTATGATCAAGTCATTGTTTGAATATAAACATTTAGGATTTGTATGAAAGACAAAGAGTTCTATAAGATTTTCAAAACATATATCCCAGTTTAAAACAGCATATAGGACCAGATGATTCTAATGCAATTTTATAGTGTTATCTAAGTCTTGATTCTTGTAATTTCACATAGTATTTAATGTATAAATTAAGAATCATGTTACTCAACGTTATTTCAACTATAGTACTGTGAGTAACCAATGAAGTAATAACATAAAATTTGACATAGATGTTAATTAAAATATACAAGGTGTTATTAAACAGTATGGTGAATGTTTAAATTTTAAAACAATGTTACAGTAAAAGACACATTGTCATTAATCCCCCTCAAAATACTCCCCCTCACTTCAAACACACATCCCATAGTTCTGGCTACTTTCTGAAGCGGTTATGGAAGTCCTGTTTCATGAGTGTCTTTAGTTGAGCTGTCATGGCTGCCTAGATGTCCTGAATTGATTAAAAATGTTTACCTTTCATGGTAATTTTTACTTTGGGAAAGAGCCGAATGTCATACTGCCAGATCCAGTAAATAAAGTGGATGAGGAACACCATAATGTTTTTATTTGACAGAAACTGCCATATACCAGAAGCGATGTGTGACACGGAGCGTTGTCATGGTGGAAGATGACTTATGGCAGACTTTAAGTCACACCTTCTCTCAACTGTAGCTCACAGCCGACTGACTGCACTGAAGAAGTTGAAACTTGCCACACATTAAGGTTGAATGTGCTGTTTCCTGTATTGAAGATCCCTGCCTTTCTGTTGGATGGCACTCGGCAGCAGCATTCACTGTATTTTGTGATCACCGGAAAGGCTAGTGTCACACATTGCTTCTGGTACAGCAGTTTCTGTCAAATGAAAACATTACGGTGTGTCCTCATCCATCTTATTCACCGGATCCGGCATCAGGTGACTTCTGGCTCTTCCCCAAAGACAAAATGACCATGAATTGATTCAGGACATGGAGGCAGCCACAACAGCACAACTAAAGACACTCACAAAAGAGGACTTCCAGAACTGCTTCAGAAAGGGGCAAGAACAATGGGATAAGTGTGTTCAAAGTGAGGGGGAGTATTTTGAAGGGAATTAATGGCAATGTGTCTTTTACTCAAATATATATATCTATATATATATATATAGATATATATATATAATATATATGTATGTATATATATGTGTGTGTATGTATATATGTATGTATGTATGTATATATACACATATACACACACATATGTGTGCATATATATATGTATATGTATATTTTTAATTTTTTTTTTAATTTAAACATTCACCATATGTTTTGATCACACCTCATATATCAATCTGTTCTCCTGGGAAACAGAACCAATAGGATCATAGTGCATACATATACAGAGGGTGCCAAAAATGTATACAAATTTTAAAATGGATACTGATTTTAAGAAAGGAAAAAACTGTATTAAACTGTAATACTCTATATATACCGATAAAAAAAGATGAATACAAGTCATATGTGTACGTTTGTTTGTCAACACCAATATAAATATATATGACTCTTTCCATGGAATTGTCTCACATGAATGTAAAATTTGGCAAGTTAGAAATCCACAGAGCAAGGCAGCAGCATGGAAACTCAGCCAGGACTTCAATGTTACAGTCTCGAGGCAGAAATCATTATTCTCTGTGAAGCTTCAGTTTTTGCTCTTAAGGCCTTCGATTGGGCCAGGCCCATCCATATTATAGAAGGCAATATGAGCTTCATAACTTCACCTGATTAAATGTTAGTCACATTTACAAAATACGCAAGACAGATGTTGCCTAGAGCAACATGTAGATGAGTGTTTAACTAAACAGCTGGCACAGTAGCTGAGCCAAGTCGACGTGTAAAATTACTCATCACAAGATATTTCTACAGATGTTTTGCCTTTGAAATACTGACTGTGCTTCATTCACCCAGTCACTTAATTGATCAAAAAACATTTTCTTGAGCATTGACTGTGTCCTATCAAGTTCATTAGGAGAGAGGGGTGGGGAAATTTTGAGAGGCACTAATATAGCATTGGACATTTTCCCAATAATTACATTTTATTCTGAATTTATTTGCGGAGATAGAAGAAGTGATGGAATCTACTGTAAAGACTATACAATTAATCACAATAAAAGACCATACAGATTAGTATATGCATTAGTCGTTCTCCAGAGTAACAAAACCAGTAGAATATATATATGATAGATGTGAACTAAACTTACTGTGATAATCATTTCACAATATGTAAGACAAATCTTTAGTTGTACACCCTCAACTTAAACAATGCTCAATGTCAATTATATCTCAATAAAACTGGAAAAAAACATTGTAGGCATTTTGCTGTCAATATTGGTAACTTTTTTTCTAGATATCTTTTATAGTCTTTAAGAAAAAAAACATTATATTATATGTGGAGAAGACTTTGTGTTCTCTCACTGCTCACTTTTCTCTACCTCATTTAACTCTAGAAGTGAATTAAACCTGAAATTATTTAAATAATTGTCTTAAATACGATCAATGGAGAATATATCGTTTTGTGAAATAAAATCATTTCATTTTGTCATATCCAAAGCTTATTAGTGTTTAAATATCTAAATAATGAAAGTAGAAATGTGGTCTTATTTGGGAAAAAAGGAACATTAGAAAAATGTCTCAATAAACTTTATTTCCTGATGTGCCTATTAGTTTCTGAGGCCTCTATGTTACATAATTGGAATTGACTCTTGGAAAAAAAAAATTCTGTGTCCAAAAAATCTTTAATTTGTTGAGACATTCCTTGAAGCTTTGAATATAAATATTGTACCACATAGTCACTGCAGTTTTAATGTTATTTTCTCTGAATCTTGTTAAGTATGATTTCTAAATTAAGAGTTTTATATTGGTAAGAAAATTGGTACATTTTCAAGACTACATTAGATTTGTTACTAGAGCTACTTTTGTCAGTATGTCATTGATGATTATTTGTATGGGACATTAATATCCATGTGAAAGTTTATAATTGTAACTTTTAGTAGTGAGGAAAAAAATAACAAAAACCTAGACTGAAGGAATTTGTAATCCAGATATGATAGTGTTAAAAAAAAACAAAACAAAAAAAAACAGAATAGCCTTGAATAGATTTAAGTTTAGAATCAACGATAATTGCTTTGTAAAATTTGCAGTTAGAACTAAAATCTAACATTTGTAATAATTGTATATCTCAAAACTATTAGTCAATTTAAAATTTATTCCTTTTTTTCCAAATTCAAAAAATATCAACTGTCTGGTTGCTCTTATTTCTTTGTTATTATATGCATTTTATTTATTTTTTTATTAAATGAATATTTGACTTTTAAAAGAGCTTTTACATTGCTTTAAGACAAAGTTTGGCAAAATACTCTTTTTTTTTCCTGTAGTCATGTCACTACTCTCACATAATTAGTGACCTTTGACTTTATCATACCTCTTTGAATATTTTCTGTATTTCATATCTTCAAACTCATCAGTACTGTTTAACATGGACATAATAGGCGAGTCTCAGCACGTTGGAAGGCCTCCTGGGGACATTTTCTTCCATTGCATTGTGCACCATAGTGCGTTCTTTACTGTGCATTCGCATGAAATGGGCCTGGTAATTCTAGTTGGTTACAACATTCTATTCCTGCAGCGAAGTTAGAGCCTTGCTGTGATAAGAAGCAGCATATGCTTTCTACTCTCAACTTTGAAGGATGATTCCGTAAGTGATGGTGAAGATGCATCATTAACACACGGCTAAAGTCGCTTAACTGCATTTTTAAGGAAATTCAGAATACTGCAACTTTCTTTGAAAATTAAGGTTTAACTTATACTTGAAACATTTTAAATATATTTTAGAAAACAAGTTGTTCTTTATGATTTTAAATTATAGCTGGGTAATTTAATCATGGAATTTATTTATAATAGTGCCTGTATTTATAATAATGATTTTAAATAAATTATTATAAGAATAAAAATCTGTTTTGATTTTTGTCTTTATATTTTATGTAGTTAAGAATATTACCTATGCTTTGCATAGAGTGCTCTAGTGAAGAGAAATGCTCTGTTATTTGAAAATCTGTAAAACTGACTTCATTAATATGACTAAGTTTTTAAGGGTCTTCATTTAGCATTTTTATGTGTTTGAGAAACAAATAGTTGAATAGATATAAGACACATACAACCTACAATATCAATGCAATTTAATTACGTTGACTTTTATATTTATTAAGAATCTATTGTGTGCAAATGTCTATAGTATTAGTTTCCTCCAGGAGATAAAAAAGTAAATTGAAAAGGAAAAATAAATTCCATTGCTTCCCTCTTTGCCAATATGAAGTAAACTAATAAATGGGGGGGGGGGATATACAAATGGCTTGTGTAAGGTCGCTATTTTGGTGATATTGTATATTTTCTTCTTCTTATGATTGCTTTTACCATCTTATAGATGTTTTTAAAATGTTTAACATAGGGCTTTTTTGTCATTGTTGCTTTAATGGTCTTCATTTTTAATCACTGTTGCAAGATACAGACATAGTTAAATGGTCCCAAGAAACACATTACTTAGAAATTAAGAATAGAAAATTATATTTTCTAGGAAAGAAAAGTTGGTATGTGTGGGTTGATAAAAGAGATACTATTTATCTTACTGGTCTGTCTCTGCTTCCTCTGTGTTTCCAGCTGTTCTACCTTTTAAATCTCCAAAGTATTCAGGACAGTTCTTAATGTTTTTATCTCTCTATGCCAACCACAGTTTTGGTAAATGGATTATGTGAGTCAGTCTATAGTTTACCAGATGCATTTATGGTTTTGGCACATGGATCTTTTTGAAAACTAGTCGGTTGGTTTAAGTGGAAGTGAGTGAGCACTGTACTAATAAAAAGGTAAACGTACAATGTCCTTCATATAGAGAAACAGTCCTGTACATAAATGCATAAGTTCAAGAAGAATAAAAGGGTGCGGAGGAAAGCAAGAACATGTCATCACTCATCTGTCAATAATAATAGTTTTCGTCTATTGATGGATATTATATTTTCTTAAAAAAGAATACTATCTGATGTCTTCTCTCTCATATATATCAGTTTAGGTTTAGATGTCTTTCATTCCATTATCTAAGGAAGGCAATTTCTAAGCAGCGATACAAATTATGGAGCTACAATGTTATCAAAACTAAACCTTGGAAATCTCTCAATAAATACGATTATGAATTACTTGTTTTATTGAACTTAGTCATGATCCACCCCATTCTAAGACTCAGTGAATTCATATGAATTTCATTGTATGAAGAACTGACATTGGCGATGGTTTATAAAAATAATAATAATAGACCTATATGAATTCTCATCGCTTGTGCTGGAAGTCATTTTATAGGTCAATAGAGAGATTTATGGACTATAAACAGAATCTCTTGTCGTTTTGGTGTCCTTCTTCAAGGACACATGTTCTTTAATCTAAGAAACTATTCTGTCTGGCTCTTTGACACATATTTCCATAAATTTTATTTTATTCTCTTTTCCTCCTGCTTTATCCTTGGAATGGAAAAAAAATGCACTTGAGAAGCTGGAAGACATTTAGTAACACTCACTTATCCCTGTTTGTTCCCCCTTACACCACACACATATACATACACACACACAAAAACAAACACATAGACCAATCCTGAAATTATAAGACTACTAATACAATTACTACTTTTTCTATAAAATAAATAGCATTTGAATAAAAGCCATGGTCCCAATTAGCAAAAAATACATGACTAAAATCATATATATATATATATATATATATATATATATATATATAATTTATGTCATATATATGATATATGTAAGGCATTAGAATTTTATATATATACATATATATTATATATATGTATATTGTGTGTGTGTATTTATATATATATATATGTGTGTGTGTGTGTGTGTGTGTGTGTGTATATATAAAAAATAATCACTTTTCAAACACTAACCATTACTCATTAGGTCACCTGTATTTCATATAATCTTGCTTGGCTAATGTAAAACTAAAAAGATTTCTAATGATGGGCCTGTTACCATCACACACATTTCTCTAACACTTCAGTATGTTGATAGCTGAACAGCTCTGCTCCTGTACAACTGAACCAGTGCTCTCCAGAGGTGAAAAGGTTTTCTGAAAATTCTACTTCTCTGTCCCATACTAGCCTCTTCATATTAGCTAACCAATTATGTTATTTGTTTGTCTCTGAAACTGATACTTCATCCCCTCTCAATGCTCCCTAACAATTGTAATAACAACAAACAAATGGATGAACAAACTCAGAATTACATTTCCTGAATCTTAACTAAGGTAGGGCATTAGAATTATATATTCATGTCTGCATGTGCTTATCTCAGATGTTTTACTTATTACCACAAAACATTTAATTTTGTTTTATTCCCAATTGTACAAAAATGTCCACTAATACTGAGTTGCAGATAAAAATGTTTAATTATCCCAGCTTTCACCAGGTTTTACAAGCACCACATCTCCTATTATTTGAAGCTCTACACCTTCTTCTCCACAAAATTATTTTTAATGGCTGATCACATTTCATTTTTGCTCTTAGAAAAAGATTTAGAAGAAAACAGTGAGGTAACTCTCAAACTATATTCATTTCTAAGCCCTGCTGTTAATGCATTTTGTTAAAGGGCAGGTTGAAAATGTGAACCCAATATATTAAATGCAAAAAAAACCAAAAAAACAACCTACTCATTTAACAGAACCATTCATGTGAAAAACGTATAAGCAAATGATACCAGGTAAACCAATATTCAGAATGAAAAGCTATCACTAATGCTTCACCTATCATCTTGCTTAAAGTTTCTGCCTTCAAATATATACTTATATTTTTCTCTAATAATGGAGTGTCTCTTAACACAAGAAAATGTGCCTAGTTTAATGGTGGAATAGGAAGAGAGACTGTTGACTCATGAATTTGAGAATACCACAAAACCTTTTAACTCAAACAGCAATTACCTTTATCCAGCTTCACCCCTGACCTCAATCTTGCCCACTCTGGGCCAGTGTACTGGAGTCAGTGTTCTGCATGGCAGGAGAATCAAGAATTGAAAGCTTTGTTGTATTTCTAGAAATCAGAGGTTATAGGGAGTTCTATTTGCTGTAAGCAATCAATCTGTGGGAATAGCTATTAAAAATGAAATACTATTGAGATCACTGAGTTGAAGGAAACCTTAAATTATTTTACAAGGCTCTATTTTCATATTTTCTATTGTTTTGTGTTTTTTTTCCCCCCTTCTAAATTCATTGAAGCACATTCTGGTAAAATTTGACTCTATTTTACAGGTATTGTTTTTTAATAGATCACATAATTTTTCTCACCTTCATACTTTTCATCACATACCTAAAAGAGCACATAGGTACACATTTGATTATAATCCTTTTAGTACATATTTATCGAGTACCAACTATATGTCAGACATTGTAGCTGGTTCTGGTGACGATGATGACTTTTATTTAGGGTCAGAAAGAATACCACAGTTATAGATGAAAAGGAGTCCTTGAACTCATTCTGCTGGACACTTCATTTTATCATCAGGAAAGCCCCTTTCTCACTGAAGGGACTTCTTACAGGAGAAATTGATTATTTTTCCTGTGCTTAGGATGTGATGCTTCACTGGCCTTGCATTTGCACCCAGCCGTTGACTAGAGTTTTTAGTAGTGATCGTTATACACAATCCTCTCCTCATCCTCATTTTTTAAAGAAATCATTATAAAATTTGCAATACCTCAAATGAATTTTATATCTTAGTGGTCAGGTTGAAAATTATGTGCTTACATTTTTGTTTGTTTTTCAGAAAATTAGTCTAAAAGAGGAAAGTGCATCTGCTCTCCTGTTCCAGCAAACAACTGTGATGTTGGAAGTTTTCCTATAGTGGATCAGAGGGAAAGGTGATTAAAACAAACAAACAAACAAACAAAAAACACGTTTACCTACTAGGATAACAGGAAAAAGAAAAATACAGACTTATATCTGATGAATACAGAGGCAAAAATCCTAAACAGAATTCTAGCAAATTCTATACGGCAATGCATTAAAAAGATTATATAGCATGATCAAGTGGATTCATCCCAGGAGCACAAGGATGATTCAACATACGCAAATCAATTAATGTGATATACCACACAAACAAAATTGAGGGTAAAAAAATCATATGACTATATCAACAGACATAGAAAAAGCATTTGACAAGATACAACCTCTATTTATGATTAAAACATTTAATAAAATGGGTTTAGAAGGAAACTACCTTAACATAATAAAGGCCAGGTATGACAAACCCTCAGCTAATAGCATAATTAACGGTGAAAATCTGAAGCCCTTTGCTCTGCATTCAGGAACACAACAGAGCTGTCCCTTATCACCTCTGCTTTTCAACATAGTATTGGAAGTCCTAGCCAGAGCAATAATGCAAGAGAAAAAAATAAAATACATTCAAATTGGGAATGGAGAAGTTAAATTGTCACTTTTTGCAGATGACATGATTCTTTACATAGAAAATCCTAAAGACTCCACCAAAAAGTATTAGAAACAATAAATGAATACAATAAAGTTGCAGACTACACAATCAATGTATGAAAATGCATGTCATTCCTATATAGTAACAACGAAGTTTCAGAGAAAGAAATGAAAAAAAATATATTTTACAATTGCAAGAAGAAGAAGAAGGAGGGGGAGGAGAAATAATCTAGGAATAAACTTAACAAAGAATTTAAAGGACCTATACGCTGAAAACTATAAGAGATTAAAAAAAAATTGAAGAACACAAACAAATGGAAAAACATCCCATGTTCATGGATTCGAAGAATTAACATAGTTAAAATGGCCATGTTACCTAAAGCAATATACAGATTTAATGCAATCCCTATCAAAATCCCAATGGCATTTTATAAAGAAATAGAACAAAAAATGTTCAGATATATATGGAATCAAAAAAGACCTTGAAAAGCCAAAGCAATCCTAAGAAAAAAGAATGAGTCTGGAGGTATACATAAAACCTGAAAAAAATAAACTGCATAGAAGAAAACATAGGTACTAAACTCATAGACCTTGAGTTCAAACAATATTTTATGAATTTGACTTCAAAGGCAAGGGAAGTAAAAGCTAAAATAAATGAATTGGACTATATCAAACTGAAACCTTCTGCACAGTAAAAGAAACCACTGACAAAACAAAGAGGCAACCAACTGAATGGGAGATGTTTGCAAGCAACGCCTCTGATATAGGGCTAATGTCCAAATTATATAAGGAACTCCTACAACTCAACAACAACATCAACAAACACTCCAATTTAAAAATGGGCAGAGAATATGAACAGAAACTTTTCCCAAGAAGACATACAAATGGCCAACAGATATATGAAAAAATGCTCAACTTCACTACGTGTTAGGAAAATACAAATCAAAACCACAATGAGATATCACCTCACACCAGTTAGAATGGCTATCATCAACAAGACACATACTAACAAGTGTTGGAGAGGTTGGAGAGAAAAAGGAACCGTCATACACTGTTGGTGGAACGCAGATTGGTGCAGCCGCTATGGAAGACAATGTGGAGGTTTCACAAAAAATTGCTAATAGAATTACCATATGACCCAGCAATCCCTCTCCTGGGTATCTACCAAACAAATCCAAAAACATTTATCCATAAAGATATAGGTACTCTGATGGTCATTGAAACTTATTTACGGTGGCCAAGTCATGGAAACAACCAAAGTGTCCTTCAACAGATGATTGGATAAAGAAGATGTGGTATATACACAATGGAATACTATTCTGCCCTAAGAAAAGATGAAATAGTGCCATTTGTGACAATATGGATGTATATTGAGATTATTATGCTCAGCGAATGAAGTCAGACAGAAAAAGTCGAGAACCACATGGCTTCACTGATATGTAGGACCTAAAACTGAAAGCAACAAAGAGACAAACAAATAAAGAAACAATAACTTATAGACACAGACAACAGTTTAGTGGTTACCAGAGGGTAAGGGAGAAGAAGGTGGTAGAAGAGGGTAAACAGGGTCAAATACATGGTGATGGAAGAACTGGCTCCGGGCGGTGAGCACACAATGTGATGTGTAGATGATGTATTATAGAATCGTACACTTGAAACCTATGTAATTTTACTAACCATTGTCACCCCAATAAATTTAATTTTAAATAAATAAAGAAAAATGCTTATGAAAATATATACGGTCCCAAATATTATATAAATTCTTTAAGTCTCTTCCCACTAATTCTATCTTTGTCTCCACAGCACAACCCCCTCCAGAAATAAAACAAGACGTTAAATCTAATATAAATATATAGGAGATTAGCGAACAGACTTAAATAATTCCTCTCTGTCTTGATTGGCCCTATCTATTTCACGTACTATTTCAAATTGATACTATTTTGATTTTTGACACTGCATGCTAAATATACAAAATAGTATGTATACTATTTTGACCCCACATTTTGACTGAACCTTGAACCATGTGTATGTAAAATTAATACTCCCATTATTTCTCATATGTGGACAGGCTTAAATTTAACAGGTTTTTGCTTTGTTTTGCTTTGTGATATGTACACTAGCTGCAGGGCACTTTTCAACACCTCTAAAGGTGGCAACTATTTCCTAAACCTATAAACATATTTTAAAAGAACTACGTTTCCTGGAAGTGAATGGCAGTTACTAGAATAAAGAATAAAATTTCTATTTTTAAAAATATTGACTCTATTTCATATACTTTATTACACATGTACCTATGCTATCTCAAATAATAGGCATCTATTAGAAAATTTTACTCCTATTTTATTGATGAACTAAATAAATATATAAAAGGTTGATTATCCCTGCAATAAAAATGAAGTTACCTTAATATTAGAATTAAATCTGTGCTTCCTCACAGATGTATAAATATTTGACCACATACTACACTGTATTTCAGGTCAGAAAATATTGTTTCTACCACATTAAAAATGTAGGTGTAACAGTCATTCTTAACCTGCAAACAATCATCGTATAATTTTAAGGATAACAAAATAATTCAGAGAAAAAAAATAAAAACCAATTAAAATGCGAGGTCTCACAATTCAGTTTGCAAACTTGCTGCAACAATGTTGCTAAACTTTTTTGATATCAGAGGGATTATTCATTATGAATTTGTACCAACTGAACAGTTAACCAAGTTTACTATTTGGAAGTGCTGAAAAGGTTGCGTGAAAAAGTTAGATGACATAAACTTTTCGCCAGCAATCCATGTCTCTTTCATCATGACAATGCACCAGTTCACATGGCACTGTCTGTGAGAGAGTTTTTAGCCGAAAAACAAATAACTGTGGTAGAGAACCCTCTCTACTGACCTGATCTGGCCTCCAATGACTTCTTTTTTTACCTAAAGATAAAGGAAATATTGAAGGGAAGACATTTTGATGACATTCAGGACATCAAGTGTAATACGACAACAGCTCTGATGGCCATTCCAGAAAAAGAGGCCCAAAATTGCTTTGACATTGGCCTTGGTGCATAGCTTCCCAAGTGGAGTACTTCACAGGTGACCATAGTGATTTTCAGCAAAGAGGCACTTTCTCTAGGATGAGTTCGTGAACTTACTTGTCAGACCTTTCATATAAAAGTGCGTCTTGTCCACGAAGAAAATATTAATATTTTGGGTTCTCAAGAACACAAATTGATTCTGATTCCTGATATAATGGACTAAAAACTAACGGGTATGAGATCTACTATAAAACAAATGAATAAACATTCAGATAATGCAAAAGTCCTATGTAGAAAGTGCACAGAAGCAAAAAAACTCTGATGGGGACATGGACACACTCTGAGGAGGGATGGGGAAGCAAACGAGTCCCTGCATGTCTCTGTGGTGTCAGTCTGGACCTTGGAGACGTTCCTGTGGTGTGTACAATACCTGTGGAGTACACATGAAGAAGCCTAGCCTGTCTCACCTGGGAAACGGGAAAAAGACACTGTGTAACTATGAATTTTAACAGATAAGAGTAATTACAGAAGGGAAACACAAAAGGAGGGTTCTGATCCACGCCTCCCCACATTTTGACTGAACCTTGAACCATGGGTAAAAGAGATTCATATCAGCCCAGCTAAAGGACCTGGACCTCATCTGAGACAGGAGATGCCACCCAAGAAACAGTCTGTGATTCAAGCCCAGCCAACTGTTTCTCGCTAAAATTAAGAAAAAAAATACTGACTGAGAAAAATAATAGGACCCAGAATCCCTACAACTTCACCTTTTGGATATCAAGGATACAATCAAAATTAACTGAAATATGAAGAAACAAAGCATCCGACACATTCTCAAGAGCAGAGAATGCTAATTGAGTCCAAAATTGAGATAAACAAGATAGGGATACTGCCAGGCAAACATCTGAGAGCAGCTGTAACTATCCTGAACTGATCATGGTTTCAGTGAATACAAATCTCGCTGAAGAACTCTCAAATCTCATCAGAGAAATGGAGACAACAAAAGGGAGCCAAGAGGACAGTCCTGGAATTATATATATTTTATATATAAAACACACACACACACACAGACACACACACACACACACACACACACACACACACACACACACACACACACATATATAGTAATAAAATAGCAAACAAACTAAAAGCTGGGATAGAATAAAAGATCAATGCCACAGCTAGGCTGTTATTCTTGCAGGAAAACCGGTTTAGGTCACATAACAATAGAATGCAAATGAAATGGTATTTCAGCTCACAGTGCAAAGTAGTCAGACAGGATCATGCTCAGTGATCTTCTGTCAAAAGAAAGCTAACATCAAAGTTTTATCTTGCTAATTTGAGTAGTGAAGATATTGAATAAAGTAGGAGTGCTCCTAGAAAGGGTAAAAAAATGTTATTGAACAAGATTAAAGGGATAAGATGATAAACCAGTTCAGTTCTCTCATTAGTTATATTTTAAAATTCAAGACTGAATATATACATATGAAGAATGTGCTCTTCTAAAAAAAAAATCAGGTAGCATTTCAATATAAAAAATCAAGGGTGAGACTGAATCAACTCATTCATGCTGGGCATGCTTTAAAAATAAAAACAAAAAAGGATATGAGTATATAGTGTATGAGACTTCAGAAGATGAATGATTCTTATTGAGTGGGATGGAATGGGATTTTAAGGGGCTTGAAGATCTGCTAAACTGTCTTAGAAGATAAAATGAGTGTCTTCCTTGAAGACTAGTACTTAGCAATATAGCTATTAAATATAGAAGAATATATTTACCTTTTCCATGTTTTGAAAATGTCAATTCTAGTTTTGCTATTACCACCAATTGCATGATACCATATGTGGAGGTATATTTCAAAGTATACTTATAAGTATATCCATAGTGTATCCTTGATTTAAAGATTCCCTATCTATCCTTGATTTAAAGATTACTGAATTTTTAATTCGATAGCATGCAGAAATAAAATTTTCTTTGATTTCTCAGTGCTGTTGCAAAAGGCCTAGCTTTCTGAAACTTCATATACCATGAGGATTGTATTTGTAGCCATTTGTCTAGTTAATTACACAGATGATTTGAGGTGTAATAAAGGTGTAATAAAATCCCTTGCCTCCCTGGGAAAGCCAAAGGGTTACAGCATAGACTAGGTCTCAAAATTAAGCTCTAGCAAGTTTGGGAGACCAGAGAGCCAGATCCCTAGGTATTTACATGTCAAAAGGGATGAAGTACTGGAACTTTGAGATATCCCTGAAAGAGGAGACTTAGACTCTTGGGCTCTTGCAGAGACTTCATACACCAAAAGATGACTCAGACCATTTATGTCTCCAAGGGGACCCACGTCCCTCCCCTTCCTAAGCAAAGAAAAATAATTTTTCCTCAACCCTCACCTACGGAATACTTAACAACTCAGGTAGGATATTTGGCACCGACGTTTTTGCGTTACCCAGGAGTAAACCCTGGGACAAGAGGTACCATCATACTTATTTACTGTGATATAATTAATAAGAAATTAATCTGTGACCCAGGACATCTCCTGTGCACATTCAAATTAATGTAGATAAAATTAATAAAGATGTGTATTAAAAGACCAACACATAAATATTGTCAAAATGCCCACCAGAAAAATGATACCAAATTAACTTCTTACCACAATAACAAGAAAGCACACTGTACAAACAGAATATATTAAGTATTAAATATCTCTGGGTCTAATATTTCTCTATATCTTTTCTCAGTTTGGTCTGACTACGCTTCTTTTCTTTTTCCCTTTCCATTTTTTAGTATTTACTCCTTTCAAAGAAATTGTGTGTGCATGTATGTGTGTGTTTGTACTTATTCAGCATTTTTTATTTTATTTTTTTTTCCCAGAAGAGAGGATTAGAATAACCTAGTCCCTCATATGAATAAGAAGAAATAGAAGCCAGGAGTATTTTCAATGTTAACTCTCAAAACACTGTAAGAAAATTGTGAGTTGCTATAGAGACACAGGCGAAAACAGGGAGGTACTCGACGTAGTTCAAGCCACATCAAGAAGTAAGAATAGGCATACTAAAAAGAAGAGCCCATACAATGGGGACGAGAAAACTAGAACTTTTAAAGAGGGTATGATCAATAGAATGGGAAAAGATCATGGGTTCATGAAAGGAATAATATATATGCTAGGTGTTCAGCCAAGAGAATGGGGTGGCATAGTATAAATAAAGGGCAGAATTATGAGGAGATGTGAACAATGTCAGATTGTAAAAATATTTCATTATTTTCTCAATTACCTACTTTGTTTGGCAGATATTTATTGCATTATTATTCTGTTTCAGGTTGTAAAGAAAAATAAGATAGATTTCCTAGCCTCAAAGGGCTTACAGCTGACAGATAAAAGTAGGTAAATGCATGTCTGAATAGTCATTTCTGTGGGAAATGTCTGTACATAATACAGGAGAGAAGGTTCCTACTCAGAATTTCTGGTGCTGGTGTTTGAGCTTAGAAGTTACAAGGTAAGTTTACAGAGCAGCTAGAGAATCTAAAATTGGAACCATGGAAAGAGTGTGAAAGGCTAAATAAGACTTATAAATCTAGTTTTGGAAATTCATTGAAGACCTTTAAAAGAGTTGTTTCTGAATATAAGTTGGGGAACAAGACAGATTCCGATAAGATACTGAAATAGAGAGTGGGGATAAACAGGGGCTAAGCAAGCATCCTACGGCTGTCAAGTTATGTCGTGTTTCCCTACCTGATACAAATGGGACGGATTTTTGACTGACTGACTCATATGACCCCTAATCAGTTAAGTGTATAGACTTAGGCTATGTATGTATACATATCTGGGATTCTGTTTATGAAGTACCAAATAGTGTAAAATGCTTTTTCTTTTTACATCACAAGATGGCATGTCTTCTTAGTATCCTCCTGCATTCAGTAAGAGAAGAGACAGGCTGTGTTAAGAATATATTGGAACATAAATATTTATATCTGATGTTATCCTAATGTACACAAAGCAATTAAAATATTTATACTATCTTATATATAATTTATTTAATGAAGATCAACATAAAATCCACTGGAAAAACTACCTAAGGCACTGTCAAAATACCAGGATGGGAGCAGTGGCATGATAACGTCTTGTAGTTTGGTGTCAAACCATGACTTTGAGTCCTGAGCTTACCATCCATTTGCTTCATGACTTTGGATATATGTCCTCTATCATTGTTTTCTTTGTGTATGTGGAATAGGACAATACAAGTTTACTTCTCGACGTAGACATAAGGATGCTTTTGCTACGTTCTTTTATATTTGGGGAGTTCTGCTTTGTTTCCTTTAGAAAACCACATCTTGCTTTGCCTGTTTACGCTAAAAAAACTAGCATTTTTTAACCATGTGCCTCATCATGTTCCAGGTACACAAAACCAAACCATATTTCCATTTCCAAAGTTTTGACTATTTTCATGTAGGTTGGCTTAAAACTTTCCTTGATAACGGCTTGTAATTTAACTAAATATATATTTTCCAGTCAGTCACTTCTAAGTAAACTGTAAGTGAAAAACAAAATGCCTAAGGAAACACCACATTCTTTCCCTTAGAGTATTTTAATTATTTTACTTACATTTCAAAGTTTTCTACTATATAACATGAGGAGATATTATATACCTCTCATTCCCTATTAGCACAGCTAATAATTTTTCTAGCATAATTTAGCAAATCCTTTTACACATCTCCTCCCTTCTCTCCCCCTGCCTGATGTACTAGGGAAAAAAAAGGATTTTGTTTTTCAGAAGTCTAAAGTTCGGATAAGAGGTATTGAACATATTATCACAACAAAGTATAACTTAGAAAAGACTTTACAGATTGTTATAATTCAGAAAAAGGGAAAACATCTTGCCTATTGATAACAGAATATGAGAAGAATCAGAAGCAACATAACCTGTTTAGTACAAGAAACTGGGGAAAATATTGATGTTGGAGGTTAGGTTTCAAGTTGGACAATATACTCTGATGACCATGTGGTAGGAGATCCCAGTGAAATGTTTTCCCAAGTTGTGTTGATGAATGAATTATTTTTTCTATACTGTTATCTCACACTCTTTCCTAATGTGGATTTGAAAGGATTTGAAAACAATTTAATTCCACTTCTGTGGAAAAATTAGAAACCCACACATGTATTGTGTAATCTCATAATGATTTCTCAGCAATGCCTCTTCTCATTAAGTAGTAGAGATTACTGGAATATTTAATAAATATTAAAGATATAAGTCACCTCAATAAATTTCTAATGAAATCAACAAAAAGAAGAGTTTAAAATGCCTTAAATACAAGAGTTTAGTTTACCTTCTGCCACCTCCCTTTGGTAGATACTCAGGAAAGGGCTATTGGTACATTTAATTTAGTCATTAAGTCACTTGACAATCACAGGCAATATTAATTTCTATGCCAAAATAGCAAGAAGTTTTTTCCCCCTCAGATTTAGTACTTTGATTTATAATTGTTCTGAATGTATCAAAAAATGCTATTTTAAAGTACATTCAGATACATTTAAATTTGTAAAAATAATTTCAGCTGCAATATGTTTTTAGTATAATTTAAAAACAAATGAAGGTAATTGATAAACTAACCATCAAATTAATGATTACTTCAGCAGTGGGAAGTTTACAGAGTCAATATGCATATAAAAACACTTATGATTGTTGTAATTAACTTTTAAACTGTGTCTTTTGATCTGTCTTTCTTGGTATGGTGCCTGACATACATTGGACACTCAAAACATGCTGAATGAAAAAATATTGATTGCAACCTGCAGACTAGCAGATTATAGACTATATGTTGGTTTTAAGAATCTGAATTTAAAGAGTAGACATGTATAATTACTGTAAAAAGGCTAATTTGGATGAGTTTTAGGTATTATTAACAACTCATCTATTTTGGAGAATTCAATCTGATTTTGTGAAGTAGCTTTTTTTTCAATCATAGCTTAAGTCCCTGAAAAAAATTTAAATATGGGAGACGTAATAGCTCAAAAGTTCAAAGACATCTGGAAATATATTAGATCTCTTTTATTTAAATATAAAAGACAGAATTATTTAGTAATCTCTTTCAAAACACACACTAATGCTATAACTGTGAAAAGTCTATTTACTAAGCTAGTATTGTTTTTTATTGCTTTCCAAATAAGCTTGCAAATAAGGTAAAATCAATTAAAGTTAATAGAAATTTGAAGTGAGAAAAATAGGGAAGATAGAAATACAAATCTTACAATGAAATAGCGGTTAAAAATGCAGTAAGTTTTTCTTCTTAAAGAGGATGTAAATGACACCCAATTTCTTCTTCAAATTATTTAAGATTCAAGAGGGAATATCTTACTGTGCAGAGTGCTGACTAGTCTTTCATTCTCTAAATGTGATTGGCACTTTCATTTGACCTCCTAAACAGCTGAAGTCAACAGACCTGCAGCAGATTTTATTGTTTCTATCAAAAGTTTTCATGCACTGTTTTTGTTATTATGCACTTTTGACTTTGTAGTACTGAGACTTCCTAGCCTCACTGAAGGATGTCTTTATAGTTTTAGATGGGCACACTCCTCTGCAAGTATAGCTGAGCCTATAATAATAGAAAAAAAAAAAAAATCAAGGTAGCTGACCAGGCCATAGAAAAATTGGGAAAGCAATAAAAGTTTAGCTATAGTTACAGTTATCGCAATACATAATTAGGAAACACATTTTGAATTCTCCTCTATGGCTTGTGAACCATTACAGTAAACAGTGTTCATCACACATGGAAAATGTGCATTTTTCCATTTGATTTCTAAATACATGAAATGTGAATTTTAATGTTCTCAAGCTATAAAAATACTTAAGTTGATGGAGCTATTTACAGTCTAAGAACTACCCCTTATGATGTCTGTGAGAAGCGCATCAAATAAGTACCTAATTTTAAGAATAAAAATTGAATCAAGTTAATAATCTGGGATTGAATTTTGTACATCAAGTAAGTGTGAAGTCACCTATCTAAAGTGAAACAAGGTTTTGTAACTAAGTGTTTTAAGGTATGTTATCCCCAGGGTTTATATTGACTGTAAATTTCCCCAAATTTACAGATGCCTTTAGCATCTTGAAAAATAATGAGGAAAGATGGTAAAGAGGCAGAACTGAAGAACGGGAGAGAAAATTTAATAACTGGAGTCATTAATCTCAGACTCATCATCTTTTGGGGGTTAATAATGATGAACTCTATATGTTATTTGTTTCTTTATTCATGAATTCTTCCTTTCTGAGAACATACTGTCTCTATACAGCCCATAACCAGAATCTGGAATTTTGTGTATCAAGAATGTGCATATTACAATTGTAAGTTATATATTACAATAATTATATGGTAGTAACATGATATTACACATGTGATAGAAATATAGATCTATGGTGTTAATTCCGTGATCAAACATGAAAACTACTTTCATTATGTCACAATCTCATTTTGCATAGTAGGAAATAAATAAGACAGCACAAGCACCTCTGTTGGACTGTGAGACACATTTCCCTTGAGCTCCAGAATGCAAACAATCACACAGCCGGATGCCTATCTAGAAAGCTCAAGACCACTTGCAATCATGGGCAAGACTTTTCAGGGTGTCCACACAGTTCCCCAACTTATTGCACTTCCCTCGATGCTCTACCTCCGCAAAATTCTTCTCTACTAATCATTTTCTCTTTTAAGACTCTCCTCAGATGATCATATTCTTTACTATTTACTATGCCTTTATTTCTATTTCATTAATTCCTGTGGTGTCCTTTGTTACCAAAAAGAGATTCTGTGCTATTTCATCAACCCCATTCCTCCTATTTGATTTAACTCTGAAAAATTTGCTTGAAACAGGTGGTAGGCAAATATACGACTATTTATTTCCAAAATGGGTCAGAACTCCCTTTGACATTTAAAATAAGAACTGCAATTGAAATACCTACAAGTCCCCAGATTTACACATTTTTCATCATAGTTTGCATTTTGGAAACATCAATCCTCAGCCATTGGTTCTGTGACTTGATAAATTATTTCTCATCCTTGATTTCAATCTCAGGGGCCTTGGTTTTCTCCGTATGAAAAATGTCAAATTAGCAGATATCTAAGCCTCTTCCTGATCTATCATTCTTTGACTCATGGTGCTTCTACGTTATTACTTCTATACTCAGGGGCTTTTAGAGCTCCTATGTTTGTATTTATTTATTTATTTATTTATTTATTTATTTATTTATTTATTTATTTATTTATTTAAAAGGCCATTAGCATGATTCTGAACCCTGTAATCTTGTATCATTTCCCGTGTCATTATACTTTTCTTGGACTCACTTACATATTGAGTAACGGGGTTTTGAACATATATTTTAGGTTCAATTTTATTAAACAAAACCTTACTGCTCTAGCTTTTGCAGTATTAAAGATTGTTACTATACTATTTCCCATTTTTAGATTCCAATATACACTGTTTTTTTGTGTGTCTTTTCTTTCTGTTTTTTTTTATTGTTGTTTATTTATTTATTTATTTATTTATTTTGCCAGCATCTATCATACCATCATCTTAAATATAATCCTGTCAGTTAAATGGTTGGTTTAAAGATCACTTTCTTTTGTATGTTTACTGAATAGAAATACCCCCATTTTTTCCCTAAAATTACCACAGTATATAGCATATAGAACTGTCTAAATTATAAAAACGTCATATATTTTCCCTTGCAAGAGTTAAATTCTATCTCATTTCAACTAAACTAAGTTAGATTGCTGTGGGTGAATATTCATCTTAATTTATTCTGAATGAGCACACATGGTATTCTGGTTCAGAGACAAATTTACTGTTTATTACCTCACAGTAAATAATAAGTGTGTTGGCACCCTTTGTCCTCATTTTTATGCCTGGCATGAGATGATGAGAAATGATAGCATTTGTTTTTCTATAAAAGTAGCCAGGCACTCCACAGATATGGGGCCAGAAAAACATGTGGTCCTCTACTGAGGGTGGAAGGAGGCAGCTGTCCCTTGCCGCACCTGAAAGGGCCTCCTTGGAAAAGTAATGAAACTGAGTCCTTACACCAAACCTTCAGTATGTAAATAAAATCTCTTTAGTAGCCAGAAAGTTTGCTGTGTCTCAGCTTTTATGTACTAGTATTGTCTTCACATTCTGTGGCTTCATCCCACTTGTGACATTAACTACCTGTAGAGATAACTCACCAGGCTGCTCCCACTCGAAAGCTTAACAAAGGGACATATTCCAGACTGTAACCTTTGGTTCTCTCAGAGAGGTCAGAGAAATTCCATCACCTCTTCAAATCAAAGCAATTCATTAGACAAATGTCTAAAAATCTAATTCTCATGGTATGTGGAGAGTCTCAGGAGAATAAGGTTTTTTGTAGTTGTTATTGTTGTTGATTTTTTAATTATAATATCACTGAGAAATCTAGGAAAATTTGTTTCCCCATATAAATATAAACCATAACTTCAGTGCAATGATCCGTCTGCATATCAGCCTTTGCTTTATAAAAATATATGTGCCCACAACATACCAGCATCCCATACCTGGAGGGTTTGACTGACCTAGGCTGTTTTTAGCAAACCAGCATTTTTGCTGGTTTCTCATATGTTCTCTAACATCTCCTGGAACCAGTGGGTTAGCCGAGGCAAGTCCTCATGACAACCGTAGAATCATAGGATAGCAATCCAAAACTAGAATCACAGGCTAGTAATCCAAAACTCCGCAACTCATTTGCATTTTCACCATAAGCTAGGAATTTTCTCCTCATCGCGTTCACCTTGTTCTCATGGCCACAGCAATTCATATGGGTGATCATGGCATCAAAGGTATCAGCACTGAAAAATCGTCTGTCACTTTCCCTGGAAGCGAGTAAAAGTAATATAGAAGATATAAGCAGACAGAGAAAATGAAAGCTTTGCTCACAGAGGAGCAATGTGTCATTTCGGTATTGGATTGCAGAGGAACTGTCCTCAAGAACAAAAAATGAAAAATAAAGAGACGGTGTTTGTGGTATGGGGTAATAGTGGACCTAGGGTATTTGGTTACCTCTGACTTTTGTGTTACATGCCCATAGACTATATGTGGTTATATCATTTATTCTTTTTATACACATTTAACATCAGACTCCAACATCAGCATTTTAGGTGTTTTAAAATGCACATATATTTTAAAATGCAAAAAAATTAAACCAAAGCATAGCAGTGAAATAATGAATATACAAACGGATAATTGCCAGACCATATATAAAAAAAGAACTCTGACCACCGCCTTTCCAGCAACCAGTCCAAGAAGCCGAAACACAACCTATGTATGCAGCAATCACCTCCCAAGGATTGGTACTCTGTCAACAATTCCCAGTTTCTCTGTTTTGCCATTGTCTTCCCTCCCTTCCAGATGCCAACTCAGCACAAACCAGAAAAAGCCAAATATGCTCCATTAACCATTCACATAGCTGGGTCCCCTTCTAGTTTGCCCACCTCCAGTTTCTCTGCACCTATAACTTCTACTCAGGGCACAGCTGAAGCTTCCCTCTTTTCCACTATAGAGCTTTCAAAGCTTTCATAATTCCGCCTGTCTGGGAGATTTTGTCAAATGCAAGTGATGGTGGCTGACTCCCTTGCAAGCTCTAAATAAATAGCCTGTGCTTATATTCACTTGGGTAGTTTTTGTTTATTTCCACCACAATAACAACAACAACAATATATATATATATATATATATATATATATATATATATATATATATATATATATTTATATATATATATATTTATATATATATATCATCGAGACATATATTTTTAGAGGAACAGCGGCATTTTTCCTGCTTAGGAAGATCTAATTAAAAAGAAATAGTTTTGCAACTTTAAAGAACGATAGGTAAAATTATGACAATAGAGGATGGCCTGGAGTTTTAAATAGGAGGTTACCTTCTAATACATTATTCAGAAGTAGTCTTTCCTGTCATTCAATCAGACTTCACTGCAATTACACATTCTTGTGATTAAGTGGTTCTCTTAAATGGTTATGATACTGACGCGCCTTGGAAAGTGATGTTTTCTTTACTCCCAAGTGTTAAATTATTTATTGAGGATATCAGACAAAAATAATACAGTTGATCAGATCTTTGTCTGGCATATCTTAAATGTAGATTACATGAAATCAAGGACTTTTTCCAGATGTGTCCTATTGTTTTACAACTGTCAAGCTAGGGTATCACTCACCATAAGCACTAAATGACTAGGCATGCCTGAAAATGAACTATGAAAAGTCACTTAGGCCATGTGGTACCTTCTCCGAGGAGAATCATAAATAAAGCATAAAAAAAGAGGTGTGAACCTCTTGCCTTTTGAAGGACTTCTGACAGGTTCACACCTCAACATCTGTCTAATATATAATCGCATTCACTAACAGGGAATCGTTTCTTGGGAGACTCTTCATGCTATAGGGGAAGGTGTTGACTGAGTCTGATGAAGAAGTAGAGACAGCATAGTCATTTTCTCTGTGCCATTGCATGTGCTAACATTGGTGAAGGTGTTAACTGTTCTGATTTTCCATTTTCATTCTAAGGAATTTTACTTGCAAAACATTCTCCTTAGGTTATTATTTCTATTTTATTCGTCGCCTTTGAAATGGATTCTTTTGTGGGTTTCTTGCATTTATAAGCCTTAAAGAAACACAGTGATTTATACATAACCCATTAGCGACCTAATAGAAATAGTCTAATATTTTTCTGCATATAAAATTGTTCCATCCATCCAATAATAGGGTAAGAGAAATACTTCATAGCTGTAAAATTAAGGGAAAACCCATAATCATACTGCTAGTGGTCATTGCACTTAATTTTAACATGATTCCTTCATGATTGTTTTTCAATCTCTTCAAAATCCAATTCTCACCCGAAGTGAAATGATTCAAGTTGATGTTGTATTATAGGTTCGTGGTCATTTGTAGTTATAGTCTAGATCATCTCAAAAAATAAACAACAGCAACAAAAACTTTTTAGCAAAGAACAAGTGATAAGACTGGACCATGATACGATGATTGATGAACTTGAAACCCTTCTTCCTTTGTTCATCTGCTTGAGTTTTGAAGTGCTGCTACTAACTGTGGTATAGAGGCTATGGATCCTAGAGGGTGTGGATCCATACGTATCTTGCCTCCGGAAGAAAAATACTGTACACTTTTATGAATGCAATCCTTGTAGTCATTTGCATGCCTATCCCAGGACTCTGGGAGAGTAAGGGAGTTATTGAAATACGTAAACCAGATTCATAGCAGTGTGGTATAACAGAGGGCAGCGTATGTTTGGGGAATACTATTTATAGTTTCCACCCCACTTAATTAGAAACAAATTGTACCAGAGCCTCAGGAGGAAAAGTGAGCACAGACTAATGTTGAGTTCCTTCCTCCCAGTACAATCTTGGTAAATAGCATTTGAGCCGTCTAACTTACCGCTGTATTGTTCCACCTCATCTCCCTACTGCAAAATGGGATACACACTTTCTAAAAGAATTGAGGCTGCATGCAGAATTGCCCTCGTCTGCTTATTTGGCATTAGTGGGCCAAGTACTTCATTCTATGCTAGAACCAGTTAACTGCTTTGTAAATATACCACATTTTCACAGTGGAATGCAGTACGTTTTTGATGTAAGTAAATATTATATATGGAATTATATGGATGCATTAATTGGATAATGCTTTTATTTAATTTTTTAAAATTTTTATTAAATTTTTCAGGGTGACATTGGATAGTAAAATTATATAGGCTTCAAGTGTACAATTCTATAACACGTCATCTATATATTACATTGTCTCCCCACCCAGAGTCAGTTCTTCTCTCACCATATATTTAACCCCCTTTACCTCTTCTACCATCCCCCGCCCCCCTTAACCTCTGGTAACCACCGAACTGTTCTGTGTCTAGGAGTTTCTATTTTATTTTGTTTTATTTGTCTTGATCACTTGTTGTTTTCAGTTTTATATCCCACATGTGAGGGAATTCATATGGTTCTTGACTTTTTCTGTCTGGCTTACTTCATTTTTTATTTCTTTCCCAAAATGACTTTCCTGGGCTATGTCTGTGAATTCTATTTCCCCCGCAGTGGGTAGGCACTGATCATTTGGTATATTTACAAAGCAGTTAACTGGTTCAATTCTTTTTTTTTAAAGAAAAAAAAAGAAAATTAAAGAAAAGGAAGAAAGAAAGAAAGAGAGAGAGAAAGAGAGAAAGAAAGAAAGAGAAAGAAAAAGGAGGGGAGGAGAGAGAGAAAAGGAAAAGAAAAATAAACATAAAGGACCAACAAAAACAATCTTTAGGGGAAAATATCACACTAGAGAATTGATCAAATATATTACCAAAATACTCAAAAATCAGTTTTCCAGCAAAACTGTTATGAGGTAAAGAAATAAAAAGGAAATTAAAAAAATAAGAACACTTTATAGAAAATATTCCTGTTCCCACGAGATTTTAAATTGGCTATCATAAATACATTCAAAGAAAAAGAAAATAAAGTGTAAAAAAAAAAAAAGCTAAGTGTGACATCAAAAAAAATCAGTAAATAGAGGTTTTTTGGGTATTAAAAAGAAGGTAGGTGAATTTATGGAATTCAAGAGTATAAAAACAAACAAAGAAACAAAAAAACTAATGAATTTCATATTTGTGATGTTAGAAAACTAATTAACCATAAAGTCCCAAATTACCTTACCTAAATTATTGACCTAGATCCTGTGGCTCAATTATCTCTCAAGCAAAATAAATCCCCTTGCCCCAAATGAACAAGAGTGGAATGACAAAATACCCTAATCACGGGCTGCTAGAGGACCTCATCTCTCAGACTGCAATCTTTGTCGCCAAACATGTGAATCTATTATATTCTCATTTACTTGGTTTTTCCATATAATCACAGATTATTTACAATGGTTTATTTATTTGGGATAATCACATAATTACAAAGCTATGTGATTTATTACAAATAATAATGATACATTTGATTTATCCAAAAATGAACATTTGTTTACAAAACTTTATATACCGGACACCTGAATTACTGCATCAGACCTTATACAACTTATATAAAGTGAGTTTACAAGAAAAATATCTTGCCTACAATATGTCTCAGTTACACAATCTGGTACAAATAAACACCTATAGTGCCAGAAAATTTCTCCTATCTTTCTATATTAGACTCACATTAGTTCTCAATAAAATTTAGATGATGAAATTAATTATACATAAACACATTCAATGATTTTAATAGAAACATGTCTATAGCTCAGATCAGTGTCCATTTCTACTTCTGCTGATTATGAAACAAAAGGTCATTTGGAATCCAATTTCTTCCATGTTCCACTCGACTTAAAGCCTTTCCTGAGAAGCTTATCTCATTAATGAATTTTCTGTTTAGGCTAAAAGACCTGCAGAAGCTGTTGCTACGATTATTAGAGCCTGGGCCTTTGAAAACCCTGGCTCAAGACAACTGCTTGGGTTCTCTGGGTTCCCTGATTTGCATTACGTTTACATCCTCACGTCCAAGGTCACTGGTATTTATTTGAGAGATTTTGCAGGCACTTTAAATCTGAACTGCAAGATTGTGAATTTTTCTAAATAAATACATACAATGCATATCTTTTAATTACTTGTGACTACCTAATGAAGTAGGGTGCTGCAATGTTTTATTGTGTACAAAAGGCAAAGCCTATTCCTTAATGTCTCTGTGTAGACAAATATTTTATTTAAGGACATCAGAATAAAGCATATTCAATTACATAACAAGGCATGTTTACCAAAGTAATCAATTGGCATTTTCTTTGGTTTAATCCATACTCCAATTTTAAAATATCCATACCAGCTTTGACCCAGGATATCTAAATTACAAAGTTTTCTTTACATGTTCTACATACATATTACACATAAGATCAAAAACTTTAATAACTCCATATACAATATTTTATTATATTAAAACTAACATCAATAAGTATGCTGAAAATTATGGCTAAATACAAAGCTACAAAAGAATAAGCTTATCTCTTTAATATAGAACTATAATTAGATATTCAATTATATATGCATTAAAATATTTTATGATCTTTCTGTAAATGAGAAAATAATTACTTTTTTAATTGTATTCTAAGATGTCTTTGCATATTATAATACCTACATTAGGGATTAAAATTAATATTTGTTCCAAACAATTTGGCAAATTACAAATTCACAGACTTGTACTTATCTAGCTATATATCTGATTGGATAATTTAATATTACATACATGTTGCTTTTTAAAAATAAACACAAAAATAAGATTAAGGACCTACATAAATATACTAACTGCCTCCTAATAAAATATTGATTAGAAGCATGGGCTTGAGTTTCAAAAGTTCTAAAGAATATAAAAATATGCGTGTACTCCATTGCTGAATAATACCAAGCGGTAAATAATTTGCCATAATTTCAGGCCCAATGTGATTTTTTATTTACAATGTGCATAAGTTCTGAAAATTCTGTGAGTAAAAAATAAACATAAAAGTCACCACTATGACATTCAGGATATCACCTGATTTGATATTGTTATAAAATACTGGTAATACTGACAGGTCATGACACAAGTATTCTAATCAGTTATAGTCTTATGGGTTGATGCTCAGATGAAATTTATGGTTAGGCTTCTTGAATATTAAAAAAGTAGTTTATCGCCAATAATTTGATGAACAAAGAGGTCAGTAGATCATTAGTTGTTTTGGACTGACCATATAATTTTAGTCCACACGGGAACACTTTTGAGAGGGTAAAGTATTGTTATTAATGATTATGATGGACAATAGACATAGCCAGGGTGCCCTGCTTCATACAGAATATAATGTCTTCTTGTCTAGGAGGGCAGTTCAGGAAGCCTCTGTATCTTGCAGAATTACCTTTGATGGTCATCTATAGCTCTTACATTTTCTTTCGTTTGTTTCAGAGAAGCATCCCCCATCCTCAGCTTTATTGAGATATAACTGACATAAATAGCAATATATTTAAATTATACAATGTAAGTTCATTAACACATCCATCACCTCACATAGTGACCTTCTTTGGAGGGGATTTCAAGTATACAATATGGTATTATTCACTATAGTCATTATGCTGTACATTAGATCCTCAGAACTAGAAACTATCGTTTTTATTTTTGTTTTCCTGAGCCACCTTGAGGAAGAAATGAGATAAATGCTAGTAGCTGTTAATGTAGCTCTTAGACAAAGTGACCTCTTTGCCATTTAGTTGCTATGAGTCATCTGAGAATTTTTTTTCCAAGAGTTTTTATGACTCACTCAGTTAATTATTTTACATTTGCCCTCGATTTCTAGTTTCTAGCTAACTTGCTCTTCTAGTACTAGTTTCTGTAATAATTACCATGGCCATTTTAAAAAATATGTTCATGCTTTTTATCTAATACAAGGCTGATGGGAAAAAACAATCTCTCTTGTGGATTGCTCTTTTTCTGTTGTTATGCTCTCTCCCTAATTACTCATAATAAATTCTATCTTTTGGGAGATAACATATTAGCAGCTTTCCTGAGAAAATCACTTCTCATAAAATGAAATATTAGAGTTTCCTGTATTTGATGGTAAAACTTATATTTAGTTGAGTTAAATTCTGACTTTTTAACACTCCATTTAAACTTTATAAATGAATGGATGTATAAACTATAATATATATTAGATTGTTTGTGTGTGTGTGTGTGTGTGTGTGTGTGTGTACATACACTTAATTTTTCTGTTGAAATAAAACTAACATACAAAAGTGTGACAATGTATAGCTAAATAAACTGTGGAAAATTTTACCCCTGTACAACACAAGGAAGAAAAAAGCACATTACCACATTCCAAAATCTCCCACTCATACCCATTTCTAATCCGAACTTCTTCCCCAGTCCTCCAAGGAAATGGCTAAATTGACTTTTAACCTAATACATTAGCATTCATTTTTGTTTATCTTTATATAAGTAAAATTGTATATAAGTAAAAAAAGTATGTTTTCTTTTGGCCTTTTTCATTAAATATTGTTTTTGCAATTCATATATATAATACAGTTTTGTTTTGTTCCTTAAATCATGCTGCGTGACCCAGTATGGAGGCCTGGCTAGAGGTTTCTTAGTCCTCTTTGTGAGCAACTGATTAAGCCCACATTTCCATTTCCAAACTCCTTTCCTCTGATCCACTTTGCATCAGCCTTGTTGCCCCAGGGCTGGGTACCAGACAAGTAGGGACATCTCCTGAACACCAGAGTCTGCTCAAGTGATTCAAACCTAGTCAATACACAGGGATTCCACAAAACCTAACAACCCCTCCCAGCTAGCCATACACAAGCTGCCCCTTCAGCTCCAGCTTGCTGAGAGCCTATCCTGGGTACAGGCTTTATGTGGCCCTGCTTGTCAGCCTTCTTTCATTCAAAGTTGTAGATATGAAAAGATTCTGCCTTTCATTTATTCCAGGGTCACTGTGTTATGTCTCATCATCAAAAAAATCTCTAGATCTTATAAAACAATATAGTCACAAAAGGGATCAAATATATGGTGATGGAAGGAGAACTGACTGGTGAACACACAGTGTGATATATAGATGACGTATTACAGAATTGTACACTTGAAACCTATGTAATTTTACTATCCATTGTCACCCCAATAAACTTTAATTTTATATATATATATACACACACACACACACACACATACACACACACACACACATATATATATATATATATATATATATATACACATACATACATATAGGTTGTTTTTATTTGTGACCATTACTAATAATTTTGCTAAGCACATTCTCCTACATAATATGTGGGCGCATATGTGCATGAATTTCTGTGGTATATGCTTAGTAGTGAACTTGCTACATCGTATCATCTTTCAGAGTAAATGCCAAATGGTTTCCCAAGTGGATTTTTAATAAATTGTCATTCACATGAGCACAAGATGTGTTGTTATGGCTCCATATCACCTTGTATTCACAATTGCGTTAATTCCAGCAATTCTCACAGGGTAGGAATTCATAGCTCATATTTGTGTTAATTTGCATTCTCCTGATAACTAATGCATTTGGGATACTTTTCACATTTTTATATTCAATTGGATATCATTTCTGAAGTAGCAGTTCAAGTCTTTCCATCCTTTTCTCTTGAGAGTTTATCTTTTTCTTGTTGTTTAGTAGTTCTTTTTTATATGAAAGTTAAATCTTTTGCTGGGTATATGCTACTATTTTGTTCTTTCCCTCCATGTCTTACCTTTTTATTCTCACATTGATATTTGTTAATGAAATTCCTCATTTTAATATAGGCCAATTTATTGTTTGTTTTTTTAAAGCTTGTCGTTGTGCTTCATTTTAAAGAAATATTTTCTCCTCCAAAATCATTAAAATATACTCATGTTTTCTTCTTTATTATTTTAATTTTTACACTCAGACCTATGGGCTACCAAGAATTGGTTTCACTTATTATACCATACTCAGGGCAGTGATATAGTTTTTATGTTATTTTTCCCCATGTTGAAATAAGTGACCAAGCACCTTTATTAAAAGCACCTTTTCCCCCTCTCCTCTGTATAATGCCGTCTTTGTTAAAACAGGTGCGCTTATGTGGGTTGTTATTATCTCTTGACTCCCTATCGACCTCGTTGTTCATGTTTGTGTTGCTATCATAATTTCTCATCACAACATTTTATAATATATCTTGATATCCAGTAACATAAGAACATCAATGTTCTTCTTTATGTTACGCTTGATTGTCCTTGGCAATGTCCAATTACAAATAAATATGTAAATTGGCTTGCCAGTTTCCACAGAAACAACAATGGGTTTTTTATGGAATTCTATTTAATCAATAAATAAATTTGGAAATACTTTGTATTTTTACAATATTGAGTATTCAAATCAAATTGCTTTGATTTGTTCTTTTATGAACTTTTAAAGAATCTTTTATGAACTATTAAAGTAATATTTTATATGGTTCAACCTAATAATTTCATTTATTGGACTTTAATTTCTTACACTGAGCATTTCTGGCATTTTGTGTAAACATTGATATGTTTTTTGCCTTATTGCTTTAGCCAGGCTTTCAATTTCAAATTTGAATAGAACTATTGACAGTGGTTGTCCTAGACCAGAAGCAAAACTTTCACACTTTTGTTTTTTTTACATTAATATGTCATTTGTGTAAGTTTTTCTATAGATCTCTTTATCAAATGGATGTTAAGTATAATAAATTACGCTTTATATGCTGAGATGATCATTGTGATCCTTTTTGTTCTTCTGATTTGTTGAACTATATTCACTATTTTTAATAGTAAATAATATGCATTCCTCGAGTAAATGCAAGTTTGTGAGGATGCATTTTTTTCCACATATAACTAGATTGGTTTGCTACTATTTTGTTGAGGATTTTGCATTGATATTCACAGTCTTAAATTTTATTTTGAGCTGCCAGTCACATTTGATATCTATGTTATACTGACCTCCTAAAACATTATAATAAATATTTCTATTTCTCCACTCATTCATTCACTCATTCATTCATTTTCTGGATGACTGTATAAAGTTGCTCTCACCTCTTCCTTAACACTTTAGGGGAAGATACTAGCTTCAGTGACACCATTTGAATTTCATTATGAAATTTAAAAATATCAAGTTTATCGGACCGGCCAGGTGGCTCAGGCGGTTGGAGCTCCGTGCTCCTAACTCTGAAGGCTGCCGGTTGGATTCCCACATGGGCCAGAAGGCTCTCAACCACAAGGTTGCCGGTTCAACAACTCAAGTCCCACAAGGAATGGTGGGCAGCGCCCCCAGCAACTAAAGATTGAACATGGCACCTAGAGTTGAGCTGCCGCTGAGCTCCCTGATGGCTCAGTTGGTTGGAGCGCGTCCTCTCAACCACAAGGTCGCAGGTTCAACTCCTGGGCTGTGCCCCTGGAACTAGCAATGGCAACTGGACCTGGAGATGAGCTGCGCCCTCCACAACTAAGACTGAAAAGACAACAACTTGACTTGGAAAAAAGTCCTGGAAGTACACACTGTTCCCCAATAAAGTCCTGTTCCCCTTACCCAATTAAAAAAAAAAAAAGAAGAAGAAGAAGAAGAAATTGCAATTATTAAAAAAAAAAAGTCTATCAGCAGAAATGTGACCTTGTAATCTTTTTCCTGTATAAAACGCCTGTACTAATGACCCTCTGTTTACTCATGATAGTAGTTTTAGGTTCCATCTCTCTTTTTTGCTTTCCTAATTTTGTTATTTTTTTATCTAAGTTAATAGTGCTTTAAAACATTAAAATTTTTATCATTCTATACATACTGTAGCATATATTTTCTATTTCATTAACTTCTACTCTTAACTTTATTGCTTTAGTCCACTTTCTCACATAATGAAATGGCATAGACTCTTAAAATTTCTCTTTCTCTCTCTCTCTTTCTCAATCTCTCTCTATCTAGAATTTTTCATTTGCATTCATGCATTCATCACCCACACTCCTTTCAAATGAGAATTTTAATAAAAAATCAATCATGTGTGTTTTAAGCTGCTCAAAATCATTTGATGGCTATTTATTGTATGTTGAATCTTCTTGGTATGACATACGAGGACTTGAACTATCTGTATCTTAATCAGCTGACACTCTTTCTATATCATTTGCCTTGTCTAGCTAGCAACTTAACATTAGCAACTTACCATTTACTTTTCTTGCCTTTCACAGGTCTGGAAGCCGCTTTCTTCCGCTTGGTCAAATACATATATATATTACAAATGTGAGTCCTAGAATTTCCTACCTTCTTCAGACTAAAGCTAGCGTCCTGTACCAGGCTTCTGGAGCATTCAATATATATGTATAATTTTATTACTGGTAACTGTGCTATAATTCTTGATTTTCTTCTCTGAATTTCCCAGTAGGTGCTGAATTAAATTTATTCCTCATTCCCTAGCTTTTAACAAGGAGTCTTGGAAACAGAACAGGCGATAAACATCTGTTAAGTGAATTAATGAATGAATGCATTTCTTAAGAATTAGAATACATGGAATATATATTTATTTATAAAAATATATATATATTTATAAAAATATATTTATTTTTCTAGAATTCATTAAAGTGTCTATTTAAAATTCCATGACACTCTTTTGAATCATGCTTAATATACTTTTTAAACAGGGTGGAAATGTCAAACTTTCTAATTACTTTTTCTAGGTTTAATTTTATGTTAAGTAGTTCCTGAAGACATACATAGATATACTTTAATACCCAGAGTAAGCAATCCTCGAAATATAATAGTATACTTTTTTAATTTCTATGAAATAATTTTCTTATTGGTAGTGTCTAGCTGTACAGATATTTTAGAATAATCTTACTTTTTACCTTGTATTTTAATTGTATTTCAATAGAGGGCCATGAGGTCAGTCAGGATTTTAGGGTAAATAGAGATTGCCAACTATTTAAAGATATTGTGGTATAAAAAAAAAAAAAAAGTTGAATATCTTACTTAAAAGGCTCAATTCACCAGAAACCAAGTTTCTTGTTGTGCACTGATAAAAATAATTTGCTAGACTTAAAACTAGAATATGGGGTATAGGAAACCACAAACACTCTAAATAGCCGAACTAACAAATACCTAAGGATTTCAGTAATCATTTTACTCACTCACAAGTTAGGCTCTGATAATTGACCAAGAACACAAAAAAATATACAGAGTAAATGTATTTCATTTAGATTTTTTTTTTCATTTTACATATTGATTTTCTGGTTATGAGAATATAAATATTTATATATATATATATATATTTACTTTAAAGATCTAAATCTTTCTTTTGCTGAATTACTGTCCATAATATTTCAGATAACACATCCAGAAATCAAGATCAATTTTTTTTTAACTGAAACTATAATTATGTGATCTTCAATTAGTAGCAAAAAGCTTCTATTTAAGTGCACTGTCCTCTTATCTATGTGCTCCGTTACAGATCGCGTGTGTATCCCATCACAACAGCAACCAGAATTCACTCAACTTGTTTGTACTTTCTTTCCATTATGATTGGCATATGTATTTGTTTCACTCTCCATTTCATTTTTATTCGAATATCATGATATTAGATAATCAATCATAATCTAGCCTTCACCAAAAGCTTTATTTTAAAAAGTAGGTTACACACTGGCTCTTTCATTTTTGAATGAAGCTCCATTTCTGCTCTCCTTTATAATAAAATACAAAAAGGCAGAGAGCAGAGTAGAGTTTAATATTAATGACATCAATAACGGTGTTTAAAAAGTACATAAATGCTAAAATTAAAAAAAATACTCGGAATACACATTTTTTGCTCGCACATTAGTGTTCTACTGCAATCAACTTCTTTTGTAAATTTTCACGCTCACCTCCAAATGGTGCAATCCTAAATTATCACTTTCCTTTCCCAATGAATTAGGAAAGACGTTTGATGCACCTGCTTGCAGATTATTGATTTTATTTTTGACCTAAATTAATCATAGAATCTCAAATCCTGAAGGTTTAGTTCATCTCTCTTCCCTATGGATAAATAGAATATTACTGCAGCTTTGTTTTTCCCATTTCCCCCAAATGACTGCTTAAATTAATAAATTATAAATCAAACTAAAATCATAACTGGAACAACTTGTAACACTGTCACCAGTTATCTACTCTCATGTGGATACAATATGAACGTATTATATGAACCTCACCAGGGCCAATGCTAGTTTAATAATTCAAAATCTCAATATGGCATTGTTAAAAGTAGTTAAATGTTTCACTTACATTTACTAACATATAATACTCCATATTTGAGTGATTCATACTTTGATGTTGTTAGCAGACTCTAGCAGAAAGGTATTGAGCTGGAACTTAAAAGTTGATGTTAATGCCAGCTCATACTTACTGAGACTTTGACTTAAGGCAACTCACTCAGATGTTTAGATCACAATTTCCTCAGCCATAAAATAAAGCTGGGGTAATGATTTTTAAAATTAATTTCCTGATTTTGTTTAATAGCTGAACTATCCCTCCATAAATGCTGGTAGAGCAGTGCTGACATTAATTCTCGGACATCAACTGGGAATCCTACAATTCAATTTCATTCCAACAATAACTATACAAAATGCAAATTCTACAAGTAAAGGGCCAAGACCTTCATGAGGCTGTCCCCACTTCTGACACCACCAGAGAGACTTGCTGGTCATCCTCACTTCCAATCAACTGGCCCACAGTCAAGAGCTTCGCACAATCTCCTCAGGTTGGAATTTCCTAAATGACTCACAGAATTCAGTGAAAACTGAATGCTTATGTTTACAGTTTTGTTTCAAAGGATATAGACCAAGACCAGCCAAATGAGGAGTCATAAAGGGATAGGTTTGGGGAAATGGGGTGACAGATTTCATGATCTATCCTTTTGGAAATTAGGTGTGTCACCATCCCAGAACATTCCTTAAAGTTGTATAGTAATTCCTTAACCTTTATCTACTTTTCTGCTTCTCTCTTCAGGATTCCAGTGTCCACCCCTTCCTTAATCCTCCTTGATAGATCTCATTCTCTAGATTGATAAAATCACATGCATTTCAGGAAAATAGCAAGTTATTTTATACTTCTGAATCCTACTTTTGTATTTTGTTTCTTCTTGAATTACATCTACAATCTTTCACACCATCCCAAACTCTCTTATTAACACCTATTTATCTTTGAAAACTCAATGTCATTTGAATCCTTTCAATTAAACCTTCATTACCTTCCCTAAAGCAAGTAGACTATTTTCTTTTTTATTTACTAATTAACAGGTACATATGTTCAATTTTAGTTAATAAAAATACTTTTAAATATTGACATATGCAACTCCCTCTACTAAGGGACAATATCTTTGAGGCTGGGAAAATATTCTATCTGGCATTGTATTAATAAGACAGTGATTCTAGCATAGGTATATGTAAATGTATCTCAAATTTATGAGATAAACAATGTCTCTGATTAGCTACCTTTTGTGGCTTTTTTCCTTAATTAAAGATAAAAACAGTTGCTAGAAAATTAATGTTAATTTATCATTTTATTATATATTTTAATATTAATGCACATGAAACTCATGATAATGAGAAGAGTAACTGAACATAGAAAAAATGCACCACTAAATGTAATTAATTTACTTAACTCTTTGGTTGAATGTTAAAAATGCATCTCCTAGGGGATTTTTATTGAAAGAAATGTAATTACCAATTATAATCAGAAAGATCAGAGGATGAGGGCATATTTAATACTTGCATACAAATTGCCTTGTTGCAAACATGGTCTGAAAATGTTTCTTAAGAAATCATTACTGTATTTATTGCTCACAGAAAATTTCTTATATTTTAAAATTACTTTACCAAAAATGCAATATGCTATTTTTATTTAAAAAAATATATACCTGAGATTTCTGATAATCTCCAACTGGAGGCAAAACTATAATTAGAGATATGTAGGTATAGTATCAATGTACTTGGATTTATAGGGTTCAGAACTCTTGGTTCTCAAAGGCATTATAGATTCTCATTATCTTCTCATTGTTCATTTTTCTTAATATGCTCTTTCTGTCTCTCATCTCCAAACTTTCTGTTCTTTTCTTTATTTTTTTCTTAGTTTTAGCCAGGCTCCAAATCCCTGTGAGATAAATTTTCAGGAGAATATAAAATGATAACATGAGATGTGAAAATATTAATAAGAAAGACTAAAAAAGACCTGATGTCAATCTTAATTGTTCACTGAAAGTGAATCACAGTCAAAGGTATAATTTTAGAACTGTGTAATATTTAGCAGAAAAGAAATGATAGTAAATGAATCCAGGAAATAAAGAGAATGATAAAAGTAGTTAGTACACATTTGTTTTTGAAAATGAAATTCTCATAAAAATTAGTCATTTTATTTATGTGGTTTGTATAAAGAAGCTTTAATATTTAATGTATTTAAATATGTTTTCTGTACTATCTAACCATTTCTACATTTTTTGCTATTTTCATGGTCCTTATAGATGTTGCCCCCATTTCTCTTCATTTAATATCCCTCTCTTTCTTTTTCATTTTATGTATCATATTTTAAAGTTATAAATAGCATCGCCAGTCATGCATAGGGAGTAGCCCATTGTATGAAGCATTTATCTGTGGAAGAGAGGTGTATGATTTGTGAATAAAGGCAGTATTTTCACAGAGTCATAAATTTGTGACCATTGCCTTGAGGAAGTAAACTTTTCTTTATTATTTTAAGTTTGTCATTACAATGGACTGCTGTATGGGGAGAACCTACAGTTCACCTCTTTATTTAAAATCTATTCTCTAAAAATATTCACAGATGAAAGGGAACACTCTTTCCAAGACACCAAGTTGATGAGTTTAATAGATATTCAGAAAGTTGTGGATGTATTTGTAAGGCTGAGTGCAGAGGGGTAGAAAGTACCTTAAGAATGGTTGCCTGCAGGAGTTTGGGGAGGTAAAGAAGCTTTTAGTTTCCAGTTCATGTAACTCTATAGACAATATGTTTTTAACATGTCCCTCACCTCTATCTTTCAGAGGTTCTATTTCACATGGAATTCTTACTCCTTAATTCTTGTAGCACATACAGGTAGTATTTGAAGAAAGTACATGCTCCTCTCTCAAGAATCACTTTCCCAGAATTATTCATTATTTTAATTTTTTAAAATAGAATGTGTTTTTTAAAAAACGTATCATCCATATTTGAGTAGCTACATATATGTATATCATTATATATGTTTATATAGAGGTTTTACATATGAAGGAAAAGTGAGGAATAAAGAAAGATAAGTAACATTCGAACATTAATGTTTCATCTAGAAATGTAAGCATGCATGAAAAGAGGGCACATCTTTTCTGTGTTTAATGCGGCATTAGGAATGGCTTACACAACAGACAGATATTAAGTGATCAGAAAAGTGACCTGAGAGAAAGCAAAAGAGTTCTTAGGTTGTAATTCAATCTTTTGTATTTACTTTAAGAGTCTTCGGATGTAAAACTTTAGCCCTTCAGTAAAATAGATGAAGTTACATTCTGCTCAAAATCATTTTTGCCACTGAATATATTATCTAGGAAATAGGGCAAGAAAAAAGAAAAAAAATGGGGGAGGGTGATTCCTTATTTTTTCTTATCCCTTCGACCTGGTTTATAGACATTGATTTCTTCACTTCCATTCACATGGTTGCATCTGTTCAAAAGAAGTAGTACTTTGTGTCTAAAACTCTAATGTGCTTTTAGCATTTGAGAAATACTAAGAAAATAATAATTATAAATTTTAATGCTACTAATGAGAACTACATGATAACTAAGTGCAGTTATTATGTGTTAAACTTTGAAATCCACAAATAACTTACTGAAGGGATTTGTTTAGAAAAAAATGTTCTTTTGAAAGTAATCTTTCTATAGTAGTTTTCAAAATCATTCCCCCGTAGATAGCTAGGTTATAAACTCAAACATATTTCTGTGCTCAGAATATTATAATTATCAATAAAAAGAAGGAACAATAAGTGATTCCCTTGAAGTTTGAGAAATTGATATTGTTATTGGTTTATCTGAGGCCAACAAAAACCTTGATAGGTATTGTTGTATTTAAAGGTTTTAGAAATAATATGCTTATCATTTTTTACCACAGAAAAAAAATAAAAAATAAAAAGCAGCACTTTTCTCACCCTGACAGATGGGAGTGAACAGACACAATACAACAAAGAAGTAATTCTATTACAACTGCTCTGCAATTTACAGTATCTTTACTAGAGAAAATGAATATGGCTTCAGGTACACCATATGTGGCCGCAGGGCAGACGAATGCATTGTTTTCTATCGCTATCAGGTGGACGTTCTGAAGCTGGTTAGGTTCATATGTGATGTACAAGAGTATTAATGTATAGCCTTGCCCCGGGGCCATGTTATCTTTCCAGTCTTCTAGCCTTTCCTCAGAACATCACGTTTTCCACTATCTTAATTACCTCATCTTAATAGGACCGGATGAGCAAAAAGTCGAAAGCACATTAGAAGCCTTACAAGATACACGCACTTCAGAAGGTAGGAGATAAACCCTAACGTATTCTGTGCATCAAATTTATGTCTTAAAATCTGTTTTCCAAAAAGTTCACTCTAAGACAGAAACATAAGCAGTAGTTTTTACATGAGGACCCTCAAGCTTGTTACACATAGGTGAATATTAGTCACACGACACGTTTATTCCTAGGACAATAATAGCAAATGTCCATATTTTAAAACTGTATTCATTAGAATATTTAATGATACAGAAGACATAGATTACTAGGTTGCTTATTGTATAGTGGTGCTTCCATAAGAGTATGGACAATTGTATGCTTAAAATAAAGTAGGCATATTATTAAACACTAGGTTCTAGTTCTTGATTTGAGATTCAGCAAGTCAAATATAAGCGCTTAATTGAAAAGAGAAAGTCAGAGAGAGAAATTCTCTGTGGATTGTTACGCAAACATTTTGGAGCATAGGGAAGAATTATAACTAAGAAAACATAAGAATTGTTAGAAAATCAAACCACCTTTTTAATCAAAGAAGCACAAATTTTAATTTAAGAATATATTAGCTTACTCCCTACCTGGGTGTGCATTTAGTATTTTAAGTTTGGTTAATAAATGCATCTTTCACCTCCTGAATATCTGCTTCCTGATGCTTTTTATGAAGACCCTAGGATGCCTTCAGGTTTTTATAATAGGAAGTTTCCTGGGTCATTAATGAGAATATTCCTAAATAAAGGAAAAAGTGTGAAGATGTTATCTAGTTACCATCTGATCGCCTCTGTTTTGCCTGTATGAGCCTGCTTGTTCAGGCGGGCTCTGGTTCTGACTGTGACCACCTCTCTGATTCTAGCATAGGGTCCCTTGATCTTTTAGCTATAAGCGGTATTTCATAACAAGGTTTTAAATTTTGAATCCTACCCGGATAATGCAATGGATTACTTAGATCCACTCTCTCTTGCACACATATGGAGACTGACTATTCTGTTACACAAACCAGTCTTGTATTTACTTGTTTGGGCACATTCTTTGAAGTTGGTCTTCTGAAGCTAAATTCAAGTATCTCAGGCCCTATCTAATTGTATTATTGAACCCTTTGTATCCCGATGCACATTTTTGAAGAATTTATGACATATGTGAGTGTGTGTGTGTGTGTGTGTGTGTGAGAGAGAGAGAGAGAGAGAAAGAGAGTGGGGGGAGAGAGAGAGAGAGAGAGATTCTCTATGGGTTACTCAAATGGCTTGTTACATAAGCTGTTTGGATCATAGGGAAAATAATAACTGAGAAAAACTTAAGAATTGTCAGAAACTCAAACAAGTTTTTAATTCAAGGAAGCACAATTTATTATATATAATTATACATTATATATACACATATATAATGTATATAATATATACATGATATATATCATATATTCTCTCTCTCTCTCTCTCTCTCTCTCTCTCTCTCTATATATATATATATATATATATATATATATATATACATATATATATATATATATTTTTTTTTTTTGGCCCTGGAGGAATAGTAGAAAATGGAGTAAAGATATTTAAAGTAGATGTAGCTCCATTCCCAATTAGAAACTCTACTTCATTTTCAGAAATGAAAACACAAACGTCCTCATTTTTTATTACTTTCTATGCAGTAAATGTGTTGTAATGCTACTAGTGAGACTTATTTCAATGACCTAATCAACAAAGGTTTATAATTCTAATTAGCAAGAGCTGAATCAGCATTATTAATGACCAGCCTAAGGAGGAAACCATATTTGATTACAATCTTATGCATAGAAAAAAAATCCAGAACATTAAGTGCTTTATGTCCTAATAAATCATTAATTTTATGTTTCCTGAGTATCTTATTTTATCATTTATAAATTAGCATCTTTTCAGTTATTTTTCTTCTTGTGATACACAAGAAATACATCTCCTAGACAATGCTAATGCTGGCGATATATGAACAAATGTTTCTAAACTTAAAAAATATAGAAAAAATGTGCAATTATGTAGTGTTTTAAAAATCACTGTTCAAAAAACATGCAGATAGAATTTAAAATACTTTCATACTCAAAAATTATCATAAATAATAGTCAATTGACAATTTTTGTCAAGAAATCTTCATATTTTGACCATGATGTTAGTTCTATCTATTGAAGTTCATAATGGATATTTGACTTAGAGTGTTCATCTTTTTCTTTTTTATGTGTCATTTGTTTTGATTTTGGCCATTTAATGCCCCTGAAAATAACATTTTCTGTTCATAATTGGTTAGTATATGTTATAGCATCATTTTCATAAGAATGTATTTCAAAATCTTTCTTTTGGAAGAGAATTGCCCCGATATTGAGGAGAAAAGGCTAAAATATACAACAGTACTAGGTAAAACAATTTTATTTTATCAGTGACAACCACTAAATATTTCTACATGTTTAGAGTTTGTCCATTGAAATATTAAATCTTCCACCCTGCTTAAAAATGGAAGAATTTGAACTATGAACAGTTTTATTAAATGGTATGGTATCATTCTTGAAAAAGTTCGACTTCTGAATTTCCTTAATCGACTAAAGTTGTAGTTTTAAAATAAGATCAATTTATTTCCATATTTAAAAAGAAAACATATGTCCTCCCATAGTATTCTCTAAAATCTGAATTTGATATTAATGTTCTCCAAAAAACGTTTTTCCTCACACTAAATGTGTTGAAGATATGAATGCAAATGTTTAGCCAGTATATACTTGATGGATACTTCTTTATGTACTTGATTATTTATAGTTATTGGATTAACTAATGCATGATTATTCAGCTGTCATAATTTTAACGCAGGTCAGATGGTGATACATCCTCTCAATTTAATTTGTTTACCATTTTATTGTTTTCACCTTTATACATTTTATGGGGAGGGCTATTTGTTCTATAATCAATTTTATTAAGGTATAATTTATATACAATAAAACCAAAATATTTTAAGTGTGTATTAGTTTTGAAAAGTATTAATATATATTCTCATGTGACTACTGCCATAATATACAATTATAGTTATATATCAATTAACATAGCACATTACTATAATATTAATTGTATATAATTATAGTTATAGGTGCTTATGAGTTAGGATCTACATATACAGAGGGTGCCAAAAAATGTATACACATTTTAAAAAAGGAAAAAATTGTATTTAAATTGTAATATTCAGTATATAGCGATCACAAAAGATGAATACAAGTCATGTGTATACATTTTTTTTTGCACCCTTGGTATATGTTTAACATTTATCACAATCAGCATGCATAATCAGCATGCATGGCAGCTCCCAAACTCTCCAAAATTTCATCATGTTTTTCTTTTCTAGTAAAAATTCACCCACCACTTACCTATCTGTTCTCTAAAATAGATTGTAGAGTATGTTCTTTTGACATTGATTTCCTTCATTTGGCATACTATTAGGTTGGTGCAAATGTAATTGCAGTTTAAAAGGTTAAAAATAATTGCAAAAACCGCAATTACTTTTGCACCAACCTAATATCTTTTATATTCACCTGAATTGTTTGGTGTATCAGTGTCCATTTCTTTATATTGTTGAGTAGAATTCCATTGTGCGATTGAACTACAATTTGTTTAACTGCTCATCGATAGAAACGCATTTTGGTGGTTCCAGTTTGGGGTGACAACACATAACACTACGGTTAATATAAATATTTGGTTGCAAGTTTTTGGGTCTGAATATAACTTTTCATTTCTTTGTAGTAAATACTCAGAAATCAAATTGCTGGGTCACTTTGTAAGTATGGAGTTAACTTTGTAAGAAAATGTCAAACTGTTCTCCAGAATCGCTGTAATATTGTTTCATTCCCACGAGCAATGCATGAGAGTGTCAGATGCTTTTGCTCATTATTACTTGTAATTGACACTTCCGCTACTAATCTTACAATTAATATATAATTGTCATTGGTGTGTAGCTGTATCCCACTGTGATTTTAATTTTCACTTCCCTAATGCTAATGATTTTGGGGGATTTTGTTTTTTTTGTGTGTTTTTTTTTTTCATGTGCTTATTTGGCATCTCTGTATCTTCTTGATGAAGTGTCTCTTCACATATTTTGTCCAATTTTTATTAGGTTCTTTGCCTTCTTGCATTTAGTTTTGATAGTTATTTATACTCGCATATTCTGGATAGAAGTCCTTTGTCAAACATGGGATTTGAAAATATTTCTCCCAGCCTATCATCTGTATTTTCACTCTTTGTTCTCCAAACCATTTCCCACCATTTATGTTTCAGAGATTTCAGACAGATGCTTCATGCATATTGTCCAGTATTTTTAGTTGCATTCAGTAGCAGCTACAGATAGAGTGTGGATAACTATCTAAATTAGTCTACTTTGATTGAAAACAATTGACATATATCACTGTTTAAAGTTAAGGTATATAGCCTGATAGTTTTATTTACATATATGTGAAATGGTTACCACAATAAGTTCAGCAAACATCCATTATTTCATATAGATGCAGTAAAAAAATGAAAGAAATAGGAAAGAAGAAATAAAATGTCCTTGTGGTGAGAACTCTCAGTATTTACTCTTTTAACTAGAGGAACTAGTCATCATGTTGTATAATACATCTCTGGAACTTACTTATCTCAGAAGTGGAAACTTGTATTTTTTGACCACCTTCTTCCAATCCCACCTCCCATCACTCTCCACCTCTGGTAACTACAAGTCTGATCTCATTTTATATTATTTTTGGTTTTTTGTTTGATCGTTTATGTGTTTTTTAGATTCCACATACATGTATAAGTGAGATCATATTTGCTGTCTTTCTCTGACTTATTTCATTTAGTATAATTCCTTCAAGGTCCATCATGCTGTGACAAATGGTAGGATTTCCTCACTTTTTATGGCTGAATAACATTCCATTGTGTGTGCGAGTGCATGTAAGTATGTATATACATATGTGTGCGTGCATCACATTTTCTTTATACATCATCGGTTGTTTCCATATATTGTCTATTGTAAATAACGTTGCTATAAACATGAGGTAAAGATATCTTTTTGAGTTAGTGTTTTTATTTCAAGTCCTTTGCTCATTTATTAACTGGGTTATTGTTTATTATTATTCATTCGCTGTAGATTTTTAGGAGGTCTTTATATATTTTGCATATTAAGCATTTATCAGTTAATATACACTGCAAATATTTTTTTTTCTCATTCCTTAGGTTGTCTTTTCATTTTGTTGATGGTTTCTTTTGCTGTACAGAATCTTTTTAGTCTGACATAGTTTCCTTTACTTATTTTTGACTTTGGTGTTTGTGCTTTATGTGTCATCTCCAAAATTATTCATTGCCTCTGACAACCTTCTTTTTTCTTTTTTCCATTAATAAGTTGCTAGTCTCATATTTGCTTCTTTGAAGAAAATATGTCTTTCTTTTATGGATGCTTTTAAGATTTTCCCTTGGTATTTGTTGTGGTTTTTTTTGTTGTTGTTCTTTTGTCTTTTTTTTTTTTTTTCACCAGCAGCTTTAGTATGATATGTCTGGATGTAATTTTCTACATGATAATTCTAATTTGGATTCTGTGAGATTATGGATCTGTTTGTTGAGATCTCTCATCAGTTTTGAAACACTTTTGTCATTAACTCTTCAACTATCTTTTTAACTGTGTCTTCCATGTTTTGAATGCTCAGGTATTGCTGTTATTTTCCTTGTGCACATTAATTTGGATATTTTCTAATGACGTCTTCATAGTTCTTCAATATTTTCCTCTGCTGTATTCATTCTGCAATCAATCGCATGTGTTTGTTGTTAATTGCAGATATTATATTCTGCATTCCAGTGTATCTATTTAATTTTTTTATATATATAGAATACAATTCTCATTTTACATTGTATATATTTTAACTCCTGTAGTCCATTCTTTCATCATGTTTTTGATATTATATAGACTTTGCTAATTATAATATCTACATCACTTATAGAGTTATTGGTTCTTTTGCTCTTTGTTGTGTCTTCTCATCTTCACTTACCATATGCTTGATAATTCAGATTTTATATAAAAGATTGTAAAGATTCCACATATATCTTAAGAAAGAGGATTTGATCTTTCTTCAACTACACAGATAACATTGTGGAGGTGCTAATTACCTCAATTTGATGACAGACTGAGCTGGGTTGAGGCCACATTGCAGGTTTGTATGACTCTCGCTATCTCAGGTTGGTCCTGTTTCTTAGGATATGGCTCACAAGGGGTTTCTGTGAAACATATGAGGGTTTTTTGTTTTGTTTTGTGGTTTTTGGTTTTTTTTATTACTTTACAAGCTTTGCCTCCTCTGCACTCAGACACTATGGAAATTTCAGCTATGCTTTCCAAAGGCTAAATTTGACATAGCTTTTGAGCCACCCACCCATGCATTTTTCAGAATTTGGAAATGCCTGGGGGAGATAACAATTAGTATTTGAATCGTCAAACCTTTTACTTGATCAGACAAGAATCACACTGCAACAAAAACGTTTTCTAATTCCTTTACACACCAGTAGTGGCCCTCTGAATTTTCAGTTCCTCTCTGTGCCCCAGACAGACACTGTCCCAAAGGAAAAAGAAAACAGAAAAATGAAAAAGAAAGAAAGAAAACAGTTGAAGATCACTACTGTGAATTCATCATTCCCTCTAGCTATCAACTCTCACTTGTCATTCGGACTTCCCTCTTGAGGATCTTTTTCTCCAAGGCACCTCAACACTCTGGGAATTTCACTCTGTCTTACTGTTTTATTCTACTGCATCTTTCAACTTTGAGATACAGAGAATTTTTACAGAAAACAAACAAAAAAAAATCTATGTATTTGAGGGCCCTAATATCTCAGATTTTATTATTCCAACCGCATAAGACTTCTGAAAATCTCTGCTGGTTTCTCTGTTCCTCCCAAAACACCTTGCATGAATCTAGCTTACGTTTTCACATCTGGCCCTTGCTCAAAATTGACAAATGCCCTTTACATATAAAGCTACAGATAACACATAATTTTTTCATTCAATGCAATTTTAATCCATGCAGTCCATAATGAACTGTCTAGGTTTGTAATTTTGTAATTTATACAGCTTTTGCAGCTACAAACTACCAGGAAGTGAAAGTTTTAATACAAGTTTTACTAAAGCCAGGATCATAATAATGGACACTAAAACACATGAAGATTGAGGAATAACTGAGAGGTCACAGAGAACATTTTAAAGCTGTAATCCAGACAAAAATGTCATACATTTCTCAATGTCATAATGTTTAATTCTAATTCAATTTAATTTGGAATATTTTAAAATATCATTAACAACCATTCGCACTCAAATATATCCTGTATAAATGTGTAATCAATCAGCATGTTCAGGTTCTGTTTTTGGATTAACTGTTTGATTTTCTTTTTTTATTATTATTATTAAATTTATTGGGGTGATAATGGTTAGTAAATTTACATAGGTTTCAAGTATACATTTCTATAATACATTATCTATATATCACATTGTATGCTCACCACCCAGAGTCAATTTTTTATCACCATGTATTTGACCCTCTTTACCCTCTTCTACCATCCACTTCTCCCTTCCCCTCTGGTAACCACTGAACTGTTGTCTGTGTCTATGAGTTTTTGTTTCTTTCTTTCTTTGTCCTGTTCCTTTGATGCCATTTTGTTTTTGTTGTAGGCATCAGGATAAAATTTCTCCTGCCATTTATGTCTAAATGAATTGTATTTTAAAACTATAAGACAAGTTGTTAGAAAAACCTATTTCAAACTATTCATCTGAGAGAATCAAGATTATATCATATTCATGCATTGAAAAAGAACAACAGAAGAAAAAGCTCATTTCATCAGTTTCATTAACATGGGCATCATAATATTCATTTGAAAATATAAAATAATGCATCATCTATTGTAGCCTGAATTTTCTGAAATAGTTCAGTTTGAAAAACAGAACAAAAACAAAAACAAACTAACCAACAAACAAAAACTCTACCAGCAGAGCAGTTTAAGCAAACAAACCTAAGTTGGAATTCAGACCCAAAATAGGAGTACGTATTGATATTTTTCTACCTCTCTATAAGAAATGTTTTAATCTCCCCCCATATTCATTTCAGTATCCAGACAAAAGAAAACTTATTTAAATTTAAATAATAAACAAACAAACAAATAATAAACTTGACAGCTGCTCATCACATTGCTTCCCAAAGGAAGCTATGAGTTAGACAGCAAATTACTAGTGAGTGCAGGGTTTTTGAGTTTATTCCTTTCAACATGAAAATAATTTTCCTTTTTAAAATGAGTTTGGCTAATGTGCCTTTGAGATAATTCATAGTTTACCGACAGCTGTTTACCTTCAAGCCCACCTCTGATAATTTACCCTTCTCTCTGCCCGCATTTGAATTCTACAGGAAAATGCTCAGTAAATTCTCTTGGTAGCAAGTTAAAGGTTAGATTGTCTTTTGGCAATGGATTTCCAACCAGGTGGAAAACAGAAAAAGAAGTGGCAGAGACTTATAAGAGCAAAATTAAAGAAATAAAATTTTAATTGGCCTCCAGGTGTGACTATTGTTATTGGACAAACTCTAATGAAGTGGTGTAAATTACATGTTATTAGTATGTTTCTAAAATCATGCAATTTTGCTTTTCTCTGTTTTCTATGTGCTTCTATGATTTTTCTAGATCATCATTGATCTATTAAAATATGCAATGCAAAGAATAATTACTGATATAATTCACATATTTAACATTTTTGATGTGGACAGTAATCAAAAACATGTTGAAGATTAAAAAAAAAAGCATGCTTATTTTTCAAGGTCATGATAAACTATAGTGTAGAATATGTCATGATATTTTTTCCCTTACAGTAGTGGATTAAATATAATAGATTACATAGTACAGTTTAGAAAATACATTGAGTGTAATAGACATGATATTGTCCCAACAATATAAGATAGCCTGAACACATATTATTATTTCTATTTTAGAGTAAAAGATACTGTGATGCTCAGAAGTTCTGTAACTTGACCTTTGTTACATTATTAACAAATTAGAATAAAAAAACTCTACACATACAAGGTGTGATCCCAAAATATGGTGAATGTTAAAAAATATATATTACAGCAAAAGACACATTGCCATTAATGCCCCCAAATACTCCCCCTTGCTTCAAACACACTTATCCCATCATTCTTGCCACTTTCTGAAGCAGTTCTGGAAGGCCTCTTCGTGAGTGATTTTAGTTGCGCCGTTGTGGCTGCCTCGAGATCCTGAATAAATTCAAAACATTTACCTTTCATGGTCATTTTGACTTTGGGGAAGAGCCAGAAGTTGCATGGTGCCAGATTCGGTGAATAAGGTGAACGAGGACACACGGTAATATTTTTATTTGACAGAAATTGCATGTGTGACATGGAGCACTTTCATGATGGAGGATGAAGTGAAGATATTCACAAAAGAGGACTTCCAGAACTGCTTCAGAAAGTGGCAAGTGTGATGGGATAGGTGTGTGCGAAGCAAGTGGGGTGGGGGCATTTTGAGGGGCATTAATGGCAATGTGTTTTTTACGGCAAGCATTTTTTTTATTTAACATTCACTGTATCTTTTGATCACACCTGTATATTTTTGAACTTTAAACCATACGTCTTCTACAATATATTTTATTCTTCTGCAGATTTAACAGGGAATCAATATATTAAAAGTGAAACAGTCTAAAACACTGTATCATTTTTTTGAATCTTTCCCTGAGTTTCAAAGTTTCACTTAAGCTATACCAAAAAATATGGTACATGTTTCAAAGCATTCTTTTCAAATTAACAGGTGAAAATGTAATCCAAATATTTTAACATACTCCATTATTCTTTATTGCGTTAAATTCCGAAATTGGAAATCCACACAAGCAGAAGAACTGCCTAGATTAATACTGAAAACTAAATTCCCTTATTAAATAATAGACTGCTAACGCCGTGGGTATGTATGCACAATCTTCCTACATATATGCCAAATCAGGTCTGCGGGTCTGCACAGCTGATTTTCTGCTTGTGACAGAAGTAGCACATTTAACATAAGGATATCGAGCAGCTTTTCGGTAATGTACAATAGTCTGACTAAGAACCCCACAGAGGACTGTGGAAAAGCATATACAAGGGACTCTGATGATTTTGTTGAATTAAAAATATATTACATAGTGAGCAATGTAACTCTACTCCCATAAAAATTGCTTGTTCCAGATCTTCTCAGCAGACATACCACACACACACACACACACACACACACACACCATTTTTCAGTTTTGTAACATTTACTTCTTCAGTGAGAAATTGCCTAAACTTTGTTTTATTCTTGGTCAGTTATGTATTCACTTCAAGGAAAGGCCGGTGCTCCTTCTTCATTTAACTTGGGCATCTTCCTATACTAGCACCTATTGAGATGCCATATCCTTTTCAGTAGCCATATCTTTAAGTACTGTATGACTCCAGCATTATTTATTTAATAAGAAAACTTATACCTTGATTATGAGACCAACCCTGATCAATGGTTGGACTCTATTTTCCAAGAGAGTCTGTTCTGCTATCGTAGGAATTCTGATAATGAAAATTACTTCATAAATGGTTTATAAATAGGGCCATGATATCAATGGACTACAATTATAAACTTCAGTAGAAAACGATACATTCATTAATTTTGCTGCTGCACTGGCATCAGGGAATATTTTAGTTCAATTTTAAAGGAAAAACATAAACGATTAAGGAAAAAGCGCTAGGATTTCCTCTTCAGAAAGTTACACCCTAAGTCTGGAGTGGATATCTCTTCCTAGCTTCTTGCCTTAAATCCCATAGAGATGACCTGAAAATGATGGTTCGGACTACATGTATCAGTGAAGACTGAACACAGTTTTGGGTTACGGTATGGCGATTACTTTTTAAGTGCTATGGTTCAAAAATTACATAGATTTTGCATGGCTCTTTATATCTCCCATCCGTTTCACTCATTATTTTAACTCACTAACTTCAGTACTTCATTTTGGAGAACACAAGTTTTTTCAAGAATTTATAGTAACTATTACTTTCAAACAGAAACACCTCACATGCCATATTCTATTAAATATTGCAAGTGCATTGATTACCAAATGGATACGGAATTTTTCTCAACACAAAATATTAATTTTATAAATTTGAAACTCTTAGACTATTGGGTAATTAATTGTAAATCGTTCTGACTTAAATAATGTCTGTTCACTTATTATGTGCATACCATCCCAACAAAGATTTTGCACCAATTAGTAGAGATAGGTAATATTTCAGTTCACTGTGATTACTTCCAACATTTTCTTATCTTTCTTATGATTTTTCTCTGCAGTTTTCTGCCATTGTACTTAAAACTTCAATAATATTAAAAACTCTACATCTGGGAAAGCATTTATGCCCACTGGCTCAGCATAAGCCTAGGATATTTTGTCCCCTTTTTTCCCCAACAGCAAACATGATTTTAGAATGGAAAAACACAATCTCCATCTAAATAGTCCACAGACTTCTCCACGTCTGTATATCCACAACTGCATTCATAGTCTTCATCCCCAAACAAGATTGTTTTCCATTTATTTATTTGATCAGCAGCAATTAATTTATCCACTAAGTGTCTGTTGCCAACATTGCTCTAGGTATTCTGGAGAGACTGTTGGGTATGCGCTGCAACCAGTGCCTTCATAAAGTTGCAGTCTGGTAGAAAATATTGGGCATTGGTCAACTAAACTCATCAATTATATTTATTACTTCTAATAATTGTAATGCTTTGAGGTCCATAAAAAAAGACAACTTTTCTAGATTTGGAGTTATTTAGGGAATATTATTCTGAAGAATTTGACATTTGAGCTAAGAGCTGAAGGATGGGTAAATATGAAGGAAGGAATGGGCGGGAACAGAAAAGAATTAATTCCTGGCATCCTACAAAGCAGTCACTGAGACCGACCAATTATGGTATGCCAGAGAAAATGACAGCTGGCTGGTGTCCCTAAAGTTCCAGGTGCAAAAGACAGGGTGCCACCAGGTGATCTTGAAGAGATGAGCAGAAATCAGTAGTCATTGGGTCACAGTAATCAGGTTGAATTTGATAGGTAATGGCCACTGTATACTTGCTAAAGTTCCATTGTTATATAAGCAGTAAGGTTTTATATTGTGTCTTTCATCCATATACCAATACTCTGAGAGACATACGAGGTCAGACAATTAAGTTCGAGAACTAATGCTAGAAAAAGTGCTACATACTTCGTTGCTGAATATCACTAGGGACACCTTCGAAGTACTCCCCTTGGGAAGCTATGCACCCATACCAGCGCCTAGTCCACCCTTCAAAGCAGTTTTGGAACTGTTTTTCTGGAATGGCCATCAGAGCTGACATCCTATTATCCTTGATGTCCTGAATGTCATCAAAATGTCTTCCTTTCAATATTTCCTCTATCTTTGGGTAAAGAAAGAAGGCATTGGGGCCAGATCAGGTGAATAGGGAGGGTGCTCCAACACAGTTACTTGTTTACTGGCTAAAAACTCCCTCACAGACAGTGCTGTGCAAGCTACTCCATTGTCGTGATGCAAGAGCCATGAATTGTTGGCGAAAAGTTCAGGTCATTTTCGTCTAACTTTGTCATGCAGCTCTTTCAGCACTTCCAAATTGTAAACTTGGTTAACTGTTTGTTTAGTTGGTACAAATCCATAACGAATAATCCCTGTGATATCAAAAAAGGTTAGTAACATTGTTGCAACAAGTTCATAAATGTAATTGTCAGACCTCATACAGTAATAATTACAATTTATACAGGAAGAAATTGAATGGGGTTAATGTTGTTATGCAATGTAGAGCATAGAGAATATAATCAATAATACCGTAATAGCTTTGTACAGACATAGATGGTAACTAGACTCATCGTGAGGATCATTTTGTAATGTATATAAATATTAGAATCACTTTGATGTGCACCTGAAAATAATAGGGTACTTTATGTCAAATTATATGTCAATTATAAAAAGATTGCAAGTCTTCTAAGTAGTGGAGCTGGAATTTGAAAAATGTTGGTAGTCTAAATTAGAGCACCTGCTCTTATAGTCGCTCTACCAGCATGCTTCCATTGTGGTGGCAGTGGAAACCCAAGGAAACGATGTAAGAGGAATAATTAGAGTAATGCCTGTTAGCTTATTTCCCACTGTCACATTTCCAGCACTTTCAGAGGTAACATGAGCACTTCTGCTCCTTCCATCAGAATCCCTCTGATTTTAAGCACACAATAGATCTGTCATCTAGAAACTTTTGGCCGCCATCACTTTGGCTACATGCATCCAAACTATAGTTAGCTTTTTGTGTCGACTGCTACCAGAGCTTTCGAATGCCCTCCACCCCAACCAACAAAGCCCATCTCACTGCTCCTCCCTGATCTCTTCTCCATCAGCAGTCAGAATCACTTTCTTTAGTAGCAAATCTGATCATGTGACACCATGTTTAAACACTGAAAGCTTCTTTCTATCGTGCTCAGAGTAAAATCTATATTCTTCATTCTTGTACAAGCTGGGTATAATTTATCCATTAACTCTGACTCTAGCCCAATGTCCTGCCAATCTCCTTTCACTCATTAAGCCCGAAGAATATCAGTGTTTTCTCCATTTTCAAACATCAAATGTTTTCTGATTTATTGTCATTGGCCATGGTCTTCCTTTACCTGAAATACTAACCAGCCTCCCCTGCTCACCCGATTTTCCTACTGACACTTACTCATCAATAAGATCTCAACATATAATTTCTTCCCCAATGGAATATTGTGTTATGTTCTGGGCTAGATTGAGGGTCCCTATTATTTTCTCTCACAAATGAATATTTTTTTTATTTAAAAAAATAGTTATTAAATTTAAACACAATACTTACTAAATGACCATTGTATGATTAATTATCTGCTTGCCTTCCCACTCCTTTCTTGGCTAATCTCCATGAGAACAGTGATCACATATCAATTCTGGCCCTACTTAACTATAGGACTCCCCTCGATACCAAATGCATAAGCTAGACAGAGTTTTTACTTATTAGCCTACAATAGGAAAACAAGCTTCAAAATAGAATTCTATAAATTCTAGGCAACATTTGCCTCACTGTGCAAGAAAATTTATGTGTGTTCCATAAACGTGGACAGTTTAAACGTCAGAATAAAAACTACTAAGTTTTCAAACATGAACTCTCTCTGCCCTACCTGGATTTGCAGTTAATGTTGAAAGCAGGTGTCAAACTAAGAAAGTCATTTTAGCAGAAATGAAAGCTGTGATTAGGAGAAAGAGCTTTAGGCTAGCAATGCTGAAATTGCCATTAAGGATTTATTTTTTTAAAGCTTCCAAATGTAATTAAAATCATATTGTATGACAGCTGGTCAATGACCAAAAAGAAAAGAAAATATTCTCATGGACGATTTACAGAGACTCAGACGATGTGTTTATCAAGAAGTATTATATAAATTAAAAACAATAACATCCAGGTCTAGAAAGGTAAAAGAAAAGGTTGTAAAAAGTACTATTTTCCTAGACTTGAAAAATAGGTGTGCACAGGCAGCAGAAAGGTTTGTTCTACAAGTTCTTATCCTCTTTTTATTGCCTGTTGCTCAAATGGCACTAGGTCAAAGCAATGAGATACTCTGCAGATAGTAGAGCTATAAATACACAGATCTATTGACAGAATTATGACACTGGTGAAGCTTTTCAATTAGTATGAGTCATTAACTAGGCAGGCAATATATGGACAGCGGCACTTTATTCAATTATACTTATAAAGATGTATCACTGCAAATGATAAGAAGTAATAGAAACACTTGTATATAACAGTACTTAAATGAAATCCCAATAAAAGGCTGCTCCCCTCCCTTCTCAAATGATATAACTGATAGAGTTTTGCTGCTCTCACAACTCTAAATCATTAGGGTAGATCTGCTCTTCCTGTCAGCTTTGTATGACTTGTTATTTCATATGATTCCATTATCTACTCAAGTCTCAGCCCATCCAAGAGGCTTTCTCTGACTACTCTACCAAAACTTTCTCCCCACTTCACTAAAACCGTTTACGCATTGTTCCACTGCTTTGGACCCTTAAGGGTAAAGGTGCCCAGATTTGTGGGATTTGGCAATTCTTACACTGTTATACAGTGAGGCAAGGGGTACATAGAGGTCAATTGATGGTAATAAAAGAAATCTCAGTAAAATCAGCAGAGTATTGTTTCCTACACAGAGAATACGATGGCAGTGTTAAGAATGAAAACATGTAATAGAGACAGTGAAAGCCAGGGTCCCAAGAGCTTGGCGTATGAAGTCTTAAATATAGGCAAATGGTAGAGATTCAAAAGGACAGTTTAATTAGTCAGGGAACGCAGGGCTACGATGACTAGCCGACTCAAGTATATAACAGATCTCATGATGGGTGAGCATTTATTACTCATACAACAGTTCAGGGTAGACGGTGCTTGAGCTAAAGCATATTTAGCATTTCCACAAGGCTTTCTAAAGGAGGCTCCTGGGGTAGGAATGAAAATATGCATATGAGCACAGCTGGACCTTTGGGTCCCTGAGTCCTTGACTGCAACTTTTTCCAGAAAAACATAATGCGCTGGCTGTACACAAAGTCCAGTGTGGGGAGGGCAGCTTTCCCTCTCAGGCCCTCCATTAAAGGTTTTGTAATTGCCTATTATGCAGCCTAAAGGATCACAAAGGAACTCCAGATTTGGTCTGGAGTTCAACTCCTGCACTTCATTCACAAGGTGATCCTTTGGGGCTGAGCCTGAAGCATAGACTACCCTATCCTGTGTGCAGTCCAGGATTGTACCTTTATCTGTACCTTTATATAGGTACGGCGACAATTGACATGATCATGGTACCCATATAAAAGTACAACCCCAGAGGGCACACTTGGTCTTGTGGAAACAAAGCGTTCCCAATGGTAGGGCACTCCAGTCGGGACTAAGGGTCATCAGCCAGATGTACACCGTCTCCCGCCCCCCGCCCCCATGTAGCTGCACCATGGGATTTCCGGTACAGTTTGAATAATTGAGGTTAGCCCTTGGTTTCAAAAGGGCTACCAGAGGCAGTCAGTTGCAAACAGTTTTGTTTGGCCATGGCCATGACATTAGTTTGTCAGCCTCAGTCAGATGTGTGGATGGCCTCTTGAGGTGTGCTCTGTGGAAAGTGTAGGAGCCGAGACCGCCCCCTGCTGTCTCATAGTGGGACCACAGCCCTCACAGAAGCCGGGAAAGGCCCCGCGAGTTTTTCTTCAGGAGGAAGAGAAAGCTTTCAGGAGCAGTTCTGACACATAACAATCATTAACCCCTTCTCTCCTCTACACATGCCCAGGTGCCAGATTCCCCCCTTCCACCTTGTTTTAAAACTTATTTCATAATCAAAACTTCATATTTTTTAATCATTCCCTATTTTCCCCCAGACCCTTCATCCACAAGAGTGGAGGGAATTACAGAAAAGCATTTGTGTACAGTTTATACAGTCATACCGTGGTTAAGAACTGGTCTGGACAAAACTCTGAAAATTTTAAAATGGGTTTACATAACCTCTCACTTTTCATCACTTGCTGTTTAAAGCCATCCTGGGTCTCCTATCAACTTGAATTTTCATGACAGAGTCTAAGGGGATGGAAGGTTCTTGCAGAGCAGCCATAGAGACTTAGCTGTCAATGATCAAAGAAAGAAGAAAGAAAGGGGGGAGGGGTGTAATTGAAGGACAGGGGCAGAAAGCCTGGTCAAACATGAGCAGCAACTGAGAATTGTCTTTTGGGAGCGCTGTCGCAATGAGGCCAGACTGTCCACCTGAGATGTGTAGTCCAGGCTGGGTTTATCTTGTCCCCTCACAATAGCCACTTGGCCTATACTTTAACTGTCTAGTAAGACGCTGAACCATCCTTGCAGCTTGGCGGTATTACGGAACATGGAGAGTCTATCATATGCCCGTGACCAAGCCCACTGATGTGGCTTTTATTACAAATCTGGAGTCCTTATCAGATACAATGTGCTCAGAACAGCTAAACAGGAAACAAATGTAGTCTCACAGGGCTTCACAATGTGGCCAGGCCAGTGGAACACATCTGAATGACTAAGGCAGACAGCAGTCAAGATCTGGTGGAACCCTCTGGATGTAATCAGAGGCCCAATGTGGTCTCATTCCCAAGAAGTCTTTCACCTGTTGGGCAGTATACTTAATCTTGACAAGGGTCTGGCAGGTGGGGAGCGACTCCGTCATGAAACAGTAGCAGCCATGCCTGGAGGCTCGGTTTAGGACGGTGTCTATTCTGCAGGCCGACCTCTCACGGATCCAGAAGGCGGTTGATTACACATGTGCTTGTTCAGGGCTGAGAACAATTCAGTGTCACGTTTAGCTCACAAGAGGTTGGTTTTGCTCCATTCATCAGCAGAGGGCCCTTTTGGATGAGCACCACCGTGGGTAACCAAGAGCATATAAGCCGCAGATTTGATTTTTACCCAAATATGTTGTCTCCACAGGGAGCTTGTTTTACAGGTGATCCTAAGGCTCACCAGTAGCCTAACCAAAAGCCCAGGCCATTCACCAAAGCCTAGGCATTAAAGAAATACAGCATGGCTCATTTGCTGGGGTGGCCTGGAGAGCCATCCTTATCCCATGATGCTTTGATTATTGTTTTAGGGAGACAATAACTAGATGCTGGTAATTAGGTCTGTGTTTTACTTGGTTAGTTTATCTTGCTATGTCTTCTAGTTCACTGTTCATTACTTTTTAAATCAATCCTATATAGAATATTGTTCATCTCTAAAGTTATGATTTTTAATCTCTAAGCTTTCCTTGGGTTTTCATATTTTTCAAGTCTCAATTTAACACGTTCAATCTTACCTCTAGTTTTTGAAATATGTGAAAGAAATTTATAATGCTTTAATTTGCCTTCAATCATTCTAACATCTGTACCAGTTCTATGTTAGTTTTGATTGATTGATTTTTCTCCGTATTACAGGTTATTTTTTCCTACTTTTTTTTTTACATGCCTGATGATTTCAGTTGGGTGGCATCCATTGTGATTTTTATGTTATAGGATACCAAATATTTTTGTATTCCTATTAATACCCTTTAGCTTTTTACCAGCATGCAGAGAGATTGCTGGGGAATATTTGTATTTTTCAAAAACTTGCTTTTAAGATGTGTAAGATAGGACCAGAGTGGGATTCAATCTAAGCTAATTACCAGCACTATTGAAGTAAGTCCCCCCGAGTACTATAACCATTCCTGCGAATCATGGGGTTGTCCATTCTGTCTAGTGAGAACTGTCACTCTCTTGACCTGTGTGATCTCCAGGTACTGTCTCCACTAATTCTTTTTGGAGACTCCTTCCCTGACTTCTATTAATAGTAGTTTTTTCAATAACTCCTGATTAGGAAGCTCTGTATATTATTTTAGCCAAACAGACCATAGACTTAAATGTAAAACCAAGTGTATAAAACTTCTGGAAGAAAACACTGGAAATAATCTTGAAGACATTTATTCAAGCAAATATGTCTTATTCTTTAGGTACGTCACCTAAAAGACGATACATAAGAGAAAAAGTTTGAAAACTCAAACTTCAGAACAATGAAAAATTTTGTTATTTAAATACATTATTAGTAGAATGAAAAAGACAAGCTGCAAATTTGAAGAAAGTTAGATCACATAACTACAAAGATTTTTTGTGAAGAATTTTAAAGAACTCTCTAAATTCATTAATAGAAACCCAAAGAAACAATTTCAAAATAAACTGGCAAAGGCAAACAATTTGGACAGATACTTCACCAAAGTTATATATATATATATATATATATATATATATATATATATATATATATATATATATATATATAAAGTCATCTGGTAACTGTGTGTGTGTTTGTGTGTGTGTGTGTGTGTGTGTGTGTGAGTGTAAAAGACCACAAAAAGTTTTAACTGTATTTCAATTAATGCAAATTAAAATCACAATAAGATAGCACCATACAACTATTAGAACATAATTAAAAATAAAAAATCTGATCATACCAAGTCAAGGATGCTGAGAAACTTAAATTCATAACTGCTGTGGGAGTATAAAATGGTGCAACACTTTGCAAATAACTTTAGCATATTATTTTTTTTAAATGTATATACATCTAGCTTATAGCCCAGCCATTCCTTTCCTAGGTATTTATACAAGAGAAACGAAAGCATATGTCCATGCACAGACTAGTACGTGAACATCCGTAGTTGATTTTTTGCGGTAGCCAAAATATGAACACAAACCCAATGTCCAACAAAAGGTGAAAGGATGAACAAATTGTGACATACACATACAACAGACTACTGCTCAGAAATTTAGATAAAGTACACTGGTACCTGTTACAATATGGATAAGTCTCAGAATCATTATGCTGAGTAAAAGAAGCTATACAAAAAAGAGTGCATATTGTGAGTTTCCATGTATATAAAATTCTAAAAATACAAACCAAACTATAATGATAGACATCTCAGCACAGTTCTGATAATTAGGCCATCGGGAGGAGGGATATTACTGTTTACCACAAATTTTCATCAACCATGTGAAAGCAAGAATTGTTTAATATTCAGGAATGTACCTTGATAATTTACTTTTTATCAAAATGGATTTATTTGAGGAGGGAATAATCTCAGAAATAGTAGCATTGGCATAAAATATTAACAAATAAAAGAAAAATAACTTCTGTTTACTTTTCCTCAGTCATACATTTTCTAAGCTTTTATGATTTATGTCAGCATCTGGATTTTCTGCCTTTCAAGTTTTCACTTTCCTTGGAGTGGGTGAATAGGAAGCTGAAATATTAAAAACAATTCAAAATAGTAGTAAATAATGACAGTCGCACATTTCAAAGAACATGGAATTATGACAATTCTTAAATGATACTTCCTTGTAATATGTTTTTCAGTTTGCAGAGGCAAGTTAATGTGAACAATTTATTATTATGGTATTGTGTGCTTTTAATGCTTTACTGCTGAAATGTGTAAATGATATTTCTGTTTACTCCAATAACCTGCTATAAATCAAATTTATCTCCTTCAGAGCTTCCTTTGAAGACAAGGAAGGGGGAAACATCAAAATATAAAACCATTATAAATAAATTAGTTATATTTTGCAGGTTTAAACATTTTATGTTCTGTACATAATCAAATATAAGAACATATTATTATGCTAAATGTATTTATACTAAAGGATATAAATATTGTAGAGAAACAGGTCACCACAAAATTCAACATAATTAGTTGCAGGGTTTTTTTTTCCCATTGACTTTATATTTTAGCTTTCTATTAGTTTACTTTTGAAAAAAACTAAGTTAACAATTTGAATGATTTTTTTAATTCTTAAGAATGGGCCGATATAATTTGTACTTTCTTTTCCTATTCTCCGTAAAACTCTCCCCATCCCTGTAATACAAGCCCCCAAACATTATGTCACTAAAGGATTATGGTCACGTACCTGCAACCTTGTAGTCACGCCCTCCTTAAAACATATTACTAGTTTTGCTTGTGTAATTAGACAAGTGTAATTTAAAAAGTAAATGGGGATTGGGAGTTATTCAAAAGCAACTCCAGTCACATAAACCGGAGTGCGGTTTTCATTAAGTGTGAAAAATTAGAATTTTTCTAAAAGTGTGGCAATTAGAATTGGGAGGATAAAGAAGTAACCCTCTCTGTCAGAGTAAGCGAGGGGGGTGGGACTCCAAATTACAAAATGTTTGTCAAACCTGGGAACAGGCATTTTCTCAATAAAGTGTCCCGGGAAGACTTAAATACTTAATTTCAAGACTGAAATTAGAAATCAATAACCCAAGGCTTCAAGGCCCCATCCAACCCACTGATAAGACACAGTAGTAGACGGGACAATACAACTTATTTCCATAGGAATTCATCAGCTGGTTCTTAAGTACATCATTGTTTAAAAAAAAAAAAAAACAAAACTATTCTGGGGATGACTTTAGAAAGTCTGTGTGCTTTTATCTTAAACCCAAGGAGAGAGTATATACAGTATCTGAAGTGAATCATCCTTTGCATGTTATAACTCCACTGGAGTCAGTACAAGAGTAGAGAGTTAGCCCCTAACCTGGCTTCAGGCTGGGGCTTAAAGCGAAATCTTTTCTCTTAGGGACTGATTTCCAAACCTCCACTAGCATGTTCTATTGCTTGAAACCCATCAACCCTTCAGCTTTACCTCTGCCCAGTATTTTGTTTTTCTCTTGTATTTCTAGTCCACAAATATAATTATCTTGGATTTGAACTTACTCATTTTTTTTTACTGTCATTCAGTGTATTTGTTTAAGGCAGAGTAATTCAGAGTAGACACTCTACATTATCTTGATCCAGAAGTTGCAAATCATTTTGACCTTGCTGTAAAGAAAATCTTAAGTGCTCAAGGACATATGTGTAATATGTGTTTGGAGAGTGGGTCAGGATTAGAAAAAGAAGACAGCATCACTGCCTAAGTTTGAACTTTTGAGTGTAGGTCTTAACGCCTACCGAACACAAGGTATACAGGTATATCATAAAGGAAAGTAAGAATATATTTTATTAAGTATATTTTATATTGCTTATAAATTTCTATTGAAATAGTTTTTTTCTTTATCATATGCTTGTAAAACAGAATAGACAAGATGAAATCTGAAAGGAGGCATTTTAAATGTATAAATATTTAAAAGAATTAATATCTAGAATATGTAAAAGGCATTTGAATTAATGAATTAATGTTGAAGTACCAATAAAAAGTAATGCTCAGAAAGTGCGACTGTCAACTTTGGGAAGAATAAGCCCAACAGTAAATAAAGTATATGGGATGATGTTCAATCTTATAATAAGGAAACTCAAATTAAAAGAAGATAAAATTTCAGACTTGTCAGATGCCATATATTTCAATCATATAACTTTGCATGTTGGCCAAAATATGGAGAAAAAAAGAACTCTGTCACCTCAATTCTATAACCAGTGAAAAATAATGTAAACAGAGCCACTTTAAAATGGAATCAGAGCTGCCATCCTCAAGGAATTTCCCTGCATGCAACACTCCTCAGATTTTTGTAATGTTATTACTGGGCAAAATAACCTTGGATTGGGCCAAACCAATATTGTAGTCTAAACAATTGTTTGCAAAGCTAATAGAAAAACAGACATCCTGACTACAGATTAAAAATTAAAGACATTCTTTCGAATTAGCATCGCCATATTTAGCTAAAGAATAATTAAGCTTATTAACACCAATAGAAATCCCTTCCTTGTATTATGTAATCATCCCCCTTCACTTTTTAATAAAAACCCCTTGACTTTACTCCCTAATTGAAACACTATTTGGGTTTCTGCCTGAATCAGTACTTCCTGAATAGCTATTCTTTCGGATCTCAAATAAAAGCATCTTTCCCCACACTTTGGCCTTTTATTTTTAGATTAACAGACCTCAAGATACTAAATTCTGCCAAGTGTTTAAATGAGCTTAGAAGAGGAACTCAGGCCTCTGGTGAAATTGCAGATGTGGTCAACACCAGCATTTTGGGCTGATGAGTCACCCAACTAACTCAAATCTGGATCCCTAACTCATAGAAATTGTAACACAATGAATTGTCGTTGTTTTCCAATGCGAACTTTGTGGTAATTCTTATGAATCAATAGAAAGCCAATAAAGTAAACAAGTCACCAATTTATTTTGTAAAGTCAGTATAACTTCATTGCTAAAAATATGTAAAGATTTTAAGAAAAAGAAATGCCAATTAAACTTATAAGTTAAAGATTCATAATAAAAACTTAGTGAAATGGCAATATGTTTGGACTTTTCTTATGAAGTAAATGTATGACAGTATGTAAAATAAGATACATACATGAGATCTGTATTAATAAATATTTAAATATACTTGTTTTATATATAAACTTTTGTGATATTTATTTTATAGTAAATACGTTCTTTTTTGTTTTTCTTTGTTTTGGTTTTTTGAGGATTTCATTGAAAACCAGCAGTTTCCTACACACTTTTCCCATCCCTGATTTACTCTACACAGAGGCGAAGATTCCTTTTTCTCTTTCTTAAAACTGTTACTTTTGGAGTTTGTCTCCATGTTTCTACTTATACTGCTTATTTTTCATATCCTCATCTGTAAGTGGGTTTAAAACCTCATAAGGTTGGTGTGAACAAAAGGAATTAATTCAGAAAGAGCACTTTTAACAGGGGCTGGCACTTTTGTTGTTATTATATTAACTTTTCAGTTTTAGTTATTATCTATTGTCATCCTACTATTAAAATGTTATAAGTATGTTACAATACCCCCTTTACACACACACACACACACACACGCACACACACACATACACACACACACACACACACACACACTTGCCCTCCTGCCATCTGGCCAAATTTTTTTTAAGATCAATAAAATTTTAAGATCAATATTTAGTGTTTACATTATAGCTTTGAATATCTATGGCTGAGCCACTTGAAATAATACCACATTTTCTTTCTCACTAAGTTAATCATTATCTCCTTTTTTGTTTGTTTGCTTAGCACACTTCTGACACCAATTCCGGTGTGTGTTTTTTCCATACCGTCAAGCAACTCTTTGGCTCCAGCTGGGTGTCCTACAATTTAATTTAATTCTGACACTATCTAGTATACCTGGAGATAGTGTCAGATTCCACAGGGCTCAGCCCCACAAGACTGCCTCCCTTCCCCCGCTACTTCAGGCTCCAGTTGCAAGACCACATTATTATGCTTCTGACCAACTGGCTATAAACTAGAGGTTCCCGTGACCACTTCCATTAACTTGCAAGAGCAGCTCACAGAACTCAGAAATATTTTACTTACTAGATTACTGGTCTGTCATTAAAGGATGTAACTCAGGAACAGCCAGATGGAAGAGGTGCACAGGGCAAGGTATGGGGAAGGGATGCAGAGCTTCCATGCTCTCTTGAATGGGGCCACCTCTCCCCAGATCTCCATGTGTCCACCACCCTAGAAGCTCTCTGGACCCCATCGTTAAATAGGTTCTTAAAGTGCAATTTATATCAATTTAAAATAAAGGTAATAATGCCAATTATTTTGAATGTTAACATTTTTTTTGTACTTTTAATAATAGTTTGCAAAATATCTTAATTGATGTTTTCGTCACATCAATAATTTTAATAATAATCAGTATTTAAAGATGTAAGTATTTAAATATGCAATGGTTTATGATATTGGTTTTTGGTAAAATACAGATAAAATAGTACATAGGTAAATACATTATTGATAAATTAAATAATGAATAAAGCCTACAAAGAATTTGCTGGGTGCCAATCATTGTCCTACACTTTTTAAAAAGATATTTAATCTTCACAACTGCTTCATGACATGGGGAGTATTAGTATCTTCATATTATTATTTTCACAAAGCGATTAATGTCTTGCCTGGTGTTACTCAGTTGCTAAATGGAGGAGCTGGGATTTGAACCTAGGCACTCAGTTTCCCTATCCCCACCATTACTCATTATGCTACTGATAGATAGTAAAAATAAAAGGATCAAGATAAAGGTAAATCTTTAGTCTTGGAGAGACCAGTCACCAAAGATAAAGTTAAGATATTTTGCAATGTAGAAATTTATTAAACAAATCTGAATGGCAGCAGTCTACAAACAGAATTAACAAAATCAAAATATAAGCGACAAGCTTGGAGAAAATAATACCAAAATGTGATATACAAATATGTGCAGAGATGTGAATAATTCATAAAGGCAAGACAAGTAAGACAACTGAAATGAGCACAAAAACAAGCAAAATAAATCATTATGCAAAAATATAAATGAGCATTTCACACAAAATGAATTTTATTGGTGCAGTTAGGGTATAAAATTATTCTTAACCATGTTGGAAGTCACGGAAGTAACAATCAATACAAAAAGATAAAATCTTATCATTATTTCATTATCAAAAAAAACAAAATTTTATAAGATTTAGTATTGTTGGGGTCACAGAGAAATTATTGTATTTATATTTTGTTGATGTGACAGGGAATTAAATCAGTGGTTTTTTTTTTGTTGTTTGTTTGGTTTTGTTTTGTTTTTTCAGACAGAATTTGGCATGCTTTAACAAAATTTAGTAATTTGGGCATAATTTGACTTTCTTAAAAAATTATGTCCATATAAATAAATGTGTTATTTTAAGGCTAGCATATCAGTTTCCTAAGATTTTAAAGTTGGAAACAACTTTAAATAGGAAATGGAAAATATTAAATAGAATAAAATAAAAAATGATACACAGTTAATTGAGCATTAAATTAAAATTGTAATACAAGATGTATGGTTAGTTCCTTGAGTTCTAAAAATACATAAAACTAATGTCAATTACATATATTTCTATTTGCACTTATTTAGAATTAGGAACACAAGCAAATACTAATTTGTAATCACACATCAAATTTGAAAGTTATTTCACACCTTTGGACAAATATAGAGTGGAAAAAAAACCCTCTAAACTACCATAAATTCTCTTTCAAAAAAGTCAGGATACTGATACTAATAGGTACAGAGAACAGATTGGTGGTTGTCAGAGGTGAGGCGTTAGTGCAAAATAGGTGAAAAAGAACAAACTACTAGTAACACGATAAATACATTCTGGGGAATCTGATGTACAGCATGGTGACTATAGTTAATAGTACTTCATTGTATGTCTTAAAGTTGCTAAAGGAAATCATCTTAAAAGTTCTCATAACAAGAAAAGAAATTGTAACTAAATGAGGCGATGTGTATTAACTACACTTATTGGGGTGCTATTTCTCTATATATACATATATTGAATCAGTATGTGGTACACTTCAAATTCATATAATGTTATATGTCATTTATATCTCAATCAAAAAAATTTTAAAAGACAGGAAAGGAGAGAATAAATGAAGACTAGAATGGAAAGAGAGAATTGGGGAGGGGGAGTAGGGAAAGAAGGAGAGAAGCATAGAATGTTGAAACAATGAAAGCATTAAGAAAGCAATTAAGTAAAATAAAACTATAGGCTGATATCCCTAATGAACACAGATGCAAAAATCCTCAACAAAATATTAACAAACTGAATTCAGCAATACATTAAAAAAATCATACACCATGATAAAGTGGGATTCATTCTTGGTATGGAAGGTTGGTTCAACATCCTCAAATCAATTAATGGGATACACCATATTAACAACATGAAAAATAAAAACCATCTGGTGTTATCAGTAGTTATAGAAAAAAACATTTGGCAAAATCCAAAATCCATTATGATAAAAATTCTTAGCAAACTGAGAATAGAGGCATCATACCTCAACCTAATAAAGGCTACCTATGATAAACCCACAGCTAATATCATACTCAGTGGGGAAAAGCTAAAAACATTCCCTTATGATCAGGAACAAGACAAGGATGCCCACTTTCACTGTTTTTATTCAACATAGTGCTGGAAGTTCTAGTCACAGCAATCAGACAAGGAAAATAAATAAAAGGCATCCAAATTGGAAAGAAGGAAATAAAATTGTCATTATATGCAGATGACATGTTACTATATAAAAAGAACCCTAAAGATTCCACCAAGAAAAAAAAAAAGCTATTAGAAATGATAAATAATTTTAGTAAAGTAGCAGGATACAAAATTAGTATTCAGAAATCTGTTGCATTTGTACACACCAATAACAAACTATCAGGAAAAATAAAGAAAACAATCCCATTTACAATTGCTTCAAAATCAATAAAATATTTAGGAACAAATTTAACCAAAGAAGTAAAAGTTCTGTACTCAGAAAATTATAAGACATTGAAGACAGAAATTAAAGAAGATACAAATTAATGGAAACATATACCATAGTCATGGATAGGATGAATTAATATAGTTAAAATGCCCATACTACCTAAGACAATATGTAGATTCAATGTATCCCTATTAAACTACCAATGACATTTTTCACAGAACTAGAACAAAAAATCCTAAAATTTATATGGAACCATAAATGACCCCGAATAGCCACAGCAATCTTGAGAAATAAGAATAAAGTGGGAGGTATCATGCTACCTGACATCAAATCATACTACAAGTGTATAGTAATCAAAGCAGCATGGTATTGGAATAAAAACAGACACCTAGATCAATAGAACAGTATAGAGGGCCCAGAAATAAATTCATGCCTATATAGTTAATCTATGACAATGGAAGCAAGAATTTGCACTGGTGTAAAGACAGTCTATTTAATGAATGGTGCTGAGAAAATTGGACATGTACATTAAAAAAAATAAATAAAACTGGACCACCTACTTATGCTATATACAAGCATAAATTCAAAATGGATTAAAGACTTAAATGTAAAACCCAAAACCATAAAACTCCTAGAACAAAATATAGGAAGTAAATTTGAATGCATTACACTTAGTGATATTTTTAGTGATACATATCCTCGGACAAGGGAAGTAAAAGAAAAAATAAACATGTGAGATGACATCAAACTAAAAAGTTTTTGGTTTTATTTTATTTTATTTGTTTTTTTGTACTGCAAAGGAAACCATTGATAAAACAAAAAAGCATTCTACTGAATGGGAGAAGATATTTGCCAATGATACATGTGATAAGGAGTTACTATCCAGAATTTATTTTAAAAAACTCATACAACTCGACACCAAAAGAACAAACAACCCAATTTAAAAATGGGCAGAGGACATGAAGAGACAGTTCTCTAAAAAGGACACACAGTTCTCTAAAAAGGGCCAACAGACATATGAAAAAATGTTCAACATCATTAATAACTAGAGAAATGCAAATAAAACCACAAAGTAACACCACCATACACCTGTCAGAATAGCTGTCATCAATAAATCAACAAACAGTAAGTGCTGGCGAGGATGTGGAGAAAAGGGAACCCTCTTGCATTGTTGATGGCATTGCAGATTGATGCAGCCACTATGGAAAAGAGGATGGAGAGAGTTCAAACATTGAAAATAAAACTACCTTATGGCCCAGCAATTCCACTCCTGGGTATCTATCCAAAGTAATCCAAAACACTAATTTGAAAAACTATATGCACCTCTATGTTTATTGCAACACCATTCATGATAGCCAAGATATGGAGACAACTGAAACGCCTATCGATACACAATTGGATAAAGAAACTGTGATATATTTATACAATGGATTGTTACTTGGCCATAAAAAAAAAATGAAATCTTACCATTTGCAACAACATGGATGGACCTAGAGAATATTATGCTAAGTGAAATAAGTCAGGCTGAAAAAGATAAATACCATGTGATTTCACTTATATGTGGAATCTAAAGAATAGAATAAACGAGCAAACTAAACAGAAGTCGACTCAGAGATACAGAGAAAAGAACTGATAGTTTCTATATGGGAGGTGGGAGGGGATGGGTGTCGCCACACAGCAGCCTACCCGTCTGTCTCCTTGTACTCACCCCCAAAGAAAGGAGAGTCTGTAAGACGGATCCTTTCAGGGACTTTGCTAAACCTTTGTGTTTACACCTTAAGTCTCCCTGTTTGGTCCCAGAAAGATGACTGGACAGTCAATGACAAGTAAGATTCCTCACGGAAGGAACAACTCAAGCCAGACACAGTGGAGTGGGGACCAACAGGAGAACCCCCGGGGTTCACAGAGGTGGGCACAGCCCCCCACCTTCCTTAGGCTAACGAAAGCCTCAGCCTCTGTGGCTGCATTCCTTCCCAAAACCTGCAAGGGAAGTGATTCAATGAGGTGCTTTCCATCTATTCATATGCATAAAGGTTTTGTCCCTTGGGGAAGTTGAGACTTAGGGTCCAGCTGCCTGCAGGCAAAGGTGATTGACATAAATCGGTTTCCTATTATGATGTATGGAATTCACAGATCTTGAGATTGACAAGCTTTATCTCCTTTACTTCCCCATCTAACTAATAAAAGCTGATGCTAGGCCCAATTCGGGGCGTCCAGTCCTTGAGACTGGGGGCCCCTTCATCTGCTTAAACTGTATTCATGGCTACTGTCTTTTAACCCTGGGCCACCCTCCTCGCTCCCCACAACTCTTGTCTCACCGGATGCAACAGATGGGGGAGAAAGTAAAGTGATTAGAAAGTACAAATTAGTAGTCAGAATATAGCCATGGGGATATGAGATACAGGGTGGGGAATATAATCAACAATGTTGCAGTGATTGTGTAGCATGCCAGATGGGCACTGGACTTATCAGGGGATCACTTCATAGACCATGTAGATGCCTGAACAATATGCTATGCCTCTGAAGCTGAAGTAGAAAAATATTGAATGTCAACTATGATTTTACACACACACACACACACACACACATATATAAATGATATCATATATATATATATATATATATAACATATGTATATAATCATCTATACATATATATGTGTGTGTATATATATATATATATATATATATATATATATATATGATGTGGAGTACAGCATAGTGAAGATAGTCACTGCTATCATAACAGCTATATACAGTGTTAGAGGGGTACTATATTTGGGGGGGGTTATCACTTTTTGATAAATGTCTAACAATTGCATTGCATTGTACAACTGAAATTAATTTTAAAAAATACAGAGTTAAAAAAAATGAAAGCAATTAACTCAGTGTTTAAGGGATGATTTAAGGAAGAAACAAAGAAAAATAATTCAATAAACATTGTAAGACCTTTACTTAATTGTCAGATTATTAGCAAGGAAACTCTACTAGAAAATTGAGTTTTTACTAAAGTCTCATTATAATTAACAATAAATTAATGATATAGGGAAATGGAAATGATGTACACTGATGATAGATGAGGAATAGCTTAGTGCACAGCATGTTGTTATTCTTTCCTTTCATTGAAATGTATCTCTTAGGGTGTCAGTCAATCCAAAATAAAATATAAAAAGGTTACACAGATGGCATCCTTCCTCTCAGAGAGAATTTCAGAATATACATAATTATCCAGGTAGACATGAAGATGAATTTAAGAAGTTTGGCTTCAATGAAACAGATCCTTTTAAATCCAAAGTTATCGGTATATGGAAACATAGCAAAGAGCACGGTCTCCCTGTTTTGCACGGATTCACAAATTTGCTTTATGATTGTAAGGTACATTACACAGAATGGGAAGAGCTACCTGGCATTCAGTGGGCATAAAATTAATTACTCAGATTATTATGTCTGACAGAAAATCAGCTTATATAATAAAGATGGATAAAATCACTTAAGATTAAGTTAGTCTATGGTGTCTAGAGGACCTTTTTGTCCTCCACTTAACCAAGGAAACAAAAATGGAAATGGAAGAGAGTTGGGCAGATGCTGAAATTTGCACTCAATCAAAATTCCAGAGCTCTAGTTATCCTCAGTGAATCTTCCTCATTCCTTATCCACAACATCCACCCACCAAATCATTGTCTTCCTCACTATTAAAAACTGCCTAAGCAACCAGTTCCCTGAGCCAGTCAGCCATCCAGGCATCACCTGTAGGTAAACCCATCAGGTGATACATCATCACCAGGACTCTTCTCTATCAGTTTGGTCTGATTCAATAACCGCCACCCCCAAACCAAATGTTTCAGTTGTATCTTTTTGAATTTTCAATGTGATCTAAGAAAGATCCTACAGTTTTCTGTTTTTTTCCAAGAATTTTTTGTTTCAGTTATATATAATAGCTTTTAACTGTACGGAGTACATTACTGACTAAGCAGCTAAATAAATATGGACATGTTTCTCTATTTTTTTAAATTATCCATCAAATCAATGTCTCGTACTCATTTTGATGTCTCTCAATGTGTACTATGTCCACGCTGTAAGAAATTTTATGGACTTTGAGATTGTGATCTTCCTTTGCAGTTAAGACTTACCATCCACCTAGGGGAATGTTATTTTGTTGTTGTTAAAGGCAAACAACATTTATTTAGTGGTCTACTATGACTGGGAACCAATCTATTTCTACTCGTGTCCATGGGGATGCTGATAATTCCATCTGTACCATTAAAAAGACTTTAAATCTTTATACTAAAAGTTCTAGAATTATGTTACAGATGTCTTTACCTCATTACACGGTTACTGGGGATTGTTTCATCTGGTGTACTTTGATACCGTGTGTACCTTAACAAGCAATCTGGCATAAGCCTTCTGTTTACAGCACTAGAAAACCTAGCATTGTTGTATATCACGGGTACTGTTAATTACACTGCCGCGCTAGGCATCATTAAGCCTCAAAATGCTCAAAGGCATGTCAGGAGGATTTGTTTTTATTTAAGTTAAACTGCTTTTAAGACTCAGATTTAAATAAAGCATATAGGTGACAATTGAGTACAGTACAATATATCATTGCTTTCCCAGCTTTGGTTGAGAATAATCTGCTGGCAAGTTCAAGTTTGTTGGTCAGATATAACCCTTTTTAATCAGGAAGCGTTTTCATTCTTTCAACTAACTCTCAAAAATTTAGGTTCACTTAATTGAACACACATGCTTTTGATATTTTCTATATGTAAAATTTGAATTAAGTACACTGTACAATACACATATAAGACTCAATAATTGATAAAGATAGCTTTATAATCTGGGTTGCCAAAATATTAAAAATTGACTATAATGCAAACAGAGAAAAATTATTTCTAAAATAATTGCTGAATATTTACATTGTGTGCCCCCATTTAAGTACTGGTGAAATGTAAGGAGATGAAGGTTCTGTTGTAGAATGTTTATTAGCTAATTATATAAAAACTGGCATTGAAAAAAATGTAAGTGAATGGAATCATTAAAATTAAAACTTTTGTTTTTTAAGGATACAAAAGGAGAAAGAAAATCATCAATGTCATATACCTGGTTATAAATGATGGAGCTATGAAATATTATTACATATGATTATTAAAAGAATGATGTATACGTGTGTGTGTGTATGTATATATAGTAACTTAGCCAAGACTAAACAGCTAACCCATAACAGATCTGATATAAAAATCTTAGTTTCTTCATTTTAACACCTAGATCCTTGGGCAATTATATGAGTAAGTAATTATATAGATAAACTGCTCTACCCAAGATATTGAAAAAGAAAATGTTCATAAATAAAATCTCTTATTTTCATTAGACAGTAAAAGAGAACTGAGGTAAAAAAATTATACCACAATATGGAACAGTGGGCAATTCTATAGGATCAGGAGTTAGATTAACAGATGTTTTAACCTTAGGGAATTTATATAACTTCTTTCAACTATAGCTTCCTCATAAATTAAAGGGAATAGTCATTTTGTCTGCTTCCTTGGATGGTTCTAAAGGCTGAATGAAGCTTTATATCTTGTAAAGTATTTAGTAAAGGGTTGGCATGTAAGTACACACTGAATGTCTGGTCATTGTTGCTATATTTTGATTTGCAATAATAGGATAACTATAGCAGAATGTGTAATCTGCTCAAAGCCCCAAATATTTTAGTATTAATATAGGGATTCCTTGGTTACCAAAAGAGGTAATTACATTTCATCAAATTCTGATAAGTGCATTTGGATGTACTTTTCTATTGCTAAATACCCAAAAGTATATTTTAACTTTTTAGAAATTATCTATCTGTAATTGTAATGAATTTATATTTAAGAATGCAAACAAGTTTAAATTTGATGAATTTGAAGGGATAGTAACAGATATTTGAATATTCATTAACCGTGCAATCTGGTTTTTGTCTGTGACACTGATTGTAATCAATATGATTCCCAAATGAGAGTTTGAAAACAAAAATGAAATGATTTTCATATTCAAAGGCATAAAATGACAGAGATTTAAAGAGAACTCTAGAGAAAGACTTACCGTGTTTGAGTCCAGGTTCTGCCACTTCCTTTTCATTAGACAATGTGAGGATCTTTGGCAAGTTATAACCTTGCTGTGCCTTTTCTTCTCACGTCTAAAATGGGGATAAAAACAATACTTCCGTTTAGGGTTATTGTGAAAAATAAGTAAGTTAATATTTGTAAAGCACGTAGAACATTCCTAAGCAGTCAGTAAGGACCATGGTTTTGGTGATTTATCATACCAAAGAATCACAAAACTTAATATCTTTAAACAACAAAAGCTTATTATTTTTCATGGTCTATAATTTAGTTCTTTGTTTTCTCTTTTGATTTTTCCACATGCAGCTGATTGGGTGGGTGAGAGGTACAAGATAACCTCATCCTTAAGACTTGCAATTGGTGCTAGCTAAAAGCTGAGTCCTGTCAGATCTCTTTCCTGTATCCTCTTATCCTTCCATAATACAGAGCATTATATAGAAGGAAAGAGGTTATCTTGAAAACCTTATCAGTATGGAGGATATTTTTTCCAATTATACCTTGATTAGCTATATGCCAACCTATATCAGTTTATCATTCATTTATTCAGTAATGAAACATTTATTTGACAAACAAGTACTGTGTGCAGTCACAGTGCTAAATACAAAGGTGACTATTCTTGGAATAAAATAATTAATAATCCACAAAAAATTCCAAGGGGTTTTTTCACATGAGGATATTGAGTCAAATTATCAAACATTTTAATTAAGTTGTAAAGGAACTGAAAGATGCACTTTGAAAATAAGTTCAGTATTATTATCTTTAAGACATAATTAGATAATAACTTCCTCACACAGTATTAAAGTGGTCACTTCTTTAATTTGAATGACTGATTAAAATATTAGAATGTTCATGGAGTGATAGATATTTTTCCAATTTTCAATTTGAAATAAAAATTATATTGATAGTGTCAAATTGGTAAATTCCCCCTAATTTGAATATATCATTGAGGGAAAATTGAGATTATTTACTATATATATGCTAGAATTTATTTTACACATGATTTGAGATGTCTATAAATTCTACCTATGACCACTCTTGTCTTAATAAAAAAATATATATATAAAAGGAATCTAAAGAAAAGAATAAGTGAATGAACTAACCAGAAACAGTTTTGGAGACATAGAAGAAAAACTGAGGGTTGCTAGATGGGCGGGGGGGTGGGGATAAGGGGAAAGGTGAGGGGATTAGAAAACAGTCAGTAACCACAAGATGGCCATGGGGTCTTGAAAATTAATTTGGGGAACGTAATCAATAATGTTGTAAAGATTTTGTAGGGTGTCCGATGGACACGTGTCCCATTTGGGAGACCACCTCAGGGATGATGTAGATGCCTGACCACCACACTGTACACCTGAAGCTGAATAATAATGAATGCCAACTATAATTTTATATATATATACATATATATATGTATACATATATATATATGTATACATATATGTATGTATATACTTACAAGAAGCGGAGTACAGCATTAGGAATAGAGACAGTGGAAATGTAATGGCTCTGTGCGATGTCAGAGGGATAGTGGATGGGAGGAGAGGGGTTGACACAGTGTGAGGGATATAAATGATAAACGTCTAAGTATTACTTTGTCTTGTGCCCCTGAAACTAATAAAAAATAAAATAAAAAAAGTATTTTATATTGCTCTGTGAATTTAACACTGAAAAGTAATATCTTCCCTGTGAAAACACAATAATTGATGTTCAAAAGACTAAACATCAACATAAGTATATAAAACATTTTAACTCCTACAATACTACATCTTTTTCAAGGAGACAATATCGTTGGAAAATGCATTATTTATTACACAAAAATGGATTTTAGTATATTCAAGAAGTTTAGATAGGAATGAAAAAGCAGCTGTTACGATGTAGTGTTAGGTGGGTACTAGACTTGTTGGGGTTATCACTTTGTGAGTTATATAAATGTCTGGTAACTATATTGTTTTATATGCCAGAAACTAATTAAAAAAAAAGGAAGAAAAAAGATTTAACTGAAAACCCCTGATTTTTAAATTTACAAATAGCAAAATTATTGTGAAATCTATAGTTTCTTTCTCATAATGTAGTTTGACTTAGCTGTATAGAGATGGTGTATTATAGAATTATACACTTGCAACCTATGTAATTTTACTAACCAATGCACCCCAATAAAAGTTAAAAAACATCTTAAGCCTCTTATTCAGTGTATTTCAGTCATCATTACCCTATGCTATTGAGATTAGCAAAAAAATAAGTATGCCTATTATGTTAAGAAATTGTAAAGATTGTATACAGTATGCATTTTGCTTTATATATTGTGTATATATATATACATATATATATTTTTTTTTCTTTTTTTTTTTTTCAAAACCGGTACAGTTTTGTGTGTGAGGAAATAAATACAAAATCTTTGGAGATGGCAGATTTTCAGATTTGTTTTTGTTCTTATTTTTTATGACCTTGACAGTTTTGAGAAGTATTGGATCGAGTGTTTTATAGGATACCCTTCTATTGGAATTTGTCTGATGGTTTTCTCATGACAACGTTGGGACTTGTGTTTTTGAAAGGCAGATCACAGAGGTAATGTGCCATTTTCAGTATATCATTATAGAGTACACACTATATACGTGATTTTTATTATTATTATTATTATTATTGTTGCTATTGACCTTGACACCTGGCTAAGGTAGTGTTTGTCAGGCTTCTGTTTTTTTAATGCCTTTTCATACTTTACTCATTAGAAGGAAGTCACTATGTGTAGCCTACACTTAGAGAGTGCGAAGTTATGCTCCCACTCCTTGAAGGCAGAATGTCTAGATGAAATAGAATTATACTGCATGGGTGATTGATCTCTTTACCCCCATGTATTAATTTATTCAATTATTTATTCATGTAAGTATGGAATCATAAACATGTATTTTATTTTACACTGCAGGTCACAATCAAATACTATTTTATGAATGTTTTTGCTCAAATTTTTCTAGCTTTGGCCATTAGGAGCTGTTTGAATTGGTTCATGTGCCCCTTTGACATACTCATATATCAATCAGTGTGTGTGTGTGTGTGTGTGTGTTTTGAGCACCTCCTTAATTTTGGCACTATAAGGTAGATGCTCTGGGATCATCTTGATATCTCCGACCTCGGTCATAAATCCAGAAATTTCTCCAAGGAACTCTCGTTGTTTGTTTGTTTGTTTTTTCCTTTGGCAAATAGGACTAAAAAGCAAGATGTGAGTGCTAGGTGTGCTCATTGCCAACTGTGTGACTCTGTATTTTTTAAATTTTTTTAACCTTGAAAAGTACCAAATTTATTGTTTATGAGTATGTTCTAAAAAGGAGCCGAAAGTGAAAAATAATACCAATATATGGGAGCCTCCGATATTTTCTCAGTACCTTTTTGTGCATTAACACAATTTATGAAACACATGTTTTATGCATTGTAGGCTTGTGTTGTGGGAAAAAAACAAGTGGATAAAAAATCGTATTGTTTTGCTCTTAGGATTTAAGAAAAGACTTCAACAGCAAGAAAGGTTTTCACTAATCCTATAGGGATAATTACTTGATGACTAGCAGATGAAAAGAAGTTCTGGAGGAACCTAAGTCAACTGTTAAAATGGACGTGGTGATGAAAGGAAGGTGGTTAGCAATGTCTAAAGAATTACTGTTATTGAAGTATACAGTAAGCTTTAATCTTAAGGACTTATCACTTGCCTCTGTAGTGTGGAAGCATTCTGCATATATTATTAATTTATACTTCCGTCGCACACTTTATTGAGTACTCTTATTATTATTCTCGGTTGGCCCATGTTGCTGGTTTATACCAAAATATTCCATTTTAAGTGGCAGAACCAAGGACACTTTCATTTTAGTTATTGGTGTCACAGCCACATAATGGTTCTTATTTCAATGTATGCATCTCATGTGGAATATAATTCCCCAACTCCATAGTTCACCGCTCTCTGATATGTTGCTTTAGCTGCACCTTACAAAAAAAGCAGTTACAACGTTTTATTACACTGCTAGCTTCTGGGTAAGTAGTTTATAGCTGGACAAGTCCACATTGTCCCACATCCTTTGAAATAGTATGGGTGCCTTGGTCCAAGGAGATGTTATATAGACTTCCATTATGATAAATTGGACATCTTGTGATCCAAAGATCAAAGATATTGGCATAGGCACTGAAGCCAGGGGAAGAAGAACTGTATTCAAGATGCATATTGTTCACAACATGACGATAAAAATATAAATTCTTCTATCACCCAAACTCTTCTTTTCTGCCACTTGGGACTCAATCTCCTCACCACGTGTCCTGGACACTGATAACCACTAATGTACTTTCCATCACTGTAGTTTTTTTTCTTTTTTCTCTAGAACTCCAGTCAACAGAAACTATATGTATAAAAAATAATATATGGAGTCATATTTTTTTTCATTCTTCCATTTAGCATAATGCTGTGGCAATATCCCCATGTTGTTCCATCATTAGTGTTTCGTCCCTTTGCATTGCTATGTAATGTCCCATTGCCTAGATTACCACAATTAATTGTCCATTAGTGTTCATTAGGGTGTTATCTGGATTTTGATGGCCATTATGAATAAAGTTGTCTCTTATGAATACAGCTGTTACAAACATTTTCATAAAAGTCTTTGTGTGGACATGTTTATTTTTCATTTCTCTTAGGTGAATATCTGGATGTAGATTGCCTGGATTGAATAGTAAATATATTTTTAAGTGTATAAGAAACTGCCAACTCCTTTCCAATGTGACTCTGTCTTACCACCTTAGAAAAGACTCTAAATATGCAGACATACTGGCTTTTCCAACACAAAGCACTAAGTAGTAGGTTTACATAGTAGTTTTTATATAACAGATGTCTGAGGAATAAACTTCCAATAAGTAGAATATATTGTCATACTATATATACATAATTAATTTATACAGTATTTTAAAAATCAGTATGAGGCTTAAATGGCTTATTTGTCTTAGAAAATATTGTACTATCCTTTTCCTATCTATCTATGTATCTACATATTATTGAGGTAAAACATCATTGACATAGTTTGTCTTTCTTACTTAAAATAACCGATTTATTAGTGATTTAATAATGAAATAAATGCTAATTAATACTATTAATGCTATAAATGATTTAATAATGAGACCAAATAATTTAGTAAATCAAAGGGGGGTCCTGAGATTTGACCTTCTAGCATGTGTACATTTTGAGATGTCATTGAGAACCTTAAGAGATTGCAAAGAGAGCACTCTCAGGGAGGGAAGGATGGCAGGTAAAACCCTGTGATTCATATTTTTCTAGTAATTATAAGATCATTCACAAAGTTAATAGCTTTATTGACATTATGACATATCAATTAAGCACTGTTTAGGGATTATAACATAAAAGTTAAATTTGTACTCAACTATTAACTATGTTAGATGTGACTTAATATAGTTAATTATATTCTAACTTTTGAAAACAAAATTGGTTGGCCTATAAAAATATACTGTAGCCTTTAAAATTTCCAAACAGATTCTTTAAATAGTGAAATAATGAGTGATCATGAATAATGTTTGCTTAGAGAAGTTATTTTAATTGAAAGCTACCTATCTATTAACTTCATATAACTATAATTATTGCTAAATAGGAGAATTTACTAAATTTGTTGAGTCACTTATGATTCTTTTAGGCACAAAAGATCAGTTTTAGACTAAGTTTTTTTCTGGTGACATTTCTGAATTTAATTAGTCCCAATGAACCTGACAGTTCCAAAAGATGCTAGAAAAACCATGTCACTTTAATCAGTGCTCAATAACTACTACCCTAGGATTTCTTATGTTTTTGCAATGACAAGGGGTCATTTAGTAACAAAAACAGGCAACACTGGTGAGAAAACAAGTCAGTGTGTGTCATCAAATTGGTTGGTCATTCACATTTATCTTCATGTTCTAAGTTAATGTGATTCTATCACCAAACATGTTATTAAGCAGCCTTAGAAACATGGCAAATTTGAGGAAAGACAGAAAATTAAGCTGGCAAGTTCCTGTTTCTAAGCTCATATAAGAAAGCCTATAATATTTACCAAAAGCATCTTAAAGTTCCCCTCAGCTTGACTAAACTTTAGACAGGCTTCTTCCTTACTTGAGGCCCAAACTTGCCGTTTTTACAGAAAACACTGATCCTTTGAGACATACGAGTAAACCTTATAAAAAGCATCTTGCAAGTTTTTGCCACCAAGGAATGTCTATCCGTAAGGACCTAGGAACCATCTCACTGAAATATCACCATGGAAGTTAATGCCCTATCCCTGTTCTCTGTGGGACAGCAGGAGCCTAACTTCCCAGGATGCCTTACTCCAACTTATAGAACCACCTCCTGTCATGAGATACAAGAAAATTTACCTTTCCTTTGGGAAAAGTCAATTAGCAAAGGCAGATGACCTATGTTTCCCCCACACCCCAACTGTTAAAAATTATATCTTTCAAAAATTGCCAAGTAAATAATTAAAACATAATAAATATATGATAATCCAAGGAATGAAAGGGATTTATTAAGTAGCCAAAATAAGTTTTACTCATAAGTAATGAACTGTCTTTAAGATATTTTTTTACTAAACCATCGACGACTGGTTTCAGAAAATCCTAAGGTATAAATAAATGTATCCAAGGATGTTCCACCTGCAGCCACTGACAATCTGGAATCAGATTTCCAAGGGCAACAATGGAGGCATTTCTCCCCGGTAACGTGGACAAAATGTTTAGCAGTCATTTTTTTTTTTCCTCCTTCCCATTTAAGCTACTACAGTTCAAATTTGTATCACAATCTTATTTCAGAACAAATAAGTAAATATGGCAGATATAAACGATTGTGATACACATACCAATAAACTTGAACTTTAAATCTGTTACATAAATATGCCAATTTTTTTTAGAAAGTTACTAAATTTTAGAAACTATTTAATTCAGTATTTTTAGTAATATATGTGGAAATTGTAAATAATTTAACAAAAGTCACAACCATTGATTAATGGCAGACTTAGAACTCTGATCTAGAATCAAGCTTATAGTACAGTTCCGTTTCCTTTTTATACACCTAATATAGTACATTATTTCCAACTATTGTTCTCAGAAAAGTGAGACAAAATCAGCAACCTCCAAAGAATTTATAGATGATCACTACTTTAAAAAATTATCCAGTGCCTCCCATTTCTCCATACACACAGGATGACAAAAAATGTATACACATTTTAAGAAAGGAAGACTATTAAATTCGTAATACTCAATATCTACTGATAACAAAAGGTGAACACAAGTCACGTTTGAGTCCTGCAATTACAAGAGGTGCTCAAAGCGGTTACCATCAGTGTCCAGATACTTCTGATTACTGGGAAATATTGCTTGAGCAACATCAACCAAAATATCTGCTTGTATACATTTTTTTGGCACCCCCAGTATATAGTCGAACTGGGGTTAATTGGACATTATGTAAAGGCACTTATAAACAATATTCAACTATTTGAACAATATGCTAATTCCAAACTTTCAGGTGTGTAGAAGATATGGAGAGAGATTGAGGCTCACATGACCAGTGGGAGAGCCATGTAAAGTTTGTCAAAGAAATTCCCTTTTATCTAGCACTCACAGTGCAGTCTCAGTAATAACGCATACTTAGCCACATGTGAAGTGAGAAGCAGAAATATTACATCTCTTTCTGTTATTCCCATAATGCTTTGTACAGTCATCTTCTAGCTTTTGTATTATCTCACAAATATACTATAGTTCCAGAAGGGCTGCAAACTATTTTATTTTACTTTTACCCATATATTATCAATAGCTAGCACAATGCTTGGCAAATGTAATGTGTTAAAAATATTGGGCAAAATTGTGAAAACTTCTCCAGACAACTGAGGTACATGTCCATCAATCTACTCAGGTGGACTAGTGTGACAAATGCAAGAGTCTGCAAACAACACTTCCTGGATGTTTGCGTACATGAATAAGTGAAAGATGCCTTAAATATAACACACATTAATATGCATCTAATTAATTAGGTTCTTATGCCTGATAAAAGAATAATGAGAACCTCTAAAAGATATTGCTTTGGGATATTTCCCTTTGGATTCATTTACAAGCTAACAAAAGGATGTAAATCTGGTAATAGGTAAAATTTGCATATATGTGAAAGATCTGTGAGATGATAGAGCTCTAGGAACGTTATTGATATTTTATAAGTTCATGCCATGGGATGGTGAATCCATGAAGGAGAAAAAGACCTAGAAAGTTTGAATCTGAACACACTGAAATATAATAATATCAAATATGATGCACTAAAGATGCATATAAACTCCTTACTGATAATGTTTCACTTGACTCTGTTTTGGATTTCTCTGCACATCACAAAGAGAGCTGTACATATAAGTTCATGAGTAAATTAATGTGAAAAGGGTGTCTATAAAATACAGGGATATTTGAAGATCTCTGAAAAACAAAGACTACTTCCCTTTAGATCATATGAGTAGCATTTGATATTACACATAAATTATAAAATTAAATATTTCAAAAAAAGAAACAAAACCAAAACAACTACAATCTTACATTTTCTGATTCAGTTAAATAAGAGAAGGTTTTAAGTTGGGACCCTGGCTGTCAGTCAGCACTCTGTCTACACCTCTTAGATACTACTTTAAGAAGAATGATGCATAAATGAATATATGAGCATGCCACAGAAGAAAGATCATAGGTAAAATAGAATTTTTTAAATACTCTGTGATCAAAAATGGTTAAAAAGCAAAGTTATACATGAAAGAATAGAGAATATTGATTTTTGGTAAGATTAAAAAAAACCCTTATAGAAGTGTACCACTTAATAATTAGCAATATATTCTTTTAAACCGTATTTTTAATATTTTTTGAATAAGAACTAGGCCTTTGTGCTTGCTAAGATCAGTCTGTAAACTCAATCTTCACTTAGTTCACCATCTTACCACTTAAATGTACTCATCTATTTTAAGTGTCTGCTCAAATGCTTTCTTCCAGCTCCTTATCTAAATTACTTGAGCCTTTTCCACTCTCTTTATTCCGTTGTTAATTCCTTATATTACTTTGCACATTGTCATACACATATTGTGAGGTTAGTGATATTATACATCACTGTTTAGTATTAATGTTAAGCCAATATAAGTATTCAACTTAGCCCAACACATTTTATGTCATAGGTTAATAATTTTTAATAAAGCAATACTTCATCAATACATACTTTAAGCTGAATATATGTTTGAGAGATATTTCTATATTATTAATTACATAAAAATTCAACAGATATTTCTTAAGAGTATTATAAATAATGATTGCTTTTCTGTTTTTCTTTCTTTAATTAGTTAACTACAAATTTTTAAGTGCCAGTGGACTTGTTTGTTACAAATTTCACTTTAACTAACAATTAGGAGGTTACAACAAAAGTCACTTACAATTACAATTTACATATCAAGTAAAACTTGGAATGAACAGAGAAGAAAAAATAATACATTACCAATATTTAAATTATATTTGAGGGGGAAAAAATTCCAGGAAAAATGTAAACTACAACAGGAGTCAATGTATTTATTGTCAATAGTAATATAGGACAAATACTTTTAAATTAAAATACTAGACTATTTTTTCCCCCAAAATTTAACTGCATATTGTAATGTTGGTTTTGGTCCCCAAAATAAAATACAATAAATTCCAAAAGAACATTTTGGAAACAATAGAGATAAGCCAATAGTTATAACATACTAATGCTCTATTAGAAATTGTTATTTTGACCAATTTCTTCCATTTCCATTGTCGGTAACTGTGAAAATAACCTAAGAATATAGATGACATCCTATACTCAAAAATAAAATTAGCACTTGTTCAGCAGGAAAATAAAAATATGAAAATACAATAAAGAACCAACTTTGATAGACAACACTGAACAAACCAATTAAAATAAAAATAATCTTACCCATGTATATGATATTCATAAATACTTTGAAAATCATATCTATTTTCTGTACTATAATTTTCCATTTAATAAGAGAGAAAAATTCTCTAGTAATGTAAGTTATGTAAGTTATGTACTCTATAGAGAGCTCAAAGTTATGTAAGTTATGTACTCTATAGAGAGCTAGAAATTTAGAGTAAGTTCTTTGCTCTGATAATTTTTAAATACCCACTTTATTTTGCTCATGTATTTTAAATTAAATAATTTTCACAATACCACTTTTATATGTCTTTATGTATTTTAAAGTAAGTGATATAATCACCTTTTCAAAAATTAATTATTTTAGAAAGAGATGCATTTAAGACTAAGTGGTATGCCAGTCAAATAATATGTAGAGTTTGTACTCTATTGTACTCTGCTGCGGTTCAGAAATGAAAGAGTAAACAAGACAAATTTATGATTTTTTAAAAATTTTGTGGCATGTCCGGATAGAGAGATAATTAATAATACAACTAATTATTAAGAAGTAATACATTTTATAATAAAGGAAATAAAGAGATTGTGAGAGATGAGTTGTAATATTTCATTGTATACACATAATACAGATAATCTTATTATACAAATTAGTGTTAAATTATTGCTATTATTATGTAAAATATGTTTTGCTCTCAAAATTTATGGAACAACACCAATAGACAAAACTCTACTTCTAAATAGTTTTACTTTTCTTTTCTTTTAACCACATGTGGGCTCTACTCATAGTAAAATACTTTTCTTCAAAAAGGCCAAATAGTTGATTACAATTAGTTATTTTTAAAAACAAAAATAAACTAACCTGGTTGTTTTATCAATTTCACACCACTAAAAAATCCTTAAATTTGACTAATGTAAAAAAGTTAAATTTATACTTAGTCTTTAATTCTTCAATCACTTATTCATTTGACCTTAAAGTTTACAACTCAGCTTTACATTTTACACTAAATTTAAGCTTAGGGGATAACAAGAAATAGTAGCCAGAGAATGTTCAGTCTGAAGAAAAAAATCTGCAATTTAAAAATCTTGCTTTTCTTCAAAACACAATCTCCTCTCTGTGCCTCTGGATGTCAAATCAACGGCAATATTTTATGATCAAGCTATTGTGTTCTGCAGTTTTTCCAGGCTACACACATAACTAATATGTAATCATTTCACAACTGCTCTCTAAACTATGCTCTGGTCAAGAAAACATGTCACATCTAAGATTTGGTATCAGGTAAAGCGCTAGGATTTACGGAGCTCAGGTAAGCCTTCAGGAATGATAGAATGCGTCCCTTGTCGCATCAGTACCAACTGACTTCTACTTTGGGATTAGTCTAAAAGAGAAAATAATCTCCAGATTATAATTTAAAAAGAGAAAGGCAGGGGAATTAGCATCTATATATACAGTACCTCGAGAGTTCACTGTTTGAAATTTCATAGTCCTCTCTCAACACTATAATTATTACTTTGAAAATTTCTCTGAAAGTGTTCTTTTATGATAGTGTACAATGGTATATCAGATTATAATCACTCTTGTTGAGATATTAAATTATACATATCGGGAAGTACAAATGTTTTGGCAAGTGACAAACAATAGTATCACTTATCACCACAAGAGAAACACCCTTTTCCATATTGAAAAACAATGAATGTCTTTGTCACTTTTTTTTTAACTAAGATGATAAACATCAAATTTCTAAAATATGTAATTGTTAATTCTCCTCTAATTATTTAATTTCATTAGACATACAATTAAAGTCTTTGAAAAGTAAATCATCTTAACAATTTAAAGAATGATTAAATAAACTCATAAAACTGCCAATTCTGTTAAGTTAATGAGGTATATATTTAATATTCCTCTCAATATGTTTAAACACAGAAATGTCTTGTGTTTCCATACATTTACACACAATCAAAGAATATTTTTGTATTAAAGTTTGAATGGCATTATAAATTATATACCTATACAAAAATATTCTTTGATAGTGTGTAATTATATGTGTCTGTGTGTATGTGTGAGTGTGCCTGAATCATTTTTTAACTTGTTGGAAGGATCGTAAAATATTAAGCAATGATATCTTGAACTTGTTCTTTTCATATCTTTTATTTTACAAGAAGAGAAGCTGACATTCATATTTTCCTGAAGTAATTTGGGATAGTACTGATTTTATGGCATGTTTCTAAGACTATGCTTAACAGCACAAACTTTTCATCCATGAGGGTTTGGTTGTTCAAGTTTACTCCTGCAGTATAATTTGGTAGAGTATCAGGCCTTCATTTTATTTGTAAAAGCAGATTTTTTTTTTTTAATCATCACTAACACCAATTCACCTTAGATTTACTGCATAAAAACAAACGTTATTTTATTTCTGTGTCTGGTCAAAATAGAATTGTAAAAATATGTGTCTACTGAATTATTTACCTTTGGTACCCCACACATAGTTTGAGACCTGTTCAGTTCTTATACAAAGTAATTCACCAGTATTTAAAAAAAAAAATCAAAAGATAAATTCTTATTTATATGAGAAATGTATATGCATGTCAAGAAATTAAAAGGGACTTTATTGCAGTTTTCATTTCAAAGCAGGTGAATTCTTACTTTGCATTATTCTTCCTGGGAACTACAAGTAGAATTTTAAATTAATTATTTAAAAAATAAATAAATACCAGTTTCTTAGCAATGGTCTAGAAGTCACCACTTTCTTTTTCTACACAGAACGTTATTTACGAATAAAAACAAAGTCTTTGCAAATAAGAATGCTGAAATTTTCTGCAAAATGCATTTTTACATTCACATGAGGGTAAAGTGGCAAGTGATGTTGCACTTTTGTAATTTGCAGAGAAGGAAATGATGTTCCCAGGGCATGGTGGAATGATTCCAACTGTTACAGCTAGTAATTATACAGGTGGATATTTTATTCAAGTCGACCTTGAACAATAACCTGAATTTCTTTCACCACTGTATGTTTTGTGGTCTTTGTTTCTTGAATGGAACAAGAAGCATTCCATATTTCATGGGGAAGAACTATAGGGATAGGTAAGAGTTATAAGAATGTGTTGGCATTAATACCTTCTACTATCTGGAAGGAACATAGGTGAGGACCGTGTCACCCTTAAATTTCTAACAAGCTGTGACATTTTCTGCTACTTGTGAAATGATTATGGAAATTAGGAAAATAATCATAATAATGATTATTACTATTAGAGGAATGATTAATTGATTATAAATTTAATTTAGAAGTGATTATATATTAGAAATGCAGGTTCTTAGCCAGAAAAGTTTTAATTATTTAGTAGTCTGAGATTTAAGATTAGTGCATGATGAAGTGCCTAAGTAGGAACTCTATGGATGTGAGAAGCTGCCTAAGTAATTTGAAGAAGTAATTAGATCAATATATGACTGCACAGCAAGCACACATTTGGAGATCATGTTTTAAAAAAAATGATTGTGGATATACCAGAAAGTGTGTATCTTTTAACACAAATGTATTTATCTAGATTATAACAATTTGTAGAGCACATAAAAATGGTAACTACTTACATTAAGTTGGACCACTTGCCAAAATGTTTGGTATGAAAAACATACTCCAGAGAAAAGAAGAGATTAGAGGAAAATGGATAAATGGCATGTTCATCCTGTTTAGGCTTTATTCACTATTACTCCATTCTCTTTCCTTCAAGAACTTATAATAAGGCCAAAATTTCATATCAAATTTAACCACAGAAAGTAAACATAAGTTTCAGGCATAAAATATCTATAAGTATAATTAGGTCTATATTGTTTTGTTATTCTAAAACAGATAAAATATAGCCAGAATTGTCTTATTTGAGTGGGTTAAAATTTAGTTAGTTATTCAATAAAGACATCTTAAGAACCTACTTTATATTAGTCAGTGTTCAAGTTATTGGTGATGCATTTGTTTATGAAACAGTTAAATATATTTTCTGAGGGATCATATCTTTTGTGTGGAAACAAAAAGTACCAAAATAAACAGATAAAATTAAAGACCATAATAGATGCTGAGGGGGACGGTAAACCTAGGGAGCTGATGGTTTTAAATACATAGGGCAAGGAACTACTTATGGAGAAGGTGTAATTTGAACATAGTATGGAAGTCAGTAATACAAGCATCTGAGGTAATATAGGGCAGAGAGCAGAATAAATGGAAAAGTCCTGAAGGAAGAGCGGCATGGGTATATTCCAAGAATAGTACAGAAGTCACTGTGGCTGAAGCTGAGTGTAGCTATGGTGGAGGGAGTAAATAACATTTATATTATTTTGGGCTTATATATTTCATTCACAGTGAAAGAGTAAACACTACAATTCGAAAATGTGAGTGTGACATGATCATACTCACACTTGAAAAGAATCTACTATTGCTGATGTTTTGGCAATGGAATATATGTAGGAAAGGACAGTGTTAGGGAGGCCAGCTCTTGTGATAATCCATGTTCTCATGATGGATGCTTGGACCTACGTGGCAGTGGTGGAGGTGGTAATAGAGGTGATAAAGTCAACAGGGTTTCCTCATAACATATATATGTGTTATGATAGGGAGGAATAAACAAATGTTTCCAAGACATAGCGTCTGCGCATACATGAGAATGGAGCTGTCATTTAATGATGTGGAAGGTGACGGGTAGAGATAAGACTTAGTTTCGTGGCCGTTGATTTTGAGAAGTTATTTAGAATTTAAGTGGGTGTGTTGAAGACATTGTTGACATAGGACTATCGGTTTCCTCTCCAAAATGCAAAGGGCATACTTTGCAGTGGATGGAACTTGAGCAGAGTTTCATTTCACAGGCAGAAACACATTTACCCCATACCACCCACCTCTATCCTTCTACCTCACTAGTATTACTAAGGAACACTAATGAAGGTCACAGGTCACAGGCTAGACTCCCAGATCCATTAAAAGACTGTGATTTAATCATTTTCTAGAGAATGCTTCTCTTTGACACCTTACTGCCTCATCATTAGGATTCTAGTATATTAACAGTGGATTGCCACTCAAAGAGCAGCAATGACCCAGCAATCCCTCTCCTGGGTATCTATCCAAAAAATCTGAAAACATTTATCCATAAAGATATATGTACCCCGATGTTCACTGCAGCATCACTCACGGTTGCCAATACATGGAAACAACCAAAGTGTCCTTCAACAAATGATAAGATAAAAAAAAGATGTGGTATATATATATGTGTGTGTGTATATATATATATACATATATATGTATATATATACACACATATATATGTATATACATATATATGTATATGTATACACATATATATAACGGAATACTGCTGTAAGAAAAGATGAAATAGTGCCATTTGCGACAACGTGGATGGATCTTGAGATTATCATGGTAAGTGAAATAACAAGAACAAGTAGACAGAACAAGTAGAAAATCATATGACTTCACTCACGTGTGGGATATAAAATGGTAAATGTTAGATAATAGGTGTGGTAATTGAGCTCTGGGGCCCTCCAATGCTTAGAAACGCTGAAAGGACCAGCAATTGAGATTTCAAATGATGCAAGAGAAAAATGAGGAGAACGTAGGTTTTGAAATCTAGTAAGAGAAAAAAATTTAGAGTGATCTCCTGTGCTAATTCACACAGCTAGGTGAAGTAAAAGGAGAACCAATTAGCCATCGGATCATGTGAAAGCATCCAAGAGATTATTGATAGATTGACAAGAGAAGACTCAGTTGGTGATAGTGGTGAAAGGCAAATGGAAGCATGCAGAAGACATAAAGGTGAGACAAATCAGATACAGAGACTATATACATTTTGGAAACAGTTTTGTGGTAAAGAGGGGATAAATGAGGTTGTAGGTATTTAGGAATGTGAGTTGAGAAGGTTTTATTTTTAACTCTGGAGGGAAAATAATTTTACATTTCTGTGCATGATAAAATAGATGTCAGCTTGCAAATCATACAAGGGGCTAATCTGTAAAATGTGTAAAGAACTCACACAACTCAATAGCAAAAAAAAAAAAAAAAAAAGGAAAGCAATTCCTTTTTTAGAGAGGAATTTAGAGTAATTTAGAGTAATTCCTGTGTTAGAGAGTTTGTGGAGTAAAAGGAACCCTCATACACTGTTGGTGGGAATGCAGCTTGATGCAGCTGCTATGGAAAGCAGTGTGGAGGTTCCTCAAATAATTAAGAATAGAATTACCATATGACCCAGCAATCCCTCTCCTGGGTGTCTATCCCAAAAATATGAAAACATTTATCAGTAAAGATACGTATGTTCCTATGTTCTTTGCAGCTTTATTTATGATGGCCTAGACATGGAAACAACCAAAGTGTCCTTCGATGGATGAATGGATAAAGAAGATGTTGTATATATGCACAATGGAACAGTCTTCTGCCATAAGAAAAGATGAAATAGTGCCATTTGCGACAGCATGGATGGATCTTGAGATAACTATGCTAAGCAAAATAAGTCAGAGAGAAAAAGTCGAGAACCATATGATTTCACTGATATGTGGCATATAAAACTGGAAAACAACAAAGGAACAAGACAAACCAATAAAGTATCAAAACTCATAGACACAGACAATAGTTGAGTGGTTACCGGAGGCTAAGCGGGGAGGGGGTTGTTAGATGACGGTGGTAAAAGGGATAAAATATATGTGTGAAAAGAGAACTGACTCTGGGTGTTGAACACACAACATGATATATAGATGATGTATTACAGAATTGTACCTAAAACCTACGTAACTTTACTAACAATTGTCACCCCAATAAACTTTAATTTAAAAAAAAATGTGTAATGAATAATAAGGCTAAAATCAAAGAGGATAATTTCTGGAATATTGTCCTTGAGGAAATCAGGTACAAGAGATGAAGTGCAGAGGAGAGGGGTTTGACCTTAGACAGGGTGCACACTTTACTACCAGCATCTGTCAAGATTTTTCAGTAATTCAACATATATATTTTCTGTTCCCTTTGTAATCCTCCCTAGGATTCCATATCTGACTACACTTCATCCTTGGTTGCTTTGTTGAGTCCAGGGCATATGCTACCAAGTTGAAGATGCATATTGTTAGAAAGAAATGTATGATGATCTTTCTTGTATGGGGATCTTCCTACAACCCGTACAATTTGATTAAACTTGATTATGTAGCCAACACCATGAAAATATAAGCAAAAATGTATGCTCACTAAGAAACGAGTCACCAGCCTCAACAACAAGGTTAAAATTTCAGGTTGATGCTATTATTTGCAAATACCTTTTTTTTTTTTTCCTCTGACAATTTGCATTAGTGTTCCAGGTCTCTTAAACCAACATCCCGTACATAAGCTTAACATCGTTGTGAGCAATGGGTAATTGAATTGACCAGCTTCTGTAACTGACTCAGCAAATGATCATAGACCAGTAATCCTAATAGTAACTCTGGATTATACGCACTAAACATCTCATCTCTGCTTCCATCCCACTGGGATTTTAAAGGGTTATGAAAGGTAGTGACTCAAGGGTCTGTTCTACAGGTGGACCTCTTACATCAAAGATGTTCAGAACATGTGGTCAGGACCCACCCGAATGGGACATGGAGGGCCCCACGCTGCTGCAGCCACTCACACCATGCTGTATTTTTGTAAAGAGACAAATTTGATCTAGAATTTATAATTGTATTTCTAGAATGAAGAAAATACAAGATAGAAGAATAGTAATGTTTTCAAAAAAGACCTATATATCGGAGTTGTTTTTATTTTTGGTAAAAAAGTACAAATATGCCATGAAATTATTTTCCAGATAAAACACTTAGAAGAACACTGCCTTAAGGTTTTTGCTACAAGAATGAGCAGGAGACGTTTTACTAATCCTTCATGTCAATGAAGAAACTAATGCGGAAAACCTTAGGCCTAGGACTATGGAGGAGCTGTTTGGCTAGGTAAGATCTTCCTGACTAGAGATTGTTTGCGTTGGATATAATTAAAAAGTATTTTTCAGGTTAAATTAAATATATTTTGTAACAAGAAAGGAAAGCATCAAAGACAAAAATAATAATTTGTGAATAAACAAGATTGTAAAAGGATCTTGGTGTTTTGTTATTTCTATTCTGTCTTCAGTGCGATATATTATTTGAGTCAATATTTTGGTTCAGTGAGCTATGGCAAATAATGAATACATTTTGTGAATTTAAAAATGATAAATGCTTAAGAAACATAACAGGGTATTATACATATACAAACTAGTGATTAAACTATTATAGTTTTCAATCATAGACAATTTCATAGTACCTACTTTGCTAAGATTGTGATTTTACCTTCACTCGAACATAAGTAACAACAAAAGTAAACAGCATTGACTGATGGTGATGATATTGTGAAATTCATTAGAGATTCCAAAGACTTCAAATTGAGAGATCGATTCAAAATTTAGCCATCAGAGTCAATGGACTCTGTGAACCCATTAAATTACAATACAAATGTATATACACACACACACACATACACACACATATATATACACGTATATATATACATATATACGTGTATATATATATGTGTATGTATATATACACATATGTATACACACATATATTTAGATAAAACATATATATTTAGATAAAACTGTTCCTGAATTTCCTGTAAAGATCAGTGAATTATATGAATTTAATTCATCAAATGGAGAAGACATTGCCCCCAAAGCTTGTTCCTCTTGTGTTTGTAAAATTTGAACATGTATTTTGGGGCTGTGGAAAGACTTATTTCCTATATTACAAAAGTAAAAAGTAGTATGTGATTTTTTTTAAAGTTTATTGGAGTGACAATTGTTATGCTAAGCGAAATACGTCAGACAGCAAAAGTCGAGAACCATATGATTTCACTGATATGTGGTATATAAAACTGAAAAAAGTAGTATGTGATTTTACAAAAAAGATTCCTAAAAGTTAGTCTTCCAGAGAAATACAACATTATAAAATAAAACTGTAAATAAAATCTGTTCTATAACCATGATTCTTATTGAATAAACAAGTTCCTGTGACTTTATTTAAAATTCACTTAATGGAAACAGAAAATCTCTGTTTAAAATAAAAGTTTAAAATGCCTTGCCTTTTTATATTAACATTAACCAAAATATTACTATATTTTTCCTGAAAAAAATTCTACTGAAATCTGTAAAGACATAAAGGAATATCTAATCTTTGGTTTATGAGCATGGAACTGTAATAATAAATATAGTTTTAAAGCACACAAATCATTGCGGGGAAACCACGTTAGGCACTTGGAAGATATTTGTTACTAGAATTCTGAAGTCTCCAAAGAATGACCTTGTGCAAGCCATTGAAACCAAACAAAATCCCTGAATAGCAGCAAATTCATAAATCATAATAATAAATATAATAAAGCAATTTTATACAAATGCACAAACTTGATAATCCATGCTGATAGGTTGGGAGATAATTAGTTGCTTCCCTAAAGAAAGACAGCTGTAAATTATTCAGGGGTTACTCCTGCACCGATGGAAACATTTCCTTTGTTTTGCATTTCTAGCTTAAATAATTCTCTATCGAGTCTTAGACAGTCTGATTATTTTTCTGTAATTATGGATCGTGTCATTATCTTTAGTTTTCACATCCACATTTATTTTAGTGAAAGAATGTTCTTTATTCCAAATGTCCCTTACCCTTCTTGTTTGTTCACATTACTTAGGAAGCCTTTTAAGCCCTTCCTTGGATAAAATGACCTATTTTTGAATAATAAAAGAATTGGCTGCTAGGGTGCTAGAGACACCTAAAAGCATTGCTCAAAGAGCACACACACGCACAGACACACACCCCACCTCATATCTTCTTCATGTACATCTATCTCTATCTATCTATCTATCTATCTATCTATCTATCTATCTATCTATCTATCTATCAATCATCTATTGATCTAATATCTGAATTAGTGAAACATGACCAGGGCAAACAAACTAAAAACAAGGAGAGTGAGAGCAAAAAGGCTCAGAGCTAGCATCCTGACCCGGGGACACTAGGCCAGTAATACTTCAATGCAAGAATATTGTGCCAGTAAAAAGATTCCACTGGCTAATTCTCATAAGGCTTTAGTTTTAATCTACCTGCCATGTGCCAAACACTCTGGCACACAGTTTTCACATTTTCATTACTTCATCTGGTGTTCTAAGTATACAAGTGAGTTAATAAACATTTCTATAGACTTTTTTTTTCCTGCTTTGTGATTTTTTTTCTGTAATGCTACTTGGTACTTTAGTCTTATGGTGGCCTATGATAAAAATGAAAACCAATACTTATTTAAAATTTACTTTATGCATATATGATTTATACAAAATGTGTCATTGAATTATTTCACTGGTGCTGTAAAATAGATAATATAAGGATGGTGCAAAAGTAATTGTGGTTTAAAAGGTAAAAATAATTGCAAAACCAACCTAATAGTCATAGTAATTTTATAGATAACAATGGTAAAACTCAAAAAGATAATTCACCTCCATATTGTCCATATTTTCTTATGTTCTTCTTCTGATTTGGCTACTCAAACACTTTTGTATTGAAAACAAAATTATGTTGAAGAAAGACAAGAAGTGGTGATATCATAGAAATTGATTACAACTCTGCAAATTATTAATTAGATGAATCTGAAGAAGTAATGACCTGTCTGGAACTCACTTTATATATTTGTACAATGGGGATAACGATATATAATGAAATGTTTGATTTGAGGACTCATAATAAAAATGCAAGTAAAGCTTATGGCATAATGCTGGGCAGATTCTAAACTATCAATAATATTAGGGACTGAGATTTTAATTGAGGTAGGCAGAGTTTGATTTTTTTTAAAAGTTTTCAATTTGGAGGCAGATCAAGTCTGGTCATCTTTATTAACTAGCCCCTTACTCTCCAAGTATCAGATTGCTCAACTGTTACATGAGTATGATAATATCACCTACACAGCGTGGTTATTTTGAGGGTGAATTTAGACAATCTATATAAAAGAGAGTCCATGCACATAATAAGTATTCAATAACTGTTAGTTACTTTCATTTTTGTTATTAGTTTGCTATTACTTGTCACTTTTTGTGCAGAAATTTACACCTATTTTTTTATCCCTTGAATTCTAGAACTTTTATTTACTTACATGCCTATAATTTTATTTTCCACTTTCTTAACTTGCATACAAACACACAGGTTGTCTTTCTATTTGATCTGCCAGAATTTGGTCCTAGTGGTTGGCATCCTCTTCTAAACTGGGTTTAGTCATCCTATGTTACATCATTGTTTTATTTACTTTTAATCTAATGGGATTATTTTATTTGATACTCACCATCTGACTTGTCGACCCAAGCTAAGTCAGAGATAACACAATTCAGAAATTAAAAGAAACCCGATTAACTGCCTAATTTTACCTATGTGTTAACTGAGCATTAAATGGAAAGTCTTGCAAAATCTTATACAATCAGTGAGTTATTTATGTAGATAAAATTCTGGACAGTTGTTTTAGTCAAGAAATATAACCTATACTGTTAAATGTGTCCTAATATTTAAATCACTACAATAGTATTACTGAAAATGAATGAACAAAGAAATTTAAAACAACTATGTAAACATTTTGGACAACTCTCCGATAATTATACTTTATATTAAGAAATTTACCAGCAAATTGCAAAAAGAAAATAACTAAGTAAAGACAACACTTTGGGTGGGTAACAAGTTAAAAAATTGTACTTTTTCAGTACGTTTCAGAAATGTCATGATTTTAATATCAGCACTGTAATACGATTTTACTGCGTTCTGTCACACCAAAGGGTTTCAAAGGAGATAATGTGTGAAGAAATGGCATTTTATTTCAGAGTGATAATTATCAGCTATAGTCCATAACAGACAGAGCAATAATAGTGTCTATTATGATTCAAGAAAACTTTTATGTGAAGTTATTCATATTTGAAGGATGATTGTATTGATGACAATGAAAAAATAACAGCACTTAGTAATAATAGCATGTTCTGTTTTTTATTTTCTACTGAAAGAAACTAAGGTCATATATTTGAAAGTTTCTATTTGTGCAATCATGGACGGCAAGTAATATATCAAATTATTTCCAGTAAAAGGAAATTGAATCCTCTTAACAGCAAGGCAGTTTGATTTGCAAAATGAGATACTCCTTTGAACATTTAGCCAGGACTTTGTAATACACTCCAAGAGAAAAACAAAATTGATGGCCAAAACAGAAATTAGGGCTCTGTAGAATATCAAAGTATTCCAAATTGTGAGTATCTCTTATGGTTCATTCTTCACTAATTCATTTAACACCATAAATTAAACAGTTATGAAAATTTGTATGATTATCATTTATTCATTATTCTGAATATAAATGATTTTTCTGAGAGTAAAAAAGTACATGATAAATCAAAATATATATTTTAAAACTAGAGGATATGGATGAAACTAAAACTAAAACGTGATTTACTAAAAATGATCCAGGAGAGGTAGAAATTTCGAGAAAAAAATTATCAGAAAACCAATTAGTAAGGTAATTCTAGAAATTTATGTAGTGTAGAGTTTGAAATGTCAATAAGGTCATATGTAAAGATATCTACATTGTAAGGAACTGATAAGTCTAATATGATTTAAATTGTCCTAGAAAATAAATGGAATTATTTTCCAATCAACATAGGCAATAAGCATAAATTTAATCTCATAATCTGATAAATACAGTTGACCTTTGAACAATGAAGGGTCAGGCGTGCCAGCTCCCTGCCTAATCAAAAATCCATGTATAACTTTTGACACCCCAAATATAATAACCTACTGTTGACCCGAAGCCTTACTGATAACATAGTCAATCAGTGCATATTTTATGTTCTAAGTATTATATGCTGTATTCATACAAAAGTAAGCTAAAGAAAAGAAAATGTTAAGAAAAACAAAAAAAAATACATTTACAGTACTTATTGAAAAAAATCTGCATGTAAGTGAATCTGTACAGTTCAAACCTATGTCGTTCAAGGGTCAACTGTAATACAAAAAAAAATCTAGAATAATCTTATTGTGATTAGTGCAGAAGCTATTTTAAATATAAACTAAGAGAACATAGCAACATTTCAAAATAAATTACTAAAAATGTTTTTGATATGTGAGAATAAACCTACATTAAGAAATTTATTAATGTAATACCAACAAACTAAAAGGGAAAATGTGCTCATATGTCAGATACTAGAATATTATTATAGAAAGCAGCAACTGGTCCTTATCTAAACTCTAAATAAAATAAGAATAAAATAAAACCATGTATTTAATACAGTTAATTTCCAAACCTCAACAGCAATATTTTCCTAACTTGGGAAATATGAAAATAAATTTTGTGTTTTGGATTCCACATATAAGTGAAATCATGTGGTATTTTTCTTTCTCTGTCTGGCATATTTCACTTAGCATAACACCCTCTAGGTCCATTCATGTTGTTGCAAAGGGCAAGATTTCATTCTTTTTATGGCTGAGTAATATTCCATCATATTTAATTAACATCAGAACTTAATGTTAATTAAAGTTCTCTCACTATTATTATTTGACATGATTTTGAAATTTCTAGCAACACCACAAAACAAGAAAAATGGTTTGTTTCATAAATAATAAATTGTATACACCTGAGAAAACCAAGCTGTAGAAAAAAATTAACATTAATTACATTTATAGCTAATCATTGTACTTATAGCAACAAAAACTATTGAATGTTTAGGAACAAATTTAGTAAAACAGTCGGGAAATACTAGCTGAAATAGGATACCCTCTTGAAATTTATAAAACTGAATTTAAATGTAATGACACTAAGAATATGTCTAAGAATATTGTTACCAAATATTCAGGTGAAAAACTATTTATTACGATATATTGAATTTGTGAACACAATTTTCAGGACAATACCATGTGATTTTGTACGATTTAGAATATATTTGAATTTAAATAAAACAATGTTAAGGTTTATATAAAAGAACAAATGCCCTGGAATTTGAAAAGATAAACAATGATGGAAATTTGCCTTATTTGTTTTGAGTGACTTATAATAACCATCCTGGTCAGATCAACAAAGTATTGATATAGGAATAGGCAAAAACATCATCAAATCAAAATATCTGAGAGCAATTCTAAAACTGATTTTATCTTAACTGGAACTCCAATGTATTTGTTTCACAATGTTTTCATGGCCTGACTTCCCTTTCTGCCATCATTTCCGTTTTTATTCAGTGGAGATTCCATCCCATTCACAATAATCATTTGTTGCATAAATATTCAACTCCCTGTTCTTCTCTTATTTGAATGATACATCATTGCAACAATTCCTAGATAGTTCATTAGATAATTCCAGCTTTCCAATCCACAAAACAAAATATATGATTGTTCTAACTCTAATTTCATTATCGTTAACCTCAAAAGAGCCTTCATGCAGTCAGTGTAATTTCCTTAATCCGGTTTCTCAACCTTGACACATTGGGCCAGATATTTCCTTGCTGAGGGGGGCTGTCTTTTGCTTTAGAGGAAGTTTAGCAGCATCCCTGACATCTATCAACCAGATACCAGTTACGGAACTACTTTATAGAAATCATATCACACTATATAAATACATATGTTAAACAACTTTAAATGTAGGTTGAAAGAATGTAAATAACTTGGCTGCCCATTCACAGGTAAATAGCTGCACCAGAGTGTTTGAGGGAGCTCAATTCCACTTTTGGTGATAATTGCTCCAATATCCTTCATTCTAATCAAGAACATTAGAGAAATTTTCACCTACACTCAGTCACTCCCAGCTTATGGCTCTGAAGCCTGTGATAGTAAACACATCTTTGTATAAACAACGTTTCATTATGTTGTAATAGGAAACAATGCTCATGAGGTCTAACGTTTTGATGGATTTAGAAGTTTGCATAGGTGCTAATCCACAATCTCTATCCCTCTATGTACCTTTATGTATTAGGTGAATACCACTGCATATTGTATGTTATGCACGATGTATTGAGTGTATTGCTTAGAGAGTTGTTTTTACTTTTATTTTTTAATAACGTTGTTTGTTTTTTTCTTCTGTGAAAAACTGGAAAATTTCAAATGCAAATGGAATCTACAATATGGTTTCCATCTTCCTCACACAAGTAAATACTTAAATACAGGTTAATATTTAAATTATAAATTATTAGAAGGTAAGAACAGACATCTCTTCATTAGTTAAAAAACGTTAAAACGAGATACACTACTGACAGGTGAGGACGAGAATTAAATGAAGGCAAAATCAAATTCATTCCATTGCTGAAAAGACCATCTCTTCACCAATATGTAAAATCACGTAAATCCTACATATCAACTGAAAGCAAAGTAAGGAGAAGCACTCTAATCTGAAAGAAAGTTGAGCTTATTTTAGGACTAATACTTTAAAAATCATAAAGAAGATTCGGACTGGCTTGACTTAAGAGAAAATTAAGATTTCCTTTGTTTTGTGATGCCCGAGAGCATCAAAAAAAGAAAGTGGGGAGGGGGGTGGGAGATGAGGGTAAGGGGGATCAAATATATGGTGATGGAAGGAGAACTGACTCCGGGTGGTGAACACACAATGGGATTTATAGATGATGTAACACAGAATTGTACCCCTGAAATCTATGTAATTTTACTAACAATTGTCACCCCAATAAATTAAAAAAAAATGAAATAGAATAAAATAGTCATAGAAAAAAAATTAAATAAATAAATAAAAGAAACAAAAAAGAACAAAAGGTAAGAGCAGTCTGTCATTCAAATGAGCCAGCCCCTGACTTTCGTTAAGAATGCTTATCAGGGTTCAAAAATTCCTCATTTTACTGTAATCTTTTGCATTACTGTACTCTCTCCTTCTAATTCTGTTAATTGGAAAAGATTGATAGGATCAACATTGCCTCCCTTGCTTGGTTAGACTTCTCTACGGTGGTCTCACCTTTTCTTCATATGGCCATTTGTTCTCACGTTCTCATATTCATATTTATTTATGGCTATTTCACTTAATATAGCTAGGTGCCAAAGGGGTTGTCACCATAACTGAATTCAATCAGCCTCTCTGTCCCTTGCCCTGGGATTCTGTTGTGAAATGTCAATAAATTCCTGTGATGTCACAGTTATAACACTGTAAGTAATAGCCAGAGTTGTTCAGTATATCATCCCTTTCATGTGCTATAAAGACAGGGCATATGAATAAGGAAGAAAAAAATCTTTCTACCATATTCTTTCTGAATTGGCCATCAACAGACTAGACTTCTCATTTATAAAGTTTCTACCTTCTAAAATAATTGTGTAATTATGTATTAAAATGAATGAAATTGGGGCTGGGAGGGAAATCATTTTTCCCTAGAACCACTGCCATTTGTTATTATAAAATTATCTCAGGTACTAAATCTGAGTCTCACAGAAGGAGGTGATTTGTTCAAGACTAAATATTTTTTAAAAAGTGTAGGTGGGATTTGACTACAAGTTTTCTTTTTCCTGCTACATCACCCTGCTTGCCAAAGAAGTTCCCCTCCCACTTTTCACACTTAAAATAGTGAGTCCTGTTTTTGGCCTAATAGGCTACATTTTGCTGTAATACAAAACAACCCTAAATTGCAGTGGCTTACAGTGAAGTTTATTCTCATCCACTCTGCACATCCCGACGTTCTGGCTATGGGTTTATTATTTGCTGAGTTTTCCTAGGACTCAGTTCGATGGAGCAGCTCTTTTTAGAGCATTTTCTTATCGTCAAGGCAGAGCAGAAAGAAAACATGTCAACCATGAACTAGCTCTTCAGGTGTCTGTTCAGAAGTGACAAATGTCACATTTCACTGCCAGAGCAAGTCATCTAGTGATGCCTGAGATGAGTGATTGGTATGTATTATCACCTCATGGAAAGTGGTGCTGAATATTTTTGAACAGTATAGTCTGCTTGAAAATGATTACAGAAATTACACCCTCAGAAAATATGCACTGGAAGAAATCATAAAATAGTAGACAGTGATTGAGTCAATGCATATCACATAGTGAAACCTAACAAGACTTTTAGACAAGGGTTATAATTACAGACTGTCATGAGAACTTAAATGGTCAAGTTTGATAGTGTGGGGATGATTCTGTGACTAGAAAGCTGGAACAACAGAAAACTGGAACGATGTTAAAATGCTGAGCACCTTCAAGATAGGCTTTTAAAATGTTAAGTAATTAACAAAATACAAAATGCATAGGCAATAGTAGGAGAAAGATCGCAAAGCGATATAATGGTCATATTGCAAAGCTCTTTAGATTCCAACATTTAAGAGATGACACAAAGAGCTGTTATTTATTAACAAATGCATCAAAACTATCAATATTTACTCTGAAGATGTGTCATTTTTATGATTAAAAATGAAACCTTTTTTCTCCCTACAGTTTAGATACAAAGGAAAGTTACTAAACTCAAGTCACTATGAATGCTTCTCTTTTCCAAATGAGGTTACCTATTGCTAATCATTTTGAATGTCTGCCAGGCCACTTGGACTCCAAATCCGAGGGACAACACAGATGTCCGTGTGCCATTGAACAGCTTTCAGGTGAAATAATGTCCCAAGCAAAAAGCAGAATTGACATCTAGCATGCTGATGAAAAACACTGGGCTTTTCATTCATCAAGTGAATAACATTTGAAGCAAGTAACCTTTAAAGAAAATATATATATATAAAATATTATATATATATATATTATATATATATATATATATTTTTTTTAATAGGTCACCGTTTATCATGCTAGAAAAGGTAAAGTTCCTTTTGAGATAACATAGCACTTTGTCTTTTTCCATATAACAAAGACATATATTTTTACATTTAGATCGCTTAGTAGATCTTACGAAAGATTTGCCATATTTTGTGTTTTAATTTTTCCTTTCATGATTCTTGAAAACCTTGTCATTATTTTTTTCAATTGTGTTTAATAAAACTTAACAGCAAGAGAAAAATCACATTTCTATATCACTGTTGATTGCATTAAAAAGGCAGCATATTCATTTCACCATGTTTAGGACATGTGTAGAGTTCCTATGTACCAGGTAAGTATAATTAGATTGGGATGTGGTTTGTCTCACAAATTATTTTCTATTGGGAGCATCCTCCTCACAGAAAAAGAACCAAAAGGCAATATTATTGAGACGCTTTTGGAAAATATTGATAGGCAACCATGGTTAAGTTTATGTCAATATATTAATAGCTTTAAATCTCCAACATTCTGGGGCCATATAATTAAGGAGAGTAAAGATTGTTTTAATGAAAAAAAATTCTAAAATTAGCCATTAAAACAAAAAAATGATAAATTTAATCTTGATAGTTGATTTACTGATTTTTTTTCCCTTTCATTGACAGGTTTATAAATCTTTTACATAGCAAAGCAGCTACTTAGTAACCAAATTGATATAAATAATAGTTGATTTTTATATTAACCCAGCAAACTTGTCCATTTATTATTACTATTAAAAGCAAGAAGCATTTGTCTCAACCATTCTTCTGACCAGTAAGATGAGAAGACACAAAAATAAATTCTTATTCAAAAAGATAAAGAAAAAAAAAAGCAAAACAAAACAACACAAAAAAAAAAACCTCTCAAACTCAATAGAAATACATTTGGAAACAAGTGAATTGTTGCTTTGCATATAAGCAGAGAATAAGATGAAAGAACATATATTTTACAGTCAAACGCTAGCACATACTTGGGCACATTGACTGATATGTATGGAAATATTTATCATGGCCATCCTGGTTCCTAGTAGTTCTCAACAACAATGGTTGAAACTTGAGTTTGAATGAAGCTTTGAAATGATTACAAAAGACCTTGTGTTCAAAAAATTTGACAGTTTTCAGAAGTGTAAATATCCTAATTCTATCAATCGTTCTTAAAACTCAAATCAATATTTTCTTGGTTACATTTTTGTGCCATTTTAAATTACAAATATGCATGAGACTATATTTTATGTGCGATAAATAAACTTATGGATCGTACTAATAGCAGATTAAATATAATGAAAATGCAGTATTAACAATGTTATTAAGTTAATATTTATATTACTAAAGTGCCTAGATAAGAAATATTCCAGAGAGCTGTATTTTATAATTACTCAGTCACCAAATTAATGTCTTCATTTGTTTATAATATTAACATTAATTTTTCAAAAGCAAAGACCTTGTAGAGAATGTGATTATAATTAATACAAAAAGGCAAGCATGAGAAATAGTAACTTTCCTTCCAGAAATAATGAAAAATAATCTTAAATGGTAAGTTACTATGTCAAGTTACTGGATAGATAAACTGATGTATAAATCTAAATCAAATACTTTTTTTAGAGTTCTGCAAATTTATTTTAATCGTGGATTTTACAATAACTTTAATATCTTACATTATTTTTCCACCTATCAAGGAATCTTATAATTATAACAAGATCAGTGAAAATGGATATCAGTCTTCATTTGAAATTTCCTCTTAATAAGCCCTAAGAAAAGGGCTTGGATGAAGGTAATTTAGTTGGTTGATGATGCCAAAAGGCAAACATGAGGAATCCGAGAAGTGAGACAAGACTGGGGAAAACCTAGCAAAGGATGTATTGTTGGGGTATTACTGCAACAAGTGAATGATATCAACCCTGCTGAGATGTTTCTGAGACTGAGCCTTGTAAGTAGCATACTTGGGGACCCAAGTGACACTAAATTTCCACGGTCTCCTAACAAAACGCCACTGGAGCCAAAGAGGCTGCAGGTAAACTTTGGTATGCTAAAAGGGACATGGTGGTCGTGGTGGGGGCGGCTCCACACACCTGCTGCAACATCTACTGAAGGGATTCACAGGAATCATCAAGTATTTTTGATATAACATGAAATGCCATGTTATTCTTAAAAAATGAAAAGGAAGAATGGCTTTCTGTATTTCATGAAAAGTATGTATCAGTATACTTGGCACATAGTAACTAAATTAATCTTTAGTACATATTAACTAAATTTTTACACAGTTTTTATCTAACAACAAACACACCTAATTTGTTTCAAAAACTTACAAAATCAACTTTCCCAATATTTTTTTTTCTTTCTTAACCATCTACAGCCACTGAAATCCAGTCCCTCATCATTTTTCCAATTCGAATATCATCAAATATATGGTGATGGAAGGAGAACTGACTCTGGGTTGTGAACACACAATGTGATATATAGATGACGTGTTACAAAATTGTATACTCGGAACCTCTGTAATTTTACTAACCATTGTCACCCCAATAATTTTTAATTTAAAAAAAAAAAGAAAATCATGGTTCCTGCTTGGCATTTCCCCCTGCTATCCAGTCTTTCCTTTTGTAATAACATCATCCATTTTGTTCTCAGATTTTTAAATGATATAACCATAAGATTTTTAAATGATATAACCATACACCTTTAAACTTTTTTATCGTTCTTTATGGCTTTCAAGATGGCTTCAGATATACAACCCTTTCTTATCTGGCCCATATCTACTTTTTCAAAGCATTCCCTTACCAGTTTCTTCTCATGCTTCTTATTCTAGCAACACATAACTATTGGTTCCTGAACCTTGATTTATTTTGCCTTCAGGTCTCTATAAAATGACTATATCTCTGCCCTTTCATCTGAAGCTGTCTTCTCATTTAATAATGTATATTTTTATGGGGCAATATCTATGTGTTGTTTGTGAGCAAAAAGAAAATGAATAGGGCATTATGAACTAACCAACATGAAAAGCAGGATGTTTAAATGGAGTTCTTTCTATCTCAGTTTTGGGCAAGAGATGAGGAGGTCTTACATGTGTAATAAGTGGACAAGGAGTAGGAACGCGGCTCTCGAAAAGCCTCAGCCACCTGGAGGAAAGAAACAGGTTGAGGTTGTGAGCCTGACGGGATTGTTGCAAAAGATTTCTTTGGGAGAGAACTGCTGGTGTTTTATAAATCACATATCCCATCAAGTAGGAGGGTTTGGGGTGCCTTCACCTCACTTCCAGCCAAATGAGAAGAACATCAATGGACCATTCAGAAAGTCAAGTTAAATGGTCACAGTGGAGAAGTGTGTGATTCCAACTGAGGACACTGAGAACAGAAGGGATCTCCTGCTAGTGGATGTGGAGATAGGCCAAGAAGAGCTGTTGCAAAATTTCCTGACTGCATTTGAGCAAAGGATATCCAGGGAGTATTTCCTCAACAGCCTGAGAGAAGTGTGAACCCCGATAAAACAGTTTATATGAAGTGGACCAGTGAAAGAAAACAGAATTTGATGGGGAGTTGCTAGCTAGAGCTGACTGCATCTATCACGTCAAGTGAAATACAGCAGAGGTCTTCAGCAGAGGACAGTTCCTAAAAAGCCATTAACACACCCTCCAAAGAGAGAGATTTAGATACTTCTGGACCCAGAGATTGCACGGGATGTGGAAATAGTGCTTGCTGAAAGTGATTTTTATGTGTCTCTTAAATCTCCTTTCTTTTCACAGACCAATCCCAATGCAGTCAAAAGCACACCTGGAAAGCTGACAGAGGAGATGAGGTGGAAGTGAAAGTCTGACCATGTCCCTGTCCTGATCACTGATCACCCATGAGGGACAGGCTAACACTGGTGCATGGCAGTGGACAGTCAAATGATCAAATTAAAAACCTTCAATCACTTGAAGTGGATAGAGGAGTCTTGACTACATAAAAGTAACCTGAAAAGGAATGAGGTTTATCTGAGTTTTCCTCTGAGAACAGGATAATACTTTTTTTTCACTTTTCTCTGAATTTTATTTTTATATACATCAGCATTTTGTTACATCCTTAAAGTTGATAAGATAACAGTTATTGAAGAAGTCCCCAGGCCATGAATAAATACAATGAATAATTCTTAATTTGATAAATTTCAATTGAGTATCTACAATGTGTAAAACACTACTAGACTAGATGCCAAAGATGAGAAGATGAAAAGCCGAGACTTTGCCCTCAGGATTCATGCACACTCACAGGGCAGTCATGCATATTAATAATGAATATGAAATAGAAAAGATAATAATACCTTTTGAATACATTTTTGAACAACTTAGGTAAACAAAGCAAAGCTATGCATAACTACACGGCATAAGCCTTGTTTATCAGATACCAATGAGTAATTTTCATTCAGAATAAATGGAAACAGTATAAATTATTATGATCTGTAAAAACAACTACTTTTTTTTTTTAAGATAAAGTCTACATTTCTTTCTTTCGTTCTTTCTTTTTTTAACAGGAGTTTATAGGGGAACAGTGTGTACTTCCAGGACTTTTTTCCAAGTCAAGTTGTTGTCCTTTCAATCTTAGTTGTGGAGGGCACAGCTCAGCTCCAGGTCCAATTGCCATTGCTAGTTGCAGGAGCGCAGCCCACCATCCCTTGCGGGAGTCGAACCAGCAACCTTGTGGTTGAGAGCCCGTGCTCCAACCAGCTGAGCCATCCGGGAGGCAGCTCAGTGCAGGGTGCCGTGTTCAATCTTAGTTGCAGGGGGCACTGCTCACCATCCCTTGAGGGACTCAAGGAATTGAACTGGCAGCCTTGTGGTTGAGAGCCCACTGGCCCATGTGGGAATCCAACCAGCAGCCTTCGGAGTTAGGAGCACGGAGGAGCTCCAACCGCCTGAGACACCAGGCTGGCCCCCCAAAATAACTACTTTTTATCCAGTTACTAACATCATTTGATCTTGTTTTGTCTCCAATTTTTTGTCATGATTTAAAAGTGTGAGTTGCCAATTCAGATTTTCTGAGTTTGAATCCTTGTTCTTATTTTATTAGTATGTGGTTATTAGCAATGTATAAACTCTATAAGCCTTAATTTCATGATATCTAAAAAGGAGATCAAATAGAACCTATTCTTTAATGGAATCTGGGGGTGATTAAATAACTCAGAATGTAGCATGCCGAATATAGTAGGCTCTCAACTAATGTTGCGATTATTCTCTATGTTCTACTTGTATTATACCCTAAAGGTACAAAGCTACAACTCTTTTTAAGGCTGTTTTTGAACTCCTACTATATATACATCAACATTAGTTGACGGATATATATACATATAAATAAATACAATGACTAATTATATATATATATATATATATATATATATATGCATATATATGCATATATATTCATCTCCTCCACAATAAATCATGAGCAATTTGCAATAGTATAAAGACATCAATGGTCTATGTCAGAAAATTATACTATAGGCTAAATGTGTAGAGTAGCAATTTCTGAGACAGCTGAAAGAGGTCCACAGATACAGATGGATACACTGTTTCCATACTGATCATCTGTTTCATTAGTCTGTGCTTGTTAATAATCTACACAACCATATGGTCAATGCTTCAAATTTCCACTTTCTTATAGTAAAATGCGAGTATAAAATCCCTGTCCTAAGCTAGACTATCGAGGCATAATAATAACAAATCCCATTGTTTGATCAACTCCTTCAGTGTTGCTGAAACGGGGCCTTATGCTTAGGTTTTACACCCAGAGGGTATCTATCTATAGCTTCTGGACCATAGACCAGATTAGCAAAGGCACATCTAAAATACATATGTTCCACAGAACCTACTATTTTTTCCACTCTGGAGGGGTAAATAATGTTAGAAAACTTTTGTCTCTAGTTTGAGCCTTTTAGGGAGTAGAGCATGAGATGCTTTGTGTTTTCTTATCTTAGATTTTCTCTTGTATGACCTGAATGTAAACAGCATAGTGATTAATGTAATTAAACTATATAGGTGAGAGAGTTTAAAAAGCTGAATTTTTGTTGTTGTTGTCATTGTTGGTTTTTATCTGAAATCTAGACCTCACCTGAGATATTCAGAAATGAATGAACATCATAACATCTTTTATAAAATGTGTCACTTCAACATTTCAAAGATCTTATTACATTTTTTTCTGTACCTTACCTCTGGTCATATGGTATTTTCTAATATCAACATGGTTTGAGTAATCTTAAACAAAACTAGAAATAAATCCCTTGGAACAAGATAACATGAGTCATTTTGTTATGAATTGTTGGAAAAATAACTCTTTAAAACAAATTTTGTCAATGATGATTTCTTATGGAGAGCCAAACTCTAAATACTCAGTGCAAGATCTCAGATATACTCCATTTTCTACACATCCATGTGCTGCAGAGAAAAAATATTCTTTATATTCTCTGTTCTATGAGAGTGTCAGCAAAGCTCAAAGTTCACTGCCCTCAATTTCATAATTTCTTTTTCATATTATCCAAAGTTGAAGATACATGGCAAGTATTTTCCTTATTTAATTGAGTGGTGCAAAATAGATTTTCCCCAAAAGAGTAACTTGAATGTAACAATCCTAAGGGATTGTATCTTTCATGTAGTGATATCAACTTAAATATTTTAAGTATACGAAGAGTAGGAAGTTACACTTTAATAAAAATATTCTATCTCCGTATGTGGACAATTCCAAAGTCTGATGACAAATTCTGAATTTCAAAATAAACTGTAATGAAAATATACAAAAACATTAACGTTCATTACAACTTTAGATTTTGACATTTTTGAATATTACAATTTTATGCTGAAGAAAATAATCAGCAAATAACAGAAAAACATTATTTTCTGAAAGTCAAAAATGACTTGTGGGCAAATAATATTATATATACTTATTTTCTAAAATATACTTAGCTTAGAAGTATAGCATTCACCTAGTTAACCTAGTTTAAAAGTGTAGCATTTCTCAGAAGTAAATAAATTTTGATTATAATATTTCCATATATTCATATTTATGTTACTACTCCCTGATAATGTTCAGTGGCTAAAAATATTAATTTTAAAAGAATTGCATAATGAGCCATTCTAACATATACCACTATTTTCATATGAGAAATACTCATGACACACAATAATTGATGTAACAGTTCACAATATATTATCTTTATTAAAAAAACTTCAAATTATCATTTTAGATAAACTTAGAATCTCACTTAGGGAAGGAAAAGACAACTTATACTAGTATACTAAAGTTAACATAAATAATATCATGTATTCATTGAATGTTTGTTGTATTTAGTAATTAAGAAAACCTCACTTTTCTGATTCTTTTAAAATGCTAAAAATGTATCTTATTTTCTTGTTTTTATTCATTGCCTCTTGCAAGCACACAGATAACTTTTTTTGGTGCTTACTCCCTGAGTACTCATAAAATTACAAATCCCATGAGAAATAACTCTCTTCTTGGACAATACTTGTGCAGTAAGTCTTTTGAGAAATCTACATTATCGACAAAACAGTATTTAATGATATTAAAGATACATTATTTACTTAACTAACACGCCTTCTTTACTTCCCATAAATAAAACTTCTCTGTGCATGTTTATAATATTATATGCATTCACACAGAGATACTATCGTTAAAGAATGATGCTTTTCTCCCTTGAAATGGAATGGCTAGTTCTTCATATGCTTTCCATCGAAGAACATTTAAAAAAGTTATGTGCATCTATGATACAGCAGATTTAATATCCTTAAAGCCAGTTGCCTATATCTACTGCCAGAAATGATGCTTTTTTTGTACCGTTAACAGGCACAAAAAGTGATTTAGATGCAGCTGATAGGCTGAAAGGTAAATGGGAGTTCCATGTAGTTCAAAATTCACCTGATACAAAACAAATGAAAAACATAAGAACCATTTTATCTGATTATTTAAAGAGTAATTCTATATGATATGGCATTTATTACACAAGAAGCATTTGCTTACTTTCACATGACTCTCTGTAAGAGTATCTCTAATAAAACTCATCTTTAATAAATGAATGTTTTGTGTTTTTTGTCATATTTACATACGAATATTCTTGAATATTCTAAAACTCAGATGTTACTCATATTCATGCTGAAAGAAAAAAGGCAACGATTACTGCATGGCTGATTTTCAGGAAAAAAAATTTCATAATAACACAAATTGACTAATTTTTAACAGACAAATTTAAGAAAAAACTTCAATATCTTTGCCTCACAGTTAAGGAGAAATATTCTCTCATCATCGGGATTATGACTTCAATGTTAATAATAGTAAAGATTATTATTTTACTGACTTTTATTTTCACTACAAAAATGCTTTTGAGACAGTGTTTCCTTCCCTGAATCTTGACCTAATTGGACAATTTTATGTGAGCTAATAATTGTGGTCTGATAAGGCTTTCAAGGGAACCAATTATGTGTTTTCCCACAACCAATAATGCAGTATTATAGCTTTTTCTGGGGCCTTTTGTACCTTTTCTGTTGTAAATATTGAGTTAAGTTTTGCTCTTTGGAACAAAACATTCTTTCTGTGACTGTTATTTCTTCTCATAGCTAGAGAAGATTACCAGTAGAACCTCTGTTTTAAAGAAACTGGAAAATATTTTTCCCAGAAATGATTGCATTTTATTTTATAATCCATTAAACTATGTTTAACTAACACTAGAGAATTGAAGGTAGCTTACTACAGAAGAAATAGAAAAATCCTTTCTATCATGAACGAAAACTTCTAAAAATCTTTACTGTAAGTCATAAATAGAGATGCTGGCTGATAAGGGAAACCAATACTTCTAAAGTTGCTCTGGTTTGTATATTAGTGTGTCTGAGGAAAACAGAACAAATAACCATCTGAGAAAATCCCATCTTCTGTATAATCTTTTAGAATATTCAAAGTACTAGAAAAACTGCAAAGCTGCTCTTCAAGATAAGACAAGAATGAACTTTCAGTGCTCACATTTCATTTTTCAATAGAATCTGAGGCCCTGGGGCTGCAAGGTAGACTTGACCTCTACCAAAGATGAGATATCTTTGCATTTATTCAGATCCTTTGTGAATAATGAAATGAAGCAAAGGGACCTTTACATTTGGGAAAAAAAGAGGGGGCCTTCTCTGTGTTTAGATAATTGTGCATTATGTTTTAAATTAAGTTTTTAAAAATTATTTTGTCTTATCAAACTTTCTGAGATGAGACTTTCAGACGCCTTTTTTTAACGTGCTATTTAATATAACCCATTTTTTTAAGGATAATAAAATGAAATAATTCTTAGATGGAAGTGGGTTTCTTTAAAAAGTATAAAAATATAACTAATAATTAAAAAAAGATAGCTGCAAGCGTCAATGAATTCTTTTTAAATAAAAATATAAGAAGTTTTCAAACAATTTTTGGAGAAACAATAAAAATGTCAAATAATTGTTAAAAGTTCCATGAAAAAATATTGACCTGAAAAATAAATGTATGCAAAATATTCCCTCCACTGTGTAAATATTTTGAAGTTTGTACTACATTACATTTACCATTTGTAACATTATTTAGGTACCTTTGCACAAAAGCACAAAATATGGACTGACATGTACCAAAAATGAAATGGTTTCTATCTCACAATTTAGTACAAAGGTAGGAATGCCCTAGAGTTCATCAAATCTCTAGATTTAACATCTTTGTATTTTTGGTAACTGGAAAGAGTTAAAGTTGAATTTTGAATATCTGTCAGAGTAGTTGTAAATACCGGGGGTACCAAAAAAATATATACAAGTGGATACTTTGGTTAACATTGCTCAAGCAATAGTTTGTCGTAATCAGAAGTGTCTGGATGCTGATGGTAACCACTTTGAGCACCTCTTGTAATTGCATAAGCAAATGTGACTTTGTATTCATCTTTCGTTATTGGTATATATTAAGTATTACAATTTTAATAGAGTTTTGTTTCCTCTCTTAAAATGTGTATACATTTTTGGCACTATACACACACACACGCACGTATAATTTATTGGGGTGACATAATGATTTGTCAAATTATATAGATTTCAAGTATACAGTTCTATAATACATCATCTATATATCACATTGCGTGCTCACCACCCGGAGTCAGTTCTCCTTCCATCACCATATATTTAGTCCCCTTTTCCCTCTCCTACCACCCCCCACTCCCCTATATCTAGTAATCACTAAACAGTTGTCTATGTCTATCAATTTTTGTTTTTTTATGTGTTTTGTTCCTTTGTTGCTTTCGGTTTTATAACCCACATGTGAGTGAAATCATATGGTCTTGATTTTTTCTGTTAGACTTATTTCACTTGGCATAATAATCTCAAGATCCACCTATGTTGTCACAATGGCACTATTTCATCTTCTTTTTCAATCATCTATCGAAGGACACTTGTGTTGTTTCCATGATTTAGCCACTGTAAATAATGCTGCAATGTACACTGGGGTACATATACCTTTACGGATAAATGTTTTCTGATATTTTGGGTAGATGCCTAGAGCAGGGATTGATTGTTGGGTCATATGGTAATTGTATTTTTAATTTTTTAAGGAACCTCCATAATGTTTTCCATAATTGGTGTTATTAATTTACACTCTCACCAGCAGTGTATGAGGGTTCCTTTTTCTCCATAGCCTCTCCAACACTTGTTATTTGTCTTGTTGATGTTAGCCTTTCTAATAGGTGTGAGATAATACCTCATTGTGCTTTTGATTTGCATTTCCCTAATAGCTAGAGAAGTTGAGCATGTTTTCATATATCTGTTGGCTTTGTGTATCTTCTTGGGAGAAGGGTCTGTTCAGGTCCTCTGCCCATTTTTTGATTGGTTTGTTGTTGTTGAGTTGTATGAGTTCTTTATATATTTTAGATATTAGCCCCTTATCAGAGGTGTAACTTGCAAATATCTTCTCCCAATCGTTTGATTGCCTTTTTGTTTTGTTGAGTTTTTATTTTCTCTTTGCTATGCAGAAGCTTTTTAGTTTGATATAGTCCCATTCGCTATTTTTGCTTTTACTCCCCTTGCTTTTGAGGCCAAATTCATAAAATCCTCTCTGAACCCAAGGCCTATAAGTTAGTATCTATGCTTTCTTCTATGCAGTTTCTTGTTTCAGGTCTTATGTTTAGGTCTTTGATACATTTTGAGTTAATTTTGGTATATGGTGACAGCACTCTTGTTTCATTCTTTTGCATATAACTTTCTAATTTCCCCAGCACCATTTATTGAAGACCCTTTCTCTTCTCCATTGTATTTTTTGGCTCCTTTCTCAAAAATTATCTGTCCATATAAATGTGGGTTTATTTTTGGGTTTTCAATTCTATTTCATTGGTGTTCCAATTTAAATAGATTTCACTCCTCTCTCCATGAATCTCCTTCCTTAGAATGTGCACTTCCCTATCTCTGAGGAGAAAGTATTACTTACTTCATTCACTTACCATTTTCCTCTGCAGTTAGATTATTCTCCAGAGCACACAAGTGGAGCAATACATGTTTTGGGATGAAATAAAGCTCCTAACCTCAGGTGTATTATTAATAGTTTCTAGAAATACAGAACAAATATATACAGTGTCCTTTTCCTTGGTTAGAAAATAATCCTGATTTTTATTTGTACAATCTAATGTTAAATGTGCATGGGATTAGACTGTCTGGGTACTATCTGAAATAGACTATTAAGTGATGCTATATTTGTGGGAAATACATTAACTATCCTAAATATCAGTCTTCACATTTGAAAGTGTGACTAATAATGGTATGTATCTTAAAATGATGCTATAAGAAGAAATAAAATAATCAAAACATAAGAATATGCACAGTATTCTACATATCAATAACCTATTATCTAGATATCCATAAATTATTGTTATCATCATCTTCATTATGATTATATTTTCTTCATAACATCCATACATTATAGTTGTATTATAGATTCATTCTAATTAAAATTACTCCATTAATAATTAAATTTGTAACATTCAGTGATCATATCAGAAATTGTGTGTCAGAGATACTTATGATCAAAAGAAACTTGGATCACACTATTTTGAGCTCTTACTTTCAATCAAAAGATAGAGAATAGAGGTGAGAATCCTCAAACAGGTAGAAAATATTGGACTATCAATTACTCACCACTGATTTGTCCATCATATAGTCTGTACTTAACAAAAACGTACCACATACATGTTGCTTCTGGTTGGGATGAAGTATCTGTTAGCAGATAAATGCTCCCATCTAGGAAAAACTTGCAAAGGCAGATAACATACAAAAATCGCCCATTTCAATACAGCAAAGTGCTACTTAACAAGATCTAGAGTGGCTAAAATTCTAAAGAAGGAAACATCTCAGAGAAAGAAGCTGACTTCCTGCAGCTGATTTTTCTCCCAGGCTTATTTGCTAATTCTGAACAGGGATGGGTGATTGAGAAACCTCCACAAAACTGAGTACAAAACAGGCAGAGGGAAGTCATATTGGGACAGAGTTATACTGAGAGCTTCCGATGGAGATGTGAGTGGCTCAAGAACATGATCATTTTCCCCTCATAATACTTGACATATACTGGGTCTGCATGGAGGGCATATGGGGGATACAGAGAAAACTTCTGAAAAACAGAGCAATGCTTTTCTGCAGGAGTATGAAATCACAATGGTATGTGGACTCATCGGATAAAAGGTCCTAGTGAATACACCAGGCTCACTGTGGAAAACTCTGGGATCCAGGGTGACCAGGAGGCAGAATGAGCCTTAATGGGGACTTTTATACAGTTCTTTGTTTTTTAAACCAGTACAGCCTGTCTGATTGGATTATGTTGATCATCTATTATTTCACAGAGCCAGAGGTCATGATGTGGTCTCAGGAGCACTACATTAAAAAATAATGAAAATCTAATGTTTGACAATGCCTAAGATATGACCACCAGAATACAGGACCATATATCTAATAATAAAAAATAAAATAGACCAATAGGTGACCCAGATATTGCAGTTATCTGGAAAACAGTTTTGAAGTCTCTGATATTATGTTGAAGAAAACCAAAACAAACATGGAAAAAATAGAATAAAAGAAAAAACTATACTTCATTAGAGGGTTTTGATAGATGGCAAAATAACACAAGACAGGACTAGTGATTAGGAAGTTTTGTTGATAAAAAATAACCAAATTGAAGTACACAGAAAGAAGGAAAATAAAATAAAAAATAATATTAGACACTAATGGGAAAAGACCTAAGATATTTATAATTGGTGGCCTAGAAAGAAAAGAGAGAGAGATTGTTAAAAATTAATAAATAGATGATGGCTAAGAAATTTCCCAAATTTGTGAGACATAAATCCACAGATTGCATAAATTATGTAAAACCCAAAGAAGAAAAAGCATGAGTTATATATACCTCATGTGTCTTAGATTTGTTAACACAAAAAAACGAAGGCAGAGAAAATCATAAAACCAAAAACATACTGAGGTTTGATTTTGAAAAAAAACAAAGTTGTATAAGTGAAATGTCTAAAAGAGATGGATAGAAAAATCCAATAGTCTAAACTTAGTATTTAGAAAAGCTTCCATTCATAACAATCCTTCAAAATTAGAGACAAAATAAAAAATAAAAAATAAGTTTTCAAATAAGACCAATAATTGATTGCCAGAAAACTTTCAATATAATTTATTAAAATAATTTCTTTAAGGAAAAAAATAAAAAAGATTATTGCCCAAAACATAAAATTTCATTAATAAATGCAGAGCAATGGAAAGAGTAACTGTGTTGATAAATATAAACTAACTGAATACTGACTGTAATAATAATACTAGTTCTAAATTTTAAGGCTTAAATTTATAGAGAAGTCAAATGCAAGGCAAAAATAAGGCAGACAGTAAAAGAGTTCAATATACTACATGTATTATTCTATCCTAACATTATTGAGGAGGAAGTTATACTAATTTGAATTAGAATAAAATGAGTCAAGTAGACCCAAAAAAACAGAAATAATTTAGAAAAAATAGAAAAAAATAAGCGAAAACATAAATAATTAGCTCAAAAGTGCAAAAAAAGTATATGAAACTAAGAAACTAAGTAGGGTTAAAAGAATAATAAAGTAGTGAGATTATACATTTTATATATATGTGTATATATGTGTGTGTGTGTGTGTGTGTATATATATATATATACACACACATACACATATATATGTATGGTGCCAAGAAAATGTATATACATTTTAAAAAAGGAAAACTGTATTAAAATTGTAATACTCAATACATACCAAAACAAAAGACAAATACAAGTCATGTTTGACTTCTGCAATTACTAGAGGTGCTCAAAGTGGTTACCATCAGCGTCCAGACACTTCCGATTATGGCAAACTACTGCTTAAGCAACATTGACCAAAGTGTTCACTTGTATACATTTTTTTGGCACCCTCCCGTATATATATTTGTGTGTGTGTGTGTGTGTGTAATTGAATATATAGCAATTACATTAAATATTAATACATTCATCATTATAATAAATGACAAAAACTATCAAACTAAAATAGAGTACAAATACAAAGAAACCCAACTAAATGCTGTTACTACAGACACATCCTAAACACACAGAGACAGATAAGAGTGTATAAAAATATATAAGAAATTAACTAAAAGGAATCCGATGTTTCTATATTAATATAAGGACTATGTGGGGTGCTTCACAATAGTGTAGGGTAAATTCACCAGAAAGTTAAAATGCTTTGGTATACATAAATTTAAAATGTCAACATCTCTTTAGCTAAGAGGTTACAAATAAATCGGTGGCATTAATTAGACATATTAGGGAGAATAAAATGATCAAAATTATTTATTTTGCCATCTGATAAAATCGGGTAATAAAAGCAGATCAAACCCAAAGAAATGAGAATTAAGAAAATAATAAAGAGAAGAAAAACATTTAAAAATGCACATAAAGAAAACCAGCAAAGCTAATTATTTTTAAAATATTAATAAAAACATTATACTCATAGCAAGGTTAATCTAGAAAAATAAAGAAAACATCTAATTACCAAAATAGATAATAGAAGTAGACACTATTACAGAAGCTACAAATATTAACAGATATAGCATATTATAAAAATATAATACCAGTGATTTAATAATAATAATAATATGGACAGACCCCTTGGAAAAATTATTAAAGCATCCAAAAAAGCAAAACAGATACAAGTAGGGAGAGAGGATATTAGAAGATGTTAAAGGGATCAAATATACGGTGATGGAAGGAGAAGTGATTCTGGGTGGTGAACATACATTGTGATATATAGATGATACATTACAGAGTTGTCCACTTGAAACCTATGTAACTTTACTAACCATTGTCACCCAACAAATTTTAATAATAAAAACAGACAATCTTATATAAAAAGTCAATGTATACAGTAAACCATTCTCACAAAGTAAACCAAAAATCCAGACAGATTCACTGTTGGATACTTTCACATTTTAAAAATATGTCAGTACATATAATCTTATACACATTCTTTAATAGGATACAAAATAGGAGATGGTCAGAAACTTATTTTGTGAAGTCAGTATACACTTGCTTTCAACACTAGAGCAGGGTTTCATGCCATCTAAACACTCCCATGAAACAAATAAATAGTAAAGAAAATATATTAGCAAATTCAAAGCAGCGGTGCATACCAAAGAATACTATTTCATGAACACATAGGATGCGTCCACGTAGAATCCATCACTGAAAACACTGAGAAGGAAAAGCAGTACCCTGAAGGAGAACCATCCCTCCCGGCACTGTCTGTGAGGCCTGGGTGTTATCAGAAGCTGGCCTGGGGACACAGTTAGGCTTTTGTGTTCTCCTGTTTCCCATAAACATTTTTGCACGCACTAATGTCAAACAAGGCCACTTGTGGCCATGGAGGATCAGGAAAAAGTCAGATGGCTTCACAATCAGTGATGAACACACACAAAATCCTGAATACCGCCCAAATCACAAACGTCAATAAATATTCCTGCATGCTGGTTAATATGAGTAACAGCAGCCCCGTTTTCAATCATAGCTGTAGCTTTGCTTCATTACTCTTTTATGGTCTGTCACCTTAATCTGCAGGTTGCTAAAAACCCTAAGTTATGCATTGTCGTAGAAAGGTGGTTGTTATGTTCAGAGGGATCTATAGCTCCCTGTCACACAGGAGAACGTGCCATGAAAAATATCTTGTGGTATTTCATTATTCAAAAATAAAGCTATTTGTTGGAGGACACTTTCGAGCACGTTGTGATATCTTTAAATACAATGATGCTCTCGGTTTCTTTTCTTGTGAGGCAGAATGATTTAGTTCAGGGCACTACCTGGCATTTCAAATGTTATAACTCTTTCTGCTAAAGATGCTGGTAAAAATCTTGTTGACACGGATTCTCCAGTTTAAATTTAGCTCTAATAATACTTGTTCCTTACCAAGTTGCCTAGGATAACATGAAGAATAATTAAATACAAAACATGCTTTTCTTGCCTGGAAGTCACTCCTTGACATCATTGGGATTTTAGTCCTGGTAGAAGAGATCGTAAGGGCCATAACTTGAAGCGATTTATCTCCTGTGCCCATTTGCGATTCTGATATGACTTGGACAGCAGAACTGATATTATATGACATTAAAGTATCTGGAAGTAGACCAAACTGTAAGGAAAGGAAATTGTCTATTCTTATGGAGGATATTTTATGCGCTCTCTCTCTCTCTCGCTCTCTCTCTCTCTCTCTCTCTCTCTCTCTCTCTAATATAAGTAAAGCACTCAAATGATACTGACACAACCCTAAAACATTTTTAAAGTATAGATTAATCTATAAAATACCACTTCTGGATTAAAAATCCCAGGCCAAACAAAACTACCCTTTAAGTTTCCACTTTTAACGTCTAATAGAAAAGAAGAGAGACAGACGTTTAAAATAATGGACACAAATAAAACTGCACTTTTAAGTACTTATCCTCTTAAGCTTGCAATACATATCATCATTCCCCAAAGAGGAAAAGGCCATTTTAACCAAGGATGAGTCACTCACTCAACACTGCGTCCACTGTTATGAGCCTGGAGATAGGACAGAGTACCCATCTTTCCCAAAGATTTGTGTTCACTACAGGATATGGTGCATGCTTTCCATAACCAAGAAAAGGAAAGACAGATATTGTTGTTAACAGACTAAATCAAAGAACACCATGGAATTCTAATTATTTTCAGAAGAGAGTAATTTTTTTCTTATGTGACACTGATCAGTACGTATCTATTTTGTATACTATATGCACAGTATGGTTAGTCACACATTTTTGCTTTCATTCTTAAATTTAAAATGTTTGAAAATAGCGAGTTGGAGAGAGGGGTGTGTATGTATATGCATGCATGTGTGAGCCTATACACACAGAAATCGGAATGTTTAATCAAAAGGTTAATATCTGAATTAAAAAAAATCATTAAAAAGGCTGTGGGAACCTATTTTTGCTTCAGCTGTGTTATTCTTTTCATTTCCTTGACAGTTTTCCTCTCACATTTTTGCTAACTTTAATTGAGTTTTCTCCTTAGACCTGAATAAAAACAAAACATTACAGGCTCAGTAAATTTTGTCAGAGTGTACACAATTTGATCAGTTACTGCCTAGTATCTAATGCTGATAATAAATGTCTCATTATTTTTATTTTGCCTGTTTAGTAATTAGTAGGTCAGAAATATGGATTAAAGGCTCTAGTGCAATGGTCCTCAAACCTCTTGGGACTGTAAGAATTTCCGGAAACACTTATTAAAAGTGCAATCTCGCTGCTATCATAATAGACAATGAAATAGACACCACAGGGGCAAAGCCTGGTAATTTGTATTTAAAACATAATTCTTAGCAATGACCCTGGCACGGCCCTAGCCACATGCCAAACTTACAAATTCAGAACCTGCATATTAACAAGATATCGAGAAGAAGCATATACCCATTAAAGTTTGAGAAATACTCTATCACATGCTCTCATTAATAATTGATGAATTAAACCTTTTAATTATTACCATGCCCCAGCTACCTTGATTCTCTTTTCAGTTTATATAAAATAATAACACAAATAACGTCTAGGTCCATCTTCTCAGTTTACAAATCATGAAACTAAGACCCAGACATATGGCTCCTGATATTAGTCTATTATTCTCTTTTCTGTTTAGTCTCTTATTCTCATCATCTTCAAAGTTTTTTTTTTTTTTTTTTTTTTTTTTACTTCACAGTGCTCTCAGTCCAAAGTCTGATATTACAGACCTCCACAATATGGTAGTGGTCACCATTTTCAAGATAGTTCTATCATTTCATTTCATTAATTCACATACTGATTCACTCAAGTAACACATTGAACTTTCTGTGATAGTCGATCCTTCATCATTCAAAATTGTGTCACACATGTCAGTCTTTGATTATTAAGGTCTTAGAAACAGAAGAAAATAACTCCATTGATATCTATCAAATGAAATCCTGTAAACCAAAGTACTTCTCAATTATAGTTTTCTTTCCAGTGCAGTATCCAATCATTGAGCCAAGAAGAGATTCCTATCTTCCTGAATCTCTTTTGTCAACACTTGTACTAGTTTTCTATCGCTGCCATAACAAATAACCACAGGTTATGTGGCTTAAAAAAAACACATTTTTTTTTTACCCCTCTCTCACGATACTGGAGTTCAAAAGTCTAAACTCAAGGATATGTCCCCTTGCCCTTTCCAGCCTCTAGAGGCAATCTGCATTCCCTGGCTCATGGCCCCTTTCTCACATCACTCCAACCTCTTTCTTCTGTTGTCACAACCCTTACTATTGACTGAGCCCTTCCATCTCCCTCTGACTGGACACATTAGGATAAACTCCCCATTTCAAGATTCTTAACTTAATCACATTTGCAAGCTTTCTTTTCGTCATACTGGTAATATATTCACAAGTTCCAGGGATTAAGGATGTACACATCTTTGGGAGTTATTATTTAGCCTACCACAATGCTCTATATCTTCCATGATATTTATCACTAATGACATGGTAGAAATAATTGGTGTCTCTTAGGAAGAAGAGAAAGACTAAAATGAGAAAGACATACAGAGACGGAGCTGAAAAGTCAAATTCAGTATCACAAAGAGAATATTACTTTCAATGGGTAGTCTTTGATAGTTAAACATTAATTAGGATTTTGGGTTTTTGAAGTATGGATTGTCTGTTAGGTTCACATGTCTCTAATGGAAATGAATTATTTTTATACATAGCACCTCTTTATTCCTCTGGAAAACAAAAAGCAGCCGCACAACCCACAACTGATTCCTCCAATCAGGTCTAATTTACATTCCCATCAGCAGTGTACGAGGGTCCCTTTTCATCCATATCTCCTCCAAAACGTGTTATTTCTTGTCTTGTTGATAATAGTCATTCTAACAGGTATGAGATGGTATCTCATTTTGGTTTTGATTTACATTTCCTTTATAGCTAGTGAAGTTGAGCATCTTTTCATATATCTCTTGAAATCATATGCAGCTTTATTTTGGAATGAAATTTCATTCCAAAATAAAGCTGCACTGTTTCTTGCTTCCTAATCATAGCAATTAGTTGAAGGTAGGACCCGAACCTAGCTCATCATAATTTTCTTGAACAGTAGCTGAGAGGAAATGATAGTTTGTTTCTGGGGCTCTAATTTATGAGATTCATCCCATTGGTATTCCTAGTTTAGTTGTGTGGGAAAAGCCAGGGCAGATGACCTAATTATATACTTTCCTTTTGTGGCTCAAACTGAAGGAAAATACTGATATATGTCTGCCTTTATCTATCTATCTATCTTTCTATCTATCTATCTATCTATCAATCATCTATCTATCTACCTATAAATCAATCATGTGTATATCTATTATCTAATGCATTATTCTTTCATAGAAATATACATAGTAGCAGCATATGTGCAGGAGTTATGCATCAATATATTTTTTATGAACTTCTTATTGAATGAAAATCTCTCCCTTGCTTATTCTCTATTCATCCATATATAAAATATGGGCCCCAGTATACTTTATTTTATATTTTACATTATACAAATAGATTAAGCATAAAATATTCAAAAGGGACACTAATTCTGGTTATACCATTATTTACAACATAAAATTGTAACACTATCTTGGAAATTTTCATGCCCATTCCTATATCTATATCTATATTTACATCTATCTCTATCTCTGTCTCTATCTCTACCTCTATCTCAGAGCTAGATAGATAGAGGTAGAGATAGAGTCAAAGATAGAGAGAGAGAGAGAGAGAGAGAGAGAGAGAGAGAGAGAGAGAGAGAGAGAGAGAGAGATGGAGATAGAGATAGATATATACCGGGGGTCCCAAAAAATGTATACACATGACTTGTATTCATCTTTTTTTCTTTTTTAAAATGTGTATACATTTTTGGGGGCAGTGTGTGTGTGTGTGTGTGTGTGTGTGTGTGTGTGTGTGTGTGTGTATTTCAATTTGAATAGATAATTTTCTCAAGAGTATATAACAGATGTCCAACAGATATTTGAAAAGGTGCTCAACTTCAGTAGCTATTAGGGAAATACAAATCAAAACCACAATGAGATACCACCTCACACCTGTTAGAATGGCTGTTATAAATAAGACAAAAAAATAACGTGCTGGAGAGGATATGGTGAAAAGGGAACCCTCGTACACTGCTGGTTTGAATGTAAATTGGTGCAGCCATTATGGAAGGCAGTGTGTAGATTCCTCAAAAAATTAAAGATAGAGCTGTCATATGTCCCAGCAATACTTCTTCTGGGTATCTACCCCAAATTTTTGTAAACACTTATTCATAATGATATATGAAACCCTATGTGCATTGCAACATTATCCAAAATAGCTAAGGCATGAAAACAACGTAAGTGTCCTTCTACGTATGATTAGATAAAGAAGATGGGGTACATATATAAAATGGAATACTACCCAGCCATAAAAAATGATAAAATATTGCCATTTGGGACAGCTTGGATCGATCTTGAGAATATCATGCTAAGTCAAATGGAAAAGGACAAGAACCACATAATTTCAGTCATAAGTGGGATATTAAAACAAAAAGCAATAAATAAATAAACAAGTAAACCAACTCATAGATACAGACAATAGTATGGTAGTTATCAGATAGGAAATGAGTTGGCAGGAGGATGAAGAGGGTAAAGGGGATCAAATACATGGTGATGGAAGGAGACTAGACTCCGGGTGGTGAGCACACAGTGCAATACACAGATGATGTATTATAGAAATGTACACTTGAAACTTACATAATATGGTTAACCACTTTTACCCCAATAAATTTAATTAAAATATGTTTATACATTAATGTATTTACATATCAATAAATGTTCCTTGCTGCAAATGATCATGTTTGAAAAATTTCTCCACCAAATATCCATTGCATGTTAATATGCTATGAGATAATTAAGTGTATGGACTCTACGTATAGAGTAATGCAATTGTAATTATAGTTAGTTATAATTCTAGCTATATTATTAAATTGCACACTTCACCAATAAAATAGACCTTCAGCAATGTAGTTATATAGTTATACTGCATTATGTATGCAATTTGTTTTCCCTTTTCATTTGGAGCATCTTGACACATGAAAATATGTTATCTAAATTATTCTCTGTTTCCTAATTCAGAGAACACAATAAATGCAAGCAAAACATATATAACCAATATAAATAAACGTGATCACAAAATGCGGTGAATTTTTAAGTAAAAAAAAAAATTCCAGTAAAAGACACATTGCCATTGATCCCCTCAAAATATTCTCCTTCACTTTGAACACACTTATCTCATCATTCTTGCCACTTCCTGAAGCAGTACTGGAAGTCCTCTTTCAGAGTGTCTTTAGTTGTGCTGTCGTGGCTGCCTCGATGTCTTGAATCGGTTCAAAACATTTATCTTTCATGGACATTTTGACATTTGGGAAGAGCCAGAAGTCGCTTGATGCCAAATCCAGTGAATAAGGTGGATGAGGACACACCATAATATTTTTATTTGACAGAAATTGCCATATACCAGAAACGATGTGTGGCAAGGAGCATTGTCATGATGGAGGATGAAACCATTTGCCCATTTCATGTTAATGCATTGTTTCCGATCCATGATTTACGGCATGCTTTAAAACATGCCTTCTCTTTACTGCCTTTTCTCAACCGTAGCTCAGACTCAACTGACTTTACCAAGCAAGTAGAAACTTGTCAAACACTGTTGTTAAGGTTCGACATGCTGCTTCCCTGATTGAAGATCCCTGCTTTTCCATTGGCTGGCACTCGGCAGTAGCATTTACCATATTTTGTGATCTCTCCCTGTGTGTTAAATTGGACTCACAAATGTTCTGGGAGACTAGTTAAACTTTTAAAAACATATTCCATAACAAATATTCAAGGTGGAAGTGATACAAACATTTTAATTTTATTTTAAATATTCCTATAAAGTATACTTTCAGTCATCATTAAGTCGCTTTGTGGTATCTTTTGCTGCCAAGCTTCATGTAGAGGTTAAGCATTTCATTTCAGTTCTGGAATTTTCTTAAATTTCTATTCCATTCAAGAATCAATACATAAACAGTAATCTACATTTGATTTTGTTTAGTATTAAAATTATTTTTTCATGTCTGTTGTCAGTTAAGAATACTAAAATCTGAAACATATCATATTTTAATGCCAAATTTAGAATTCAGGATTCAAACTCAAATATATTACCTTTCCAAATTCTGTAGTAAGTCCTTCATTTATTTTTTGCACTATTCTTGCTCTAACCATCCATCTTATTTTAATGTTTCCTTACTCCAGTGCTGTGCATTTCTTTCTGTTCCATACCCATTTTCTTCCCCATACCTCATGTTATCAAGACCACTCCCAAACTAAATGATGTCATTATAGAATCTGAAATGAGATCCAGGACAAGCAGTGCTTTTAAGTTACATAAACAGTGCTCCTGTGCATAATAACATAAATTATACTAATCGTTATACAACAAGCTGGGCACTTTTCTTTGGCAGAATGCTTAACAATGTATAAACGATGCAAACTTCTGACGGCAATGTTCTTTGATAAAAGATTCAAGTACAAGTTCAGACATTACTTTGGACAGCCTTGAATCCAGTTATTCAGCGTTAATTAGTTCCTCTTGTCTTGAATAAAGTTATCCCCAGGAAAAAATAGATTACATGATGAGCTCCTCAGCATGCATGACTCTTCAGTTAAGCTCAAAAAGCATATTTTACACTTTGCTCTGATGAAAACAGTTATTTTCTTTCATTAGGAGACAAGTGGACCTACAGTAATAAATCCATGGCCCTAATATCTGTGTTCTATGCTCATTAATGTTTTCATTTTTCATGTTATTTAATAGTATCCTCATTGGAAACATCAAAAAATGATTTGAAATATTAGCAGTACAGTCACTAATAAAATTGTTAATAAAAGTTATAATTTAGTCAGAACATATACAAACAATAACATATCACTGGATTTAAACATTACAATGTACTGATATTGCATATTATTTCATACTCATTTTTCTTTTGTCTTCCGTTAGCTGTATGTGTCATAAATTGTGAAATTGACAGGAAGACGATAAGCTGCATACATTGTGCTCTGTTTTTTCTTCCTCACAGAGAGGAAATCTTGAATGGAAGCATTTATTTCCAGTTGGGTACCCATTCTACTGAAGTTTAAAAAAACAATAAAACGACAACAACAACAAAAACCCATTACTGAGTTTTTACATCCAATGTAAAATCACTGGATTTAAAAGCATTTAAAAAATAATGAGTATCTTCATACAATGAAGGTTAAGAAAAGAGGAAATGTTGGCTCATAGAAAAGAGATGAATGAATACAACGAACTTCCATTGGAGGGATTTATGACATATATTTAGCATCTTAGACAGCATGATAAATCACTGCCACCGTCAATGTGAAAAATACATTAGGTGTCATTCGTTTTTCATCAGCCTATCTTGGGTCTTTTCAGATGTCATTTTTAAGATTTATGCATTAGTTTTATTTCATATTATAAGAAGTCTATTACTGATTACAAAAGAACTCTCAAACATGACGGTGCTTTTTTAAAATTTTAGGACTGCTCACATGCATATGACCAGCTTTACTGTGCATCACTGGAAAGGAAAATAAATAAATAAATAAATGGAAATAATGCCAGTGCATCCAAAGAAACACAAATAACAATAAAAGCAAGTCATCACAAATCTCTCTGAAGTGGACTATCATATACGGACATTTTCTCTTTGGATTGCACTGGAAGATCAAGCTCACTCTATTTACTATACAATATGCATATTGTGAAATCCACTGATAGTTTTCTAGGTCCTGCACAGCTGTATCTGCATCAACTTTGCATTGGATGATAAACTTCTAATGGTTTTATTCTTTCAACATAATATTATTCTATGTACAACAATATACATCAAATCACATTAAAATTAGTTTTGATGATGGAGATGATGAAAGAGAAGACCATAACTAAGAATACATCTATAGTTTAAAATTATTCAGGCCAGACATATCTCCTGATAACCAAACTGCAAACCAAAATACATAAAACTCTTTTTGATGGATGGCTATATAAAGCCCAAATGTTTGAACCAAAATAGGCTGAAAAGAACATAGTTCAAAGAAACCGATATTAATAACTGCTTTCACGTGTCTTTATGCTAAAAAATAATAATATTTTACTAACTTTTGGCTTTTTCCATTTATTTCAGAAGCAGAGTAATTTCACTTAATCAATCTAAGGATTAAAGACAATTATCTAAACCCATTTTTTATTTATCACCATTCCTATTGAGTTTAATAGTCTGCTGATTTAAATATTTTAGAGCAGATATCACATGCTTAATCATGTTAAACTTGTATAATAATTTATTAATATACAAACTTTAAATAAGTCAAAGTCAAATTTACTTAAATTGGGGGGAGTTGAACATACTGTACAGTTTACTAGAGTAATGGCAATTTTTGAGTATGTTTTGTTTTTAGCTCCATTGTTCAAAATGGTTTAAGATGCACATTTTAAAACCTATACTAAATAAGGTTTTTTACCCATGGGTAATCAAAGAGGTTTTTAGAATTTGAATCTTGCCCATTCAAATTGATTTAAAATGTGGATCAGCCCTTGGTCCTGCGGGTGCATTTACATTAACACAAAAATTACATTTAAAAATGTTTTGTCCTCTTCTACCAAGTTAAATCAATGTGCTTGCATTTTCCCTGAAGGCCAAAATAAATGCAAGAATGCAATTTTAGGAGTGAAGGACCTCTATAAACAATATTCTATTTCCAATTTCAGGAAGGTGAAACCAAAAGATTGAATATGGTAACCTTCTGAGCATCTTAATTACTTTTCTGTAAAAGAAGCTACCATTTCTGTAACATTTCATTATATAATCTATAAAGCTAAACACATGAAATAAAACAATAGCGCAAAATCCGTGCACAAGTACTGATGATGAAATAAAAATAGTGTATGTGTATATATGAACATATGTAAATGTATGTATATTTTTATTTTGCCAAATGTCTGACCATATGACCTGCTCCTTCTGTGTGCATTTTTCTAAAGGAGAAGTATGCTATAGCCCAGCAGAAAAGCCATACCTATGAGGTTAAACAGGACTCTGTCACAAGTGTCATTAACGATATTTAATCACAGCACTTGAAGAATCCAGACCTATTTGGAAACTAAATAGGTGCAATTATTTAGAGCTTGGAAGGGATCTAACAGTCACCATGGGCCAACAAGGCATTGTTCTATGTACGTTTAGCTTATTTTCTTATTAGAACTTTCATCTTACTTATTAGTTAGCCAACTGAACGATGAAGAAAACAAATCTCAGAAAGTTAAAGTCACTTGCACAAGAGCACACATGCAGTGATAGGCCTGTGATTTAAAACCAGCTCTGTTGTGATTTGAAAGTCCATTCTGCCTACATATTTAGGTATACATTAATTGTTGCCTGAATCATTCCACTCACACATATGTTGACAACTTTTTTACAGCAGTGGTAACATCACAATGTGATAGAGCTAAAAGGAACTTTTAAGATCATTTAACTGGTCCCTACTTTTTTACAGATGAGAAAACTAAGACCAAGTAAAGTCATAGGATATTTCTAAGACAAAAAAACACACAAAACAAACAAATAAACAAAGCTATTTCTATCAAAGGCATACCTAGAAGGTTCTCCAGCCATTAAAAACTCCCTATATAGCAAAAATATCTTTCAATGACTAGTTTCTTCATGTATATAAACAAATAACATAAAAGTGAAGTCAAACATCTATATGCTATGTATAAGACAGGAAAAGTTCTTCCTTTACTCTTCTAGGTTCTCCTGGCTGGTCTGATAATTAAATTGACATGAGACGAATAACAGCAGAATTCTTTTAATTATATATATATGGGAAGGGGGGCCCAAAGACAATGAGACCCAAGGTCAAAGAGGCCAGGAGAGGCTTATATGCTATCTATTCTGAGCTAAGGAATGAGATAGGGACCTGGGGCTTCCCAGGGGAGGAGGGTAATTCACAGGATAAGAAGAACAGATGTTTTGGAATTAGATGTGTGTTCTGTTATACATATAGATCCTTCAGATAAAAAGTTCTCCCTCTTTCCAGGCCACGTCCCCCTATCTAAATTCTTTAGGTAATTTAAGGAGGAATAAACATTTTTCTTGACTCTGCTGGGTCTTGATGGCCTTCAGCTCAAAATAGTCTGCGAGCCCATGTGGCACATTTTGGGGAGGCTGGTTCTGAACCCCTTCATGTGCCTTATGAGGTAACTTTGGCTCAGTTTAGTTTGTATGCCATAGACAGACTTGATTTTTATCCTACCTCATCAGGCCTGACATTCTTTCCGTCAGATTTACAGCTTTCGTTCTCATAGCAAACGCAGAGATAATGTATCCAAAAGATCACTGGCAACTTTGCCATGGAAAGGGAGAACATATTTTCATTTAGATCAGGGGTGTCCAAACTGCGGCCCACAGGCCAACTGCTGCCCTCGATCCATTTTTTATTGGCCCACAGCAAATTCCAAAAATATATTTAGTTTACCTAAATAAACCAGGTGAGGCAATACGTACTTCACCTTGAGTGAGTGGCCCGGCTGTTTGTGTATTTTACTGAATATGGCCCTTGGTGAAAAACGTTGAAAAAAGTTTGGACACCCCTGATTTAGATCCTTAATCTGATGGTATTCTTGAGCTTCCTTTCTCAATGAATTATTAAAAACATGCCAAAGGACCCGACCTAAGGGCTAGAGGCAGAATTGCAACCCCAAACGGAACTTGGTGGGTAACTGAAGTGTCAGCTACGTGTTGGATATGGAGAACCTTCCAGAAAAGGTTCAATGAAGACAGACTCTGGCCACCTACATGAAGGTGAGGAGCTTCAAGAAGCTGCGGGCAGTTGCTGGGTCCTCAGGAGGAGGGGCAGCTGGAAAGACAGCGTTGACTGTTGGTCTGAAGAGAGGAGGTTGTTGAATGGCACACGCTGCATTATTGTGCTTTACAGTCCCACCTGGCACAGGTGCTCGGGACAAACACTACCAATACTGACACCCCTGTTGCCTCATAAGGGATGCCTGGTGTGAGGGTGCTGCCCTTGCCTAAGTGCTGGACACAGATAATATGAGAAGGCATGTGGAGAGCTGTGTGTTTCCTCAGGAGGTAGGCAGGTATGGTCCTGTGAGGAAGCCCCACAGATACAAGGCCCTGACATTTGTATACAGAGATGATGCCTGTATAACTCCAGGGAGTCCTTTTCCATAAAAGGCCAAGAATTGTGCAACTCTGACCTCCCTGGGAGCAGACACACACGGGACAGCACAGTGTCATTGTGGTTTATAAGCCACCTACAGTATTCCTGAATCACAAGAGGAAAATAAAGCCGAACAAATATCATGTGGATTTTATAAATACTGTATCATTATAAAATTATAAATAATACAGGCAAGCGCCACTTAATGATAGGGATCTGTTCTGAGATGTGTTGTCAGGTGATGCTGTCATTGTGCTAACATCATAGATTGAGTTTACACAAACCTACAGGGTACAGCCTACTATTATACCTGTAGGATATACGGTAGAGCTTATTGCTCCTAGGCAACAGACCTGTATAGCTACAAACCTGTCCTTTCTGAGCAAAAGGGCGCAAGATGAAATCAAACACAAGAGAAAATTATGTAATTAAGCAATGTGGTAAACCTGAGATTTATGAGGCCGCTGTGGGCATAATCTGGTATACAGTTTCACTGCAAATGTTTTTTTAAAAGTAGAAAGAGTACACTCTAAAATATAATCTAAGTACAATAAAACGTAGTTTAGTAAATACATAAATCAGCAACAAGGCTGTTTATTATCATTAAGTATTACGTACTACACATAACTGTATGTGCTATACTTTCATAGGAACGGCAGGTCAGGTTTGTTACACCAGCATCAGCACAAACACGTGTGTAATACATTGTGCTACTATGTTAAGACAGCTGTGAAACACAATCAAACAACAACACAACTCACCCTATCTTTTCCCGTATCACTGCTTTATATTTCCACTACCTTTCTGAAATGTTAATGGCTCTAAAACAGAATGTGACATGAAAGATTTGGGTGCTCCATCTGACAGTAGGATAAACTGCATGACATCAGAGGCAGAGGTTTTGAAGGGAAATGTTCTCAAGACTCCTTGCTTGGACTCACTCTGCCACTAATTCTGAGCAATGTTGGCCTGGAGAATCCCTCTCAAGATTCACACATCCAGAGGCCTCATCCAGATATCATAGCAAAGTTTTCACTTTCAGTTCCTACAAACCTATCTGTTTGTGTGTGTGTGTGTGTTTTGTTTGTTTGTTGTTGTTTTTTATCTTCAACAGAAAGAAACTTCAATCCCTCGTGTATTATGAAGCTGTCACACATTAAAAAAAACATGAAACAAGTAAACAAAAAAAACCAGCTTACGCTAGTCAAATAACTCTTTTTCTGCTTTACGCAACTCACAGGCAAATGGGATATCTACTCTTATACAGTCGACACACGCATAATAAAGCAGTCAAATAAAAATTGGCCTATAACCAATCATTGACTTCTTTCTACATACGTTGTGGTCTTCAATGATAATGGAAAACTAAAGGAACCACACCTGCATATATGAAGTGACTTATTAAATTTTTCAGTTGTGTAGATATATTAGTTTAAAGAGAAAAAAGTTAGTGCATATATACCTGACATAACTGTGTTGTTGCTGTTTTCCCTATTCTTATTTATGTTATTGTTCTACTTTAATTAAAGAGATTGGAGATCAAAGCAATCCCAGTAAAATTTAAAGTATATAAATATTGTCAGATAGTCCCCATTCAATAGGTATTCCTACGTCTAACGCAGTAAAGCAAGTGCATTTCTGCCTGCATTTGAAAGTTCTGTCGCAGAGCTCTATGGTATATGAAGACTGACAATTAAGTTCGCGAACTTGTTGCAACTATGTTGCTAACATTTTTTTGATATCAGAGGGATTATTCATTATGAATTTGTACCAACTGGACAAACAGTTAACCAAGTTTATGACTTGGAAGTGCTGAAAGGCTGCGTGAAAAAGTTAGAAGACCTGAATTTTGCGCCAACAATTCATGGCTCTTGCATCACGACAATGCACCAGCTCACACAGCTGTGTCTCTGAGGGAATTTTTAGCCGGTAAACAGATAAGTGTATTGGAACACCCTCCGTATTCACCTGACCTGGCCCTCAATGACTTCTTTCTTCACCTGAAGATAAAGGAAATATTCAAAGGAAGACATGTTGATGACATTCAGGGCATCAAGAGTAATACAATGATAGCTCTGATGAACATTCCAGAAAAAGAGTTCCAAAATTGCTTTGAAGGGTGGACTAGGTGCTCTCGTCAGTGCATAGTTTCCCAACAGAGTACTTTGAAGGTGACCATAGTGATATTCAGCAATGAGGTATGTAGCACTTTTTCTAGGATGAGTTTGTGAACTTAATTGTCTAACTTCACACATCCAATTACTCTTCTCCACCTGACTTATTTGAAAAATCTGATTTGTTGGAACAACGAAGAAGTGTGATGCTTGGGTAACTATTTGTTCTTCAGTGTTTTAAATTTAGGGGTGAATACTTTGAACCAACCCAAAATGCAAATAACTCTTAGCCTTCTATCTCTCTATAATCTTTTCTTATTTGAAGAAGTGAGTTATTGAAGTGTTAAAAATGCTGCCGATGAATATTTCAGTAAAATTAAAACTAGCACAAAAGTAGACTGTGTGGTAAAAGGAATATTGACTTTATCTTTATCGCACATTTAACAATATGAAAGATAGTGAAATATAATTTTATGTTAGATAATAATAAAAAATGTGTATATAACACCATGTATTAATGGCATGCTTTCCAGTCCTCTGCTTAATTTCTGAATATGAGAACCAGTAACATGTTTTCTTCATTAGTTTTGTATTTCCTAGTGAAAGTGACATTTATTCATCACTGAAGTATTGCCAATTTCCTTTTGCCAAATTATTGCTTGTAAGCAAGTACACAAACGTACATAATACATTGTGATTACTAAATAAGAAGCTGAGATAAGATCAGGTTCTAGAAATGGTCACATATGTTAATAAGACTGTGTTTAGATATACAGATAAGCACGGGCTGATGGTTTTCCACAGCTCTAAAGAAGGTAATTGTTTAGTATAATTTTAAACTTTTTTTAAGATTTAACTTTTATTAGGTAATTCGTTTTGCATGTGCTTTTTTTAAAGATGTTACTATGTGGTATTTTCTTTATGGTTGAAGGCTAAATCATATTTTGCACAATTGCTTTACTGCTTATTTTCCTCCAGTTAAACTACACCATATATAAAACATTATTATTGTGGTGAACCACAATTTCAACATTCAATATGGAGAATATCTTCCGTTAAATATCAGTTAGTGCTTCCTAGAAATTATTGATCTTTCTTTTAACCTTGTCAAAGCAATTTGGGCTTAGGATGAGGAAACAGGCTTATAAAACAAAGATTTTGATAGCACTATAAAGCCTGTGCAGTGCATATTCTTAAATTAAAAGTACGTTGTAAGAATGATTGCCCTCAGTTTATAATAAATACGATTAGTGATCCCATTATAAAGAAAAACACCTCATCTCTTTCATTTTATATGTGTGTAATTTTCTTCCCTTACTCACACTATTTGCTATGCATCTTGTGTTATATTCCAAATAGCTTTAGTTTTAAGCAACTGAAAATATTAGTATTTTATATATGATTTTCCTGTTGCTTAATTTTAATAATAGGCTATATTTCTCAGGAGTGAGAACTAGTAAATCAAATACACGCATAAATATTTGCCTTTTCTATAGTTATCCCAGAGACTTTAATATGGACCGTGCTTTAGAAATAGCTCGTTACCTAGTGACACAGGTCAGCAGCCTCTAAATTTGCCCTTAAGCAGAAGGGTTGACAGTCCATGCCAGTCGAGAGTTTCTCTAAGCTGTAGTTAAGGAGGCCCAGATATGTTATATTATTAAACCGTGTGGTGTTTTACCCCTTTCTACCAAGCAAATTCAAAATCTATTTTCAATGATTTTTAACAATTAATTTGTACCAAAATATGTATTGATTTACACTTTATTAAAGGTGTGAATAAGGTGGGGAGATCATTCCTTTGTCTCTGAAAGCAAATATAGAGAATACACAAAAACAGTTTCAGAACTGCTAAGCTGTGCTGTATAAGACATAAATTTACTAACTAGAGTAGTGTTTACATACATTTCTGTTGTCTGTCACATTAGATTTTCCAAAAATAACTGTACTATTTTCCTAGGTACTTAGTTCAGCTCTTCTACTTCTATTTATCTTTTGAACTATCATCTTTCATCTATTATCAGTCTTGCATACAGTTAAATTCATTTGTTAGTCTGCATTTGATCTTTGTGAGACTGTGTATTTGTATGCACAAGCCGGTGTGTGTGTGTGTGTGTGTGTGTGTGTGTGTGTGTGTGTGTGTGTGTTTATGAAAAATTTTCATCGATTTTTATTTCCTTGTAATATCTACATCTACTTTCGGTATTAGGGAATTGTTAGCTTTATAGAATGTCTTAGAATCTATTCCACCTTTATGTAATTTCTGCAGCAGATTGTAAAGAATTGGTATTATTTTAAAAAATAATGTATTAGAATTCATCAGTGATACTTTCTGGCCCTGGAATTTAATTTTTGGAAGGTCTTTTAGCAAATAAAATCAGTTTGTTTAATAAATGTTAAGACTATTAAAGTTATCTATTTCTTCTTGATTGAGGTTTAGTACTCTGGGTCTTTGAATGAATTGTTCCATTTCATCTAAGTTGTCAAATTTATTGGCAGAGGTTTTTTTTCCTTATATAATTGATTTATCAGTAGTGATGTCACTTCTTTCATCCTTAACATTGACAATATTTGTAATTGTATCTTTTACTTCCTATTTCTTGGTCAGCATAACTAAAAGTTGATCAATTATACTGATGTTTTCAAAGAATTGTCCTGTGTTGTTTTTTTCCCCAAATTTTATTGATTTCTACTCCATTTTAAATATTATTTCTTTATTCAACTTACTTTGCATTTAATTTTCTCTCCTTCCTCTAGCTTTTTTATGGTGGACTTTCAAGTTACTTAATTTTAGATCTTGTTTTTCTAATGCAAGCCTTTAATGATTTAAATTTTTCTCTAACAACTGCTTTAGATACATCCGCACATTTTGATGTATTTTTACTTACATTCATTTGAACAAATAGGTTACATAAAAGTGGATTATTTTTTATAAGTACTAAGAGATATTCCAGATATCTATGTTTGTTTGTTTGTTTGTTTTATTTCTGGTATAACTCTTATAAATTAAGAGGATACTTTGTATGACTTTTATTCTTTAAAATTTGTGAAAGGTTATTTTTTGATATAAAATGTGGTGTACTATGGTTACTGTTTGTTGTGCATTTCAGAAAATATGCATTTAGTTGTTGGGTGAGGTGTTCTATAGGCATCAATTTGACCAAGTTGTTTGATAATGTTCTTCAGGTTATCTATAACCTTTTACACATCATTGGTATTCTACATACGTATTCTCCAATTACTGAAAAAAGAGTATTGAAGTTTCCAACTATGGTTTTGAATTTTTCTTTTTTTTTTTCAAAGGTGCTATCTTTTCCTAGTATATTTCATAAGTCTGATGTAAGGTGAATGCACATTTGGGATTGTTATAACTTCCTAAATAATTGACCTGATATCATTATTTAATTTTCCTCTAAACTACATTCTTTATAATTAGTTTTTGCTTGTTGTATATTTCCCTGTCCCTTTTCTTTTCATCTGTTGATGTCTGTATTTAAAGTATGATGCTTACAGTCAGCATTAGGTTGGTCTTACTTTTTTTGTTAATGCATTTTGGCAATCTGTATATTCTTTCAACCAGTTACTTATTTTCCATTTAAAATTATTATCCAGGTATTTGTATTAAAATCTACCATTTCCTTTGCTGTTTTACATTTGCTCCATTTTTTTCTTTACTTTTCCTCTTCCTTAGATTCAATTGTGTATTTTTGATTCCATTTTATCTTTATTACTCATTATATACTGGCTTCCCTTGAGTTTTCAAAGTCAGATCTAAGTTGAGAATGTCATCTTATTCTTTTTCAACTAGACAAAAAAAATAACCCTCATGTTTAGTCACTGATGAAAATGTATATGCTTATGACTGATTCTCCCTCTCTTCCTTCCTTCCTTCCTTCCTTCCTTCTTTCCTGCCGTCCTTCCTTCCTCCCTCTCTTCCTCTTTAGCTCTTGTTCTCACTCACTTGTTTTTTCCTTCCTTCCTTCTTCTTTTTTTTTTTTTTTTGTGTGTAATGAACTTCTCTATCAGGCACACATGATCCATCTTCTAATATGTTAAGTAAAATTTTTATTTTAAGAATTTTTACTATAATATTTAAAACTTAGAAGAGCTATTATAAAACTATACTGCCTTCTATTTTTCATTATTTATCTTATTTTAGTTTGATGCCAAATATTTCATAAGGATTATGAATGAATTCTACCTATTTAATGGGTATCACTTTTTATATAATTTTAACATTTAGAAGAATTGGCCTGATAATGCATCAAAACAAATAATCAGTTGAATTAACTCAAATTAATTTTCATGTCTCTCTGTCTCAAAACCCAAAGAATGTTAGTGGAACACTAAATGCATCTTGAAAATGTGTTACCATTGCAGAGGAAATCAAACAATCTCAATTCAAGATGACAATGAAGTAGAAAAGAAAAAGGACATGAAAAGAAAAGGACATCTGGATTTGCTAGAAATGTTATTTTTAACAATCCAAATTGCTTATGAATTTGAGGTTGAATATAAGGAAACCCTAATATTGGAAACTGAACAAACCTTATTTATGGAAGACACTATTTCTTGTAATTAGGTATGCTGGCCTGTCAAAGTGTATTGGTATCTAATTTGAAGTCAAATGGACAAAATGTAGCATTACTTCACCATTTGCTAGTATTTCAGATCAGTTTGCTTTTTTTTTCATTTTGGCAGAAGGAAATATATGAAATGCTAAACACCTTAAATCGTACTATATTAAACAGATGGTAGTGTTTAGTTTATTTCATCTCCAAAAGACACACTTAGGTCTTTCTCTGATTGAAATGTGGCAAGTTGAGTTTTACAAGAGAGAGAAACTGATCTTGAGTATTTTAAACATTGAGCCTTGCTGACCAGAGAGCAATAGCCTCAATGAAATGTTCACATTTTGAATTTTATTTTATTATGCTGTGCTTTAAATATAAGCAAAATGATACACAAGACTTACAGAATATCTAAGATAGATTAGATATGAAACATATATACTTGTGCATTAGAATAATATATTATGAGCTCTGAAAGAAAGCCTTGGCTATGGCTATATTTTGAATCAATTTGTTCTGGCATGACACAGCCTTAATAAGCTCAAAATGCCATCTACCTGGATTATTTGAGTCTATTTAAATCTGATCTTTGCTAAACATATGGCTTTCTCCTCGAAACTTTTACACTGTCTTATCTCCCAGAAATGATTTTCAGTTATTGAAATATTATTTTACTTTTCTCTGCTACCTTTTACATGAAGATGCCACAAAGCTTCCTGCCCTTTTGTTTCATATTCGAACCACTTGCTTTTTGTTTGTTTCCACTTCTTGTTATAAGTGATATAGCCAAACAAAATATTATTTTTGATACATTTATCTTCTTATGTGGGGAAAAAGTCAGCTGGATATTAAGACATAACTTTCCTGAATATATATGAGCCTTCAAAAAAAGTTTCTGGGAGTCAGTTCGCCCAATTTGTTCAAAAGGCATTGTGATTTTACATTGCCATGCCCTTTGCACACCTGGCTTTAAAAAAAAATCTATTAGGAACTTGAGTTTTTTAAAATAGTCCTAATTTTATTCGATTGGCCATGCTTGTGAATATTAAGTGTCTGGATGACTTATTCTGACTCATTGTGTGGAAGCTTTAAGGACTGTGGCAAATTGTAGCAGAAAACAAAATGATATGGTATTTCTCATTTCAGAGCAGGGAAGAGATACACTCACAAAACGAAAACTTCAGTTGGTATGTTAGGAAAATAATATGTATTTTTAAAAGATAGACTGCTATTAGGGTTCACTGTGTCAATAAAATACACCTTGCTATATATTTATCCAATGATTTTAGTGAATTCAGAGAGAGACTCTTCACATTACGATCAGTCAGGACAATTACAGGGTTGGGATGGGGTAAATGATACTATTATTTGCATGATAAACTCTCTTTCATTCCTTGTACTGTTTCAAACCTGCACCTGTGTATGCAGCTGCCGGGGCAAAAAAAGCAGAGTTTTAGAAACATTATATAGGATTTAGGTTACAGAGTGTGTTACACTGGCCAGTTAATCTACGTTCGCTTCTGCTCAACTTCCCTTTGCTAGAGATATATGTTATAACAAATACAAACACAGGTGTTCCATCCTATGACAAAACGGAGTCACTACAAAAACAGAAAAGTGCCATAAACACATTTCCATGCATATTAGAAGAACAAATGAGACTATTGAACCAACAGTTAAGTAGTTCTCAAACTGGTATGTGGTCTATAAGACAGAGCTTTCTTTCCTGAGGCAAAGTACTGGTAATCTGTTGCTCAAAATGTTTCAAACTAGGACAGCCTTTTAAAATATCAGACGTTTACTAAAACGGAGATTATATATATAATACATATTATATATATATATATTAATATATGTACACATATATAAATATATTATATACTATATATTACATATAGTATATAATACGTATTATATAGATATATAACTATATATTTTTGTATATTATATATGTGTATATATAAAATATTAATATATATATTAATATATAATATATAATATATATTAATATATAATATATAATATATAATACGTATTATATAGATATATCTATGCACTTTTTTTGCAAAAAGTGTATGTTGTCTCACATTATTGATCACATTCTTACTCATAGTTCATAATTATTCTTAGTTGTATCATCTTAAAGAAATGACATGGCTGAAAAAAGTCATTAAGCTTTTCACAAAGTACTGCTATCATGTTTCTGATATGTATGATAGGCTTTAATTTGTGTATTTTATATAAGACATATATGCTGTATATATATTTATATGTATATAATGACAGTTAAATAAGACGAGGGTAATTTCCTAATGATAAAATAATTAAAATACATTAATAATCAATTTCTTTTACTTCAAAAATAAAGTTTATATATATTTATATATATTTATATATATATATTTATATTTATATTTATATATATATATACATGCATATCCATATTTGTGAATAACGGTGTATTACTGAAAAAGCACAATTTTTAGAATCATATTGCTATTCTTAGAAATTTCGTCATTTACATGAATTATGTGTTCATATTATTTAGAATATATTAAATAAAAATAGGAATTAAATGAAGGTGGCTATTTTTACATGTTTAGCCAAATACAATATTCTTTACTGATTTTTAGAAATATTAAAAATTATCCCAAGGTTTCAAATCAAAGACAAAAAACTAGATTCTTCTTTTTATTATTTTTACATCTCCTTTAAAATCTTAACCTTGTCTTATATTTGTTAGCTTTTAAATATTCTTAATTTTTTGAAACATGAATAATGTTTCACTTAAAAATGAGTTTGATCAGATTAGTTTCTTAGTTCAGAGTAAATGGTACAGTATTTTGTTTACAATAAATAGTCAGCAATTGAGTTTGAATGGTTTTCATAGCTTTCACATTTATTAATGCAAATATAGGCATATAAATAGTAGATGGATGGATAGATAGATAGAGATATAGAGGTAGCAATAGAGATAGAGAGAGAGAGAGAAAGAGAGAGAGAGAGAGATTGCATATTACAGATAGCAAGTAATTATTATCAGGGCTAAAATGAAAAAAAAAAGAAAAAGACACAATGAAGTACAGACAAGAATGTGGAATAATCTGACAATGTTGTTTAAAATAAAACATTTCTGCAAGATAGAAAATATAATTGCTTTGCAGAATTTAAACTGTATTTTATACTCTGAATAAATTAGGCCTTTATTATTCTATGATCAAACTCCTAAGGGTACCTTGCCTTTGGTTTGTATCTATTTAATTCAGATCAGTTAGTGAACACCTTTGGTTAATGACATGATATTTCTATTACAGAATTCAAACTCTCTTGAAAGAATATGTCAAGTTGCTACACCCTTCAGTGAAGGTGCATTCATTAAAGACCCTTTGATTTTGGAGAGTCTTTAGAACGTGTTTCAAGAGCAGTAAGTATTAAGAAACACTGTACAAAGTACAATTGATTCATAGAATCTCTTTCTTAATAGCATGTATAATTTCTGTACATCTATCTTTTCTAATAGTCTTTCATAATTTTTCTTTTTCTTCATTTCAGTTGTCCTGTTCCAATCCATTTACTTGCACTCTCCTACCCAATATATTTACCTGTCTCATTTTTATTATTTTCCAGTGTGAATTCTACAAAGAAGAACTGTTTCAGTTGAGTAGAGCTCATATTGTTCATTACAGCCAATCAATTGTGTGAGCAGTGATAATGAATAATCAGAATATGTGAAAAATTCTCGAAATAAAAAAGAGTGATAAATATAAATGAGACAGGACTAATCATTCCATGAATATTACCAGAATAACATTGCTCTTGATTTCATATGAAATGAAAATTACAAAACATTTATCAATCTGTTTTCCCTTGAATACAAATGTCAGATCATATAGAATGTTCTTGCAAGTACAGAAAATAGAAAATACTAGGTAAAGGTGGTCTATATAAAGTTTAAATCACAAATTTAAAGTGTTTGCAGTCATAAGGATTTTTGTTTTTAAACATTTCTGAAATCACATTGAAAAGCTTGCAAACACTGATGTGCTTGAGAGTTTATTTTATCTTAGTTTAATAAACTCATGGGCCAGATCCCACTGAGAACAAAAGTATTATTATTCATTAGTTCATTCTGTTAACCTTGAGATGTCAACATCAAGTGTACAGCTGGCAATATTGTAGGTAAATAAACAAAGTGTAGGAAGTAAGTCAAATGCCTAAGTAAGAAGAAATATTGAAAAAAAATGTACTTTCGTTGAGGCTTGAGGAAAAAGATTAGATCATGGTTTGCAGAATCAAGGGCACATAGAATGGCACACAATGATCATGATTTATGGGAAGTATTTTGGAAGGTAGAAAATCAATATATATTCTAAAAGTTCTATTTTGTTCAGATTTATCTGAACTGCTCCCTCTCCCCTCAGATCACATTGGCTTAAATGTGGTGGTGATTTAAAATACACATAAATACACACTCACCCACACAAACATACATGCTACCAGAATGCTTTATTCTTATTACAATAAATATGTGTGCATGCAGTTAGATGCAAGTCTTAAATATAAAAATATAGTTAGCTTTTAGCAATTTATTAAAGTTTTTAGCTGAAATCTTATTTACTTTTATGGTACTCCCATATTTTTCTTGTGCTCTGCTCCAAGTAAGGCATTTCTTGCATTCATATCTCCCAGTAGAATTGTGTGTTTTTCCTTAGATTTCAGGAAAGTTGGTTGCCTTCCAGTCTCAGCTGTCTAATGTGTTCAAGATTTCTTAGATAATCTGAATTTTTCTTGTTTTTAATGTGGAAGTAACACTCTCTAGCTTTTTACTTTCTAAGTAGAAGCTGGAAATGCTGGCTCTTTAATTAGGCCAGCATAAACTTGATACTGAGAAAACATTAAACAGAAAAGAAATCACACATCTATGTCTGATATAAACACAGATGCAAAATTACCACACATAATTCTTGCAAATGGAATACAGATACAAACAAGAAAAAAATGTCATTTTTAATGACAGAAAAACGGGGGGGGGGAATCTAAAAAATATATCTTGTAAAAGATCTTTGTCTTATAAATTCCACCTATATGTTGAGATGAGTAAATAAACTTTACATAAATGAAGGACATAATCTTCGCTGATTGTGACCTTCTATATTGGAAATGCATAAATTCTCACTAATCTGATCTATATAGTCATATGTGTGTATCTAAATTTACAAACATATTTCTAAAATTTTTATGGAAATATGAAGAATTACTAAAAATAAACAAGACAATCCTGAAAAAAAGAAAAAAGCTAGATATTTTAAGATAAGAGTTACCAAACATATTATAAAGTTATAAAAATTATAGTACTAGTGTGGAATATAGTACTAGTGTAGGATGGACATTTTAGTAAAGTAAGCTTGTCAATTAAATCATTGAAAAACATATATTAACCTCTATATATCACATACTCACAAAAAAAATCAGATTGACTGCAAAATTTCATATGAAAGGAAGTAAAACTAGAAAGCTTTGACAAGAAAATATGTGAGACTATCATCATGGCCTTACAATAGAAATATCTTAGACTCAAAAATCACTAAAGGAATACAAAAAGATTAAATAGGCTAAGGTAAAATAAATAATTATTTTGTTATCAAAAGACAACCCAAAGATTAAATGGAGTCCATAGAGTGGAAAAAAGATAATGGCAGTACACACTTCTGATAGTGGACAAAAAATCAAACTATATGCCCATTTAAATACGTGTCCTTCTATGTGCCCATTAAAAATAAATAAATAAATAAATAAATAAATAAATAAATAAATAATAAAAGAGGACCAATCCAAACTGTCATTCAGGCCAAAGACCACATTAGGGGATGTCCAACTAAATAATAGACATAGAAGAAGGTTCTCAGTATTAAATTAACTAAATGTACAATAAAACCACATTAAAATACAACTACACCTGTGAGAGAATGGCTAAAATGAAAAAAAGGGAAAGACAATATGAAGTATCGACAAGAATGTGGAATAATCAGTAATCTAATTTCTTTATAGTAGGATGACACTGGTGTGCACACTTTGGAAAACTAATTGGCAATATTTGTTAAAGTGAACGTGTGCGTACCTGTGATGAATAAACTCTATTTGTTGGTTTATACACTCTGCATAAACCTACATGTTGGTTCTGGAAGCCACCAGTGAGATGGAGTGTAGGGTGGTAATGAAATTTGCGGTGTAAAAGCTTATAAGAATCAGTATGTATCAGAGAAAGCAGAAGAAAGCTGACCTGGGCAGAGGCAAAAGTTGAGCTGCAAAACATGTTTGATAAAGTCTGGATCAATTCTATAGAAAATTCATGAAGCAGACGTTCCTGATTAAATTGTCTGTAGACAGCCTCAAATGGCTCAGGACCCCATATCCTCTCCTCGCTAGGTAACCAGATGCAGGGTTTCTAGGAAGGGTGTGACCACAGGCAAAGCGGCTCTGTACCTGGGGCAGACCATCAAGGTGGTGACAGCTGTTAGTTTGCTGGCCAAGGACCATGGGAACATGTTCCTCTTAGATCTGGGCTGCTGCATATAAGTGTCTATCAAAGTATTCAACAGAAATGAATGCACATATTCATATGTGCACGCACGCGCACACACACAGGCATGCACACGTGAAGTAATACAGCCATTCTATATAATGGTTAAAAACTAGATACAAGTAAAATGTTCATCAATGGAGGGATGCTACAGGTATGGTTCTCACAGACATAATATTGAAATAGACTCCAGACACAAAAAGTAAATTTTATGTAAATCTATTTACGTAAAATTCAGAAACAGAAAAAACTGATTTTTTCACTAGGAAGTTGACAGGAAATTGTTTACCGGAAGTATGTAAAAGGTCTTTTTTTTCATTCTGTCAAAACTTTTCGCCTTGATTTTGGAGTTGGTTAATGTTACACACAATATATTCATCTTTAAAATTCAGTATCGGTTTTTCTCAATATTCTTCACTCCTGGAGTATTTTTTGAAGAATATATTGTGTCTATGTATTCATACATATGTTTAAATGAAGGATATATATATATATATATATATATACACACACACACACACACACGACAAACATAGAGAGAGAGAATATATAATGTGTGCATATGTAGATAGATAGATAGATAGATAGATAGATAGATAGATATATGAATACCCAGAGGGTGCTAAAAAATGTATGCACATTTTAAGAAAGGAAACAACTATTAAAATTGTAATAATATATACTAATAACAAAAGATGAATACAAGTCACGTTTGACTTCTAAAATTACAAGAGGTGCTCAAAATTGTTACCATCAGCGTCCAGACACTTCTGATTACAGCAAACTACTGCTTGAGTGTAGATAACGTCTCTTAAAATGTATATACATTTTTTGACACCCCCGGTATATTAGAGAATATGTGCAAATTCACACATTCATGGCCACATGTGTCCATAGCTTAAAAGCATATAAATTTATTTTGCAAACTACCTAAGTCAGTCAGCCAAATGTGTACGTATTTGAATCCCAGAATTGTTCTTCATATGACATCTCATATTAGGAGTGAAATAAAAAGATAACCCTTGATAATCTAATTTATCAGAATAATACAAAGTTTTGGATAAATAATTCAATTTTTACAAGTGCATTAAAATGCATATATAATACGATTTTTATGGGGTGAAAGAAAAAGAATGTCTCAAATAATGTACTATGACTAATCTAAAGCATTCTCCCTCAATGATGCCTTCTTAAGGCTTTTGTGGGATGAGAATTACAATATTATTATATGGCTGAAGGAGAATGATTTAAATCTCTGTTTCTATTTTCTGGTTCTGTGGAGGAAAGAACATGTACAAAGAAAGAGTATTTGGAAGCTTAATATTTCATCATAATCAAAGGTTTAAAATGATGTCTATGACAGTGTTATTCCCTCTCTAGGCCTATCATGAATTTTTCTAAATTGTTTGTAATAGAATCAAAAGGCACTTACCAACCATCCACATAAATAATATAAATAATAAATTCCAGCTTAGTGACTCATGTATCACAGACAAGCACTCACTATAATATATGTATTATTTTATCCTATCCTTTCCATTACTCTGTCAGCTTAGATGAACAAGATGCTTTAGTTCAAAGCTTCACAGTGCAACTTCTGTGCTTCAGTGGCTACAGACACACAGCTGTTCAAAACTCTTCAATTATTTATCTATCCTTTATTTATCTATATCTCAGCAGAACAACGGCTTGCTACCACACATCTTTTCTAGGTTTGAATGATCACAGACCTCGTAATATAACTTCTTGAGGAATCTGGCTAGTAGAGTTGAAAAGAGTGATATTTTGTAATTCAATAAGAACACATGAGTGCTTCTTTCAGGAAGTTTGCCAGGAAATATTTTAAATTAAGCTGTCATAAACAATTCTGATGTTTACTTGGGAATAAAAATGCAAATTGCAAATTAGACCCAAAGTTTTGTTTATTTGTTTTGTTTTGTTCATAGCTGTTTTTTTTTTTGCATATGTTCCAGTTCAATGACAACAATCATTGAAAAGCACACCTTCCAAACATGTACTAACATGTTTGCTAGTCCATGAGATGTCACCATCTGTATGAAAACAAACTAATATATCACAGACAAAAAAAAAGTTGGGGCAAAACAAAAAAATATCTATTTTTTGTGATTTTAATATATTTGCGATCTCTGTATTTAATATTTCTTACATAGACAATGGTGAAAAATGTTAATTTAAACTTTCTTTTGGGTATAGTCTTTAAATGATGAAAACTTGTGAATTTATAGACCCTCTTTGTAGATGGTGCCTTGGTCTGTATAGTATTAATGATATCTCTGAATGTAAAAAGATTAAAGGATATATCCTATACAAAAATAAATCCATAGTGGTCAAAATTTATCAAATTCTCATAATCTGATATTCTCAAAGTCAATGGAATTAAGCATAGTATTTTTAGTTACCATGCTTATGGACATCATAATAAATAAATATGAATAGATAGTTGCTATGACAGACCTTTCATGAGTAAATATGAATATAGGAATTTCATCTGACTAAATATATATATATATGTGTGTGTGTGTGTGTATATATATATATATATATATATATATATATATATATATATATAGTCTCAACCTTATTTCTACCATTTCACTAGTATAATTTCAACCATGAGGATAATGGATACCAATATCCTTATATTGAAAATGAAAAACTTGTACAGTTTATTGCTAAGATCCTTTAAGCTCTTTTATTGCTAGGTTTATTTATTGCCCGATCAGCTATTCTGTTGCTTACTAACATATCAGGCCCCTGTTCATGTTATTGTATTTTGTGAGGTTTGAGTAAATATTAAATTTCTTTTAAGAACTTAGCTAAAGCTTTCAATTCAGCATCAGTGAATTGATAGTGAAGGCAAGAAAGTTCAGGGAATGTGAACAATACACTTTGCTACGTTCTCTGACTTGGAGGCTATAGCTTGCTACTCACACTGCTTTCTTTAAATGTATCTTGTTTTATTAACTTCACATCATTTTAATGATTTGAATGACAGTTACATATGCACAGTTATAATACTTTGTCCAAAATATTTCTGACAGGAACAATTTAAAGTATGCATAATCCCAACCGAAAGAGTAGAATTCCTGTTCTAGGCACATTTTGTTTCATTAGCTAAGTCCCTTCATCAATACGTAAATTGTGTGAAAAAAAAATTAATTAATTTTTGTCTTCAACAGATTATATCATTTAATTTTACATTTATTTAATTATTCTGGATGGAAGAGACAATTTACTATTATTTTAAAATATTTTGCTATGTAAATAAGGCATTATTTTCAAAGACATCAACTATCAGAAAAGAATGGCTAGGACCTAGTATGTACAACAACAGAACTTAATAATTTCTCCTGTTTACTGAGAATATTGAGACAATTCTAATAGGGGACTACATTTTCCTATCATAATATCTACTAATTCACCTGAATCTACTTACATAAAATCTACCTTCTCTCCTATTACTGTGCATGAATTGTAATTCAACCAACACTATCTTATTTCAAATTCTCAAGGACATACTTCATTAGTTATTTTCTTTTCCTCCTACAAAGTCAATTTTTCCTCTGTCCTAAATCATCACCATCAGTGTAAAAACTTGTCATACTATCTCTCATTTTTAAAAATAACTTTTAAAGAGATTTTTTAAATCCTTTCAATATCCCATCTTTTTCCAGCTACTGTCTCATTTCTCTAGTATCTTTATTAAGCCAGTCTCATTCCAGTCTTTAGAGTACATTTGAGGTAAGCATTAATCTTCATTTTTTCAATGAAACATAACTCTACTTTAGCAAATACAATACTGAATTCCCAGGTCCTGTCGAAATCAACCTACAAAGCCACATTTTGTGTTGATATTTGATTATTTCTTAAAACATTGTCTTCAATTGTTTTCTGCAATATCACTCTGCTGTTATTTCATCATTAGTCCCTTTACCTTTAAACAGTAGGGCATGCAAGTTTCAATATTTAGATACTTTCTCTGCTTTACATACAATCACCTAGTAGGTGGTCCTATTCAGTTACATATCTTTAAAAATGATTCTTCTACACTAGATAATTGCAATTTTTTTAAACCACCCTGGACTTAATACGGAACTACAGATACTTATAATCAACCACCAACAATCACTACTCCTCTCCCCATAGGTGGCAAAATACATCTTCAACATCACAAATCTCAAACCAAATCTATGATCTCCACATACTCCCACACCTTAAAATCATCCTAACATAACCCAGAATTGTTGCTACCGCAATAAATGCAAAGCCTATCATTCACGTGGCTCTGTCAAAAAATCATGAAGTCAATCTTGTCTTTTCTTGTTCTCTCTCACACTACACAGCATCCATGAAATAATTCGCTTAGTTTAGCCTTCAATATATACCTATCACTCTAACAGACAAATTCGCACCTGTGACATTATGTCAATTTTATTACTGGTCCAAGACATTAGTTTTTTTTCTTTGATCTTTTCTACCCCTTTTTAATGTTCCAAATAGAGTTGAAATTCAACACTATTTCATATTAGTTTCAGGTGTACAGCATAGTGGTTAGACATTTATATAACTTAGGAAGTGATGGTGTCAGACGGATATTAGAGGCGTTGAGGTGATAGATGGAGAGGGTTGGGGGCAGCACAACGTTATTGTTGACTGGATATTTTCATTAGCCTTCTTACCTGCTTCCATATTTAGAGTCAGTGTTAAATACAGCTCTCAAAGTGATATTTTTAACACATCAGTCAAATGGTTCCTCTGGTCCAAATCCTCCAATTTGTGCATCTCACGCAAATTAGAATCAAATCATTTAATAAAGATTACAAGTTCCTAAAATATCAGATCCTCTGTTCTCTAACCGTACCTACTAACTGCCTATATCTTGCTCCCCCACCTCAGTCAGACATAACTCTGCTGTTTTTTAATGGGTAAAGACCATTTCTGTGCCCCATCCCAGCATATGTATTTGTTGTTTCCTGTGATTGAGCATTCTTTTCAGATATAGCTTTCAATCACTCATTTATATTCCTCATATCGGTGTTAAAATGTCACCTTATCCTAAAAGCCTCTCGGCCTCCCTTATATAAAATAGCAGCCCCTCTTCTCAGCAACCCCCCACCTCCAGCGCAGCCTTTAAATACTCTTCTGGTTTTATTTTACTCACAGCATATTTTAGCCCTTGACATTCGAGGTATCTGTTGTCTGCTCCATGGTGCGGGATTTGTCTGTTTTTACCCTGCTCTACCCTCAGGGTGTGGAAGAATAACCAGCATTTGATATGCAGTCAACAACTGTGCATCAAATTAATATTTGAATGAGTATATACTTTGTAGTGAATAAGTAGCATCAAAATCTCTCTTTTAAATGCCTGAACTATAAAGGATACAGCCATCAAAAATATAATACCTTGCAGAAATAATTTGAAGGTGATGAAAAGGAAATCCTGTATTCCAGATACAGGATCTGCTTCCAAAAGGAACTGATTCCAGATCCCTGAAGGGAGGTAGTGGACACCACAGAATAGCCAGATGTCACAAGGACATGAGCTGCTAGAAGCACAGCAGGTAGAATAATGCCTAACATAAGATTTAGTTTGCAATTTTGCATGGGGTATATTAGAAAAAGGTTAATACATCATATTAGCACCACAGAATCTCTCCGAAAAATCCCTACTCGGAATTTCAACTTATACCAAAGCCAGGATAGTTCTTGACATGAAATTGGCCTATTCTACGTGGTGATGGCCTTTTCAAGTCCCAGATAAGAACGTTATTAAAAAAAAAAAAATCATCTTGTTTTATCTGTTATTTGATCAGTATTTTTCTACTGTGATTCCACATTATTCTTTTTCTCAAGATCCCTATCGATACCTACTTTAAATAAGCAGAAAATGTACTATCATTTTAAGATAAATGTCCTTTTATCGTCTAATTCTATTTGCAGGGAAGTGCTTTAGGTATCCATCCAATTATGAAAGTCTTTAAATTTTTATATATTTTATAATGCTTCATTCTGTGTGAGTTTTGTTTAATTTTTACAAGAAATATCTTGAGAGAAGCGATGCATAATATATTAAGCTAAACTTGGAAAAAAAAACTTCAGTGATTTCCAGCATCAAAGGTCATTTATTCTTCTGAGAGCCTAGTGAACTTTAAGTTAATTTCCTATTTTATGGATTTTTATAAATTACTTAGTAGTGTGGATTATGTAGATAGAAAGCAGACCACATAACTTTAAACATCTCTCAAATCATTTTTGTGAATCAGATAAATATCTACTTAAGTAATCCATATATTTGTAATAAATATTTGTGTAGAAGTAAAGGTATGAGAAAAGTCATTCTTACAATGTTGAATTAAACACTGTATCCACAGGTGACCTGTAGGGCAAATAAACCTTTCAAACTACAACAGAATAGTTCAATGAGAGCACAGCATCTGTAAGTATGTAAATATTACAAAGGATAAATGAAAGTGAAAACCCTGAGTTATTTCCACTAAAAATTCAATTCTATACGTGAATTATTGAAGCAATCACAACTATCACAAACCTTGTTCATCTCAGGTGCCCAGAAAGGTTAGGGAATTGTCATATCCTCGGAGGCACAATAGTCATCAAAAGACATTTGTTGAGTGCCTACTGTTTGCCAGGCAGTATGTTATGGGCTGCTATGGGGTGCTTTAATAGATAGTCAGGATGACCGTGCCGCTTGAAAATGTGCGTTGGTGCATATTACCAGCCCTTCCTGGAGAAATCATCTCTTCTTTCTCTCTTGAGGAATTTAAGCTAACTGCTTGATTCGATGTAAATTCATTTCACACACACACACACACACACACACACACACATATTTTGGCAATATCAAAATACCAAGCCTATCTCGAGAAAAATTAAAGCTTTTTTTTTCCTTTTTCCTTTTTTAATGACAGTAGTGGCAACAACTGAGGGATTTGGAATCTGACTGCCTTACTGTTCAATTCCAGTTCAGTCCTTAAAGCGCTGTAGGATCTTCACAAGTCATTTCACCTCTCTGGACTTCAATTTTTTTATCTGTACAATGACATGATCAAATTTGTTTTTTCTTAGATCCTTTCCTCAACGGTTCCATTTTTTTTTTTTAATTCATATGACTGAAAACAGAAATTTCCCAGCTTCATTGACATCCAATGTCTGCGTAGGTTGAGACAATGGAAGGCAAAAATGGAAGGCTGGAGTGCAAGGGTGGGAGAGGATGTAGGCCAGTTCACCTATTTTGTTTTGTTTTGCTTTTTCTATGTCTAATAGCTTCTTTGTCAGAGATCAAGTATTCTCCCCGGCCCCACCTCTCACTAGGCAGTTTTTTTACTCTTTATATTGGCTCTGGACTTCCACTTTCTCCCACTGTCCCCACAACCTGTAGAGAAAGGTTGGCACTCTGTTGGTGCTAGTTACTGGGTGGTGCCATCATCTCCTCTTTTTGTTTCTCAGCTCTCTTAACCACCTTCCTATTAAAATCAGCTGGCTGTAAGACCTAGACTGGTTTCTGTTTTACTGGATATGCCCTGAATGACACAGTGAATATCTACCTCAGGAGATAGAGGTCTAATGCATTCAAACGCTCAGCAGTTTGCACAGGACACAAACGGGATCCTCAATTAATATTTCCTCAGAGTAAAGAAGTAAACAAACAAACAAACAAACAAACAAAAACAGATATCAGCTCACACCTGTTAGAATGGCTATCATCAACAAAACAAATAATAACAACTGTTGGAGAGGCTGTGGAGAAAAAGGAACCCTCATACACCGTTGGTGGGAATGCGGGTTGGTTCAGCCTCTTTGGAAAGAAGTGTGGAAGTTCCTCAAAAAATTAACAATAGAATTATGATATCACCCAGCAATCCCTCTCCTGGGTATTTACCCAAAAACTGTGAAAACATTTGTCTGTAAAGATATATGTGCTCCGATGTTCATTGCAGCTTTATTCACAGTGGCTAAGACATGGAAACAACCAAATTGTCTCTCAATAGATAAAGAAGATGTGGTATATATGCACAATGGAATACTATTCTGCCATAAGAAAAGATGAAATAGTGCCATTTGCGAAAACATGGATGGATCTTAAGATTATTGTGCTAAGTGAAATAAGTTACACAGAAAAACTCGAGAACAGTATGGTTTCACTGATATGTGGGATATAAAACTGAAAACAACACAGGAACAAAACAAACAAATAAAGAAATGAAAACTAGTAGACACGGACAACAGTTTAGTGGTTACCAGAGGGTAAGGGGGGAGGAGATGGTAGATGAGGGTAAAGGGGATCAAATATATGGTGATGGAAGGAGAACTGACTCCGGGTGGTGAACACACAATGTAATATACAGATGACGTATTACAGAACTGTACACTTGAAACCTATGTAACTTTACTAACCATTTTTACCCCAATAAACTTAAAAAAAAGAAGCACACCTTTTTGTATTTTGTGATTGATTTCAGAGTAATGAATTTGTAGTTGATAAACTAACAATGACATTTTAGAATGATCCATCAAATATTTATTAATCATTTACTCTATGCCAGAAATGCATCTTTGTGCTGGATTAAGATAGTGAACAAAGAGTAAAATAAAAGTTCCTGACTAAAGAACTTACCTTGTTTCTCATAGAGGGGGAAAAGGTGTCTTTAAAAGAGTCAGAAAATGCAGTATATAAGATGCCAATGAGTTCTACAGAGAAATCTTTTTTTCTCTTACTTATTGTTATTGATCTTTCTTTTTTTTTTTCTTTTTTTTTTAATTAAAGTTTATTGGAGTGACAATGGTTAGGGTAAATAGGATCAAATATATGATGATGGAAAGAGAACCGACTCTGGGTGGTGAACACACAATGTGCTATATAGATGATGTATTACTAGAGAGAAATTTGAAGGCAGGTTAAAAGTGCTGGTGAGTAGGTGGTCAGGCTGAAAAGCAGTCAGCCCAGCAGACCAGAAGCAAGTGAGGGCACACTGCAGAAATCAACAGCATTGTTCTTGTGCAGACAGAAGGGCCAAGTGAAGTTTCAAAGGTGGGAGAAGCTTGGCATTTTCAAGGAATATCAGGGCTTTTAGATACAAACTATTATGTTTGTGAGTATTATGATTCTTCTTCTTTTTTTTTTATTGTTGCATTATGCTTTCTTTAATGCATTTAATATTAATATGCATCATTTTTCATTAACTTTTTTATATTTATTTTAGACAATACTCAATTGTGACATATTTCACTGTTTTCTGGAATTTAATAAAGGGGCAGAAAATTTTGTTTCTCTCTTTTTTTACTTGAATATATACTGTTTTCATCTTTTATTTACATTTTGCCAAAACTTTAAATTTCCTACCTCTCTCCAGTATTTCATTCACTAAAAATTTTACCAATATATGCTAAGATATGTCAACATAGGCAGTGAATAAATACATTTTAAAGTATAATTATAAATCATAAGATACATTTTTCTTAAATACTGCAGTCAATTTATCATGGCTAGTAACATATCTTTAGTTATATTCACAGAGGAATACAGGCATGGATTTCGCCTGCCCAATATATATTTTCCCCTAATTCCTTACTCACAGACCTCAGTTTTGTCAATGAGCCTAAGCCTAGAATTACATTTGCTCTCATGAACTCATAACGATTATTTTTCTTGATTTTTAAGCCTTCATCCATGAAGGTTTGGCAATATAAACCATTTCCTATAATTGAGGTATATAGGTGGACACTTTCATAGAATTTTCTGTGAAAAAGCATAAATGTGTTAGCCAGCATTCCTGCTTCTATTGATTTTGCCTTGAATCTGGAAGTGATAAATGAAATAATTGCTGATGTCTTGCAACATGAAGTAGAAAGCATGGAAGAAAGGTCAGAAAATAAGAGAAACTTCGTCACAGATAACACTGAGTATCTGAACCTACTGAACATTTATTATTTGGCAAATGTTGCTAAATGAAAAAAAAAAGTGTTTTGTTAGTCCATGAGCACAGCCAAATGTTACTTGAAATGAAAATCTAAATAATTCAGAATATGTTCTGTACAGAGCAGAAAAAATTCATATTACTGACCCACTATTACATTTTTTGCTAAGCCCGAGACTAATATTCAATCAAATGAAGTAAATGTTTCTGCAAACTTCTAGGAATATAATGACATAGGTAAATAGACTAAGATAATTTTTTCTATGTTTGTTCAAATAAATGAGTTTAATAATTATTTGGAATACTCTCAATTGATATGTCAAACATCAGAAAGACTTGTAATTGGAAATGGTATCCTCTTTTGGAAGATTTAAATGGCTATATTTGTTTTACATCCATTAATTCATACAGAGTGGTGTGTCTATTTCAGACATAATTTCATTAATTAATTCAAATAGGGTTTAATGAGAGATTCAGACAGAGAAAATAGAATCATGTAACGTAGTTCAGAAAAAAAAATAATTCTCATAAGAACTAAAATAGTTTGCTTTACCAGGAATATCTCTTTCATTTTTTACTTTTTGAAAAATGGGCATGAAAAATTTTACATAGACTTAATGCATGTAATGGATCCTGTAAGAATTATTTTACAAATCTTTCAGACAGAAGAGTTCTGTTTGATTTTATCATATCGCCAGATTCATGTTGCCTTTCAAACTTTTGTAAGTAATTTTCACTAATCGCTTCCCTTTCATAACATACATGCTGCTGAGTTCACTCCACACAAGAGAGTAAAAATGATGATCATGGCTGAAACGTTAGTTTTGGAAAAGATTTTTCAAGTGACAAAGACTTTTTTTCCTTGACCAACCTTTAGTCTGGCTCCTTTCTGCCCTCTTTTTGAGTAGTTATCCTCCTTGGGCCCTGTTATCAGCCTGTCTAGTCTAATTGTAGCAAGACTCCTGCTCAGTAAGTCAGTTTAGAGAATGCCCAAACTTTGATATCTGATCCCCTAAGATAGCTGACCAAATTTCGCATCCCCTATCAGTGATATCTGGTCTTCCTTGCCTGCCTTCAGTAAGAATCCTGTTTAGTCTGTTTAGCAAAATTCTTCTACACTTTGATGTTTCCTCTTAATAATTTCCATTTATTGGCCCCTTCACTGTATTTCTGGGCTATATCCCCAGGTCTCTTTGCTGTAGTTTGGGTTAAGCATGATCTTTCTCCCCTATTCAGATAGTATTGACACTTTTCACAATAGTCCGGAATAGAGTCTTCCTTACCATTTTAATAAGTGTCACAATACATTTTTCTGTAGGAGAACTAACAAAGTATTGCTTACCCTTTGAAGTAAACTACTGCAATACTACCTGCAGAGTATTCTAAATTATAATTCATTCTCATACTGTAAAAGCATGCTTACTTTGTGTATAACTTTTTCACACAACAACTTTCCATTTATTTGCATTGAAATCTATCTTTAATTGATGTGGAAGTGTTACATTTTCAAAGTGTATAGAATAAAATAAGAATAGAATGCTAGATATAGACCCCATGAAATAAAACTCTCAAAATTGATTAACTTAATTCAGTCTCCATGAACCATATTGGTAATGAAACAACTTGTGAAACTAAACACCATCATGCTTGGTAACAAGTCTTAAGTTATTGTAGTCATTTGTTATTTGAAAAGAACAACTAAAGTACTCACAGGGTAGTTGTGCTTCCATGCTAAATTTAAATGAAATAAAATACAAGGTAATTTGAACAGAATATTATGTGTGTGTGTGTACACACACACACACACACACACACACACACACAAACATATATATTTCAAAAGGGCTTATAATAACTGTCCACTATCCATCCCAATACTCATAGTAATAGCATACAGTTAACATTTGTAATTAAACATTTCATTTCATAAAAACATTTTAAAACTCAAGTGTTGAGTTTTAAGTTTTCAAATGTTTGAGTGTTTAAAATTTAAGAACATAAGAAAATCTTAGAAAAGGACTTTTGTTAATATTCAAAATATGGTAAATTATGCATGATGATTTAATATATGCAAATTGACAAGCGATATAAATAGTAAATTTGAATAGAGAAATACATGAATGGTATTTGGGAATCTAAGCAAATTGTTGACTGCATTATGTACTTGTTCCAAGGTAAATGAAACATTAATTAGAAAAGTTTTTTTTTTTTTCATTAAAGGACCAATAATAGGGTTTGAAGGAAAGTTGGTTTGTTCCTGTTTTACTTTAAGAATTTTGTTCAATGTATTGTCACCTTAATGTTTTATCATTGTTTTCAGCAGACTGCTACATTTATAATTGGACTATGTTCATAAAAGGAAGAAAAATGGAATTATGCTTAGCTTTTGAGAATTTGATGATACAAATTCATTTATGTTTATTTTTACTTCTATATTCTTATAAGTCTTTGCTACTAATATTACTAGTGATTCTTTCATTTGGTAGATCATCTTCTATATAACCTTTTTATGAGAAAAGGATTTCAATTTCAGAGCTCTTCTTGGACAGATATGGAGACTGGACAAATCACATTTTTTCTTTCTTTCTGTTTTTCTCTCTTTAATATCATTATAAGTCAGGTTAAAATGAGCAGAAAAATGAGAAAACTTTATTGTAAACGAACTGAAATAACACACTCTGCAATGTGAAGTTGAAAAAGAGAACATTTAATAGGTGTATTTACTTAGTTAACTATAAATATTTTAATAGTTTTGAATTTACAATCAATTGAACTACATTTTTTTTTAATTTCTCACTTTTATTTAATATTGCCTACATAAACATTTTTTACAGGCTACCTCTTTGAGTCTCTGACTAATTCAAATTATCACTAACAGACTATCTAGTTTCACCCCCTAAGCTTGCTTAGAATAAGAAAGATACATTTTGCAATTAATACCATGTTTAAAACTTACCATATGTATGTCATCTATTTGAATAAAATATCAAAAATGTATCTTTTGTATAATAAACTCCACTTACCCTTCTATCACTGAAATTGTGTCATGGTAATCAGACGGTGTTGAACATTAAGAACATTTTGACAATTTAAAATGAGAGATACTTTTTGTATTAAGCTTGCTTTATACTCAGAAATATATTTTATAAAGTTACATAAATGTATAAACCTATTTTCATTAAGATTAGAATTTATTTTTCTTTAATAAAGTGCTCAGTGCTCTTTCTGTTTTATACTGCAGTTGCATTTTGAAAAAAAATAATATATATATATATATAATATATCCTGTGTGTAGTCTTATATATCCTGTATATATATATATACATATATATATATATATCCTGTGTAGTCTTACTTTCTCTTTCATTTAATTTTTCTTTACTTTTTTTCTATTGCCAAAATTTTCCCTTGTGCTTGGAGAACTGATACATAATTATATAACCGTTATTCTTCACTGTTGCATATTACTCAAAATTTATAATCAATTTTCCAAAATTCTAACTAGTCTGATTTCATTCACTTTATTTGTTATTTTTATTAATTGTAAATATTACCAAAGCATAATGAAGTTGGAAATTAGACTCAAATATGTCATGTTTAAAGTAGTTGTTTTAAAAGCTAATGTACCCTCCATTTTTATATAATTGATGCTCTAAATATCACATCTTTGTATGGTTTGACTGTTCGTTTTTGTTTGTTTGTTTGTTTGTTTGTTTTGTTTTGTTTAGCAAAGTGAAGTGAAAGTAATTTATTGAGTAAAGATCTATTCCATAGGCAGAATAGAGGTTGCCTCCAAAACGAGACACAACCTTGATTTTTCTGGTTTGACTGTTCTTTTGTGACTTGACTTTTAAGACATATGAAATGTCTTGGTTCAGAGGTATCATATGCTTCAGGTAACTAAGAGACAGATGACATGGCATTTGCCAAATCATGCTAATAGTAGAAAAGCCTGACAAAAAGAAGGGTAATTTTGAAATATTTTAAACACTTCACTCAAAAATTACTTTTAGCATACACCACAACCATCAAGGAAGACTAAAGCAAGGAAAATATCAGTGAAATAGGTTGAAGCTAATAAAGAGTGATAATCACTTAATTTGTCCAAATTAAAATATTTATCATAATTATTTAGACTACATTGCATAAGACAGTCAAGTAAAACACTGTGCCTAAAGATCTGGACAGACTTTTATTTTAGGTAAAAAATTAAAATGCTAATTAACTGATAGAGATTAGCTCTTCAACCTATAAGGCATAACTACCTGTCCCTAGTGGGCTTGAGAAGGTTGTTCTATATCTTAGAATAACAATAGGTTTTCCACAGTAAAAGATGGAACAGCTTTCAAATTTTAACACTATAGTTGTATCAGAATGTTAGAATATGTTGACCAAGAAATAAGTTAGTAAACTTATAAAGTGCAATGAAGGAAAAGCATCAGATTTGAAAAACAAAAACACAAAACAACATACTTTCTATTCAGAATCTTAGTCATGAGGTAAAATATATTGACTAGAATCTAAATACATATCTATATCTAAATTGAGTGTGTGTGTGTGTGTGTGTGTGTGTGTGTGTGTGTGTGTAATATCATTAGCTATCTACCTCATGGAAACTAGGAAAAATTTGCTAAGCTGCTTTCGTAAACAAGTAACATTACGATGTTTCAAGATGTCTTTTTTTATATATCTGGTAACCCATATACTTCATTCAGTCATTGATATAACAAGATACCTGAATATTTCACAATCGGAATTATACCAAGGAGTCAAAAAAAGATATACACATTTTAAGAGATGTTATCTATGCTCAAGCAGTAGTTTGCCATAATCAGAAGTGTCTGGACCCTGACGCGAACCACGTTGAGCACTTCTTGTAATTGCAGAAGTCAAATGTGACTTGTATTCATCTTTTGTTATCAGTATATATTATTACAATTAATACAGTGTTTTTTTTTCCTTTCTTAAAATGTGTATACATTTTTTGGGCACCCCCTGTATATGGGAATAAACACTTGCTTCATTACCTTAGTAGGAGTATATGTATTTGAGCTGAAATTATATATAGATTGAGTAAAATAACATAGATTCTTCATTTACCATACAATCCTAATGCTCATAAACAATTCAGAATCATTTTCAAGAATACAAGGACCAATGTACAATTGGAAATATCAAATTCTTAACATTCATAGGTATAAAGATGAAACAAAATATATTCCACCTTCTCAAGCATCTTTAAATGTGGCTTAAGTTTTCAAAGATCCGGTAATAATAAATGTTTTGTCATTAATTTAAACATATTTTATAGACAAGTATAAGAATACTTGAGTGAATATAGATGAGGCATTAGTGGATAGCCATGTATAAAATATATAATACATATACACATATGTAGTGTATATAAAAACATATGTATTTGGGATATATGCAATCACAGTATATTTTCATACATGATATATAATTATACCATACATAATAATAAAAAATCTACATTATTTGGAACTTGCTTCCTCTTGAAATTCCCCCACTTTCTTTTTTAACCAAAAAGACTGAGAGGTTATGACACCTCATTCTCTGTGAAGTATAACACTGCATCAATGAATCATATGGCATTTTATGAGATAACACACTTAGCTGAGGGGCATGGAAATTTGAAACTGAATGTAAAATAATTTTTCAAAGTAATTTCCTGGGCAGTAGGAAGTTGTGGCCGGGGTTATGGTTTGCATGAAAGGCATTTATAAATACTAAATACTAATATCGTACATGAGTGACAGCTGTAAGCTGGACCAGTTGGGTTAGTTGATGGAGGCTTTGTATAAGCTTTGAACAATACACATTGGAAGGCCAGTTTAATTGGCATTCAACCACCCATAAAACAGAGATAGTTATTTCTGGACAGATGTTTTGGGTTATGAACAGCATGATGCAAAAAAACAGCATCAACGTGTTCAAAAAAAAAAGGAGCTAGAAATAGAAAACAAATATTTTCTTTAGATGGGGCTGGCTAAGATTTCAATAATTCACTTTTGCTACTTAACAGTAGATGCATATTTTCTTGATTTTACCTTATCATATATACATTTATATCACTTTAACCTTTTTCAAACTAACTTTAAGAGTTATTTTATAATTCCAAAAATGTCTCTTATACAACTTATCCAAGTGCTGGCATATTTTCTATGAAAGTGGCAACTATTAATATGCAAATAACATATTTATCTTCTTTGACCTTGCAGTACATCTTAAGAAGCCAATTTTAGAAAATCAACACTATTTCAAATAGACATTTTTAGTAAAACATTCCTATTTAAAAGAGGAAATAAGTATGTTATCAAGACAAAGATTTAAGTCACAGTTAAAGGGACAAACTTAAATAAAAACATAAGAAAATATTCAGCTCAGACATAAATATTGAGAGTAGCAGAATAGGTGAAATCTGGAGGAAAAGTGTTTTCAGCAGAAAAATCAGAATTCTGAAGGAACAGAGAATGATGTCAAAGGTTAGAGTAAGGAAGCCAGAATCAAATTAAATCAAGATATTTGAGGAAATGTTTAGAAAAAGGTGGAAGATAGAGGGGAATTGCTAATCAACAACTGGGTGTTACAAAGAACAGTCTTTTTTGGAAAGGAATCTAAAAAAGGTCAAATGTAAGTTCAGATTTGAAGTTGTGCACTGCATATAGAGAAAATAATGAAGGGAATGATAAAGTAAAGCTCTTTATGTGGAGAACCAAATAATTTGGCTACCAATGCAGTCTGCCAGACCATTTCAAGGGACAGTTGGAAAACAGATGTTCTCTAAGTTATTTGGAAATTAGATGACAGAGTAATTGTTTGCTTTACAATTGCAGAAACATTTTTGTAAATGATAATAGAGCTGTGATATCAACTTCTCTCCCTTCATTTCCCAAATTTTAGAGAGTAAACTATGCTTCCATCCTCCATTGATTTTGATTTTCAACTTAATATCCGTTAATCATTTTCTATTTGTTTTTTAAAAAGTGACAGACGCTCACTTTGCAACAACTTACCAGATAATGTTTCTAGTTGCCATGCTGTATTTATATGGAGCTATCCAAGACAAAAGACTCAAGCAATGGCACACCCGGAGAACAGCAGAATGTGCTATTTGATGGGGGAATGTATGCTTGCATGAGACACTGCATCTATGAATCCAACTGGACAATATGGGAAACAGTTATACTGCAAAACATTTTTAAGTTAAATTCTATGAGGAAAAGGAAAGATATTGAGCAAGAAAATGAAAAAGACGAGATTAGGTACATACGTTCAGAGTGGTATGGCCTTAGACAAAGCTTGCACCATGAGGAGAAAGACGGGGTGCCCCACCACCACCACCACCACTGCTATTCAACAGAGTATTGGAAGTCCTAGCCAGAACAATGAGGCAAGAGAAAGAAATAAAAGACATCCAAAATGGAAATGAAGAAATCACTGTTTCAGATAACATTATTCTTTATATACAAAACCCTAAAGATGCCACCAAAAAACTCTTAGAAACAATAAACAAATAGAACAAAGTTGCAGGATACAAAATCAATGTACAAAACCTCACTGTGTTTATGCTAAGCGAAATAAGCCACACAGAAAAAAATCGAGATCCATATGACTTCACTTATATGTGGGTATGAAACTAAAAGCAATAAAGAAACAAGACAAACAAAGAAACAAAAACACAGATAACAGTTTAGTGTTTACCAGAGGGTAAGGGGGGAAGGGGAATAGTAGAAGAGGGAAAAGGGGATTGAATATATGGTAAGGGAAGGAAAACTGACTCTGGGTGGTAAACACACAGTGCAATATATAGATGATGTATTATAGAAATGTACACTTGAAACCTATATGATTTTACTAACCCACGTCACGCTAATAAATTTAATAAAAATTATTTAAAAAATAAAGATAATGAAAAAGATGCAGCAGTTCTTCCTTTCAATTTTAGGAAAAGAAGTATTCTAATGAACAAACATTTTTTTTTCTCATGTATTTCTCGCAATTGTGTAAAATAATAATGGTAGGCAACATTACTGGTGTGAAGCTCCATCTGGGTCCAATTTTTCATTTCAGTTGTCAACACACACTAGTAATTATTTTCACCATTCAAAGAAATGGATAATCTGCCATAGTATTTACTGCAGTTCCATCTCTTATTTTCAAATATCATTCCATTTGTGCATCTATCTAATTTTGATCTCTGCTCTATTTATTTTCTTTATTCATAACTCTTCTCTGCACTAAGCTTTTAATTGTCATTCTCAAAATGTTAAATCCATGTTTTCAAAGATGCTGAAAACAATGTGGCATATTCTACTATATTAATGGACCAACTTAAACAACTGGCTTGATTGCTAATCCATTTAGATATCAAATAGTATTTTTTTTTATTTTTCATTCAATGTCATGCAACTACATCCTAATTTTTATAACTGAAGAAATCCAGAAAAAAATATTTTGCTGGAAAATATTTGTACAACCTCCTAATGACCTTAAATGTTATACTTAAAAATGTCTGTTTTACAAGTTATAAAAATAGTATAAATATTTATATGATGTTAGATTCACAAATTTAATCCACACACTTCCGAATCATCGATTTAAGATATGTGTACTACATAATAATCCCTGATACACTAAACGATAAAAAAGAGCTATATTCAGATTCCTTTTGTGTTTTTAACAAATTACAAAAGTAGAAACCATACAATACAAATTTGCATAACTTAGAGTAAGAACGAAAGGTAGATATTTCAACCATTACTAAAAATAGACTTCTATTTAACATGTGAGACAATACACTATATTATTGAGATAAAGCCTAAGGAAGAATTACAAAAAAAAAAAATTCATTTTAATAATATTAATAAAATAATATGTCAAGTCTATAATATGTATGAGGTGTGATCATAAAATATGGTGAATAAATAAAAAACACAATATTACAGTAAAAGACACATTGCCATTAATCCCCTTTAAAATAACCCCCCTCACTTCAAGAACACTTGTCCCATTGTTTTTGCCACTTTCTGAAGCAGTTCCGGAAATTCTCTTTTGTGAGTGTCTTTAGTTGCGCTGCTATGGCTGCCTCAATGTTCTGAATCATTTTGACTTTGGGGAAGAGCCATAAGTCACATGGTGCCAGATCTGGTGAATAAAGTGCATGAGGACACACCATAATGTTTGCATGTGACAGAAACAACCATACCAGAAATGTGTAACATGGAGTTTTGTCATGATGGAGGATGAAGTAAAGACACTCACAAAAGAGGATTTCCAGAACTGCTTCAGAAAGTGCCAAGAACGACGGGATATGTGTGTTTGGGGAGGTTTGGGGAGGCAGTATTGTGAGGGGCATTAATGGTAGTGTCTCTTTTACTATATTGATTTATTTTTTAATTTAAACATTCACCATATTTATTGATCACACCTCATATGATCATCGGAATAATGCTTTCAAAATCGTTTCATTAATTTATGTTTTAGTTATACAGAAGCATTATAAAAATATGTTATCTTTTTAAATTTATCAATAAATGTATTATATTGTATATCAATTTACCCAGGTAATATTGTCTTAATATGTGCTTTTTCCATAATGTTCACCTTACTTATATAGTCTGTGATAAAACATATTTTGCTTTCTCCAATAATTAAAACAAATACCCAAAACCTCGATATATAAAATAATTCAACATTATAAGGTAGAATTTTTTTATTATTTTAAAGTATGTGACTTTATACTATCTTCATGTTGAATCACTGTGAATATATTTCATCAGTTATTAACATTCGCCTTTCAGGTTAATACCAATTCATCAAAAATTTGGAGTACTCTTGACCCTTTCCTAATGTGCAAATTAGTAAGATGATGGCAATATTCAGCCAGGCAAATGTAGACTAAACTCCCTTTGATGAAAACAACGTGAGGTAAGGCTTCCCTACTGAGAATCATCTTAGTTTGTGAAATAGTAATTTGTAATGGCTATATCTGCAAAGTATACTGAAAGAAATAAAATGTGGAACACATAATCTATAACACCTTTATGTATATCTAGTAATTCTATATTTCTGCTTTATTTTACAATTTGAAATATACATAGAAAATAAAGAGTTTCAACAAATTGTCGAAAAACAACTCTTAATTATTTTATCCATAGTATTCTTACTTTGATTTTTGGTTTGTTTGCCAAATTTAATTTGAAAAGAAAAAAAAAAAAATTCATGAAAAGAAAATGACAATTGCAAAATTTAACTAAACTCTTTCAACAATGGTACGATATGGAAGATAAATATTCATAAACATAAACATTAAAAATCAATCTAACATTTTCATGTTTATTTTCTGTTATTATTTAATCTTACCTTATCCCCCTCTCATTTCCCTCTCTTTTTTGCATAACTGAAACTATTTCCCAAACATCTATGGGTATCTTGAATATAGCATTTTCCAACAAAATGAAATATACTATAGCTCATGAATCAGTACCAAATATTTATTTCGAGAGAAGTCAATTTTTTCTATTCTGGAGATATTGGAACCAATAGAAATCAAAACTCATTCAAATTCACAATAGAAAACAATGCCACAAATTTTTCCTTCAAAAAAGCATTAGATTGTAACTTTATTTAAGGAATTCTGTATCTGTTTTATGGCTGGTATATCATCTACAGTATAGCAAAAAATATTTTTGAAATAATGGATAAATTATCTAAATATTTTATCTATAGAAATAGTGCTTATATATACTACCAAAAATCTGAGAATTAGACAGATTTTTTTTTTAACTTTAGAAATCATATGTTATCATCCCTGACTTTCATTACAGAATAAGTTGTTTAATCTTCATTAACTCTCATCAGTTTGTTATAGAAAGCAGCTTGGAAAAATAGATAATCACTTGCAGAAAACAAATAATTTTCATGGTTTAGCTGGCACGTTGCTAATAATAGATTTACAGATTGAAACAATCTGTTTTACTAAATAACATTCTAAGAGATTAGAATAGATGTAGACAAAACAACAAAACATATCATTAATCAGTGTGGTGGCTACTATGTCAATTAGATAACATGTCTAAAATGTGTCTATATGTACATTTTTCTGTAAATGTTTTATTTATTGCCATATTGTGTGTCAATATATTTACAGTTCCAGAGAACAGTTAACTTGAAATTATTTAATCAAGATGAAAATAAATGGTTTTAAACTTTGAGTTTTAAAAGGCAAGCAGACATTTCTGAAATTATATATTACATGTACAGTCATGTGTCACTTAACAACAGAGATACATTCTGAGAAATGCACTGTTAGATGGTTTCATCTTTGTGCAAACATCATAGAGTATGAGGTATGACAATTAGGTTTGCGACCTATGCTAGAAAAAGTGCTACATACCTCATTGCTGAATATCACTATGGTCACCTTCGAAGTACTCCCCTTGGGAAGCTATGCACTGACGCCAGTGCCTAGTCCATCTTTCAAAGCAATTTTGGAAATCTTTTTCTGGATTGGCCATCAGAGCTGTTGTCATATTGACCTTGATGTTCTGCATGTCAACAAAATGTCTTCCTTTCAATGTTTCGTTTATCTTTGGGTAAAGAAAGAAGTCATTGGGGGCCACATCAGGTGAGTAGGGAGGATGTTCCAATATGATTATTTGTTTACTGGCTAAAAGCTCCCTCACAGACAGTGCTGTGTGAGCTGGTGCATTGTCATGATGCAAGATCCATGAATTGTTGGCGAAAAGGTCAGGTTGTTTTCTTCTTTTTTTACAAAGCCTTCCCAGCACTTCCAAATCGTAAACTTGGTTAATTGTTTGCCCATTTGATACATATTCAGAATGAATAATCCCTCTGATATCAAAAAAGTTTAGCAACATCGTTTTGACTCTTGATTTGGACTGACAGAACTTTTTTGGTCATGGACAATTGGCTGACTTCCATTGTGCACTTTGACGCTTTGTTTCTGGGTCATGTTGGTACATCCATGTTTCATCACCACTGATAACATGGCCCAAAACCTCATCTTGCCTCTCCAAAAGATCTTGACAAACTTTGATTCTCCTTTGCTTTTGTTCATCGGTGAGATCCTTCGGGACCATTCTGGCAAGCACTTTTCTCATGCCAAGATTTTCTGTTAAGATTTTCCTAACTGTCTCTGTATCGATGTTTACTTGGTCTGCTATACTTCTCACAGTCAGCCAATGATTTTGATGCACAATTTGATGAATTGTCACAATGTTTTCATCAGTTCTGCTCATTACAGGCCACCCTGACCTCTCTTCATCAATGACACGTTCTTTGCATTCAGAAAAACATTTAATCCATTTGTACACTGCCGTTTTCTTCAATATATTATCCCTATAAACTTGGACTAACATGTCTCTGATTTCAGTTCCACTCTTGCCAAGTTTAACAAGAAATTTAGTGTTTATTCATTGCTCTAATTCAAGCTCAGACATTCTCACAGTGGCACACAAAAGCATGCAGCAACAATAATGAACGCCACTCAGCAAGACACCGCCACATGTCAACATGAGCACAGCTGTGAGACTCTGACATGCCAAGGTTATGAAACCTTATGGAGCTGTTAGTTCAGTGTTGCCAACGTAAACTCGCGGTGGCAAGTTCTCAAACTTAACTGTCAGACCTCGAAAACTTATACAAACTTAGATGGTATAACCTATTGCTCCTAGGCTGCACACCTATACATAATGTTACTGTACTGAATACTGTAGACAATTGTAATAATGGTAAGTCTTTGTGTATCTAAGTATATCTAATCATAGAAAAAGTACAGTAAATCTATACATATATATATATATATATATATAAATCCTAAATATGGTATAAAGGATTAAAGGATGGCACATCTGTATAGGGCGCTTACTTCTGAGGAAGATTTCTTAACTAGAATAAGCAGATTAGAGGGAATTCTTTTCCATGTAAAAGGAAGGGATGAGAGTCAGCCTGGGAAGATGATAAGGTTTGGTGAAGTGGATCATGCAGATTCAACAGATATTAATGGCTACTGCTAGTACACAACATTGGGAATTGGGTTGTACCATGACCCCACAGGGCCTCTTGAATATTTCAATACAGATGGAGGACTAAGTATTCATGGGGCAATGGACGTCCAACCTAAATGCTGAGGAGGATATGTGTAGAAATATTATGGACCCCCATCCCGAACTTCTCTGGAACATTCGTGATTTATTTTGATACATTATTTTTGCCATTGTTCCAAGGATAGATATAAATAAGACATCCTGTAAATATCCATATCAGAGATAGACATTATTCTGAATATTACTTGTATCCCCTCTATAGCAGGGAAGTGGGTCCTGCTATATAACAGGACACCATGTAAACTAGTGTCAGTTTAAGCCTGTGAACTCACACAGGATAACGGGTTATATGCCCAACTAACTTGGAATCCAGAAATAAACAAATCATAGTGAATTTTAAGGACATCTACTCATAATAATGTGTAGTATAAACTTAGTTAGAATCAAAGTTCAGTATAGGCAATTTTATTTACCCCTGTCTAGAAACAGGACAGGCTTAATCCTAGTTTACTGCCATGCAAATGATATAGCTCTTTGCAGTCCCGGCTTTATGGGGAATTCCTACCACACTTGCCGTTTTGGTTGGCCCTTGAGTTTTGTGGCTGGTCCCCTGACCTTCATGATCTGAAATATCCTGACCTCAACTTTATCAGGGCCAGTACATGTTCTCAAGACCAAAGCTTGATTTCTATGTCATTTTTATATTCCTACCTGCTCATTGAAGCATTAAAGCAATACTTTTTGTTTGTTTTACCCAACTTTTAAAAATTATTTTATTGGTAGGATTGGTTAGGATTCCTAGTCTAAACTACTGCATGGGGAAAAAAAAGGCAAACATCCCTTTCAAAAATGTGAGTTCATCATTTTGTATTAAGGATCCGTGATACATTGTACACAAAATGGAGATGAAAATTTAGCATTTGAATTTTACTGTTATTAGTATAAAGAACTATGAATCTTAAATATCTTCTGCGAGTTAATTTCTTTCTGGATTTTTAATAAATGTGTTGATATTTTTTCAAAGTTTAATATAAAATATTATTAAATCTAATAATACAATATCAGTCTCAATTATTTAGGATATTTTACCTCATGTAACATAAGATTCTAGTACAAGTTGATATACACACAAAATTAAGCACATTTTGTTGAAGCTCATTTCATTTTCCAGTATTGCAAACCTGTATTATCTTTGTTATCCCATTAAGAAAAGATTCACATGATAGTTAAAGAATTCTCAATAATTTTATGAATACATTAGATAAAATATTAGTCCAACATTAATATTGATTTTAGAACAAGGAATATGAAACTTTTATGAACCTGTTTAGGAAAATTTAGTTTTCTTTAGCTTTTATATGATAATATATTCAGAATATACAGCAAAACATCATTGTGATAAATGTCGTCATTTAATTTTTTCCATAAAATGTGTTTTTGATTATTATAAAACCAGGCACTTAAAGTAAATTTCTAAAAGTATGAATCAAGGTACACTGCAATTAATTATTCCTACATCTCACCTGGATAACTAAAATAAAGTTAATTTTTGTAATATAAATTATTACAACACACACATATTTCTGAGTTGGCACAGATTTTTTTTTCATATCAAATCTGTCAAATTCAATATGAGTCATCACTAAAATATGTAAAAATAAAGGTGGGTCGGTGATATATATTGTTAAAGGCAGACTATTCTTACTGAGCAAATGTGATTCCCTATGACAATTTCAGTATTTGCTTCCTATTATCGACAGGGGAAATTTCTTTATTACTCACTAATCATTTCTGACAAATAGTTGGCAAGCTTAACAGTGAAGAGCTGTCCATAGGGTTGAGGTCAATCTCATGCCTCAGAAAGGAGCACACAGGATGTCTATGAATAAATGCCCTCGAACAGAAGAAAAGGACAATGTTTTACATAGTGTTTGTATAACTTCTTATTCCACACATAATTATCTGATCCTGATGGTACTATTTGACTGTTATTTCAGGTGTTTGACCTGACTCACATTTTCCTACCTATCAAGGAGGGTGACACTTTTGTATTATATCACTCCCTTAGGTCATCATTAGATCATCAGCCTTGATTTTAGTTAACCTTGGTTTTAAATAAACAAACAAACAAACAAACAAATCCATAGTTCTAAACTCTATTCAAAATACTGATGGAATCTTACAGAAGATAGCAGCAATGACTTGACTATGTGTATGTACTTATCTGTGTGTGTGCAATGTTCTCCAAATAGGGAAAAAGAACTAGAAAGTTTAAACATTTGGAAGAAAGGAATCTAAATAATTCTAGCAAAAGTGATATGCATATTAAATTTCCTGAATGGTTAAGACATAGTTAACATTTTAAATCTGATGACCTGTGTGTAAATTTAATTCAAACCCATTCATTGTTCTGAATATGTCAACAATAATGACAATTTCACTGAAAATAACTATGATGACAGCTCTGCATCTGTGTTTCTATTCAGATCCAAGGGCAAATGCTTCCTGTTTGTTAACTTGAAAAATCTTAAACACGGAATGTGTATTCTAGATATGGAGCTAATCTCAGAATAAATGAAACAGATACATGATGTGACTTCATGTTCTAGTACCTGTTATGAAGTAGACTCATTTCCTTCTTCCTCACTTTTGCTCTTATCACTAATGATAAACAATGAGAAAAAGCATAAGAATTTACTAGAAGTCTTTCCTCTGATACAATTGTCTAGAAAGTATGTACATCATTATATTTTTATTATTACTTCATTATGGCATGAAGTTTAAGGACTTTATGTTACTCGATACTGTGATCTTTTCAAATGTCCAGATGTCTCATACAAATTTAAGTAAACAAAAAATATCAAAGGCATTTTAACCCAAAACATACTGCGGATGAAATACTCTATTTGAAACATAGAGTTTACACTATGGTTTTAGTCATTCATTTAAATGAGACAAAAACAAAATAAGTATTAATTAATTAAAATAGAGAAAATTACGTGGAAAGATGAAGTGGTAAAAAGCCTAGAGAATATTGCTCGGTTTGCATATAAATTAGGTAATTAGCCTCTCACCTGCCCAGGTAGAAGTTTATAACCCTAATTAAAATAATTATACAAACTTCCAAGGCTCATTAGGAAAATGTGAGAAAATAAAATGCATTATTGCCCTTTATGTAATTTTACTTGAACTTAGTTAATAAACTTTCCATAGATTAAGTTGATTTAAATATTTCCACACACATATTATTTTTATAGTTGAAGAGTCTGAGTATTAAAATTAAATACTTAAAAATAAAATACAAGATAAAAAATTTAATCTACAAAAAGTGAGAGTAAATACTATGATGAGAATTTGAAAGACTTTAACAATTAATTTTATTGCTTACTCCAAAATATATGTGGTTATCCTGCAATGATTCTACAATCCTTAATTTTATGAATAGAAATACTGATTTATAATGAATTCCTAAAGATGTATTATTTTTAAAATATTGCAAAAGAGTTAAAAATTCTGTGGTTTATCAAAGAAGCCTCAACCTTAAAGCATATGAATCTTTTGATAGTTTAATGAATAAAGCATGCATATATTTAATATTAATTCATTTAATGAACATTTATGTGTAAGAAACTGTGCTGAGCAGATAAATGTGCAATTCAAATGATGGAGAGAAGTTTCCTGATTCCAAGTAGTTTATATACATCTGAGGTATATAAAACAAAACAAATGAACAAGAAAAATATATGGTGGTTGGTTATAGATGCCATAAAACAAGCTATCAATGCATAAAGACTAAAGTAAATCAGAAAATGAAGGAAAGAATACATACATAGCAATCTTTAAAATATTTTAATATTTAATTTTAATAACAAGATATTCTAATTTATTATAGGTAATAAAATTGAGAATAAGACAAATCTGCAACTTAGAATTTTAAAAGGCTCCATGAATTCTTTGACTCTTTAGTATTTTATTTACAAAATAAGTGGATATTGGAACATTGAAAAAATATAAATGCTGTCTAGAAAATAGACAAACAGGTGAAAATTTGAAAATATTAATTTCACAGTATGATTACAAGATAAGATTTTAAAAAGGGAAGAATTGTACACAGAAGAACTTAAGACAGAATGAATTAGTGTATATGATAGCAGGGACGTGACAGAGAAAATGACATCATTAGGAAACTTAAAACTTCTGTAAGATTTATAAGAGAGGATTGAGTTAAAGTCATCTGAAGACATGACTACTAATTACAAAAATATTTTAACCGTGTAGGCTCCTATTTTATCACACCCTAAGCTTTATCCTGAGCTTACATCATCGCAATCACACCAGCTTTCTGTGGCTTCCTTCATCTCCTAAGATTGACTGTGTCCCAGAACTCTGTCCTAGCTTTTGTCATCTCCTGGAATATTCTGCCCTGGATACTCACATGGCTCTCCCCTTTCTTCTTCAAGATTTGCTCAACTTTCCTTGCCACAATAAATCCAAGATTGACTATTCATAAATCTGTATCCTTTCTTTAAGCAATCCCTTTCATTCTTTATTTGTGTTTATATATTAGCAGAATAAACCAATTGCTAAAACACCCTGGATTTACTTATAGGTTATATTTATTTAATGTTCTATTTCCATACATGATAATGTAAGAGGAGGACAGGTATTTTTGTCTATTGCCTATTGTCAACATTGCCTATTATCTATTTTCTATAGTGATTGTTGTTTTATGGCTTGCATCTTTCCACAGTAATCATGGGTCGGGTTTTTCTGTTTATCCTGTGACCCGTTCTTAATGAATTGGACATTGGCTAGCATAGAGTAAGTATTTAACGAATATTAATAATTTAAAGAAACACATTTTCTAAAATTTGCTTAATATCAATGAAGACAAAAAATATTCTATTATCAAGTCATTTTATTTAATTTGAGGTAAAACAGTTTAATTACCTGAACCTAATAAGCAATTATAGCAAGATTCCAAATTCAAGATTGATTTACAAAAGTCCATTGCTTGCCAATATACCAGCAATGAACAAGTGAAATTTGAAATTAAAAACACAATTCTATTCACATTAGCTCACAAATAAATGAAATACTTAGGTATAAATCAACAATATATATACAGGACCTATATGAAGAAAACAACAAATTCTAATGAAAAAAATCTAAGAATTAAATAAATGGAGAGATATTCCATGTTCATAGATAGGAATATTAAATTTTAATATGATAACAGTTCTTTGTAACGTGGTCTGGATAGTCAATGTAATCCCAATCAAAATCCCAGCAAGTTACTTTGTGGATATTAACAAACTTATTCTACAGTTTATATGGAGAAGGCAATGACCCAGAGTAACCAATACAGTATTAAAAGAGAAGAGCAAGTTGGAGAACTCATGATACCCACCTTCATGACTTACTATAATGCTACAGTAATCAAGACAGTGTGATAGTGGTGAAAGAAGAGATGAAGAGACCTATGGAACAAATTAGAGAGCCCAGAAATACACCTACGTGAATATAGTGAAGTTATCTTTGACAATGGAGCAAAGGTAAGGCAATAGAGCAAAGTTCTTTTAATAAATGTCGGTGGAACAATTGAGCATCCACACGCAAAATGAGAAATCTGACACACATATTATACCTTTCATAAAAGTTAGCTGAAAAGTGATCACAGACCTAAGTGTAAAATGCAAAATTATAAAAATCCTAAAAGATAACATAGGAAAAAACCTAGATAGCCTTGTGTACGGCAATTACTTTTTAGATATAACACCAAAGGCACAATCCATGAAAGAAATCATTGATAAAATGGACTTAATTAAAAATTAAAACTTCTGCTCTATAAAGGACAATGTGAAAAGAATGAGACAAGCCACAGTCTGGGAGATAATACTTGTAAAAGATACATCGGATAAAGGATTGTTATCCAAAATACACAATAAACTCTTAAAACTGAACAATAAGAAAACAGTGATTAAAAAGTGAGATTAAGACCCTAACAGATGCCTAACCAAAGAAGATACACAGATATCAAACAAGCATATGAAAAGATATTCAACTTCATATGTTATTAGGGAGACACAAATTAAAATAACAATGAGATACCGCAATACAACTATTACAATGTTCAAAATCCAGAGCAATGACAGCACCAAATATTGGTAAGTTTAGGGAACAAAAGAACCCTCATCCATTGCTGATTTGAATGTGAAATAATACAGCTACATTGGAAAATGGTTTGGTGGTTTGGTGGTAAAACTAAAATACATAGAATTTTGCTCATATATTTCTAACATTTCTTGGTAGGATTGGCTAAGGACAATTATTTTTATTTTTATCGATAATTTAAAATTATACTTTCCTCCAAATACATGAACTCAAATTATAAGCAGTTTAAAACACACACACACACACACACACAAAAAAAAAAAAAAAAAAAACAAACAAACAAAAAAACTAAATTCATAAAACAAAACATTCATAATTTCAAAAGAGAAAATTTTGTAAACAATATAAAAATCATTTTCAGCCCTATGTTTGCAAATAATTTGCCAATAGGTTTTAAATGCACAGTTATGCTGAATCAGATTTGAAGCTGCTGTAATAAAGAAGTTGCTGCTTAATTATGATGTCAGTGATGTCCTGAAGCATATTTATTTGATATTTTATCTACTTTTTAATGTCATGCCACTTGAATTACTTATAAATAAGAGATCACTATCTTTGAAAGCACTGCAAATAATTATATAATTCAGCTAGAAATTGCCTTGTTCACTTGCCAACATTATTATATTCTATGAAAAGTAAATAGCAGAAATAACTGCTACGCATATGAAAGTCTTACTCTTCATCCATCTCAAAATGCCTAGATTGTTCTCCATCTCTTTGCTATTGATTTTATCATACACATTAGGAATCAATATTCTAGCACAAGAATAAATAGTGTCCTCTTGCACCCCATCCCCTTGTCCTCCCATTTATTTACTAAAAGTTTCAATAATTCACGAATAAGAGAGATATTTGGTGCCTGATGCCAAAATTCTATTCCCTCCTTCAAGCCCTACACGTAACAGACTAGTGGGAATCTCATGGTCATGATTGTGCAACACGATCTGTATACTTGTTTCCACGAAAAGAATTATTTGTCAGACATTAGTTGAATCAGACAATGTTTCTTGTTTTATTGAGTTCTATAAAGTCAACCAAATATCAGGGGCTCAGAAACATGTATTAAAATGGTGACTTTAAAATCTGGATTCCTTTGCTTTTAGTAAACACTGGATTCATATGCTTTTATGAAAAAAAACGGAATACAAGTTATAAAAATTATTTGAAAACATTCCATCAGAATGTTTTAAACAGAATAAATGAACAGAACTACAAACATAAATTTTGAAAAATCTACTGGAAGTAATTTTAAACCACTGCAAAATGCAAGATAAGCAGGCCACGTATTAAAAAGTTGAGGTCAAGAAAGGGAGAGAGAAAATGAAGTATAATAGATACCAACAGAGTCTAAGTCGAAAGTAAAACCATTTTCAACAAGTATTTCAATGCCATTCCAGCCAAAAATAAATACATTACAAATCAAGTAATATTAATTAAAGGTGTTAGAAAATAAAAATTGTGTACACAGAGTAGGGACCTGAAATAGAGACAGAACTGAGGTTAGTGAAAAAACAAACTGTATGCTCTAGTGCCCCATACACTTTGATCTGGAGGACTAAGGATTTGAAATGTGATTACATAATGTAGGTTCATGACCCTGCTAAGTCACTGGTTAAAATTAAATCAGAGCATTAGTAACTAAATATTTTGCTTTGAGAATGCATATTTATTTCAGATATTTGAACCTGAAATTATCTTTTTCAGGAAGAAAATATATAAGGAGAACATTCTTACTGTATGAATGTAACCACTGCTTCCATAAGTCTGTTTCATATATTATCCTTCCAGTATAGACCACAACACGAAACAGATGTCTCCTGTATTTTGGGAAGTGATGGTTTTCAGTTATCTTTCTGAGTAGAGCAGAGTTGCCCCTCCCCTCTATCTTATTATTTTGCATCTCAAAGGGCCTTAACAAGGCTATCATGATCCTGTTTAAGTCAACTCTCGTAGTGTTTACCGAAATATTACTTCTCTTGCTAATATTACAGATCAGATTGTGGAAGAATGGGAGTTGTTTTCCCCAAATACCAGTACTTTATATGAGTAAATTATTTCCACATGAAGGGCAATCCCAGAAGTTTAATTTTACTTAAATCCTACAAATATTCTTCATAGCTTAACAATTCTCATCATGAAATGTATTTTATATTGCTATCAGTGTCCATTTTGTCTTGGGATGTCTTCTCTATGAGCTCCTCATTTTTAAACACTCCTAGATTTATTAGAATCTTCCTTTCTATGACAGTAGTTTGAGTTTAAATTGCTTTGACTTAATTTTCTCTGAAATGAAAATATCAGTTATCCTTTGACAGTTGTAAACCAACAAATATCCTACAAATGTAATTATTCAGAATTCAAAGCTCTGATATTTTTCAGTGGAACCTAACATCGTCCCAATCATTCAATTCCTATTCCATATATATTCATCCACTCACCTGTTCAACAAATGTAGAGCTTGTTTGTTGGGCTTGTACTATTCATCTGTAATCCATTTTATTTTGAATGTGCACACAAGGGTTCTCAGACATACCTCTTAATAATGTGTCTTGTCTGTCCCTTTCCCCAGACAGTATACTTGGGAAAACATGAAAAGATCCAGGTCAATTGTCTTAGTCAGTAGCCAGACTCTCCACAAACAACAGATGGAGAAAAACGTTCTTTGCCTGTAAATGGTCAAGGCAGCTGTTTTTCTTCCCTCGTGAAAGTGCCTCTCCCTTATCCCATTCTTTAGAATGTAGTAAAATATCTCCATGTCCTGATGGCCCACTTGTGAAGGCTTTTATGACCTATGGTGGCCACCTAGTCCTGGAGTTTCATCTCTTTTGATGTGTAAATACTGAGAGAGAAGAAACTCTAGCCTCCCTTATACCCTGTGGTTTAACCTAGGGACCTAGTAACTAAATAGAGACTCAGTAATCTAAGGGTTGTAAGCATTTGACCATTTCAGGGATGTAAGAAAAATTTAATTGTCATTCCAGATCAGAGCAATTATCTAAACAAATAAATGGGTACAGAGCTAATTCCCCAAGTATATGGAGAGTCTCAAGAGGCTAGGGCTTTTTGCAGGAGACTGAGAAAAACAGGGAAATTTTACTTCTCCACACTGTACCAGGTGAAATAGGAGATTAAAATAGTAACCAGGTCTTAAATAATTTTACATTATCTTAAATTTATTGCTTTGCAAAACCTTTTAAAAGTATCAAAATATGTATTCTGAATGTCTTTAATAATATTTTATTTTCCAAAATAGAATCGCCCATTTTGAGTTTTCATTATAACCTGCACTGTAGTGCTAATGTCTATTTTCTATAAACCTTTATCTCGGTAGCTTGGCTTAATTCATACATTTAGAAATTTTTATAAACTCAAGAGATGATTATATTTTTATAGATCATGTTTTTATTAGATTCATGTGACTGTTTTAATTAAAAATCATTTGATAATATTTTGATTTTCTGCCAAAGCTTTCTACACATACATTGGGTATCTTAGGAATAGAAAAAAAAATAACACATTCAACTAAAAGACATTGCTGATACCAACTCTTGTTTTGAAAAATAAAGCATGACAACTCAAATAATGGTAAATGAATTATTACTCAGACATCCACTTATGGTTTGGATATACATTTTGACAGGCCATGTGAAAAAAATGCCTCCAAGGATCTTCACTTCAGAACATAAAATCACTTTGTTATTTTTCTAAAAACTATTTTTTTCAAAACATCAACATCTTTTTAAAGTCACTGATCTATAGACTGGCAAGAATATCTGTTGATGTTTGTGAACACAATTACAGACAATGAATTTAATACTTAGGGATAGTTTGATATAGTTACTGACATATCTAATAGTTGGCATCAATGTCTGAAAATTAACAAACATTTATCCATTATATTATTACATTTTTTTAATCTCAAAACTATGTTTACTTGTTTTTGTTGTGTCAACAGGTTAATATTTCTAAAATGTATTCTTTGCAAAAATTCAAGTTAAATGCAACATACACGAGGTTAAGTTTAATGTATGTTAAAAACATGAAGTAGATGAAAATGTATTTGCTATTCAATTAATCACCTGTGAATTAGGAACATCCACTGAGATGCTGTGAATTTCTGTTCAGTAGATGAGTGTGTGTGAGCAAGAACTAGCACAGTGATTAATTCCTTGTTAATTGATATCATCTCCTTAGTGATTGGCAAGGTAATGACTAAATCGCTTAAATAAAATACAGTAAATAATTTCACAGAGTTCAGGAATCAGTTTAAAAGGCAGTTTTCATTAGAAATGTCTGCATTTTTTTCATAAAGAAAAATAAAGTATTCCTTATTAAAGGACCATTGCACTTGTTATATAAAAGAACTGGAGAAAAAAAATAGCAGTAAACCAAGACCCCCTAAAACATGTGATTTAACCAAGTTATAGAAATGCAGCATCAGTCTATATTACTAAGTCTCTCTCTCTCTCTCTCTCTCTCTCTCTCTCTCTCTCTCTCTCTCTCTCTCTCTCTCTCTCTCTCCCCTCTCATTGTTTTACTACCTGAAACAATATTAAAGCTGATGAATCCACATTTCTTCCACCATGAAATATTTTTATTTGATCTACTTCCTAAAGTAAGCCTTATGAGGTGTCTTGGCTAGAAATTTGTCTATAAGTATAAATGTCTTTCCATTTATCACAATCCCATTTTTCCTGTAGTATTGGAGATATATAAATCCATGAAAGCATGCATAATAACTTTGAGAATACAAAAGGTTTTATATAGGAGGAACCATGTTGAGGAGTTTATCCAGCATTTCTATGGAGGAATCAATGAGAAAATATTGGGTATGACATTGGTAATTATCTCAATTTCAGAAGGCAAATAGTTAACAATCCTTTATTTATTCAAAACCTAAATAATCCTGTTTAGGATACAAAGATAGCTATATACACTCATTGCCAGCTGAACACTTATGATCCAAGTGAAAGGTATGATCCAAATGAAGTTTCTTTATATACCAGTTTATATACACAAATTAAACTACATAACCTTACAAAGAAAAGGAACCAGGAAGGAAGGAAGGAGGGAGGGAGGGAGGGACGGAGGGAGGGAGGGAGAGAGGGAGAGAGGGAAGAAGAAAGGGAGGGAAGGAAACAAAGGAGGAAGGGAGGGAGGGAAGGAGGGAAGAAGGAAGGAAGGAAGGAAGAAAGAGAAATAACAGAAAGAACAATATTTAAAAGTGGTGGATGATTCAGCCTACCATGCTGTAGACACTCGCCTGTCAGTCATTCAGTTGCCATCTTGGTTATCAGATCAGCTGTTGCAATATCTCAGTGTTTATGTTCAAGTCCCCCTTATTTTACTTAATAGCCCCTAAGTACAAGAGAAATGATGCTGGCAATTCAGATTTACCAAAGAGGAGCCATCAGTGGACAGGTGAAGAAAATACTGGACTTGACAAGACATCATGTCATCTCACATTATCACAAGAAGAAGTAAGTACACTACAGTATAATGAGATTGAGAGAGAAGAGCACATTCAGATAACTTTTACTATAGTGTATTGTTATAATTATTCTATTTTATTATTCGTTTTTTATTGTTAATCTCTTGCTGTGCCTAATATAAGAATTAAACTGTATCATGCTTGTGCATGTATAGGAAAAAAGATAGTATATATAAGGTTTAGTACTATCTGTGGTTGCAGACATCCACTGGGGGTGTTAGAACGTATCGTCTGTGGATAAGGGAGGACTACTGTACATAGAAAAAGATAGCGTTTATTTTAATTTTGAAGATATAAACAACACTATATGCTGTAATTATATAGATATTATATATAATATATAGTATATATGTTATATATATTATATATATATAATATATGTTATATATTATATATATTTCAAACTATAGAAATGTACTATATATTATAATAATAATATATATGTTTTATATATATATATATATAAAACATATATATATATCAAACTATAGAAATGTACATGGCAATGTTAAACATCAAATTTAAGCCAGTAGTTATCCCTTGGCGTATTTCTTACAGTAAATCTTGTTCATGGTTATTAGCTGTATGAAAAGTTTATTTATTATTTTTTTTTACTATTTTTTGGCATGTTGAAATATTTTATAATTGGAATTTGAACATTTTAATAACACTGGTTTTAAAAAATTAAAGAGTAATTGGGTCATTTTGTTATGCATTAGCATTACTGGATCAAACATCTAATTCTTTTAAAATTCAGTGGAAAGTGTTTGAAGGTTTGTAAACAGAAATATAATTTTTCATATCATTGAGAGAATTTTGTTAAATTAAGTGGAACAGGAATGCTTGGAGGGAAGGAGATCAAAATAATTGCCATTTTGATATTTAAAGTGACACACAATAGTATTTGGAAGCAGGAAATCTTCATAGAGAATAACATAAAAGAGTATTAATGATTTAACAATTGACTCAATGTATCCGATAGTTGGAATGATGGTAGTATTATTGGCTAAAATTGTGAAAACTGAGCAGCAGAACTTTTTGAATACAAATTTGATGAATTTTTCTTTTGATATTTTGAATAGGTATTTCCATTTTAAAATACAAACCATACAGAGAAAAAAGGTAAATACAGTTATTATGGAATTGTCAACATAAAAATGAGAGCTGAAGTATGAAAATGAATGAGGCTAGGAAAAAAAAGGACTTTTAGACCATGAAAATTGCCTCTTTCCTGATAGTATTCTCTCTTCTTAAACTCCAGGATTGTGTCTGGAAATTAGAGGGATCCAATTATGTGAATGTATCAAAATATAATTTTTCAGTAATCACATCATTATTCTTCCTCCATACATCTATCATAACTGGTTCCAGTGGTTCTGTTTGATACCCTGACACTCAATTTCTTTTTATATGGCATGCGATTTGTTTGTTTGTTTATCTGTTTGTTTGTTTGTTTTAAACAATCAACATATGTACTTCACATATGGAATACAACTTACAACTGAAATTAGGATTAGTCTGTCATAGCTTCCATTCTTTCCTAGAAGCTAATTTTATCAATTAACATGCAAAAAAAAGTTTTACTCAGAGAAAAAAAAGGGATTATAAGTAGGAAAAAACACTGTGAAATATAGCAAACACAGAGTAAGTTTTTGATATAGTGGATAAAATTTACCATATTAAGTTAAATTCTATAGTTTAGTAAATTATTCAATGATGTAAAATAATTTAATTTTAAAATAAAAACGTATTTAGAATTATTTTTTATCTTTTTAAAGAACTTAAAGAAAAATAAACCAATGGTAATATAACAAATCATTATACAAAGCAACTAGTTCATATTTTCAGATATTGTGTTAAGGAATATCACTTTAAAAGCAAATAAATATGTCCACTGCTGCCTAAATTAATTTAAAGAAAGTTTATGAGCTTGAAATCCGGGGCTAAATAAAAGCTCACAGATGAGGATTTTTTTTTAAATTTCAAGATAAGATTTACCATTAAAAGAATTCACATAGAAAAATTCCAATTTCTAGCTTATCTGGTAAAAAATTAAAACTGGCCATATATGTCCTCAGTCTCATATAACCAAAAAAAAAAAAAAAAAAGGCATCAATGATAGGTATTCCTATCAGCTAAGACAAATACTCTCCAAGTCACTACAGTTTCTATAATAATATAACATACACATCTTCATTATACCCTGTTCAGACTTTCCCCTCCCACAGGAAATTGAGTTTAGTGAGTTATCCAGATTTATAATTTTGTGAATTAAATATACCTCCCCCTGCAAACGGAAATATTCAAAATTATCTTTAGTTTACAACTGCCTTGAATGATGGCTTAAAGGAGAAAAATAAAGGACATTATGAGCATCAGAGTATGGAGGGAAGTAAAAAGCCAACACTTTCGGGCAAAATGGATACAGTAAAAATAATGTATATATCCCCTATTTGATAAAGTTTTATGGTTATAAAATATAGCCTCAAAGTTTTTCAGCTCTCATTCCACTGAGAGGTGGGCGTCTAAGTTCCCTGACCTTGAATCTTGGAGAACCTACAACTTCTTTGATTGATACAATACAAAGGAAGCAATGCTATGCAACTTTTGAGATCTATTAAGAATGGGCCATATGATCTCTGCTCAGCCCTCTCAAAATCCTGTCTTATGTCTTCTCCATCGCCACGCTGGGCGAAACCCAAGCTGTGTGGAGAGACCTTGTATAAGAGTCTGCTTGAAAGGTCTAGTTCATCTTTGGCTTCAAATGCTCAAGGCTGAGTGCCAGATATGTGAGCAAAGAAGCAGTTTGGAAATGGACTTTCTAGTCCCAGCTGTCCCAGCCGCCAGGTATTTGAGTTCCTTCCAGGCGTATATGTCTTCACAACTGAAAACCCATCATTGGGAAACAGACAAAGCCATCCCCACTATACCTTTTTGGAATCCCTGATCCACAGAATCTGCAATCATGGGCTCATTGTTTTACTCCGGTAAGTGTGAGGTAGGTTTATTATGCAGCAATAACACTGGGATACAGAGAAAATATTTTATTTCCTACAAATCTGTACATAATCTGGCACCTGCTTATCTTTTCAATATTTGTTCCAATTTCCTTCTTATTCCTTATACTCAAACTAATCAAGTTTTATTTTCTGATCCAACAATAAATCAGTGCATTTGTACACATTAGGTAAATTGCACTATTAATGGAAAAAAGGAATTCTATTTCCAGGAGATTTTACAAAGCAAAACCCTTCTAATTCTTTTAGTTTCAAAAATGCCTGTCTTCAAATGTCACCCATTAGATAACATTTCATTGACCACCTTTTCATAATCACACACCTTCTGCTTCAATTCCTATGGGTACAGTCCTTTCTGCCATATTTATCCTATTTTTAGAACCTGCAATTATTTATTTACTGACTTGCTTTCAGGTGTCTTCACTTACTTTCAAGTTAATCGCAAGAGTTACAGGTCATCACTTCAGTTTGCCTCATTATTCTAGCAGCTTAAATATCATATTGATCATACCAGTCCCTCAAAAATATTTTTTATTAAATAAACAGAACTCTGTACTTAATGTAATATGATCTCCAGACTCAATCTATGACATAAGTATTAATATCGGTGTCAGTAAAGATAAAGTTTAGCTATAAATTACATAAAATGCATATAAAAATATCCTTAATATACAACAGGGTTAGTTTCTCCAACAAAAGAAGCAGAACAAGGCCATCTAGGACTGGGAGAAAAGCAGTGGCACAGAGACATTGAAGATTTGAGTTAGAGCCATGCAATGACATTGTTAGAATGTTTTTAGTGTGAGGTGTCATGTATGGTTAGTTGCTTGATGTCTCTAGCACCTGAGACATGATATCCACGATAAAGGCAAGAAAAAGAGGGAAGGGTGCAGCACTTTTCAAAGGACCAAAGGCATAGAAATTAAGTTTGCTCCATAGTAAAGAATTCCTGGAAACCTCTCCTTGTGACATCCGTTTACATGTCACATGTATTACAACCAATACATATATATTTTAGCTTACTAGATAAAAGAATAAGCAGGAGAAAACATTTGGAAATAGACTTTATACAGCCTATTACATAGCCTACCAATATCTGCCAAGAAATCTCCACTATTTAAGTATCAGAAAATGAGTCACACAAAGTGACTAACTTACTGTCAAAGCCGAGCTTCTTTCTCCTAGGTGTGTCCATCTGAAGGCAGTCTTCACATCTAGAAAATAATAGGAAGAATAGCCACGATTTATTGAGTTTTCCCCTATGAAGCATTTACTATATAAACTTATTTCCATTTAATGTCATTTAATCTCTCCTTCTATGGAATCCATATTAACAATTAATAAACACATGCATTTACAAATATAATTGCATTGTATGTATTTAGGAAAATATACACCAAACTGGAAACTATGGTAATCTCTAAGAAGAGACTGGATTTGGAAAATATTCAAATAGGCTTTAACTGTGTTGGAAATGTATTAAATTTCTATAAGGGGATGTATTACTTATACAATTAAAAGAATTTACCCATTAAATATTAAGTGAGTGATTAAAAGCTGTTAGAATTGGCAAAGATGGACAACGTGGGTGATAATGTATTCAGGTCATGAGACATCACGGTCTCTTTCAGATGTCTAGGAGTAGTAACATTGTAGGTGGTACAGTTCTGGTTGAGATGATAATTACTAAGATAATTACTAGGAGGCTATTTCACAACACAGTAAGGAAATTAGTGTTTCAACGCTTTCATTGTAAGTTATCTGCAAAACCATGTCACCTATCTCCAATTTGCTTCACTATTCTGATTACGAGAGAGCATTCTTTCCCTCTTTATTTACTCTTCAAGGATCTAATGTCAATATACCAGCCTATAGAAACAACAGTCAAATATAACAACAAGCACATTAAAGAATCAAACATCACCACGTAGTAGACATAAAACTCCTTATTAACATTTTTATAACACTTCCAACTGAAATTAACAGACCACTCTCAATTTTAACATCTGGTTCCAAACAATTCTTAACTTGGGTGATAACTTTTTGAAAAAACAAATGCTGGCCATCTTTCATTGACTTCTCATCAAGTAACAGCTGTTCCTTTAGAACAAAATGTATGAATGTTGGAAGCGTTACTGATGCTCACTTCTGTTTAGTTCTGTGTGAAAAAGCTTTACGTTGGGTGCGATTCAGAAAGACAAATGGCTTCAGATGTTTTGAATGGATGCCACAGCACTAGTCTGAATGTAGTTCCCTGTGACTTTTAGAATCTTTCAGCCACAATTTTTACATTCACATTTTACATTCAAATTATAGATGTAAGAATACACTCTTCTTCAGGACAAAGCCATTTCTGTTTTCATGTGCTCTTGGGCATCTTTAAGTCATCCATTATATCCGTCATTTGTCTTCATAAAGTGTTTGGCTCTGAACGATTACTTACTACATCAAAGCACAGCCAATATTCATGAAAAATATAGATATGGTTCTTCTGTTCTTGAATGCATTTCCACCATATTCCCTTAGGACAATTCTTGTTTCAACTTAGGCTATTACATTTTTTGCTGAATTCAAATCACCTCATCGTGCTAGAACATGTGGAGACAAAACCCACAGATGTTTGCCTCAAGGTTTAGGCATACTTAAAAGCAACTTAATTATAAAACACTATGAAGTTCTTCCAATTAATTAGGAGCTAAATAATCTACATCTGCTTAGTCTTTTTAAAAAGTTAAAGAAATATTTATTTTTCACACGATTATGGATTTGGCCATAGGTTAAAATTGATGTACATTGTCATTTTTAAACTACATTAAAACAAAATTTAATAGTGTTTATTATAACATTAAAAAATACAAGTCTCTGATAATATACTCTATTCTGCCAGCCATTTATTTAATGTTGTATTTGTATACACTCCTGAACTTCTTTGTAAACAGTACTTAGAAACTTCTTAGAACTTCTTAGAAATAACACTGAGTTTGAGCAATGAAATTCAAATGGTGACTTCTGCCCCAAAGACACATAGCTTATTCCTTTGGTTAGAAGGTTTTTGTCAATGCCCAAACTCTGTGTCTGCATCACTTTTCCATATTACTGTTTTCAATTATTAGACTTTTTGATAAATGTTTTCTCTCTTTTCTTGTACATTTAATATTCTAAACATTCACCAACTTTTCAAATAATACAGACTACACTTGATTCTCCTATTTTTAGCAAAAGGACTGTCGTGCAGGGTGTCATGCAAGGTCTCTGGTCCTGCTCCCCACATAAGAACGCGGGACATGGTGAGGCCAAAAAGGAACACCCACGGAGCCACAGGTAGGGGAGTCATACTACTATATTCTCGCAGGAGACACAGGAAGCAGGAGCCACACTGTTCGCAATCCTCGCTGCGCCGCTTGCTAGCTCAGCCACCGTCTTCTTGCTAGCCCCCATTTACTGCTGGCATAGCCAGGGCAGTTATATTAGTGGCCAATGGCTCACTGGTCACAGCTGACGGCCAACTAGCCACAGCTGATGGCCATTTGATCACAGTAGATGGCCATTTACTACCTGAGCCAGCACCTTTCTATGTGAGGCCGAGAGCCTGGAAACTGCTTTTTGGGGCTCTGTCCCCACAAGGACTTTATCTTCTATTTCCTTATTTATAGTTGCCAATTTTAATCTGTACCAGTGCTTGCCTCTCTTTCTTTTCCATCTCATAGGAAGAGGTGACACAAGGAAATCATTTTTTCCCACGTTCATAAATACATTTCATTATACTGTCACAAGGATTTTATTCTATTACTTATATTTCCCCCCTCCTATATCTTTTAATATTATTTATCTTACTTCAGCACATGGGCAAATTTAAAACTAAAATAAAATCTTTTTTATGACCAGAGACGGGTTTACGGAAAGCTTATGTCACACATCGCTTCTGGTAGGCAATTTCTGTCAAATAAATACATCATGGTGTGGCCTCATCCACCTTATTCACCGGATCTGGCACCGTGCGACTTCTGGCTCTTCCCCAAAGTCAAAATCACAGTGAAAGGTAAATGTTTCGAATCCATTCAGAACATGGAGGCAGCCACGACAGTGCAATAAAGACACTCAAGAGAGAGGACTTCCAGACCTTCTTCAGAAAGTGGCAAGAATGACGGAATAAGTGTCTTTGAAGAGAGAGAGAGTGTTTTGAGGGGGATTCATGTCAATGTGTCTTTTACTGTAATTTTTTTGTTGTTTTTAATTTAAACATTAAGCATATTTTTTTATCATGTCTCGTATAGGCCTTACTGTTGGACATTATTTCAGTGATTCACGTAGTTAAACAAACACATCATGTTCAATATGAAACTCATGATCTCCTTTTTTCATCCTAATAAATATTCCTCTTCCATTATCTCATCTATGAATGTCACTAACATTTACCTAATTACATAGGAATCTGACAGAAAAAGGAAATGAAAACATATATCTATCTATACATATATAATATGTATATAGTATATATATATATATATATATATTTATATATATGTATATGTATATACGTATATATGTGTGTATATATATCCCTGATCCCTTAGGACTTCTTTAGAAGTTGTCGGGTTTTTTTTTTTTTTTTTTTTTTTTTTTTTTTTTTTGTGTGTGTGTGTTTTATTTTGGGTTTATTTTGGTAAACAAGGAAATATGCAGCTGTGAAACTGGAGAATCAAATTTTTAAATGTTAAAATTTAAACACTTAAAATGTTTAAATTCTGCCAGTGAGAGATTTTTTGAAGAGATTATTGTGTTTAACAAAATACCTTCATTATCTATCATATTTTTTTCTTTTTTTTAAAGTGATTCTTAGCGACGGATATTTAGGTTAGAAAAAAGATGAAGAGAAATAAATGGCCTTATATAAGACACTAAGATGATATTTTTGAATTTTTTCTGAGCACAGATAGACCTAAGACCTAAGGAAAGCTGAGGGTGAGGAGATTGTGGGAGTTGGAGGAAAGGCCCCATGGAATGAAACCTTGAGAAGAATAGATGATAAAAATTTTCCTGAGTGAGTGTATTGAGGAGATACATTTGAAAACATGAATATGTTTGTATCATTTATTGTATCTATTTGCGATATAAACCACCAACACTCACTCCAACATGCAAATATAAACAACTCCCAAATTTTCAAGTTCTGTTGAACACAATAACTTTTATCAGTATTATGGGAGAGATAAAGGAAATTTATCACTTCAGCTTGCTCTTGCACCATGAATAAACTATACAGTATGCATATTAGGCTAGAAATACAGGATGGAGATTATACTGATTTTTAGATAATACAAGCAGAGATAGGAAAATTGAGGGTGGACTTGAAAAATTGAGAAAATTTTGGATTGTAACATGAAATGCCTTGAGATTTCAATAATTTTTACTTCTGTATAATAAGTTTGATTATTCCCAGGAAGCTAGTGGAATTTAGGAAGGCTGTGATCACAGGTATCTGATGATGTATAGGGTTGACCAGACTATGGGAACCTGACTGTGCTAGTATATAAGCTATTTGACACATATTTGACATTATTAAAGATTTTTCATGTTTGGTACAATGAAAATTGTTAAGGAGAAATAAAATTTGAATACAATCTTCACGCTGATTTGTTTTCTCTTTCTTTTTGTTTGTTTGCATTTTGCAGTTGTTTTGGCTTCTTTATTTTTGCAGGGGTTGGGCGTTGGAGTAAGACTATAAGAGATAAAAACAGTAGTACAGTAGTTTACCTTAAAATTTAATTGAGAAAACAGAAATACTCGACTGGAACAAGACAAGAAAAAAACAGAAGCTTCCTATTCTACTCAGAGTCTAAGTGGAGGTCTACTGAGTCTTCTGAATTGTTGATTTAAGTAATTAAATTTTACTTAATAGGATTTGGCACCCTAGAGTCACTATTTATAGACATTGGTATATAGAAACAGGGCATTTAGGAACATTCTCAGTGTACCCAATGGTTCTCCCAACTGCCCCATCATGACTAAGAAAAAAAAAAAAAAATTAATGAAGCTCTTTTGGAAATAGCACCTTCCGATTTAAGAAAAAAGAAAAAAGTGTTTCTAACATAAGAGATGGAGAATAATAAGCTAATGCTTATCAAAATGTGTTGGCCATTTTATAAAGATACAAGTTTATAAATATTAAATTAGAAAAGTAAAATACAGATATTATTATAATACCTGACATGGAGTAAGTGCTAAACACATCATAGTTGTTATAGCTGAATCTACTAGGCCACCTTATTTGGCTTTAATATAGCACATGTCTTTAAATATTATTTTTTACAACAGCACCAATTTTGACATTTCACTTGTCTTTTTCCTTTTTTTCCCCTCTCTGAATCTGTACCTCTAGATAGTAAATGACATCAAGAAAGTAACCACACGTCATTTCCATATACAGATCACTAACACCATACAACAAAGGATGACCTAACACCCTATAAACACTCAGCACATATTTTCAAATTCATGAATATTTTTTCACACTTTTCAAAAATTTAACTAGTGAAATAGATTAGATTATTAGTTTGATTTAACTGTAGAAGTTGATTCCTGAAATCACTCAAATAAAATGTTTTGTAAAATATACAAGAGTATAAAATCTTATAGCTGAGATTTCCTAATTATTTTAACACACCAGGAATATACAAAATCATGTGTTTTCTTTTTTCTTTTTGAAGCTGTGATGCATGTAAATATATCTATACACATTATAAAATGTAAAAATAAAACAATATAAATTTTAAGTTCAAATAGATACAGATATACAAAATTTGCAATGTGTGCCACGTTTACAAAAATAAATCATAAAACAATGAAACACTCTATATATTTGAAGTGTTAATGTTACCATGAGTTGTAGTTTTCACTTTTATAACAATAATAAACAGCAAATACTAATTTTTGTATCAGAACCTCTGCTCAGTGTTTTATATGTACTAACTCATTTAATGAACTGGAAAGCCTTGAAAGATAGATATTACTATGATCCTGATTTTACATGTCAGGGAACAAGACACAGAAATATTAAGTATATCAGCTGAGAATATACAGTGGTAGAGCTAGGTTTTAAAAATCAAGAATTTCAATTCAAAAGATTTATCTTAGCCATTAACCTTATGGCTTCAAATGTTAGCAACAATTCTAAGAACTTAGGAAAGTGTTATTTATCTAATTTTACAATAAACCCACATGGTTTATTGGGTTAACAAAACCCCTCTTAACTGAGAAGGTAAGGAATTTACCTAATGTTATGCTGATGGTAATTGGCAAAGTTAAAATTATAAATCTACAATCTGGCTCCTGAACTTTACATCTTTAGCATGGCACGAAGCTTACTAGCATGGGGTTTAAAGAAATTTTGCTGGGAAATTTTTTAAAGGAGGTAAAATGGCAAAAGTGATACTTGTGCTAATTTTTTTAGCAAAATAGCTTGACTATATCAAAATTTTTAAAGTTTCTTTCATTCAAACCAGAAATCCCAATTAATGAATTTATCCTATTGAAATATGGGAGAGGTACCCAAAGGTACGTATATACAGAGACGTCAATGACAGCAATGTGGCATGTGAACATGGAGGCACAGATCGAAGTGATGTAACTAGAAGCCAAGGAATGCCAAAGACCGAAGGCAAGCACTGGAATTTAGGAGAGGCAAGGAACAGGTTCTCTCTGAGAGCCTCCAGACCCAGCAGTGCCCTGTTTGCACCTTAATTACAGACTTCTAGACTCAAGAATTGGGAGAGAATGAATTTCTGTTATTTTCAGCCACCCCTTTTTTGGTAATTTGTTATGGCAGCCCTAGAAAACAAAGTATTTTACCAACTACTTGGTCAATTATTTTTGGTAACTGACAGATTACAAATTGTATTAATTTACAAATCTTCATACATTTACTTCAATTTTGGACATTGGTCAAGGCATTCACCGATGAGTCAGCTTCCCACAATTTACCACTAGTTTGCTTGTACAAAATACCAAAAATATATACTCTAAACATATTTTCAGTATCTTTGAAGTACAGTAAGAACTTGAAGCATAAACCAAAGAAAGCACATTAAAATGTTTCTAGATTTCTTCCTTTTTTATACTGCCATATATTTCTTTTATTTTAAAAGATTTTATAGTCGGGATAACAATTTCCAAAAAGACAAATATTTTTCAACAAACTTGTCTTTTAGTCTCTTGAAAAATTTAGTATTCAACAAACCAGCAACTATTTTTTCACTCATATATTTTTCAGTAAATTACAAAGTTGTAAGATCAGAAGTGACTGGTATAAATGGGATTTGGAGCAAACACAAGTGACTCTTAGTAAACGTGCAAGTAAACTAGTGGGAGTGTACTAGAGAGAAACACATACAATATGGGCCGGGCATCAGTCAGTCTGTTGTACAAAGAAAACACAGAGCTTTTATGTTTTGGGGATAAGGTTATGTGGAGGTCAATTGAAAGAGTGATGCCTGTATCTTGTGCATATCTCTCCATGGAAACAACAACATCTGTCCATGTGTCTTTATTTCCTACTGGGTCTGAAAGAAAGGAAGGGATTTCTACCCTATCTAAGAAAATACCATGCCTAGCATAGTGCCTGAAACATAGCAGGAATTCATTTAAATATGTGTGAAATGAATAAATCAATAATCAATGAATGAACAAACAAAGTACTTTACTTAGAGAAATCTTCTAAAGACAGTGGGTGTTATCTGAAAAGTTGTTAAGAAGGAATTTTTAAATAAAAACAAAACACTTTCCCCTGTAGATATAACAAAGGACACTGGTGCCCATCATCAAACTATCTTTTCTGTCTCTCAGTTATTTAGAATTAAAACTCTGTATGGGTGAGAATAAACATCATAGAAAGATCTGTCATGCACTTAGTGAAACATAAATGACCTCATAGAAATGGGGGATTTTCTGTATTTGGAAAACAATAAAAATCGAAAGATTTTTTAAAAAATGTCAGAAATCTCTCTTAAAAAAAATGATACAGAGTACATCAGTAATGTTAATAAAGTAATGATACAATTTTGACTGCTCAGAATTATTATGACTAATTAAACCGTTGTAACCTTTCTGTTTGCACAATGTGACTGATGTTCTTTTACATCTAGTAGTGAGAGCTCCAAGTCAGAAATCTTGAAACAAATCACTGTGTATTGAAACAAATCATTGTGCCTCCTGTGTTTCTCTTCCTGTGAGTGTTAAATTAGATCTTTAGGGCCAGTGTTTACTTCTGTAGAAACAGTGTAGCCCTAGCAACCTCAACTTTAGAGGCAGCTTGGGCCACTTGAATACAATTCAAATAGTCCATAAAGAACTATACTTTTCTTAAGGAGTTACTTGACTCTTGTATACGAGTTTATGGACAAAACTTGAAAAGTTCAGCTTGCTTGCCTCCCCCTAAAGCAGATCTACTGAAGTGTTAAGAGATACCACTCTCAAAAATTAAATCCTTGTCTTCCTTGGTAAGAGAGATCGATGGTCAAACATTTTTCATCATTCTTGAAAAACTTGGTTAAAAGTGCCCTTCATATTGAGAGATTATTGATAAGTTATTAAATCTTCACACACTCTATAGCAAACTACAATTTCAAGGCCTACTAGGGAAGTGAAAGATTCATACATTGATCTGTCCTTCCTCTCACATGTTTGAACCCCCATGTATAAATCTTTAGGAAAACTAGACCATAAAGTATTTGTGGTCTACATATTTTTCAGTTTCCTTTTTTTGGAAATATGAAGCATTAGTGCAGTGAAGTATCAAGGAAAATGCAACGAGAAAGCTTCACTGAGATTTACCACTCTTACCATGCTAATAGCTAAGATCTTAAACTGTAACATGTTCCCTAAGAACTCCTAAAGAGTTATGCTGCCATCTATTGACAATGCAGATGTCTTTTTAATGGTTATATGGGCAAAAACACAGATTTTTATTAGAAAATACGTCTTTGAAAAATTGGGTGTTTCTGGAAATACCTACTTTGTATGGTAAATATATACATTCAAAATGAGTTACAATACATTATTAATGTTTCCTTTTACTATGGAAACGGTTTATTAGTGAATTCTCTTATACTAGCCAATTTACTGAACGTTGTGGGTATTTAGAGCACTACAAGTCAGAAATTTGCAAGAGTTACTGTGTTAACTGAATCTGTGTTTACGCGTCAGAACCTTGTTATGCTATATCTACTACATCCAATTGAATGGGATTAACAATTTGCAAATACAACCATCTACTCTGCAGCCACTGGTTCAGTGACCCAGTGGCTCCCGTTTTACTTTCCTTCTAATATAGTAAGGGAATAGTTCACAGCTTTCTATATACAAAGCATGATCAAAAAATATCTTTAATGTTTACATTAAAAAAAATTATTGCAATAAAAGACACATTGCCATTCATGCCCCTCAAAATACTCCCTCTCGCTTCAAACACACTTAATCTCATTGTTCTTGCCACTTTCTGAAGCAGTTCTGTAAGTCCTCTCTCATGAGTGTCTATAGTTGCGCTGGTGTGGCTGCCTCCATGTCCTGAATCGATTCAAAACATTTACCTTTCATGGTCATTTTGACTTTGGGGAAGAGCCAGGAGTCACATGGTGCCAGGTCCAGTGAATTAGGTGTATGAGGACACACCGTAATGTTTTTATTGGACAGAAATTGATGTACCAGAAGAAATGTGTGACACGGAGCCTTTCCCGTAGTGATCAAAAGATATAGTGAATGCTGCTTCTAAGTGCCATCCAACGGAAAGGCAGGGATCTTCAATACGGGAAGGGGTGCAGCAAACCTTAGTAACAGTGTGTGACACGTTTCATCTTGTTCAGTTTAGTCAGTCAGGTATGAGCTACGGTTCAGAGGTGTGTTTTAAAGTGTGCCATAAATCATCCTCCATTATGACAACACTCCATGTCTTACATCGCTTCTGGTATACAGCAATTTCTGTCAAATAAAAACATTATGGTGTGTCCTCATGCACCTTCTTCACTAGATCTGGCACTGTGCGTCTTCTGGCTCTTCCCAAAGTCAAAAGGATTCAGGACATTGAGGCAGCCAAGACAGAGCAAATAAAGACACTCATGAAAGAGGACTTCCAGAACTGCTTCAGAAAGTGGCAAGAACGATGGGATAAGGGTGTTCGAAGCGAGGGAGAGTATTTTGAGGGCAATTAAGGCAGTATGTCATGTACTGCAATTTTTTTTTTACTTAAATATTCACCCTATTGTTTGATCACACCTCATATTCTAGAATACACATAACACCGCCCTGTAAGTGGCGTCTTCACAAGACTTTAAATGAGGAGTTATTGATTACCCACCAGCTCTTTCCTACCTCACTTTGGAGGGTGCTTCACCACACAGCACCACTCTCTTCAAATAAATTATCCAATTTCCACAATCTAAATTATTTTTTATATCATCAAAGGGGTGATGGGTTAAGGATTATGAAATGGTTTTAAATATTTCCCTTATAGTTCTGCATAGAGCATCTAATACTCACTTTTTTTTTTCACTCACTATTTATTTACTTTTTTTGTCTTTTTTTTAGGGCCTGAGCCCAGAACCAAAAACATCCCCACTAACAACAACAACAAAAATCCCAAGAAAGAGTCTTTTTTCAAGAAGCTGGCACCAGAGTATGAGGATGTCAAACTAAATATAATATAATGTAATGATCCACACTGAAAACACTAAAACTGTGGTGAAGACATTAGAAGTATAGCAGGTATCAATTCATCGTGGCAAGATCATCCCAGACACATGCACCGAGTCCTTGTATGTTATATCTTTCTTTGAAGAAACCCATCTTTAGAAATCAAAATTTAGGCCGAGCTTTAGAGCCACGTGGTACACATGTACGCTAGTGAGAGCTACAGTTTGCTGTGTACTTTATGCTCAACCGCGTGCTAAATTTGATACAATGTAAAAACAATTCTAGTAGGTAACTGTTATTATTCCCACTCAGTATGAAAAAGAAAAAGGACATGAAGCTTAAATAAATTAGTTTTACGATGCCCGTTGGTACACAGCTGCTAGATAGTGGCGATGGAATTTAACAGCGAAGCCTAGTTTTCTGTCATTTGTGATTTCCTTTTGAGGTTATGTAAAGGAGTTCATCAAGCTTTCCCATGACACGATCTATAATTGTACTTTTAGAATCAGGGTCTTGTGTTTCAATAGACATGAGATCTGAAAAGACAGCTGCACTTGTGCTCTAATCACTACCCTACACTTATTAATGACACATTTTCCCTATAAGACTTCCCATGGAAAACCTGTAGTTAGAATACAGGAATAGTCCAACTTCTGAATAGCCAAAGTATAGAAGCTTCATGTTTATCATAATCACAAATCAGAAATACCAACATTATGAAATGGAAATTAATATTCATACCTGTGGTATTCTGAGACTCATTTGAATTGAAGTTAGCTGTGATTATTTTATCTCCGTTTTGTACACGTAAGTTATGCTTCGTGATTATAATGTTTACAGGTTATTAAAAGCATTTTTAGTTATGTTGATGCTTCCATGATAATTTGGGGAGAACAAATGTAGACTACAGATGATTTTGAATACTATGGTACATCTTCTATTGTTTTTATTGTATCCATCATCAATTTCTAGTGGAAAGGATGGGATTGCTCCTAATGAAGTTGGCAGCACTTTTAAAAATACCAACATTTTCAAGATTCCTGCTCTATTTTTTCAGTTGCACCTGCACAGTAGAGGGATAAGGATACTCAATTTTTATATTAAATTTATTCTGGAAAGAGTGATTTCAGTAAGACATTCCTGAACATTTGTCTATTTGTTTCAAAGAGATGATATAGTTACACAGTTCAAACTAAGTAAAAGGTTTTAACCTAAAGATACATTAATCTAATTTAATTTCTTACACCCCCAATAGATACTATTGTTATTGCTATGATTTAATATTACTAAGCTATTTGTGTTTTTTTTTTTTTTTAGGTTCTTAACTATAGTTAGGTGAAATTAACACAGATGGTTTTGCCAATTTAATAGGTCTCTCTTTAAGAATCTGCCAAAAACAATTTGTTCTAGCAGAAAAATCGTCAACTTTGGAATCAGCTCAAGATTGATCTAAATCCCAGATCATTCATTTACTAGTTGAATGAGCTTCATCAAGTTCAAAATCCCTGAACTTCGTCATCTCTATAATTCTCCTGAGAGTAAAAGATAATATATGTGACTTGATGTGCGGTAGAAAGTCAATAACTGGAAGCTCTGATCATTTTGAATGCAGAGTGACTGACTGATTATTCAGAATCATTGCTTTGGAGCTTTAAACCTTGGCAATGACAATTATTGCCTTGACAAAGCGAGAAGATAAGCAAGACTGACTTGAAGCCTTCTCTTTGCACAGGATGACCAAGGGAGTTCTGTTCAGATTAGAGACACTTCAATGCCATCCTAAGAAAAAAAGAAAAACACGTCACCAGTGACCTTTATTTCTTCAGGCTGGAGAAAACTTCTATCAATCTTAAACGATTTCTTTAATGCTAATGAAGGCACTGCTATTATAGAGTAATACTTTTCTCAGAATCAGCATAGCCTGAAAAATGTGTGCTCAGATGCTAGAACAAGACTACCTGAGTTCGATTTCTGATTAGTCAGCATTCTCCAGAGGAACAGAACCCATAGGAGAAATATGTGTGTATATATATATACACACACACACACACACACATAATTGTATACACACACACACACACACACACATATATATATTTGTATCTGTATTTATTATAAGATATTGACTTACATGATTACGGAGTCTGGGGAATCACACAATCTGCCCTCAACAAGTTGGAGACTCAGGAAGACTTGTGGTGAGTTTGAAGACTTGAGAGCTGGATAGACATTGGTATAGATTTCAGTGCACTTTCTGAGGACCTGAGAACAGGAGCACGTGGAGCAGAAGAGAATATCTCAACTCCATCAGGCAGAGAGAGGGCAAATCCTCCCTTCCTCCAGCTTTTTGTTCTACTCAGGCCCCAAATGGATTGAACGAGGCTACCGGCATTGGGTGGAAATCTACTGTGCTAGGTCTGCTGATTCAAATTCTAATCTCTTCCAGAAACAGCCTCACAGACACAACCAGATACCTGGCTACCCCATGTTCCAGTCAAGTTGACATACAAAAATTATTTTAAAGATAATCCATTTTATTTATTATTATCATTATTAGTATTATTATCATTATTATTATTTTACAAACAATAGATTTGCTGCAACATGCTCTGGCTCACAGGATTGAATTAAAAAGTCTAACACATTTCAAAAATATGCTCTAATGAGTCTTAGGACTACACTATGACGATGAGTTCACAAACCTGTAAGATAGGAACTCACTGTGTGGGTGATATCCTTTGGCAACAGTGCAAGCAAACCCTATAGCATCATGGAGAAGTGACGGACAGTGAGAATACAAGGAGCTTGTCAGAACGAATGGTCCCAAATGAGGGAAACGGAGCAGGGTTTACTGTAACTGCTTTTCTCAGTCTAGGAAGCGCTTACCCATTATGAGTCAAATGTCCCTAACTGGGGGAGAAAGATTAGCTTGGCTACGAGTGGGGAAGTCTGAAGGGCCTCACCCAGAGTGAAGTAAGAAGTGACACAAGACAGTCCTAGCGTGACGCTGCAGATATCCCTGAAGGGCTTGGAGACTATTTGTAATAATCGGTACATTTATCGATAGCAGCCAAGTGCTAGAATTTCTGAAAGAACATCACTACTGTGTATGGGAGCAGTTCGGCAGTCCCACGGCAGGAAGAAAAACACATGAGTCTTGGCAGAAACGGCATTCTTATTTTCATCCAAATAGACTGGGAATATATTTGAAAACTTGAATGCTGGCATATCATCAAACAACGGTGCTAATATAGTTATTGAATTACCACTCCTAATACAAGTGAAGGCCTTATCACACTGCTGTAGAGTGGATGTGGGTGAATTCCTATTCCTGGTATATAGAAGAGCCAGCATAAGCAGCTGGGAAATCATTGGGTGTTATGATAATTGTAGCAAGTGCTGTTAGGTTTGGCTGATCCAATAGTGCTCTTCTTCCCCCTAGACCTTCAGTAAAAGAAGGTACAGGAACCCATGGGCTTACCTTCTCTGACATATAAAACTAGCTATTACAGCTTCTAAATCTGGCATGTCTTAGCATTGTACTCTATACCTTTAAGCCATTCACTTAAGCGCTCACTAAGTTTTCTCATCTGTGAAATCGACAAAAAAGTGTGAAGAATAAGTTAGTGTTATAAATGTACACTTATATTTGATCTATACTTGTTAATAGTAAATGCTCAATAAATGTCAGCTCTTGTCAGATTTCGTACTTGACTCTTCCACTATGTTTCAATCTGTTTCCTCCCCTAGTGTTCTATCTTCCAGACAGTAGTCAGGATATAGAAAATACAGAAAAAACTAGTATGTCAGTGAAACACATAAAAACACAACCTCTGGTGTGTTGATTTATAATGTTCCTATAATTTATACATAGAAATGATCATTTATAAATGTATTCACTATCTATAGTACTATGAATATTTTCTTTGTTAATAAAAATGTTATTTAAAAATTTAAAAAACAGGTCAATAATTCATTCCATTCTTACTGTAATTGCGTCAAGTAATCATATGTTCACTTCTTAAATTTACCGAATTTGAGAGTGAGATGATGACACTAAAGAAAGCAGCCAACGCAGAGAAGATGGGTCATGGGTGCTGAGACAGAGTCATCACCTCCCTGGATGACACGTCACTGTGTCACCAGATCATTGGGACACCTTACTCCAAGGCCCACTACCCACTGATTAGTGTTCCTCTCTCATTAATATGTAACCTGGTGTATGTAATGAATTTAACATGAGCATCCTGCTGACATTAACCATAGGAATGTAGTAGGTGTAAACATGACCTCCCAAAAGAAATGTCCAGGTCCTACTCTCTGGAACCTGTGAACACCTTACATGGTAAAAATAAATGATTTCAGCGTTTTGAGAGAAGGAGTGTATCCTGGATTATCCTGGCTGACCCTAAATCCCATGAGATGTGTCCTCATTAGAGTGAGGCAGAGGGAGATTGACGTGGAGAGCAGGAGGAAGTAATGTGACCATGGATTGCAGTTTCAGGGCTACACATCAAGGAATGTCTCCAGCCACTCAAAGCTGAAGACAAAGAATGGATTCTTCTCTAGAGTCTTGAGAGGGAGCACAGCCTTTGGACAACATTGATTTGGACCTTCAGGCCCCTCCCCTCCAGAATATGAGAGTGAATCTCTGTTGTTTTAAGCCAAGATTTGCATGGTTTGATATGCAGCCCCAGCAAACTAATGAGTGATTGGATAATGGAAGAACTTGGCTAAGACACCAATAAGAAAAGCCTAATCGATTAATCTATCTACTTGCCTCTATGGTCTATTTACAAAGCTGATATATCAAAACATAGAGAGAAGGAGTATGTGGCAGGGAATAATTGAAAGTGTGGAGTGTACCTGTACATGTGTGCATGTGTGTATTTCAGGGAAGAAGGAGGATGACATGGATGTCAGGATGTCTGTAATCCTGAATTCCCACTACTAGTCATTGGACTCCTACCTCACTCATGCAGCTACTGTTTTAAGTGCAGTTGTGGCGACATTATTTCCATTTACTTCAAAGGAAATGATAGTTAAACTGCTGTTGAGTGTTCATGGAATGTTGAAAATATAAAGATAACTGAAGTTGAAATTTGGAGAGCATTTCAATAACCACAGGATTTTTTTTATTTATTGTTTTTATCGCTTTCCAAACATTTGGGAACTGTCATGAGTAAACAACCTCTTAATGTATAAACACCTATTTACATTAGGGACAATATCCCCGGATCTGTTAGGGATATGTACCAAGCTAGGTAAATAGACAAAGTTCAATGCTTTCACATGCTTAGAATCCAAGCAGAACATTCTTGTATGTTTTGCTTGGAAAATATATAAAGACACATTTAAGAAATACCAATTACAATATAGTTTGCATCAGTGGAACGCAAGTTTAAGTGAAATATTATATGGCTTGCAGAGAAGCAATATGTTTAGGAAAAATCAAACAGAGTTAAAGAAATATCCATCTTCCTAGTATTTCAAGAAGTATTATGAGAGATTTAGAAAGACTTAGAAATTAAGAAAAAATAAGCATGGTGATCTCAGAACAACATTTTAGGCAAATGATTAAGGCAAAACACATACACATTTGCATAAGTATGTATGTATAAACGTTTTTCAAAAAATTATTCAAGTGAAAATTTGAATGAATTCTACGAAAAATTATAATCTATTTACCATATAAAAATTCCACCACAGAGAAAATTGCGATTTTTTTTCAATCTTGCAGATTTTCCCTTATCTTTAGAGGAGTGACCTTGGTAGCAATAGAAATAGAATCTTTGTTTAATAGGGAAAAAAAGTTCATATGACTATCAATAATTTGAAACTGGCTTAATTCAACAGCATACATGTCTCATGAGACTTTAAGACCAGTAGGCGGTACTATGACTGTCCCTTATATATTGAGTCACTTGTTTCTGAAATAAATACTTCATCCTTTCTTTTTTTCTCCTCATTCTTGCTATTACTTTTCTTCCCATTTTTATTTTTCATTATGAATTTGCTTCCACCTCATTAAAAATTGCAACAGTAGACCTAGAAATCCTTCATCTTCCCATTGTCATGTCTATTCTATTTCTAGAAACATGTTTGTACCTGTGCCTGTAGTCTCCTATTTGATGGGTGAAGTAACCTTGCTTCTGTTGAACTTCAACAGCGCCACTGGTATTTGGGTTCCTATTCTCGACTTTCAAGCTCCTCTGTTCCGCAGTTTCTTTGTTGTTTATCTGTATCATTTATTTATCCCTCTCTATGAGGTAACTTTCAGAAGATAACTACATACTATAGTATCTTTTTTATTTTAAGAAAAATTCAAATACATGATGATGGTAGAACTGGCTCTGGGTGGTGAACACACAATATGATATATAGATGATGTATTACAGAATTGTACACTTGTAACCTATGTAACTTTACTAACTATTGTCACCCCAGTAAACTTTAATTAAAAGGAGAGAAAAATTATGCTCTTATCTCAGTTTAATAACCATGCCCCATTCTCTGCTTTCTAGCATGACAAAAATCTCTAGAAAGAGTTTTCAATAAGATCAGCCATCAAGGCTCTGTGTCAGTTCACTTAAATAAGTCTTTTCACCCCACAAGTCCACTGTGAAATGTCCTTTTAAAAATCACCAGTGGCCTCCACGTGACCAAATCCAATAGTATTTCTTTGAATTTTTCTTACTTATACTTTTGGAATATTCGACAAGTTATTTATTTCATTTTCTTAAGACATCTTCTATTTTTCATGGCCTTATCACACCACACACCTGTTCTCCATATCACCTAAATGAACCATATTCTCAGTCTTCTTTGCTGGGTCCTCCTTCTTTGATTAATTTGTAATTCACTCTAACTCTCCACATGTCATCCCTTTCATAGCTTTAAATAACATGAATAATCTTAGGTAAAGCACATTTATATTTTCAGCCCCGGTCTTTTCCCTGCATTCCAGAGGATTTACATAGTATCTCTACTTAATATATTTTGATAAATGAGTGTGTAAAATTTAACAGGTATGAAATAAACTCCTGCCATTAATCTATACCCTGACACTGCCCCACTTCTCAGTATATGGCACTGCGTTAAGCCTTTTGCTCAGGCTAAGACCTAGGAATCATCCTTGCTTCCTCTCATGCATTCAATCCCCAAATCCCATGCAAAGATTCAAGAGTCTTGAAGACTTTTTTTGAAAGGTTTTGAGGGATACGTGGAGCATACTCGTGGAAGACTTCTGATGATGACAAAGAAAATGCAGACAAACATTGGATGTCTGAAGGACATCAGGCACAAATCCCCTGGGGCTCTCCTTACTTACGCAAGGATACATTTTTTTGTCTAGTCTGAAGTGACAAGATTTGTGTGACACAGTGTGGTTTCAAGATAGTTCAAGGCAGGAGCTCATGGCAGGGTCATCTATGCCTCTTTGGTCATATAGTTAAAGTAGGCTGTCTAACCATTCAGGTGAAAACCACTAATAAAAACATTGGCCCTGGGTGCTCCCAGGGAATTTCAGACTATAAAAAAGGACATCATTTGTTAGTTATCTGGTTAGTTGCCCTTATCTTTGCCCAAGTGTCAAAACCAGACATCCTTGGAGATAAGCATATACCTGTCCCACATGAGCTGTGAAATAACTCTCATACCTACCTGTCCTACAGGGAATTCTGCTGACTCTATCTATATAAAATATATCCCCCCACCAACAAGTGTATGAGGGTTCCTTGGTGCAGCCACTATGGAAAGCAGTGTGGAAGTTCCTCAAAAAATTACGAATAGAATTACTATATGACCCAGCAATCCCTCTCCTGGGTATCTACCAAAAAAATCTTAAAACTTTTATGCATTAAGACAAGTGTGCCCCAATGTTCATTGCAGCTTTATTTACAGTGGCCAAGACATGGAAACACCCAAGATTTCCATCGATAGATGAATGGATAAAGAAGTTGTAGTATATATACACAATGGAATACTATTTGGCGGTAAGAAAAGATGAAATAGGACCATTTGTGACAACATGGATGGATCTTGAGATTATAATGCTAAGCAAAATAAGTCAGACAGAAAAAGCAGAGAACCATATGATATCACTGGTATATAAACAGAAAATAACAAAAGAACAAGACAAACAAATGAGAAACAAAAACTCATAGGCACAGACAATAGTTTAGTGGTTACCAGACGCTAAGGGGGGAGGTAGGTGGTAGACGCGGGTAAAGGGGATCAAATATATGGTGATGGAAGGAGAACTGACTCTGGGTGGTGAACACACAATGGGATTTATAGATGATGTAACACAGAATTGTACACCTGAAATCTATGTAACTTTACTAACAATTGTCACCCCAATAAAGTTTAATTTAAAAAAAAAATAGTAAAACTAAAAAAGATATATCCTCACTTTCCCTGCTAATACATTGGTCCAAAACAGCAGCTTTTTAAAATTTGGGAAACCTCAATTACCACTTATCTCATTGTACACCATTTTCTCCCACCCCGTAATGCATTCCTCACGAGACAGCAATGTATTTAAAACTAAAAGTCAAATCTTGTCTTCCCTCCCTATTAAAATATTCCAATGTCTCACCACTTGACCAAGTGAACATATCTCTACGTTCCTAACATTTTAAAACATTTTATCATTACAACAATCCTATAAAGGGGGTTGTCTAATTTTCCCTCTTCTAATATTCACACTGAGAGACCAAAGGTTATGAACTTAAAGTCACCCAGGTTGTAAACATCGGAGCAAAAAGTTTACTTCAGGAAATCTGTCTCGGAAGACCATACTATTAAGCATTAGACTATTTTCTTGATTATTCGATTATACTTACATAAAATGAAACATTTGTGCATTCTTCATATACAGTCGTGTAATAAGTAATACTAGTTTGAATCCTTAAAGGAAAAATAAGGATACTCTGCCTTCTTTTCTTACTGCTTAAAACTGTCTAGTGAAATTTTATGTCTTAATCAAGCTAGGCCTCACAGGCACAATAATACCTGAATTTCACCCTTTAGGAGAGAAATTGGAGCTTCATTTTAAGTTGAGTTCCCTTCAGAGGCAAATGATAGGCTACGGTTTGTGTTTTTACAAGCTTATGCTCTCTGAGTGGCCCGGCTGTGCATAACCCTGAGGAGGGCATGGCTAAGCAGACACTGTCACAGTAGAAATAGATGATTGTCCCTTTTTTTTTCTTTTTTAACGTACTTCCGCATCTTTAGTTTCATCACATCCAATTACTAGATTATATCTTGCCATAGAATTATTCACCATTCTTGGTTTTGGTTCTTTAGTTGAGGTGACAGCCACGACGCTAATATTGTAAAAGTCAGTCATGGAAAAAAGTGTAGAAAAGTTCAAATACGATTTTGAAATAAAATGAGATATTCTTGAAACGTAGTGAGGCACAGGTTTTTTAAAGCCATTTTTTTTTTTTTTTTTTGCCCTATAAAGTGTTCACATTGTGATTTAAACACATTATTACTAGGCGAGATAGGGGAATTTCATTTGATACACTTCATTGTATTTTATATTAAAATTCAGGGATTCTGAGGCTTTTAATGCATAGAAATGGAGCAGAATTTACATCTTCTACTTTAGTAATCAGCCATGTTATTGTCTGTTACCCTTTGCTGATTCCAATGTCAGAAACAATACTCCTATCTATGTCTCAAACTGCATCCATATATGTCTTAGGGTACAAATGAAATTTTGCACAATTTTACTTTAGCAGGTTTAAAATAAATAGAACTCAGCCAGCAAAACAATTAATTGAATATAATTGAATAACACCAGCAACTTTGCTCTTCCCAAAATGTTGACACACGCTTCATTAGAGCAAAGTATTAAAATATATTTTAAGGTGATTTTAAAATTCTTCTGTAAAAATGTATACGGGCATACTTTGAAAAATAACTGTCACTCGCCCTGCATGATTGCAAAACACTATAAATCAATCACAATTAAACACTCTGCTATTGGCTTATGGATATGGAGGTATATCAGTGTACAACACAGTTAACCAAAAATAGACTTAAATAGTGAAAATGGCTTATTAATATTTGATATTTCTAATATAGAGAAAGATAGACTAATAATGAGTACTTACAGGGAATGTTGGTGTATATTTTGGAAAAATTATTAGTTGTATGTTTTTGACATTTCCTCCAACATAATGACATACCCCTCCCCCACACACACACACACAGAATCTCCAGTGAGGTGTCTTTAACCAAGACTGGAAATATTCCTACTCCAAACATAACTTTTGCTTAATTTGAACATTTTTAAAATTTCTTTATGATCCAAAAGTCTTTGGTTTGTTTTTCAGTCTCCATACACAAAGATAGCTTTAATTACTGAAAGCTGAAGTGATTACTAACCATGAAACAGCCTTCTTCTGAGCACTTACAGCCTTGCCACAACCTATTATTTGCATGAGGAGAATTAATAGCGTATGGACTACTGTCTCTGGATCAGTAATAATCTTTTCATTATGATGGTATTGACTTCTATTGTGGAGCGTATATTAGAGACTAGGTCACCATATCACCAGTGGATATGAGAAGCTCAGAAGATTGGACACTGAAGATTGAGAAATACATGCAAACAGAGAGGATTGAGGTCTTATAGATGCTTCAAAGTTATGATGACACAACATCTGAAACCACGGTATTGTAATCTAACAAAATTTAGGTCTTCTTCCCATAGTTGTTTTAACACACACACACACACACACACACACACTACTGAGTGTATTTTCACTTCTTTAATCTTGCTGAATATATCCTTTACAATGTCTTCTCCTGTAATACCATAACTATTGTTTAATTTCAACAAACAAACCAATATAAAGCTGCATTCAGTATTCATAATAGGGTTGTAAAAGAATTTTGCTATTGTATCAGTCCAAGTTAACTGTTGTTAACTCTGCCCTTCCCACTCTGCTACCATTCCATTTACAATAGGAGTCTGACCCACACTTCATTATAGAGAAAGATTTTCAATGGGATTTGTTTAACTCATGCATAATGATTGGGAAAGCTTAGAATTTGTATATCTGGAGGCAGTTAACTGTGAAAGACAAAATGCACAGGGCACCTGAGGAGATGACTTCATTCAGGCTACTGCAAACGGAGAAGTTTCACTATTAGGGGGGGTCTTCCAGAAAAGGAGAGTAAACAGAGGTTCTACAGAGGCAGGCAAACAAAGGAGTCACCACTGAATCTCTGAGAGTCACGAGGAAAGAGGGAGACTGGTCTTATTTATGCATCATCGCAGGAAGGTGAAACAGGCCTTCTGGAATATGCGGACCACGCTGCTCTTTCACAGTTAGCTGTTTCTGGGATCATGATAGACTGAGATTTGTCAACTGTCACTACCTTCTGGGAGTCCAGGATTCAGATATCATTCAACGTTGTCAGTTCCGTCTTTCACCAAGATGAATAAATAGAAGTCAGAGGCAGAAAGTAAACCTCCAGAGTAGAGTAAAACAGGATCTAACACATACTTTCCGAAGGATGATTTTCTCTCTTCCTCTCTCTCTCCCTCTCTGCCTTTCCTTCCTTTCTTCCTTCCTTCCTTCCTTCCTTCCTTCCTTCCTTCCTTCCTTCCTTCCTTCCTTCCTTCCTTCCTTCCTTCCTTCCTTCCTTCCTTCCTTCCTTCACTTTATCGGAAAAAATTGTAAAATTGGAAGGAAAAAACTGAGCATTTTGCACGGGCAGCAATGCAATACGCATGCTGGGTATGGTGAGCAAGGGAAGTCACCCTATAGGGAAGGCAGGCCAGGCTCAGGTCTACTGGTCGCTGTCACCCAGAGTGAGCTTATCAAAGAGGTACTCTGCCAGACTGAATTCCGGGGACCCCAGCTGACGGTTGGTGACGTGTCCCCCGACTCTTTGTTAACATTGGTTCTACAGAGATGAACTTCGTTTCTCAAGTGTTTGGTCATACCTGATTATATTAGCATCATTCTCAAAGATGGCATTTCAGGGAAGGACTTGATTATAGAATCAAGGTTTCCAATTATATCCTGGCAAAAAGTAACATTGATTCTCCTGAACTTATGTAAACAATTACATTGTCATGAAAATGAGAATAATGAATAAGAGTTTCCAAATTCTACAGGGCCATGTAGGGAGAAAAATATATGTAATTTAAAGTTTTTAAAATTTTTGTTTAAAAAAGCATATTCTACTTAAATATTATGAGTTATGGATTGCTTCACATAAAAGCGCTTTTGTATGTGTCCAGAAAATAAAACATGAAAACATCAAAAGTATGCCAACTAAAAACCACATTCATATGTCATCAGTTTATTCAAAATTACTGCGGATGTCAATAAAATAGTCAGTATGCATTTTTCTTTGGTCTGTTTGTTTCTGTATTTTGCTTTAGCAGATTGTGATTTCAGATATTGAATACTACAAACGGCATTTTACTAATGCCCGAGTAATCCATTTGCTCAAATTATACTAATTCAATGTTCAGCAGTAAATAAATGGAAATCATTAGCATGATCAGCGTGTTGGTATTATTTATGGGCTAAAGTACAATTTGCCTAAGAAAACAAAAACTGCAAGGAAAAAAATACTATACATTGAATTGGTCGCTCCTGGTTATTTTAATTCGCAGAGGCTGTTTCTAATGCTTTCATTTGCATATCTTTCTATGAATTCAGTGTTCATAAGAGGCAAGAAATTGACAGCCTCAGAGAACACCGACACCAACCTGACCACTGAACCATTAAAGTACCAGTAATGGCTAGAGCAGTCCCTTCAAGGTGGCATCTAGTGCTGTCCACAGTGTTGTCCCTCAGGAAGACAGTCCTCACCCACCCATGCTGGCACCTGATCTTGGACTTCCAGCCTCCAGACACTTGAGAAACAAAAACCTGTTGTTTATAAGCCACTCATATGTGGTATTTGGTTACAACAGCCCTAAGGGACTAAGACAGACAGATACCTTATTACTTGACTATAGGGCATCACTTTAAATAAGTTACAGTTACGTAATCATGGAACAAGGCATCTAAAAATAATAATAATAATTACTTTCTTGTCAATGGAACTCTTCAAGAGTAAGACACCCATTGATATCTTAAAAACATTTTCTACATTTCATGGGATATTAAACTTGATAATAAACATGAGACCCATTTTCAAAACAAATCCTAATAATCAGATAAATAAATTAACAGTTAAGTTAATTCATTAAAATATTAAGTAAGCCTATAGAAATAAATGCCTGAAGATATGAAATGATGATATTGTATTTCTTTTTAAACCATTAAGGTTTTCTATTGGTTGGTATATAAATTTAATTTGGAATTTCTTAACAAATTTCGCTGTATCGTAGTAAAACAAACAAACAAAAAAACACCATTTTACTTTACTCTTCAGTTCTTCATTGGACCTTTTTGTTTGTTTGTTTGTTTGTTTTTGACAATGTTAATATTTATCTGAGCCCTATAGTAGCGATGATCGTTAATAAATTTCCATCTTTTTGCCTTCCAAGAAAGGGTCACCATGTTCCTAAAATAATTATTTTTATTTGATATGTTTTATGGAAGGTTTTTTTTAACCATGAAAATCTATAATTTCCCTTCCATTCTATGAGGTTGTTACCAGCTTGTTGGCTTTTTTCTTTCTTGCAGACTGGTTTGGCCATAGCCTAGAATTCCTCAGTAGAATGTGAAAAGAATTGTTGTATGTGATTTCTAGACCAGGGATTTCAAGGAGTAATTATGCCCTCTGTTCCCTTTCCCTTTCTCCTGACTGGATACAGATGATGACAGACATGATCAGAGTCCATCAGAGAAGAGTCCTTGAATCACTTCCAGGGGGACAGGCAGCTATCAGAAAAATTAACTGACTGACTGACTAACACCCATTTGGATCATTGCATAAATATAAAGTTTTGCTAATCACCTGAAAATTGTCACATCTTAACTGAAACATTTCCTACATATACTAATGATGACGATGTTTGTTCTTCTTTACTATGAACCCCCTCCCCTCTGATCATAACTTATTTCCCCGGACTGGGCATGTGTATCTGACAGTTTCAGATGCATTCTTTTCTCTCAAATTGCATTCTATTCCAGGAGATTTCTTTACCACATGCACACAGATTCATCTGAAAGCCGCCATAGATTAGGTCAAATATTAAATGGGACTCTTCTAGGTTGCAAAGAACAAAGCTATGCCATATACATTCAGTGATAGGGATTCTGATTTGTGAGGACAAATGGAGACATAAGGAAGCATGAAAACTAAACTAGCAGTTGTGTAATTAAACGTCTTGGTAAGTGGACTATTCTTAGAGTTTCACCAGAACCTTGTCACTTTATCCTCTTAGAACTGCTCACAATTGCTGCACTCTAGTGCACTGGTACCCATACCTGGTAACAATCTATACCTTATAAAATATTTTCTTTGTTGTGAGACATAAAGTTATTCAAAACCTCTCAAAGAGATGCTGATAAATAGAGCTATAGGGCATCAATGTATATATTTTTTGTAACTTATGCTCTTCCAATTTACAAATCTTTGAGGTATCATTGTTTCTATCTCATGATTTCTATTGTCTCGTTATTTCTTTTATGAATGTATGTATGAGTGTGTGTGTGTGTGTGTGTGTGTGTTGTGGCTTCTGCATTATTATACTGTCAATTTTGACCCCTTAGCATTTCCTCTGTGTCTACCCTCTCATTAAGAAAGAGTCTGATTTGATCTATTAGTCACTAAGCAATATGAATGCTTATTATATATTATTATTGGTTCTGAATTTTAAGAAATATTAACCTTAATTCTTCTGTAATAAAATCTTATTAGAAGTAAATAATATTTTTTTTCTTATTTTAGAGATGATTAAAGTGAAATACAAAGAAGTTAAATAACTTGCCCAAGATTACTTAGCTATTAAGTAATGAAGACAAGATAAAACAACACTACCTGACATTGTCTCTCACCAGCTACTACCCATTGACCACTGGGCAAATGAGGAATGGCTGTCTTTGGCTTAAATATTAATTTTCAGTGCACAGGATGGCAGTATCACCCAGGACATAGTATGGAGACTTTCCCCTAAAGCATAGACACACGATATTTTTCTCTGAAAAAGTTTTAGTTTATCAGAATTATTCAAATACTGTATGCTGTACAGCTGTAATATGAGACATACCAGTTGCTTCTCTCTCTCTCTTTCCCACCCTCCTTCCATTCCTCTCTCCCTTCCTTTCTCATCCCTAACTTTTATTTTAACACTCCTCTCAGCCACACCACCACTATAATATGCATATATATAATGTAAGTAAACTCATATTTTAGATAATAATTAACACATAATTATAGATCTTTTCCTTTTTTATGTTAAATTTGAAGAATATCAAGGGCAAGTAATTAATTTACATTTGCAAAATTTTATTATAATATAATGAGGGTACCAAGATAGAGTCCAGTATTATACTGTAATTGAGAATCTTTAAACTCTACAGAAATCCTGTATAACAAATAGCTTTAAATAAAAAGTAAAGAATGAATTAGAATAGGTTTGGATTTTTAAAAGATAAGACAGACAAAAAAATGGCTTGCTCACACTTTACGTGAACATATATTACTTAGGTTATTTTCCAATTACCAGATTTTAAAAATCTAAACTATTGCTATACAAATATATGAATCAATAGCTAGTATTTACTATTAAAAAAAGAAGGTGATAATTTGTCATCTTGGAATATACTTTATGGATATATTTATGTAGCACCACGTCATAAGCCAATGAGATAGTCTCCAGTTTGATACATTAAAAAAAAAAAAAAAAGCAAATTCAGTCAAAAGAAGTAGAAGGAAGGAATAGCTATTTTTGTCTTCCCAGTATGAACAATATTGAAGTCATTTTTTAGTTGTTTAAGTCAAACAATCTTATTAACGGAGAGCATTAAATGCTGGAAAAATTAGTATGTGGCAAATTATTTTAGTCTTTCAACATTCCATGCTATATGTCTCAAATCTTCAATGAGATATTTTTTCAGAGTAAAAATGTTTGTTTATGCTGTTACAGAGGAAACAAAATTAACAGATTTGCAAGTGTACAATATTGCCTGAAATGTTCTAGCACATCACTGAAGTAATTCAGAGGTTAACAATTAAGTATTAAGTAGTACTATCATGATAGTTATATTTTAAAAACTCTAAAATATATATTATAAATTTCAGTTTCTGTATTCTGAGGTCAGAAACAGTTATTTTATTGAATTGTTGCTATTACTGTTGCACTAGTAAAGCTGATCTTGGTAAGCTATTTACTGAAGCTTTTAGAGGCAGAAGTAAAACCTCAAAGGAAATCCTTTCTGTGCTTCATCATAGTTTACAGTTTGGCTCCCACTTTGGGACAGATATGTTGAGAGATCTTTGATTCTTCCATGTCATCGACCTGTGAGATGGTTTAGGAGGACCAGTTATGCGCTATCATGATACAGTAGTTTCCCTGTGGCACTTCCTAACCTGCTCAGAATGCCTTCTTTTTAACAGAATGCCTTCTTAAATATAACACAGTTCCTGGCATATGGTGGCGTTCAATATATACTTGTAAATAAATAAATGAACAAATGAGAAATTTAGCTATTCTATTTATCTAATTTATTTTCTAGAAGAGTACATATTCAACTTTAACTTTGATAAATTAATTAAAAACATGTACCCTTTTTGGAATATGTCCATGTCATCTGCAATTAACACCATTGATTTTCCTAATATTTTGTTTGTTTTGTTTTGTTTTGTTTTATTCTAGGAGAATGGAAAGAGCAAATGGGATGCAAATCCACTGACTGTACATGGAGTTCCAAAGAGTGTAGTCATTACTTTACATTTGCTATTTCACTTATCTCGTATGGTCTTAAAAAATAATCTGTTATTATTTGTCCTTTTCTATACATTTAAAATTAACCGACATAGATTATAGAGGAAGGCAGTCTATTGTATGCTAAATGCACAAAGACTTGGGGTCAGCAAATATTATGTAAGATTTGATCCCCAAATTTACAAACTGAGCTTGAATAAGTTAACTATCTGAACTCCAATATTCATTCTTTGAAATGATGATAATAATCATCAAGGTTTCAGGTTGTTGTGAAAATTAAATGAGATTATTCATAGGAAAAGCTATCATAGTACTTATTACATAAAAGAGGTCAACATTTGGTAAGAGAATCTGAGGTTAGGAATTTGTGACAACCACAAAGCCTGGAGTGAGTACAGGCAGGGATCCTGTCATTCAATGTCAGTCTCTTTCAAATTATTCTAAAAAATCTACACTGCCTTTAAATTCCGCTAGAAAGTGAGAACTCTTGAAATAATCACAGTTTTTCTAATCATCTATTGCTTTTTTTATTATTTTTCCAAATAAATCCCTAGTTGATTCTATAGAGCATTTTAAAAAAAAAAAGTAACTATATTTGTGAGAGCATAAGTTTACCGAGAGCATCATTTCAGTAAATAAACCAAAATCCAAAGGGCCCACAGTTCTTCGTGTAGCTGTTGAGACATGGTAATTCACATAGATGATTCTCTAAAAAGATCCCCAAAGGATATTTGGATAACTAGGTTATAGATGAGTGTAGAAGAATAGATATAAAGAAATACAACAAGGAAGTGTGTTTCAGATGGACAGATCTTAATGTTAAGGGTATATTTACACAGCCAAACTCTTTTCATCAGCTGCGTTAATATCACGGTATGCTTTACGTCTCTGCTGCCGTTCATTCCCGTCAAAGTTCTCAAAGTTAACTTCTCTTTCAATAGTTTTAGTATGAAAGATGCCGAAACGCACTGATGGTTACTTGTGACCTACTGCAGTGCAGATCCAAAATGAGTTCATGAAAGGACTCAAAATCAGGTATCTAAGGACAAGGAGAAAACCCCAATTCTACAGTGTTCTGCAGAAGAACACAAAGTTTGTAAGTTTATTATAAATCGAATGTCCCAGATACCAGCAATGCTTCAAGCAAACAGGAAATCAAAAGCTTCTTGGACTCTAGACATAGGAGATGAGGCTGTAATTTTTCATATAATGTGCCATGGCAGTTATGTGTGTGTTGGTCTCCCAGTGTGAAACCTACCTTTGTAAATGCTGCTGCGTATTGCTGGGCAGGGGGTGTGCATACTCTGTTTTCCCAGCTCAATTGCCAACTGACTTCCTGTTGGGTCCTGCTATTAGGAGGCACTAGTGGAAGATCAGATTATTGAAAATCAAAAACAAAAAAAGTCCACCTCTAATCCCAACAACTGGAAATTACAGGGATGAGGAAAACAGCAGTGGGGTGAGATCATTCGTGAATCCAGCGGTCCAGGGAGAAGAAATACCTTTTGTCGCTGCTGTTGTTTTGAGTCCAGAATGAATACAAGAACATTCTCAGTCATGTTTTAACAATAGTAAGTGCATGGGCTCCAGTCTGGGGCAGTAATCTCTGTGTGTTTCCCGTGCCACCTCCTCTTTCTTTATGCTCCTGATCTGGATCTATTTTGTGTTACACCTGTAGCACACCTGGTCCTTCTAAGTTATTTAAAGCTAGTTTCTTGTAGTAATAGTTTCTTGTCCACTGTTTGAGATATTTAGAGTGGTTCCAATTTCTTTTTATCCAACTGATATGCATGATTCAAATTCTGAAAATTCACATGGAAGAGATATTTTCATTTCTAATGTATTTTGGATCTTTAATAACTCTGATCCTACAATACGTATTTTCTTCAAAGTTATTCCAGTGACATACACTTTTTGCTGCTTGTAATAACTGCTCTCCATACATATATATGATTACAAGATGTGTCAAGAAACTATCAGATCATTGTCCTAAAGAGCCCCTTATTTTAACCCTTATTTTACAAGATGAAAACACTGAATCTTCATGCCGTACATTATTTCCTAAACATCAAAAAAATACTACTAATATCATAGTCACCTAAGAAGAGAAACAGAATATGTAGAGTATTTTCATTTTGAATTATGAATATGCATTTGCTTAGTGATCACGAACAAGTACATCTGTTTGTGCCCCATGGAATTTATGATTACCTGTCTCTCTATACTGGAGGATTAATAGTATGTCTTGTCCAGCTGGTTAAGAACAAAAGCTCTGGCATCTAAATGGCTCTTTTTAAAGCCGGGGTTCCCAGTCACCACCACTGTGACTTGAGTCATCTGCTGACCACCTGGGTACCTCAGTCCCCCACCTGTGCAACCAGTGAACAGTACCACCAGTAAAAGGTTGTTGCAGTGACTGAATAACAATATATAAGTGGCCCTTGAAACAGTGTTTGGCCCCTATTAAGCCCTTCATCATTGTCAGTTGATACCACTATCACTATTCTTATTATCTTCTATGAAAATGGCAGAGAACTGTTCCAAATGAACAACACTGTAGGGCATTTTTCATATATTATCATTCTCAATCATAGCATGTAATTTGCTGAAAATAATTTGAAGATTCACGATACAGATTAGTATTTTTGCAACTGAAATGTCACTGAAGTGCGCCTTTACAATAATTATTTAAAACATAATTGGTAAATGTTACCATATATAATTTGTGATCGCATAGGTATTAAGTGCTTGTTCTCATTCTTTGATTCACAATATTATATCAGGTTTCAATTTTGCTAAAATAATTCAAAGTTTTTAGTAATTTTAGTCGGCCTCATTTTTGCTGTGTGTATGTGTGTGTCACATTATAGGTACAGTATCTGTGATAAAAGATGAATAAGAAATGGGGATATGGTCCATTCCTTCTCAGAAATCATGACATGCATGGGCTGGCCAGAAATACAGAGAAATAATTAGAATGCAATATGATGAATGCTATACCACAAGTATGCTAAAACCCCAACATGGACATAAAAAAACTTGACAATCACAATTCTAGCATACAGAACATACTCTGGAGACGCCAATGACATGAAGGTTTTTGAGTTCACAAATATGAAAGAGAAACAGGATTTTAGGTAAGGATTGACTTAAGAAATATACAAAAGTATTCAAGAATCATGGCACCTTTTAGTAATCCTCAAGCAATCTATTAGATAAATGCAGAGGTTTTTCACCTCTGATGAGAGCTGAGGTATGACTTTAAGAAAGTGAAAAAAAAGAGAGGGAGGGAGGGAAGGAAGGAGGGAAAGTAAGAGAGAGAGAAAGAGACTGATTCAGCTGCTTGCATGAAATTCTGACCAATCCAGCAGTAAATGACTTTCATTTTGTCAAAATTTAACAATTTTCTCTCCATCTTAAGCTATACAACTTTTCTTTGATGAATATTTATTAAACCTGTCAGAAAAATTTAACACTAAAGTTCTAAAAAATAAAATCATTCTTTTCTGGATACCTCTTAATTTCATTCATTATATAAAATTTATTTAACACACGGATTAAACAAACACACGTTGCATTATTATATACTCACAACTCACATGATTATAAGAGCCGCAGTTACATGGAATTAAATTATTCTCAAATGAGAAGCCATTTTGTAACACTTCATGTGGTCTTCACCTTTAATTTTACATGTGAAACTTAGAAACCAAAACTCTCACTCTTGGACATGAGCTTAGGTGAGTTAAAAGCAACAGTTTCCTGCTTCAGGGCTTGTTATTTGTTTTGGACATTGTGCTGTTGATGGGCAACTGCAACTCACTGTTAAACAGCGATTCCTCCCGTGAGCCCACGCTGAAGTGTGTGATCACCATGCCCTCTCCTGACAAATCTTGTACTGTTAATGAACGTCAGTGTGAACCTATAGCTGTGCAACTCCCGGGCTTGTCTATTAGAGACGAGAATTCCATAGCTGATGAAAACCACACTTGTCTCTCCTAACTAATGAGAAACAAACCTACCGCCTGGGTCACGATAGAGCAGAAAATGTGCCTCTGAGGGATCGGTAAAACTATCCCGAAAACTATATTCAGGATCATTACAGATCTCAGTACAGCATTTTTCATGTCTGTCCTGGAAAAGGGCATAAAATAGAATTTGAAAGCACATGGTGGAGACTCAAATTATTTACTCTCATGCAGATCATTATTTATCGAAAAAGAAATATTTCACATAGTCATTTAATTTCAAATCTCATAAAACATCTGAGTTATTTGCTCCATTTGGCTGTCTAAGCACAGACTGCAGATTGGATCCTTACACCCAACAGTTAGCTCTATGCAGAGAGGAAACTGGTGGCAGGATAATTCATTTGGACCAAGAGTCCAAGTTGGATACAACAGGAAAAAAAAAAAAATACATACTGTTCTAATAGAGAACACTTTGACTTAATTCACTAACTCCTGGGAACTTTAAATGGTGTTTCTATATTGTCTAGTTCCCCATTGGTTCATTCCCTATATTTTATTCAAAACTATTTTTTTAGGAGTCAATAGTAAGAACTTTTCATGGAAGCTGCTTAGAATAGTCATAGTCAAAAATGTCACCTCCCTATAGTTAACTATTGTAAGCCAATGCAAACCTAAAATACCACAAACCATCATATATGACCTATACAGTATGACTTCCAACAATTTGGAAGAGAAGAGCAGAAGTCGTGTATAAATCCTGTTCAAGAGCCCAGCATGTGTGCTGGCAACTAAGGGAAAAATTTTTGAAAGGGTCACTATAATATAGCTGTATATGTACAATTCCATATCCTGAAACCCTGTGATACATTTGTGCTTTAAAATTCAAAAAAATTACAGTGTAAATAGGCAATATTTTCATATGAAATATATTGGATAACATCTCCAGTAGGATTTGGAATAGCAACTGTAGGAAAAAGGAAAACAATATAAACAATCTCATGTAAATTAAGGTTTATATCAGATATATAATGAATTAACCCCCCAACATCATTCTTAAGATACTGATGGGATTCAGAAATCTGGATATAGCACAGTAGATCTGCAGTAAAAAGAAGTGAAGTTCTGGGAAGAATATTGGAAGAGTACTGGAACTAGCTGAGAATATCCGTTTCTAAAAAATATTCAACAAATGGCTTTTGTTGAAGAGATATCTACCTACCTGGATGAGTAATATATCAAAACTAAAGAAAAGTCATTTGTTGAATTTTTTTTTACATAAATAGTATCCTAACAGGAAGGATAAAGGACTAGAGATATGTAAGAGTAATTCTTGGAAGCAGGACAGGCAGGGAAAACAGAATCTTTGTAGGGAGAATGACCATATTAGCTTGTAACTTAATCAATTGTAACTTGGCCATCAGCTGTAATACACACTGGGGATTTCATTCTTATGCAGTATTTCCTCCTTGAAGCTAGGTCACCCACTCACAATTGGGGGTGGGCGGATAACAGAAATCTGAGAATTACACACACACATTGGGAAAGATGTCCACAGGACTCATGAATGCTTTTTTCACATGACATTTATTTTTTTTAAACTTATTTTTCAATTACAGTTGACACAGACTATTATATTAGTTTCAGGTACACAACATAGTGATTAGACATTTATATAACTTGCAAAGTGATACTCCTGAAAAACCTAGTGCCCATCTGACACTATACATAGTTTTTATAATATTATTGGTTATATTCCTTAAGCTGTACTTTACATCCCCGTGACTATTTTGTCACTGCCCATTTGTACTTAATCCCTTCCCCTTTTTCACTCAGCTCCCAAACCTCCTCCCATCTGGCGACCAGCAATTTGTTCTCTGTTATCTATGAGTCTGTTTCTGGTTTTTGTTTGTTTATTTTGTTTTTTAGATTCTACATGTAAGTGAAGTCATATGGTATATAGATTCTCCCTTCATTGGTTCACAAGAATTCATTCAAGTGGATGCAATCAACTATTTAAATTTTGAAACAGATTTGACAAAAGTATTAAAAAAATAATCAATGGATAATTTTCTTTTCTTTTGTGGTCATAGTAAGGGTAAACCTTTGTTAACGTCAGATATGCAACTATTGAATTATTTATGAATCCATTTTGTTATGTCAAGCTTCAGATCTGCAGTTTTGCTGGAAATATAATTTCAATCAATCTGAGGTCCTTCTTCCATGTGGTAGGTTTGCATCTAAGGTTGGAGTGGGGGATGGTGATTGAGTGGTGTGGGGTTTCAAAGGAGCTTAAGTTTGTTTTTGTTTTTTTTGTTTTTCCTTGTGTCGTATGACTAGAGAGGCTTCTACTGAGCACCCACCATTCATCTGGTCCTAAGTTAGTGGTCCTCAAATTAGACTGCAAACTTGCCCTTCATTCCTGTTACATGGTTCCTACAGGACTGGAAAGGATCTTCCATTTTCATGTTATCTTATGGTATACTACGATGGTCCCACTGCAGCCGCTGTGCGTGTTGAAAATAAAATGCACCAGGCTGTGATGCTTTCTTAAGCCTTTCCTGCATATATATATATATATATATATATATATATATTATCTATTATTTTTCTTTTTTCAATTTATCCCAACTTCCCTTGGACTCTACTTGAAATATATGGTATGCATCCTTTCTGCATTCAGATCTGGTTCACCAAATTTATTAGGGATATTTGCAAAATCCTAGGCCTACTGTAGGATGCAGAATATAGAGGTTTTTCTGAAAATTATCTAAATTATCTGCAATAGGGAGTTTATTAAGTTAATTCTGATAATTCTATAAAATGGAAACATTTTCTGCCATTAAAACTTATGACGTAGTTTTGTGTTATAGGCATGAGTGTATACACACATACCTATATATGTAAGAATGTCAAGATAATTATTAAGTGATTTAAAAAAAATATGTGTAGAGCATGATCATACTAATGAAAACGTATCTGCTTGACAAATATTTTTCTAGTACTACTGGGTATCACAGCCTGTGTTAGAAACTGGGGAAAAAATGTTGGATGCGCGAATTGTGACTTTTCCTCATATAGTTAGCAGTCTAGTAGAGAAAAAATATTAATAAATTGTTGTAGAACCTTCTATATATTTCACTTCCATCTAATTGAATTAGCCTATTTATATTAAACCTGCCTCTATATGTTACACACTCATTCAACAAATATTCTTTCAAGCACCAACAGCCGTGGACAAAGTTTATGTGTCTTTGCCCTTGTGCATATATACAGTGAAAATATAGTAAAGGTCCATTTGAAATGGAGATTATACATCTTAGGACACCATAGGTGTGTTTACTTCAAGTACTGCTAGCACCTCTAACTCCTTATTGCATACAGGTATGAAATAGCTCATCGCAATAGAGACTGAAATCCATGGCCTTTAAAAACTTGCAATGTGGTGCATTATCGTAAATTAAGTTCAAACTACTTTTCTGGAATAAACATCCCCTGTGATCTTTGCCTAACCTCCAAATAACCAGTTATTTCACTGATTTTATTATTATTATCATAAACTTTTGGCTTTTCCAAATTGCATTCTTTTGCAGATTTCAAGTTTTTCCCCATCTCCCCCATTTCGTCGTTGAGGTGTTCAGTGGTCCTACTGTCTGGAATGGATACCCCCCAATGTAGATCCTCAAATGCAACCCAGTCTTCCATTTCCAGCTCTTATATTATTTAGCTACTAAATCTCATGTTCCCCATAAACGTAATCTCAACCTTCCACGGAATCTTCATTGAATTTGGCCAACACGTTTATTGTTCTCCTGTGGTCATTTATTTTATTATGAAATTGTACACACACACACACATATTTGTATGCCTGTTCATATATACATACATACATAATCTTCTTTTTAAAGCTATAATCTGCTTGAGAAGAGCCGTATTTTAATTATTTTTTGAGCTGATCCAAGCAGCTACCACAGAAATCTATCATAATGCTAAATATGACAAATAGTGAGTGAGTATCTAACACATGCCAGGCACTATTGTAAGTGCTGTACATACATTGACCTATATAATTTCAAAAGGAAGCATTAATTTTATCATTAGAGAATATTAATTACTCAAGTCATAAGTTTTGGGTGCGTTTAATGAAAAGGGCAGCACCCATAGGGCACATATTTGCTTTTACCTCAGCTCTCTGAGGCAGAAGTCACAATCATCATTTCTCTCACAAAGGCCATCATTCCTAATGGTTAGTCATTACAGGATTGCACACAAACAAAATAGGCCTCAGTGAAATATATACCCCAGGGTTCTGGCTCTTTCCTTTTCAAACTCCCTTTGGGTCACAAGTTGTACTGTTTATTTGAACATTCAAACTTGAAACAACTGAAAGAACCTAAGAATTAAACTGTCAAAATCAGTTTTTGTTTTACCTCAAAAAAAAGAAAACAAAAAAGACCCGTTTCTAAATTGCCATCCATACTTTTAGTACTACTGTATTCTATGTTCCTCAGAGAACAACATTCCTTTTCTTATTTTTTCTCCTTTTTTATTAAATCCAGGCTTTAACTACATTTTCTTGATTGTTTCCCGACAATCCCATTTTTAGTGCCTGCTTCAGGCCTCATAACTAAAACCTCAGGTCAAGTAGGTGGCGACTCTGTGTGTCCGAAGCTTTAGACGATTGAGATTGTGATTGCTCGTTACCGTAAATGGTGGGAAACAGGTCTTCGGGGATAAGAAGATCTATTAGTTACATAATGAAGCAGGACACGAATGGCTTCCCCTCTGCTGGCTATTGCCATTTGTGGAACACTGTTGCCACGCTGACTCGCAGGCTCTCCTGGGCCTAACTGCTTCCTTTCTTTCACAAATCTACTGTATTTACTGTATTTTTATTACCTAACATAATCCTCTCCCTATTTATAGTGGAAAAAATGAGTTTGCCACAAAGTCACTAGCCTTCTTCCTTGTTTTGTTTTGAAACAGCCACTGCAGCTGTTCCTTCAGAGCCTGATAAACATCAATCTGTTTCACAGCTAGAGTAGCTGATGAAGACTCAGCTTTTCCTCTTTTCTGCTGGTGAAGATAGGGACAGTCCCTGAGCAAGTCCCACCTCCAACCCCCATCATTGCAACTCCCTAATGTGGGCTGCGTTGCTGTTCAACCAGTTCCTTGGGACATTGGCTGAATACTATTTAAAATGTCCATAATGTTTCACTGTTTAAAGAAACACAACTTTTTTTTTCCTTCTTTTTTTTTAAACAGTGGTAACTGTTTTAGCTGCCTGGTCCTCCTTCATTTGGTCAAATCCTGATTTTTCAAAACAAAAACTATGTAACATTGCTTATTTGAATCAGTTTTCTTTTCCTGTACTTTGTGATTGTAATATAAAATTTGCTCTCTTCTCTTTTTAGGAAAATGACTGTATCTTTTCTCATTTTTACATATTCTTAATGTAAAATGCAAAATAAGGCTGAAAATGGAAGCTAGAATCAAACTGCAGAGTTCTCTGAAGGCCAGAGGGAGGGGTTCTCACTGAATTCTGTGGGTGGTGAAGTGACAATAAAGTTTATTTGTTCACTAAATCTCCACTCAAAGGCAATATGCTAATAAATTCAATCCTGTGTTACAGTGCATATCCTTTATTATCTATTAAAATATATCTCCTTATCTTCAATCATTCTTCAGTGGCAGACATTTAAGATCTATCATTGTAAGTCTGACATGTGCTAAGTGCTCAATAGATGGAGGAGGTAGTGAGTTTAAATGTATTTTTACTTAGTAGAGTAATAAAGGGCATACTTTGAATAGAGGTTGCATTTATAAAAGCAAATCCATCACAGCTCACAGCATGATTTGGTCTTGGGAGTGAGTAAAAAAAAAAACAACAAAAAAAAAAACACACATATATATATCTGTGGAATCACTTAGAAGCTTATTTTTATAACCTTTGGATAATGATTGCACTGGTGAGATTTCATAGCATCCGGGACGATGGAGTTGCCAAAAGTAACAAAAAGAAGTAACGAAGCACAGGGACATTGTACTGGCATTTTCTATGGGACTTAGTGATTTCTTTATTTGGAGAGACAGATATAGGAATAAAATATGTTTAGTATAGGTTGAGTTGATAAGTGCAAAAAAAATGAATTTCAAGAGATAATAGGGTATGTGGAGAAGGAACAGTTTGATGGAAGAAAGGACGCTAAATTTTATACTTTGAAACTCTAGGTATTATTCTCAGCAATGAACATAACCAGCAATGTAATACTGAGCAAATCTCTTAACTTTCATGATCTTTATTTCTCAACCGTAAGAAACAAAAGATTATCTTCAAGGATCTCTCTAGCTCAGACATCAAAATGATTCTAGATCACTATTTCATGATTTTTAACAGCAAAACCTGAGCTCTAAAAGGCAGGGACAGAGAATGAAGGTGAAGGAATGAAAGAAATTTCCGTATTCAAAGAGAGATATTTTGCTAGTTTGTTTTTGTTTGAAGTGAAGAAAAATAGTGTATACACTAGAGAAAAGAGGATAACTTTTGGCACCTGGCCCTGGAGGGCAGAGTGAGGAAAGTATTAACAGAAGAAACAGATACGTAGTTTTGAATTGGCCAAGGAAGAACACAGTTGTAAGTATATATATATATATATATATATATATATATAATATATTTAAATATATTACTTATATGTTGTACATTATATGATAATTATATATATATGTATATATATAAAGAGAACACATTTGTATAAAAAAATTAAAACAACAGTAAAATGGGAAGCAAATTGAGGACTTTTTTCTCAGGTTTCTCAGAAAGGTTGAAAATGAGGCTGCAATTGAGTGAAAAGACCATAAATAAGGTCAAGGACATAATGGATACAACGCTTAGAAACCGTGTGCATGAAAAAAGAGGTGATTCAACAAGCCAAAATTAAATGTCTAAGAAGAAATGGAGATCGCATTTGAGGAGAGATAGCATGAAATTTAGTGACATGAATAGGCACACTTTTTCTAAAAATGTCTCAGCTTCCACTCTTAAGCATTTGAACATAATAGAGAATATGTTCTTCATTGGCTGACAATATTATCTTGGAGAAAAAATTGCATAAGTCACTTTGATGGGTGACATTCTAGGTCAGAGAAATGAAATGAGTCAAACAACTTGAAGGGAATTGTGAGACTGAAGAGTAGATTCAGAGAGACTGTAGGAAGTTGAGTTTGTATTTCAGCCTTCAAGATTAAGAAAATGGTACAAATTGGAGTGACAACAAGGTCTGAAGTGTAGTTACACCAGAATAGATGGCAAGAATATGAGGCAGAGGTCACCGGAGTAGAACTAGTGAGGATTTCTGATGTCAGGGCTTGACAGAGATACGAATATAGCTGTTAACCTGTTTGGGGCTTTCATAGAGCAATACATAATCTGATACATATTATAGGAATATATTACATGTTTCACAACTCAAAGAAAACATTCAAGAGATTAAAATCTAAACAACACTCAAGAACTCAATGAACTACAGAAGAGTTTGCATCATGCCCTTTGGGCTGGGGTGACACTCTAAATGAAATTGAAGAACAACTGGCCCTTCATATATCAATAAATATGTCTTAATTTTTTGAATAACTATAAACCAAGAGGGTTATTAACATGTTTTCAATCCATACAATGCAGGGATGCAAAAACATTGATTTTGATGTTAGTAGAGACATGGGAGGAAAATCTATCAATTATGAAAACGCATGGCAGTCTCCTTGCTTCCTAAAAACCCTAACTAGTCTTCATTTAAAAGGGAAAACTTTAAAAAGGGAAACTTAATTAACTTTTAAACTAACACCCAGGAGGCAGGGTGTTAAACTGCCTTCCTAAGTCCAAGATTATAAACATATTTTTGTTTAGTTTCATTTTTCTTCACTGGTGAGTCTTACCCCTTTCCTACATTACTCTCAGATCTGACATTACATCATAGCATCTAAATGCAAGTGTCCTGTGCTACCAGAAGAGGGAGCGTTCATTCAAGTTAGATCAAACTGGGATTGAACTGGGAGCTGGCAGAGTTTAGGGACCTAACCCAATATTATTCAAAATGCATAATTAATCCATGACAGACGACAGCTGGTGATTTGTACTCCTCCTGAGCTTGCCCTGGTAATGGAGGGTCTTTGTTTAGGTGGGGCCTTGTGATTTTTCTCACAACTTCTTGGCCACTTGAACCCCGCCCCCACTTGCTAACTCACCATCCATAATTGATGTTACCAGAAGCAGTAATAAATCACTACTTTTCCAAAAGCTGAAGGTTGGTGGGGCATGATCCCAGATACAATTCAAGTGTGATCTGTTAAGTACTTATTAGCATTTATCTTGATTAAAGTATTGATTTCAGGACTTTAGTGGATAAAAGAACAATACATTTCAAGGCATTTCTTAAAAATTTATTTCAAGAAGGGGATAGATAAACATCAGTTGAACCCAAACTCGATTGAGACCTATCAAGAAAGAGTTACAATAGAAGATCACAGAGGAAAATTTCATAGAGATGGCTTCCCTGAGAGATATATTGAAATGGGCCTTGAAAAAATGGAATACTTTCAAGTGATAGAGTTGGGGATTAGGGACATTATCGGTAAATGCAATAGCCCGGAGTAAAGATCAAAGAATAAAGATCAAGGCCCTTTGAAGTGTTGATTTATTCCTTTGAATAGGATGAGGATATTAATTTAAATTTCTTAATCATTTGAGAATGCTAGTTGAAGTTAAAGGAATGAAAAAATAGCATTTTAAAAAATATAGGGAAGAGACTAAAAAAGACAAATTATAGACTATAAGTAAACCCCCTCATCAACCAATAAACACACTTTTACTCCCTTCTATCCTACCTTCTGAGCTCCATAGTTCTGTAATTTTTTAAACCCATACTTTCTGTATATAATGGGATGTATGTTTTTTGTTTTGTTTTGTTTTTTTTGTATGTTTGTTCAGCTTCTTTTGCACAATATTAGGTTTAAATTAAAAATCTACATTGTTTTATGGTGACATAGCATTTTTTTTTACTCTTTTAAAAATACCATTGAGTAAAAGTAGTATTAGCAATTTTTTTTCTTGTGCCCAAACTATGAAAAGTGTTTACTATCTAACAAAATGGAAGGTGTGGGTTTATTGCAGATATCCTTCATCAAATAAAGTTTCCTTCTGTTTGTACTTTGCTGAAAGGTTTTATAATAAATGGACATTGAATTTCTCTATATCTTTTGATATTAGCATATGCTTTTCTCCACCATTTTTTTTCTGCTGATTTGGAGTATTATTTAATTAATTTGTGAATGTTAAACCAAACTTGCAATCTTCTACATATTATTGGTTCAAAATGCAAATATTTTGCTTAGAATTCTTCTGTCAATATTGGTGTTTCATTAAATTTTCTCGTTTCCTTGCTGGATTTCAGTGTCATAGTTTTGTTAACCTCATACAAGTTGGGAAGTGTTCTCTATAAAGGAAATCGTACAGTATCAATATACCTTCTTTATATGTTAGGAAAATATGTCCAGTGAAGTCATGTGAGATGGATTTTTGTCGAGGATAATTTAATTCACTTAATTAACAAAGACTTACCCAGATTTTCTATTTCATCTTTGTCAGTTTTATCAACTTATGTTTTTTAAGCAATTTCCCATTTTTATCTATGTTGTCAAATGCATTACCATAAAAAATTTCAGTAATATCTTCTCATAATCTTTTTAATGTCAATAGTCTCTGTAGTGATACCCCTTTTTCGTGGTAATTTGTTTTATCCCTCTTTATATTTTGATGTGTTATAATGGGGTTCATGAATTTTATTAATCTTTTTAAAGAAACAACTTTTGCTCTACTGATTATTTTTTTCTGTTGAGCGTCTACTTTCACTTAATGGATTTGTCTTCTTATCTGTATTATTTTATTTCTGCTTTTTGGCTTTATTTGCTCTTCTTTTCCTAGGTTTGGGGGATGGTGACTTAGATAATTTTTTACTTTTCTTCTTTATTAATACACATACTTAAAGTTATAAATTCTCAGCTACATATTTATTTAGCTGAATCCAAAAATTTGTGATATATCATAAATTAATTTCCATCCAAAAATTTGGGATGTATCATAATTTCATGTCCATCCCAATTGTTTTCTAATTTCCATTTTTTAAGCCAAAAATATGTATGGCAATTATATTCCATAATTGCAAATCATTTGGAATTTATTTTTTTTCTGATGATTATTCACAATTTAGTTGCTCTGAGTACAAGAGTTATTAATTAAAGCATTTACAACATTTGAAACTCATTTTATGGTATATCATCTGACCTTTTTGGTAAACACCATATTTACAAAAAATCAGAGTTCAATTTTTGGAGAAAGCTGTTTTTTTTTTTTTTTTTTTTTTTTAATAAATGCCTGTTACATCAAGATGGTTGTTTTTTTTTAATTCATCAAAATCACATCATTATAAAAATCTGCTGATAGTATCAATTACTGAGATCTCAATTATAATCATGGATTTTTCTATTTATTATGCTAATTTTACAATTTTTACCTGCAACATATAGAAGCAGTATTATCAGATTCATAGATATCAGTATTATTAATTCTCATGCTTTGACTCTTTTTTAAATTATAAATCAATTTTTGTCACTAATAACATTTTTTTTGCCTTAAAAATCTACCACGTGTGATAGTCATATGAGGTGTACATTAAAATCTGTCTGGTGTATGATTTTATATATTTTTTTATTAAAACTAATTATGTTTAAATTATTAAGTGACTTCATAAATAACATTTAGTTGCATCATTTATTAGGTTTTTTTACCTAAAAATCTTTGTCTCTAAATTTGATTATTTTGTCCACTTATATTTACTGTAATTAGATATAGTGAGTTTTAATTTATCATCCTTCTACTTTTTTATGTTATGTCTTCTTTATTTCCTTATTCCTGCTAGCCTACTTTCTTAGATTTACAAACACAATTTTTCTTTCTTTTTCAAAAACGTTTATTAACTTCATTGTCTTATAAATGACATACAATAAACTGCACTAATTTAGTGTGCAAAAATTAAGTTTTGATATGAGTATGAACCCACAAATCCATCACCATAATCATGATAGTGACATATCCATCACCTCCCAAAGTTTCCTAGTGTCTCTTTGCAATCACTACCACCTCCCTACAGCCCTTGCTCCCAAGAAACCACTACTCTGATTTCTGTCATTCTAGATTAGTCTGTACTTACGAATTTTATGTACATGAAGTTATAAATGTGCACTTGCTCTCTGGCATCTCTAATTCAGCAGTTATTTTGAGAGTCATCCATGTTATTGGTTTATCAATAGTTGATTCTGCTGTGTTGCTAAACAGAATTTTTTTCATGTGGTGTACTATAATTTCTGTATTCATTCACATTTTGATGCACATTTAGATTGTTTGCAGTTGGAGTCACAGTGCCAAAACTTATCCTAGCTAACAATGATTGCTGTCTGGTACTGGGATATAACCTGTGGCAGAGCTGGTTTTATTTAGCTAAGCAGAAGAATATATATAACTTGTCTGTGTCCTGTAAAGCTGAGAAAGTACTGTGAAGATCTTCCTAATTCAATTAATGTTACCTTAGCTGTTTTTGCTCTTCTTGCTACTTGCCTTTTTTTAATATTAAAGTGTTTTGTGACTATTAGTTGTTTTGCTTTTGTGAGTCATTATAATTATCAAGACTTGCCAGAATAACAGTCTATTCGAAATGATGCTGGAGTTTACTGGATAATGTAGAAGGTTTTGCTTTTATTTAAAATTTTTAAATTAAATAATTAATTTAAGAAGGAGAAAAGTGAAGGGTAGCAGAATATGCCACCTCAAAATATGACTATAGGAGTTCATCCTGGCCCAAACCGTGCCACTTTGTTATGTGGATTATTTTGAGCTGTAGGCACTTGACAAACAGCAAATGCAGGAAGAAGCTATCTCTGAATTCCCCTTATCTGGCTACAGACAGATCCTCCCATAGGAACTCAATTGTCCTAAATCCCTTCCATGGGAGTTTCCTCAGTCAGGGAGGATTGACTCTTATCACGGAAGAGATTAAAGTCAACAGCATATCCATACGAATTTTGTAGAACTTCCAAAGGCCCATTAATTTTTTTTTTTCCCAAAATAAGTTACTCTCCCCTAGGAAGCCTATATTCTCCTCCCCTTTTCATATTAAGATGGTATTCAATTCTAAATTCTACGCCACCTCAGGGAGTTACTTATTTTTCCCTGAATATCTCTGTTGTGTACATAAGATATACCGGTCAATAAACTTCTGTTTGTTTTCTCTTATTTATTATGGGGTCTCAGCTAAGAACTCAGAAGAGTAGAGGGAAAATGATTTTTCCTCCCCTACAGAAGAAACAGGATGAAGAAGAACCTGTGATAGATGTCAAGCCATCCATTGTTTAAAGTTGAACAAATGTTACTATCTTGACAGAAAAGCTTATCAATAGGATTTAGAGACAGGAGGCCTAAAACTTGGAATCATTGCTAAATCAATAAAAAATGTAATTTGGATAGAAAGGAAGTAAACTAAGAATTTAGAGAATTATTGCTGAGGTATATAAACATTTTTGACATTCAATATTATTTTATATTAGCTTCAGATCTGAGGTGTGTATTATGAACTGGGGACCAGAGAGATATATCTGTCTAGCTCAAAACATAGCAATCTAAGTATAGGTTTGATCTTACTCAGCATCCCCTGTTAATCACAGCCTCATAAACATATAAATGAAGAGATCTCCAAATTATTGAGTTTGTTTATGGTGAGAGTTATTTAAGATTACCTTGAGAAGGATAACTGTCCAAGCCCATTCTTACATATCAAAGGGAACATATCTAATAATAACCATTTAAATGAAAAAGTAACCTTCATACCTGTTATAAAGACATAATGGATGTACAAATTTCCAGTTATGAAAACAGTCACAGAGCTGTAAAGGACCACATAGGGAATATAGTCAATGATATTATAACAAGTATGTGTGGTGTCAAGTGAGGACTAGAATTATCGGAGTGATCATTTGTAAGTCATATAAATGTCTAATCACTATTTTGTACACGTGAAACTAATATAATATTGTATGTCAACTCCAATTAAAACTTTTAAAAATAAACAATAAAAAAATCAGTTCCCAAGCTAAAAAAAAGAAAAAGACACAATGGAAACATGAACTTTGCCACCTTCACCAGGTTTACCATTGCTTACCCTGGTTATGTGTCCCCCCTTTTGTGTGCTCTATAGCAGTCATAGTCATAATAGATTCTAATAGAAATGACAATGTCTCAGTCCTATACAGTCCCACATTTTATTTTTTTTTCTCCAAACACTTATAAGTGTAAGGATACATTTTGGAGCAACAGCCTAACAGAATAAATATAATACTGTATTTAGAAGCACAGTCTGTTTTAACAGTTATCTAGATAAAATCAGCTCTCAGTCTTGTGTGTCTCTTAAATTATGTTATATAAGAACTGTAACTGCACATGAACTTCATTTCTTTCACATGCATTTTGTTCTAATCCGAGCGAGCTTTGTTTAGTCTGAGAGAAAGAACTATGACTCCTTTGCGTTCCTCCCCCTAGATCTTCCTACCTGCACATATGCATATACTGAATGTCCACTCCTTTTAATCAGTAAGCTCTTAGGACATTAGGCTCTGGTCAGCATCAAATGCATTTAAGAATAAAACTTCAGGTCCATCAACCATGATCAGAATAAAATAACTAAACCTCAAACTAGAATAAGGTTTTATTGAAACAAATATAACACCTTTGTATTTCAGTTCCAGACTCCAAAGCAGAACAGCCCCAAGGACCACATCCCCTAGGAACCAGACAAAGCATTACCATGACTGACACCAGGACCTGAAGCCATGATCAATTGCTCCCTGACTTAGCCCTGACCAATCAGTAAGGCCCCCAGCCCCAACTCCTATGCCAACCATGATTCATCATTTTTCCCTGATACAACTCAGACACTTGAGGCCATGGGGGGAGCCAGGTTTTGGAGAGGAATAGCTTGTCTGTTTGAGGCCAACTCCTTAAATAAATGTTTACTTTCTTTGCTGCAAACTCCTGCTCATCTCTTATTTTGGATTGAGTGTGCACAGGCAAGTGGACCCTTCTGCGCCCATGGTCACAGAAGACATCTTACTGTTCTTTGTCTTATGTTCCTGTGTCCTAGTCAGAGTTATGAGGCATGACGATTATCATTGGCTTATCCCATTTATATTAGCTAGAAATACAAATATTATAAATGTTCAACATCGACTTTCTACGTCAACACAAAACTCAACTCAAGCATAGGAATAATACAAAGAAGAGCAGTTATGTATTCAAGGCTTAATACATGCCAGACATTGTTTTAATCATGTTACTGTATGCTGAGCATGCAGGTCATCCCTCGAATGCAAACCTAGCTCATGAATAGCTGTTTGGAGAACAGGTTAATTGTCTTCTACCTCAAAGACTCAGAGCCAACCTACCCTGCACTGATTTCATCTTAGGTATTTATGGTATTTAGATATTTTTATTTGTGGCTCCATATTCATTATGGATGTCCACCATATTGCCCTATGCACATGAGAGCAACTTTATCCACTGTGGGTTTTTCCCTTTACTCATTGTGTGCCATTTAGTCATTGAGTTCAAATAAACACATCGTAAAATGACTAATACGAAAGTGACTTCCGAATGTTTGGGTTGGACTCTGGGCATTTTCTTTAACCTTTCTATGTTTTATCCCTAAAAAGAAAAATAAGAACAACAAATCCCTCAGAGACTATGTAGAGTAGAGAGTTTTGCCAGAGGCTCAGATAAATCTTTTACCTTCAAAATTGATCACCTAATGCTTTTTAAAATCATGGATTTGAATGTTTGATAAGTCTCAGCATCCATATTTACTTTATTATTCTGAAAGCACACACAGATCTTCTGGATCCAACCCAGATTACTATTATTTACAGCAGTAACTGCATCAGTTCCCCACATCCATTCTCCCCGCTTCAAAAAAAAGCCATGAGAGCCAGATGGACCACGCGCACACAAAGGTTTTCCACACCATAGCAGAGGTACCAAAATGCATGAATTTCAGAGTTTACAAATAATACACTGCCCTTCCCCCTTCTGAGAGATGGGGAAACATTGCTCTCTAATGTGTTGTAATCCTTGGGAATGTAAATAGCCTGCCCCCTGGCTCAGGTTTCATTCCACTTTGAAATGTAAACAATTTTTAAGACAAATATCTAAATCTCTCTGGAGCTCTCCCTATCGAGTCAGTCATCTTTACCTTGTGACACTCGTCCTTCAATCCAGATTCCAGTTTCTTTGCTCAGAAAGCCCTACCTGTGCAAAAACATACTTGCTTTCCTGATAATATTAAATTAAAACTGTATGTAATTATGAAGACTCGGAGTCTACATCACAAAAATTAAGCATGAAATTACTAAATATATATTTTCTCAAACTTGAAAAAAGATAGCCACCTATTTTATGTTTTCCAATAATGTTAATATAATCAGCCTATATTACTCAGAGAGTCTTTCATACATAACTCTAAAAGTGAAAGATTTTTAATGAAAATTAAATACAACTTGCTGTTTTCATCTACCTCATTGTCACTAACATGGGATAAGATGAAAATATTACATTTCAAGTAATCGTGCATCATGCTATGTTTCCTCAGAGACTTAATCTACATACAATATTTTTGGAAACACCAAAACTTTAATAAGAGAAAGGCAATGAACCTCATGTACCTTTTATAAAACATGACATAAGGCAATATAATTAAAACTAAACTTATTTCCTGTGGTGAAATTAACTTACAGAAATGAAGGTGTTTATTTATTAAATGGGATCTCTGGAGCTGTTGCCTTATTCTTTCCCCTCCTGGGAAGGTTTTGATTGTTTGCTTCCTTTCTCTTGCCTGCTTGCTGTGTAATTTAAAACTGATGCCTTCCTTTGGGAAACAAAATTTGATCGGAGAACAGCCTGCACCACGAGCTAAACAAATTACTAATGTTTTACTCACTTTTCCTCTGGTATTCTTTTTTTTTTTTCCTGAAAAAAAAAATCAAAAGAATTGCGTGCTGGGTTTTGCAATTGCTATTGTATAGTTCAGATTTAATCTGTAATAACAAGAAGGACATACCAGTCCCTTTACTTGATAAGACTAAGCTTAGAAGCAAACAGGTTACTACTCTCTTTTTTCTCATTGCCTGAAGTCTGTCCTTCTCTGACAAGCATTTGGTTTCTAAGGAACTATATTTGATGATCACTGATTAAGTTACAGATGCAAAATAATTAAAATAGAAATGATTTTAAAATTGTTCTTATAAAAATCAAACACAAAAAGATTTTTTATAGCACAGTAAGTTCAAATAGGATCAGATATATAACACTCACTCATTCATTCATTGAATAAAACCTTATTTATTAAGTACAGACTCTGTCCCAGGTACTATGGAAATATACACGTAAGTATGTTTAACCAACATGACTCCAGATATCAGTAAGTTAAATTTCACCATTCATACTTGATTACTAAGGACAAGTCAGAAACAGTTTTTGGAATGTGTGTATATTTAAATCAGTTAATCATATACATTGAAAAAGTATTTTTCACTTAAGCTCATTCTTGTTTTTGAAAATGATGTTCTAGACCACAGGATTACCAAGACAACTCTAACATTATTACACAGGCTACTAATTCTAATTTCTTATTTTCTTTGTAATTAACAAATCTTTTCTGAAGTTTCAATTAGTGAAAACATTTTTAAATACTATTGTTTTAAAAAAGAAAGCTTTATTACCACTGTTTACCAATTTTACTTTTAAATTTGGAGATAAGTTATAAAGGGACAGAAAACGATCCAAATTGAAGAAGTTTTAGAAATCTGAAAATCATTTAATAACTAAAATATTTCCGTGTGGCCTTATCGAGAGTGCTATGGACCAAATCTTTGCGTTCCCCCCAAATTCATGTGTTGAAACCTAATGCCCAGAGTGATGCTTTATGAGGTAGGGGAGTCTTTTGGAGAGCCCGCATGAATGAGATTAGTGCCCTTACAAAGAGATCTAAGAGAGCTTGCTTGCTCCTTTCCTGCCATTTGAAGTTCCAGTGAGAAGACTGCTGTCAATGAAGAAGGTGGTTCTCACCAGACAAAGGATCTGCTGGCTTCTTGATCCTGGACTTCCTGGATTCCAAAACTACAAGAAATAAATTTCTGTTGTTTAAATGTGTTGAGAGATTAGCTAAACTATTCCATGGTATCGCTAGCTAGCAGCCCTCAGAGTCACAAGAAAATGTAAGCTCTCCATATGACTTCCCAAGAACCCCTGTGATCAACAGTCTTCTTGCTACCCAACACCTTCCCTTAGATAAAACCCCGGTGGAGCTTGCCAAAATCCTACTCCTGTGGTTGAATTGACCCATCTGGCCTTAGCTTGGGAACTCCAAAGCACTCTACCCACAAACCCTAATAAAATTAAAGCCACACAGTTTATGGTATTTTGTTACAGCAGGCCAAAGAGACTAAGATGGAGAACAAGTGACAGAGTCCCAACTGTAACCCAGGCTTCCTTACACTGACTTCATTGTCCCTCCAATAGGGATACCTACACATGCGTTTGGTCCATTTATTTATTTAACAAACATGTATACATTGACCATCTACTCTTCCTGACATTTTGTGAAGTCTTAAAGATAGAATAGTAAGAAGACCGTGACGGGCCTGCAATCTAATAGGGGAGACAGTCATCACCAATTATATAAATGAAATAACACTAAATCATAAGAAATGATTAAAGGAAACAAACAAAATGCCAATATAGAGAATGTCAGGGTTCTGGGAGTGTGTGTAGTTGCTGGGGGCTATTTAGTTAATGTAACTACAGTAGACTTTCTTATAGACGTTGCGTTTAAACTAGGCAGATAAGATGGAGCTAAATATCTGTAGCAAAGAAAAGTTTTTAATGTAGGAAAAGACCACAAACAAAGTTTGTACTATGAAGATTGAAGAGTAACGATTGCATTGTAGGAGGATGGATATGAACATATGTGCCCTCGTATGAGTATATATTAAGGACTTTGGATTTTGCCAAGTGTAATGAAAACAATGAAATTATTTTAAGCAACAGAGCGACATAATGTTTTCCATTACCTTGCTGCCCTATGGAGAATATATTGGAGGGACATAAGTGTAGTCACTACTTCGGAATGTGTTGTAATTGTCCAAAGGAGGGAGTCAGTAAGTAAATTAGGATGTTGGAGATGGAGAAGGCTGGGAAGGTTTGAGAAATATGAGACATAGTATTAACAGGACATGTTGGTAAAACAGATACCATTTACAAGAATGTAAAGGAAAGAGAGGTATCAAAATGACTATTAGGATTATGGCTCAGGCAATTGATGATTAGAGTGTGATTTCCTGAGACTGGCGAATTTGAAGATGAGTATTATTTCTGAAAGGGAGAAAATAAGATTTCAGTTTTGGACATGATAAATTTGAGATGTCTGTGAGAGACACCCGAAAGGAAATACCAAGGACACAGGTGGGTAGGATATGACAGAGATCTGGAACAGAGACATATATTTGAAACATGGCACTGAGCTGGTCTTTAAAACCTTGGAAATCAAGAATATATTTAACAGGGGAGCTCTAACACTGAAAAGGGACTAAACTGTTCCCTATGAAGTATTTAATTTTAGAGGAAAAATAGAGGACAAAAGACTGGGTAAAACCTTAAAATGTGATTCTAATCTTACTTTCCAACTACATTCTGTTAACATCAACACCTTGCAGTTGCCAAAAAATGTATATAAGTGGACACTTTGGTCAACATTGCTTAAGCAGTAGTTTGCCATAATTAAAAGTGTCTGGACACGGATGGTAACCACTTTGAGCACTTCTTATAATTGCAGAAGCCAGACATGACTTGTATTCATCTTTTGTTATCGGTATATATTGAGTATTACAATTTTAATAGTTTTTTTTTTTCTTTTTTAAAATGTGTATACATTTTTTGGCACCCTCTTTATATTCTTTGTTCTCCAAAGATAACAACTCTATAATTATTTAATTTATTTATTCACTCAGCCTTATTCCTTTAAAACTATCTAAATCCCAGCATTTTTGTAATGGCAACACTTAGGTCTTACAACAAAATTGGATTAAAAAAAAAAAAGTATCAATTAACATCTCTGGAATTTATTTTGCAAATTACCTAAATGATTTGAGTTTATGTTTTACTATATCAATTTGGATAGTCATTCTGTTGTTTCATAATAGCATTTTCAAAAGGCATTCATGCCCTTAAGAAATGTTCGTTTTTCTTTTACTTACTATTTCCATCCAGTTTGCCTTAACCAATGGGTAAGAAAGAAGTCCAGTTACTAAACAACTTTATTCCAGACCTGCTTACAAGTTCTATGATCTAAATGCATCATCTCTTTTAATACTTAATTTCTCATCTATTAGGGAAGTATAACAGCATTTCCCATACTGTGTTCCCACAATTACTATTGAAAACAAATCAAATGTTGTATTATATATGTATATATACACACATATATATATAAATACAATTTAAATATATATATGTATATGTGTATATATATATATATATATACACATATACATATATATATTTAAATTGTATTTATATATATATATATATACATATATATGTATTTAAATTGTATTTATATATACATATATATATGTATTTAAATTGTAATGTATAGCAAAAGCATCACATATTCTTTTAATTGGTATCACTGCCAAGATTGAAGGTTCATTTCTAGCCTAACATTCTCTTTGAAAGTCCATACAGTATTCTCAGGCCACATTTAATTATTGCTTCCCTTAAGCTTTTATTAGTTGTAATGATTTTGCAATTAAAAAAATAAAACAGTCTCATAGCTTTTTAGGTTTTTCTGTCTCTGTTCCTAGACATGCATTAACCTTTCTATAAACAAGGGTTTGTGTTAAGCACGATTTTTGTCAAGCTCAGTACTTGGTAAGCGTCCAACAATATCTGTCAAACTTAAATTAACATGTTTCTCCCTCTGGATTTTTTACATTCATATTGTTATCTAAAAATATCTGCTAAAAGGAAAATTTGCTAAACAAAGAAATTTAAGTCTTGTTCAAATGATCTTTTTGTAAATCATGAATAATTTAGAATTACTGGGTTTTCATAAAGTTTTACTCTATGTACGCACCAAAAAAGTTCAGGTCTGTTCAGTAAGAAAACAAAACAAATGTATCATTCTGGTTATTTATCCAAATGGTTTTGAAAGCCCGACTGCATATTTTAAATCTAACTCCCTTCTCTTGCGGTGAATCTCTTTTCTGGGAGATAAGTCGGTCTTCTCTCATTTTCGTTCCTTCTGCAATATTTGCAGTCACTAACCTTATTAACAACGATTTTTAAGGCTTTTATGTTTTGCTTATAGTGGAAATAAGAACTAAAAATATGTTGAAGTCACAACCACCACTGCTCTGTTTCAGAATTATGAATGAAATTCTAAAAGTTATAGAATCATAATCCATTAAAACTAAAGCAACCTTAAATATCATCCTAATAAACTCAGCACATTCTCAGTGTTTAAGTAAATTTTCTGCATCTACACTGCTTCGGAGTGTGAGAAATGGATCAAGAACTCCTGTATCCTGACCCTCAGGAAAATTTTTACTTCACTGCAGTAATCCCAAGTGTGCTTTGGGTACGTGATAATGTTAAAATAATAATATGCGAAAAGAAAAAGATATGATAAAGAAAGATCCAGATGTACCTTTTATTTGGAGACACTATAAAGATACATTATCACAACAAATTCAACAAAATGAACTTAATGACAGGCAAATTATTATTATTTTTGTATATAAAGTATATGAAACATATAGGCAATTTGACAAATTCACAGTGGTTGAAGCATTCACTGCAAGGTAGGAAATGGGGAGGGACATAGGGTTACTTCCATACAGGGCATTTTCTGGTGATTAATGATTTAGGACTTGATTCTGAAGGTGCCAATATTCCTTTTAAACTCAGTATCTTCAAACATGTGGCTCAAGACTGAAATGAATTCCCTTCAACTGATAATGGAAGAGAGAAGCAGAGGGTAGCTACAGATATATATATATATATATATATATATATATATATATATATATATATATCTGTATATGTTACATATATATATATATATATGTGTTACAGGAACAAAAAAAAAGAGAAACTTCATAAACTTATATTCTATCTCATTTTTGAAATCTATCATGGAGGATGAATAGATGTGAATTAATCTTGAGAAAGTGTTTGGGTTAACAATTCTGAAAAGGGACCACTCTGACTTTCTTTAAAGTTACTGGATACAGGTTGTGATAGGTTGTGACTAGATGTAGAAAAAGGAAAAAAAAGCCTATTAAAATATTTCCCTAAAGAAAGAATGGTGTAATAAACTACAGCAGAATTCATAAGAGAGATGGAGGAGAAACTGTAATGATTTAGGAAGCAGAATATGATAGGTTATGATGGTTAATTGGAGGTATAAATAGATGGGAAGAGTAGTATATTTGTAGGGACCCATGGTTAGACAACAGGACTGTCCATATCACTACAAGTGGGATTATAGGAGCAGAAGAAATTTAACACGGGGAAAGAAGATCAAGTTTCATGTTTTGACAAGTTGTTTTTGAGGGACAACAAATTAAAAAAAATAAATAAATCCAAGTGGAATTTCTAAAGAGCACTAATATTTAGATTTAGATTTTTTAAAATCTATTATTTTGGAAAATATTTCATACCAATTAATATGTAGGTTATAGGTGAAGTCAAATGCACAGATGCAATAATTAAGACAATATATATAAGTAATTATTTTTTAAATTTCATTTTCAGATTTTTCATTGCTATTGTATAGACATGTAATTATTATTATTATTATTATTTTGTATTTGTCTTCTATCTTGAAAGCTTGACCTTTAAAAAAGTTGTGTTTCAAATGATATTTCTTCAGTACTCATTTATTAGTTCTAATTTTTTTAAGTAAATTCCTTCCTTATAAGTTATTTTATACAAGATCATGTCTTTTGCAAATAGGAATAGTTTTATTTCTTCCTTTCCACTCTACATTTTTTTAGAGGTTGCTCTAGGGCTTACAATGTGCACATAGTTTATCAGAATCAACTTCAAAATTATACTAACTTAATTTCAATGAGATATAGAAATGTTACTTCAGTATAGTTTTATTTACTGTTCCTTTTTTTTTGTACTAATACTGCTATACATACTATGTATATAATATATATGGTGGTGCAAACGTAATTGTGGTTTTTGCAATTTTTAACATTTTCAACCGCAATTACTTTTGCACCAACCTAATAGACGTCACAAACTCAGTACTCCATTTTTAAAATTACTTATAGAATTTTATGTCTTTTAAGGAAGTTAAGGTAAGAGCAAGTCTATATTTACAGTTCATTATCTGAATCTTATTTTCATTTCTGATTCTCTTAATTGCTTCCTGTGGTTTTTAGTTACCATCTATTGCCATTTCCTTACACCAGTACAACTTTTTCTCTATGTGTTTCCTTTGTGCTGTTATTGTCAGACGTATTACAACTCTGTGTGTCAACTTCTGCTGTTTCTACTTATTTTGCTTGTTGTTATTATAGAGTCACCAACCTCTTCTCAATTCCTCTCCACCAAAATCTCTATTGCTTTTGACAGTGTTTTTTGGCTTGAACTCATGTATACTGTGTTCCAAGTAAAATTAGTTCCTTTGAGGGAACCACTGGAGCCATCTCTTCTAATAGCCTGCCTCTCCCCTGGCCAGAGCACCACTGCTCGCAGCCTCCGGTGTGACCAGTGCCTGCTTTGCCTTGGGCTATGAGTACAGATGCTCACCAGGAGCAATGGGCCCTGGGCATCTCAGTTTACCTCCCCTGATATGGATTCTTCATCATATGAGCAAGTTGTAATGCAAGAAATCAGGACACTGTATTTTTGGCCTGCAATGCTTGTGCTAGAAATCCCCCCATACAAATTGAGGGTGGGTAAAAGAAAGCCTTCGTAGCTACACTTGCCCAAATAGAGCTCTTGCAACACAGAATTGATTGGAAGGATGAGAAATCCTGCTACCCTGCCCCTCCAGGGAGAAACCTTAACCATGCATGAGGAGCATGGGGGAGAGGGAACCATGTATTCTTGGCTACACTCGCCTTGTGGTTCCACCCCACTGAGTTAGGGAAAGGCTTGTGGGTCCTTGCTCAAATCCCCTAGACTGCACTGTTCTAACAAAGATGCACCTTCTCCCTCTGCCAGGAATGTTCTTGCACGTTTTCAGCTGGCTAGTTTCTACTCAGCTCTCCAGGTTCTATTTATTCACATCTATATCTCTAGGATGCAGCACAGTGTCTGGATTATATTAGGTTCTCAAAAGATATACATCAAAGGAATGAAAAAGTGCATAAACACATAGAGGAAATTCATAGAAAGGACAATCATTAATAAAGCAAAGTCCTAGAGATAAAGGAAGCAGTAGCTTGCCTTGATGTTTCCTCTTGACCTGAGACAAGGAAGAGACACATTTACCACAGGAGAAGCTTTTCTGGAAGTTCATTCTCCATAAGAAGCAAAGACCTGATGTCTACTATTTCTTCTATTATTTCCTGCTCATAATTTTTAGTGTATAATCTTCTGTTTTCTGCCTCCTCTGATTAAAGGTAATCTGACCTCAACTATAGAGACATATGTAATGTTTTCAATATTGTATTTCCATCTCACATGTTCTAAAATGTGGAAGGAGGTTTGAGCTGAAAAAGACAAAATTGGTGAAAATGGAATAAATTATTTCTGCACCTCAGAAACACATAGGTTACTATATGTCAACAAAAATATTTTAGCCTTTAAAAAAATTATGTTTCAAATGATATTTCTTCAGTTTTACACATAAAGGAAGAAACCTGGGCTTAGCAAGATTCAATTCTTCAAAGGGATTAAATAACAAAGCTAAAGTTAATTCTTCAATAATGTAGCATTTCTCTTTAACAAAGCATTTCATTCCTTCTTTAATTCATTTATTCATACATATGCATGCATTTTACTTATTCTTTCATTTAAAAATGACCTATTCATTACTTAAGATTGTGCCATAAATTAAGTTACAGTTTTCTAAACCAGGTGGGCCGTGTATGGGACATTCAGTCATACGGAATCAGAAACTCTGTGGTTTAAACTGTGAATCTGTATATCGGTAAATTTTCCTGCTGATTCTTATTTAGTCTACAAATACAACCTTGTTCCAGGCTTAAGCTATGTTTGTGAATCACTGCTCTGTAGGCATAAAATAGGATAAATTCCTCTTTATAATCATCTGGTAGGAATAAGATTGTTTCATGAAAAAGATAAACCAATACTATGATTTATAGTATTACAAAATATTACAGCTTATCAAAGGGAAAATAAATTTGCATTTCAGGTGATGATTGGTCCTTTTCCTCAGGCCATTATAGCCTCGCCTTTGGTGGATGGCTAGGATTTTAAAAGGGAGAACTCAGGCGTCTTCAGTAACAGATCATATCATGAAGACAGGTGTGGACTCAAAAGCCACGTGCATCTGTAGAGTGTGCTGCAATGAGAATGAATCATGGGATTCGTGGAGAACAGTGAAAAGTCATACTGGGAGTTTAGATTTGTGTTAGATTGTGAGGGTCTTGAATGCTGGCTGAGAGGCTGAAATGCACAATACATGTGCAGACATAGGTGGGTTTTTGACCAAGGGTAATACATTTCTATAATTATACATAAGGGAAAATTATGCTCAGCCTTATAGATAGCAGATTACAGGAAGAGATTCTAGAGGTCACAAGACCTGTGGGCAGACCATTGCCAGGATGGTCATGAGGTAATGTGCTTTGGAACCAAGGCGTTCAATGAGAAATGAAAAGCACAGAGACCAGGAAAAACAAAAAGAATCATAAAATGGCCATTCTACATCACAAAGCAGAAGCAGAAAAAGAAAAATCTAGTAACACTTTCAGGAAAAAAAAAAAAAGTAAATTTTCACTATAATATTATAAAGTAATGGAAGAGAAATACAGATTATAGGGTTTTTTTTTTGTAGTGCAGCATTCCTCAAGGAGATGAAACAATTATTACACATTATTCCCCCCACTTCTTTCAAATTCCATATTGATTTCTACATTATTTCTTTCAAGCTTCGTAATGGAACTGAATGCCTGCTGAACCCTGGAAAATGAGGTTTGCTTATTTAAGAGCTCCATGACTTTGAACACTTCAGATTTATTTCAATCACCATCATATTGCCTCTTATATATAATGCTAAATTTCATCTGAAAACCACAAGTATAACTTTTTCACAAGAAAGTCACTTTTTTTTTTTAACTGAAATAGTGTATGGTTATTTGGCTTTTATTTTGTAGTACAATTCAGTATTACAGATTCATTTAAGCACAAAACAAAAACACACTGTTCTTACAGGACTCCCAAATCCTCACAGACTTCAATTCACTACTTTCTTTGGTCAGCTGTGAAACCTCTTTCTTTTCAAGTTACAGAGCTGGGTTATAATTCTGCTCTCCTATCTCAGTTTCCCTACTTTACAACACAACCCATGCTATTAGAAGGAGAAAAGATCAGTTTGGTCGGAGGGAATGGAGTAGAGATAAGTGAAAGAGGTATCCAGACAGTCAGTGGGATGAAGGTTACTCCTAGAAGAAGCTGCTTTTTTTAAATTAGGTAGTTTCACAAAACAAGGGGGCAGGAGAAAAATGATCTGATGTACAGGATTTGCATTTTGTTGGCTTGCTCGGCTTGGAGTGAATCTAAGATAAGCATAACATAATTCAATTTTATGAATAGATTTTAATAGCATCATCATCTGAGTCTCTTGATATTTCAAAATGGCAGTTTTAAGTGTAACCGTCTCTGTTTTGGCAAGGGGAGAACATGAGGCTTACAAAAGCTACCACACGAGGACAGACAAGAGCAACCGACCAACTGAGAAATCCAATGAAGATTTTCCACTTCGAAATCCATTGTCCACTCCTTTCTTCCTTCCCTCTTCTTCATCTGCCATTCTTATCCCTCTCCCTCCCGGCTATGTCCCTTCTATGTTTTTCTTTAATTCATTAATCAGACCTTTATTATCTTCTAGTATATTTAATTTATTTTATTTTTTACCAGAGTTACAAAAGTTATTAGGTTGGTGCAAAAGTAATTGCAGTTTTTGCAATTATTTTTAACCTTTTAAACTGCAATTACTTTTGCACCAACCTATAACAAAACACAACCTGTGACTTCAAACTACTGTGTATTACACGTAAACTGCATATTGGAAATTCTGTTGAACAACCTCTGATTTTGTTTGACAACCCCATGCTAAAATTCAAGCAAAAAACAACAACAAAAAAAGGATATTTTACGTTCTCAGCAAAGGAATTTTTCAATTGCATGCATGCTTTCTGAATCTTGTGTAGAAGAGAACGAGGAAAGTATTTAAATTGCATGGTAGTCATTTCAATCCAAAACTCTCCACTGACTCTATTTTCTTAACTGTCTCCCTCGAAATGTTCCTTAAGGAATCTAAACCCCCTCCTTTAAAAACTCATCACTTTTTTTCTTAAACTTTCTTCAACTTGCATCCTTTTTACTCTCATAGGCATATCATTACATTTCTGTTTTGTTTTTCTAAACATCCACAGAAATATCTCCCTATCCAACCATAAAAAGACCCTCCAGATTCCAGTTAGAAAATATAACTAGTAATATTTATTTTTACTGTCAAAGTAGTTATATTAAAATATTAGACATGGCACTAACGGAGGGCTGAGGGCATAGGAGGAAGCTATATGAGGAAATCAGAACTGACCACTCTGATTCACAGCCCTTCTTTCCCCTGGATGTCTAATACGAAAATATTGTAACACATGTATAAATGTGTTAAGCATTAAAATCAAAGTCCACATATAAAATTGTTTGAAAAGGTATAGTCTTTGTAGAGAGAAAACCAAAATGAATTACTTCATTTTATGTCGTTTTTCAAAGTGGAATTAAATGTGAACTTTGTTGTAATTTTTGTAAACTAATTAGCTTAGTGTCTGAAAGCAAATAGCTACAATAGCTAATGGTTATAGATTGTATTTTCAACTTGAGGAAGTTGTAAACAGTGGCAAAGTCTCTGGTTTTGTTGGCAGAATCCTGGTGAACTTGGACTTGTCACTTCTTTGCAGTATGAATGGGCAAATCACAGTCTTAAATCTTAGTCCCTCTCTATAAAACGCAATGATACGACAGCAGGTTTAAGGTTAGTTTTATATGAGATGATGTGTGTCGAGTTATCTTAGATACATATCAAGTTTTATTAAGTTCAAATTACTTATACGAGGAGGCCAGTAAATGGAGGTGGCACGAATACCTTCGCAGCCTATGTAAGCAAACCAAAATCTAAGCTTGTAAATGTCTCAAGGTTCAGAAATCGAAACCTAAGAACAACCACTCAGAAGCGTCAACTTGGCTTTTCCAAATAAGGCAAACATTTAAGCTCTAGCCAGTCAATAATTTTTTGCCTTTGTTTCTGCTTTTTCTCTATAGAAGTCTATCCCCAGGTGTTGTGCACTCCTCCTTTGTCCCTGTCCCATTTGAATGGGTTTCTGCTCAAGTAAACTCCTAAAACATTTAATAACCTTGGTTTAGCTGTTAACATTATATAGCTTTATTCACAGAAAAATAAAACTGTTGTATTAAAACAATAAAGCAAAACAAAAATAAAACTCAACTCACGGAAATGGTTATCATGTGAATAATGCTTAAGAAAATACTAGTATGTGATGAACAGGCCCTCCAGGACCATGGGCAAACCAGTCAGTACCAGTTTATAGGTATCAACATATACGGACTCCCACATACTTCAAGAAGTCAGGATATTAGAAATTGGAAATAGTAGAAGTCCGATTAATTTATGCTGCTGAACATACAAGCTGGCTAATTATAAAAGGAGTTCAGATGATGTATTCTAAGAAACAAAAAGAGAGCATTTTGTCTGATAATCTGCTTTGCTGGACAGAAGGAAACTGTTAATGCAATCCATTGGTTGGCAGTGTAATTATAACTAAGTCTCGAGGGATCTGGACCCGCTGCACCATAGTTTACTGATCATATTACAAGAAACATCCTTGTTACAGCCACCATGAGCATTTAGTCTGTTGAATCATTAAATTACATTATAAAAAATACCTAGCAAATAGTCCGAAACTCTTTCTTGGTTCAGTAATAATTTTCCATTGATTCTCCCCTTAAGAGGAATATTCAAAATATGACCAAACTGGGGTGGAATGTTCCATGCGAATATTCTGCAGTCTACTTATGTGTAAATTTTGTGTTGAAGATAGACAATTGTTTGATTCAAAGAGCCTTGAATTCTCTGTTTTCTCCACCTAATCTTCCATTATTACTAAGGACTATCATACAAAGTTTCAAATATGTATGAAGCTATTAACATAGACCATATATGACTAATGTTAATATATTAACTATGTCATACATACCAAAAGTGTGGTGCTAAAGAGGAGAAAGGGCTAGATAACAACAGGAAAATAGACCAGCCTAGTTTTTTGCAAGAGCGAGGAACATACCTGAAAGCTTGATTAAAACAATTCAGGACAGAGCAACAAGAAGATGCACTCAGGCCGCTAAGCGGAAACATGGTAGTTGTGGTGGGTAGTGCGAATGTCTGACTAAAAACGAGCAATAAAACTCTGACGAAAATTCATATTAAAGAGAGATTAATTAATCTCAAATCTTGTGTATGACAGCTCTTAGAAAAACTGTTCTCTTCTTTCAATAATGAAAATTGTCACCTATTTGCATATTTATTTAGATTTGTAATATTGTTCAACCAGCTAATTACATTTAGCCTTCACAACACACCTGTGAACTAAATATTATCATTATATTTATTTTGCATATAGGAGTAATTCGCTCGATTTCACAATTTAGTAAGTGGTGAAAACAGATGCACGTACCATACAAACGAACGTCTGGCCAAGGAGGTACAAAGTGGACACTGAAAACCAGGCATGCTTTGCTTGCCAGATCCTGTAGCCCGGCTCAGCACTGACGTCTGGGATGAAGAGAACCTATCCTGAAAATCTCCTTGCTACTCCAGATTCAATTTCCAGTCTTCCCCACTCTGTTTTCTGCCTTAGGTTTTCTTGCCCTCTGGCACTTAATCATGCTGGCCAACCGGACGCATCAAAGGAGATTAAAGTGAGGAAGGAGAGTAATGTCGGGCTGTTTATTTTCCAGTCTTTCTCTCTCCAACATTTGTCACGCTGGCTATTTTCAAACTCTCAAGAAGGACCACAGGACTCTGTCATTCAGCTTTCCCCAACTCCTCCCTCCCTGTACCATTTTAATGAAAGACATAACGAAAAACAAGCTATGCTATGTAGATTCTTGTATTTGTATCAATGGTTGTGTAAGATTAATTATCATAATCTGATTATGACATATGCATTTTTTCCCCTGCTGGGAAACTGACACAGAGCTTTCTCCTACTTTGCATTGAAGGGAACTTTTTTCAAATGTATTTGCTTTAATGGGAGCTTTTTGCAACTTTTACAAATGTGTGGTATGTTCTATCCTCTATTTAGGGTAAAACTAGAATTTAAACCTGTGTCTTCCCCATAGTAAACCAAATGTAATTTGGTAATTTAATGTCTAGTACCACCTCTCCCACTGACAAGCGAGGTGAGGTTAGACATTCTGTTTGCTCTATTTGGCATCCTCCTCTTTTCCATTACGTTAAACCAGAATAATCAATTTTTAAGATTCTTCCCTGGTATATATGTACGTATGTAGGTATGTGTCTTTATTTTGATTCGAAGATTCTATAAAACTTGCATTTGGAAAAGTTTGTCTTTAACATTAAATAATCACAGTATCGTGAACCAGCTTAAGTTTATTGAAATGAATCTTACATAGAGGCAGCGGTATAATGTATCTTATTTAAATATTTCTAGAAATCTGTTTTAATTGATATTTCTGTTTTTATGTATGATCTATTCTCTACACACTTAAATGCTTTAAAATACAAGCAATATGAGGACCTCTTTTGGGAACATCCCTAAAGTGTGTTTATATCTGTCTTCTAAATAATCAAATTTTTTCTTGGTGAAAATTCTTATATTAATAGGTCAACATCATTATAAAACTGGATTTAAAACCCTATATGTAAAACAAAATGAAAGAGCATTCCAGTGTTTCCATTTTCTCAAAGTATAATTTATGCCTGTACAAAAAATTGATCTGAACCATGAAAGCAATACTTCCCCTGTACATAATGTTTTCTTATCTACTATATTTATACTTTATAGAAAATGTGTAATAGGTCTATTAAAATGCACAGAAATGAAGCCAAAAATATCATGCATGTAATTAATCTACAAACTCTAAGCCAAAAAAAATTGGGGATTATTTCCTTAATAAAAGGAAAAGAAGAAGCATGTCATTGATTTTTTGAGTGGAAAATTCATTTTAATCGAATGCCAAAAGTGTCAGGTTTATCACAGTATAACATAGCTTGTATTTTTCATGGTCATCTAAATAAAATTCTCTATAAATTATCAAAATGCTTCCCCTGCCCAACAGCCATCACTTCCATCTACTACTGATTGAATTTCAAATGGTTTGCACTTAACTCAGCCAGACACTGGGCAAGTCAAGCAACTCTACCATCTGGACCAGGCGAAAAAGTGACAGAAAGTGGTGAAATGATGCAATTCAAACCAGAACATCATGCCTGTTGAAGCTTCCAATGTGAACATTTCTTTTCCAAAATATACCCCAGTGAAGACATTAAAAAAAAAAAAAAAGAAATACTATTAAGGTATTAAGATAAAATGTAGTATAAAGGAGAAGTTAGTACAACTAAGAAAAACAAAAAATAAAAGAAACATTTTATTATTACTGGGAAAGAATAAGCAAAATCCTTTCCTTCTACTAGACTATTAACTTGAAAAAAGGCTATGAAGTAGTATTACAAACAGGGAGAGAAAAATTGTATATGATAATATGATGAAATAGTCCACCTAAAACTAAAACCTTCTATGATATATCACATATGTATTTAAAGACATTTATGACTTAAATCTTTGATCAAATCAAATTGAACTTTCCTTGAATTGAAGTTTCAAATGGAATATGAAAGGCAAACTATACAACTTGTAGAATTTATTTGAAAATATTTTATAACAAAGTTAATGAAGAATTTCTCAAATTCAAAGGCAGTTACAAAGCAAAAGTAAAATATTGATAAATGAGACTGTATGAAAATAAGAATATCTATACATGAAAATATACCATAACAAGTGGAAATACAAACCATGAATTGGAAGAGGATAGCTGAAACTGATATAAATTCAGAATACATTAAAAAAAAAACTATAATTCACTGAGACAAAGAGATGATCCAATAATATGGGCAAAAGACAGAATTCCTTGAGAATAAAACCTCATTACCCTTTAAACTATGAATATGTTAACCTGAGAAATAATTCAAATTGCAATCACAATGCTATATTATTCCATATCAAACACATGAGCAAAAATTTAAGTCTGAAATTGCATGTTAGTGATGGTATGAAGGAACCAAAATAGTGTTATGGTACTTCTGGTGGGAGTGCACACTGACGCAACTGCTTAGAAACACATTTTACATGGTCTAAGAGGAACAAGATATGCACCCCCAGGATGCAGCATTCCCATCCTTACGTAGGTACCCCGGAGAATCTCCTGCACATATGCTCCAGGAATTTATAAGAATGTCTGGGACACTATTTTCATATTAACCAAAAGCTGGAAATAAGCCTAGTGTTTGATAAATTTACTAGTGTTATACAGTTCTCAATTATCCAAGAATTGAAAATACATGAGAGTTTTTGTTTGCTTGTTTACAAAAAACATAGATAAATTTCAGGAATATAATGTTAAGTCAAGTAAGCAAGTTCAGAAGAATACACAGAGTATAATTTCATTAAGATGAAGTTTAAAAAATTCCACACACAGAGGTGCATTTGGAAAACTAAAAGAAACTAGAGAATGGCAAACATAACATTCAGGGTAGTTATTTCCTCTGGTGGGAAAGACTGAGTTGGGATCAAGTAGGGCCCACAGCAACCTCCAAAGGCAATATTGATCTTTATTGTAAAATATACACTAGATACATCACTGTTTCCTCTTAAACTTCCATATATCTGTACATATTTTCATTTGATTCGGTATTCAATAAAATGATAAGTATAATTGTTAATCAATTCAATATGGAAAGCAAGCATCATGAATTAGGATTGTTCGATCATGTTGGAGTTAGAAATGAGAAGTAAAGGTGGACAGAGTGTCATTCAACTCGAGGAACATTAAATATTCACTGTGAAAAATGTGTTGAGGCTAGTAAAACTAATGATTAAGAGTCATTAACTTCTAGAAATTCCCAGTTTAAAGAGGAAGGGATGTATTCTGATATAAGTTAAAGACATTTGATATAAGGCTCGGGAGATTAATTTTGATCAGGATATCTAAGTACTTCAAGACAAGGAGAAAAATTGAGCTGGGATTTAAAAGAATCTAAAGGACTTGACAAGCCTTTTTAGTTGCCCCCATAAAGGCATTAAAGAAGGGAAGTTAGAGCAACCACTTCATTGATCATCTGTCTACGTAGCCTGTGTTCAGAGAACGTGTGTGAGGTATGGAGCAGGCGGCATAAGAACAAGTAGTCTTTGAATTCATGTATGATGAGGAGAGACTGAGGGCTGGCAGGAGATTTTCTCATAATGATATTGCCCCCATGTGTGATGCAGGCTAGAATAGAACAATTTAAAATGGCAGTATAAAGCAGGAACAGAAAAAGAATAGTCTGGTCTAGATTGGGATGGATCTCATTTATTTTAGTGTAAAGACTAATGAAATCTCACAGTCAAAATTGCACATTTAAATGGGATGTTCACGTAACATCTCATGCATTGCTCCAGTATGTGTAGTCAGTAAAAACAATTCAATCCCACAGGCAGGATGAAATAGTCAGAGCCTTGAATCTTTAGATCTAGGTACTGTATTTGTTTCCTAGGGATGCCATAATAAGTGTCCCACAAAAGTGTGGCTTAAAACAACTGGTATTTATTTTCTCATAGTTCTGGAAGCTAAAAGTCTGAGATCAGGGGGTCGGTCGTGGTGATTCCTAGTGAATCACCGTGCTGCTCTAAATCTGGTGAATATGGTCCACCCTGCTCTCCTGGCTTCCGGTGATGGCAAGGAACCCTTGGTGTCCCTTGGCTGGTAGAAGCATCATTCCAACCTTGGCCTCTGTCTTCATCTTGAATTTGTGTCCTCATAGACCTACCTTCTCATAAGGCCACTGGTCATATTGGGTCAGGACCCACCCTAAGGACTTCTGCTTGACTTGATTAAATCTGCAAAGATTCTATTTCCAATTAAGGTCTCATCTGCAGGTACTGGGGATCATGACTTCAACTTATATTTGGTTGAACAAATGTTTTATTCATACAAAATTTTGTTCACCTTAGATGTAAGTCCCACTTCTCCATTCCCACTTCTTATTCACACTGTAAGAAGTAAATGTGCATTTTCTTATTCCTAAAATGGAGAAGGATCAAATACAACTTTCCTTTATATGTGACCTAGTGATCTGTTTCAAGTTGAACAGCTCCTATACAGTATTACTTGGATATATATTGTTAGCTGTTTAAAGACTATTCTTTTGTCATCATTTCATATTTTACTTACACAAAATAATTGCAAAGACTATATAGTTATGTTTTTCACTACACTCCTTCATCCTAACTTTAATAAAGTAGTTAAACCTCAGCTAGGAAAATTTCTAGCATAAATGATGGGCACCTCAAATAGAACTTCATCAAATGAATACTTATTACAGTCTTAAGTAGTCCTTACGATACAAATTGATGCTATTTAGTAAGAGCACCACAACAGGTAAAAACAATGAAAACCCATTATTTATTTTACACACTTAAAAATTACTTTCAAAAGGTCAGACCAATATAGTGCTACATTATTTTAATACTTTTCAGATTTGGCATTTATACTCTAAAAATTGACGCAATTTTTATGTAATTTCCTAGGAATACTCTTTCATTTTCTTAGCCCTGCAGTAAATTGTTAAAATGGATCTTTAAACACTCAACTATGATCAGATACACATAGTTGCAAAATATAGGTCAGACAGAAAAATTAAAAGAGACTTAACGAGCCTCTGGCATAAACAAAATCAAATTCTAAGGCAGTATAACATAAATGTAGTAAAAATAGATTTGTACATTATAAGAATAACTCTCAACATACACTATACACAGTTCAAGAAACATGCATTATTTTTTCATCAATGTTCATTTTGTTATTTTTGCTGAAAACTTCAGCTATTTTTTTCCCCCTAAAACTGTATTAAAATTAGGGTTAATTCGTGACCACACAAATACACACACTTTGTATAAGAGAAAGAGTAAAGATGAAGACAGCATTTTTTTTCTTTTATTAAAGTTTGAAGTTGAAATCTGGTAAATGCAAAAAATATTCTTATTTAATTGTATAAACATTAATTGGTGAAAATGATTTAAACCAAAAGACTATTATAATAACGTAGGTCTGACTTCTTGAAAGTCAATGCATTTTTTTAAGGCTATTTATCTTAGAGAAAAGCTTACAATATCTTAAAGATAGGTAAATTTATGCACGATAATCATTCAAATGAAGAATATCTGTATTACATGGAAAGTGACATAGGCTCAGGAGTTCACATACAACGTTTAGTAATATTTTTCTTGCTTAGTTACTCGTTAATGCACAACAGAAAATACTAAAAATCAGAAACTCTTTTAGAAAGGCTGAATGATTTTCTTTTGCAGCCGTTTGTAAAGAACCCATCTCCTTAATGGCTTTTCTTTGTGTGTGGAATCTGGTTTGGGCATTTATCTTCTGTATCCCTAACACAACAAAGAATTCAGGGAACCTCAAAGGACATTCGCTCCAAATTGGTCATGCCACCAACCAGTTGAATGTGTTTATTTTCTCATTTGGACTTCCTGTTTTATATTCTTACCGTACCTCTTAATGGCAACGTAATCTGTTAGAATGAGAACCTTCTGCAAAAATCACTCCTTACCTTAGGCAGAAAGAGGAGTCATGGCCAGAGTGGCTAGTGTAGCTAGCAAAACAGATGTTTATGATGGAGAGAGAGAAAGGTTTCAAAACAAAACAAAACAAAATAAAACAAACACAAAAAACTTTGACGGGAGGGCAAAGAATGTCTTCATTAAAAAAATATGAAATATAACTACCAATCATTTGTCCTACCATTTCATGCTAGTATGTGGTTAGGGGGTGTACATATGGACAATATATTTCCTTTTGTATGCATTTTTTTTACTTACGACATCAGTAGTTTATCATAAAAGGAGCAGTAGGTTTATCATAACTCAGCGACGGTAGGTGGAAGAGATGCACAGGGCAAGGTAGATGGGAAGGGCGCAGACGCTCCAGGCCCTCTCCAGGGGCGCCGCTCTCCCCACACCTCCACCTGTTCACTAATCTGTCAGCTCCTACTCCCATATTCTTATCTGCAATCTTTTAAACTGACCGTTTAGTAGGATGCAGTCAAATACCCTGCAATGTATCTAAAATTGCTATGCAACGCAAGAATTAGATAACAATATTAAAGGACTGACTATTTTCTTTATGAAGTGCTTACATAAGTACTATACAAGTGACAAAACAAATACACAGAGGGCAGTAATGACTAATCAAAGATCTTTAACAAAGAAAAGATATTTTAAATACAGTAGCTTACAATATTGGTCAGTTATGTTGGAAATTTGTTAAACTATTTGTTAACATCTTAGATTTTAAACAGACTATATATGTTGTCGAAACAAGTTTTTAAAATTTCTCATAAGGAAAGAGTATCCACATAATGGATCATACATGTACAGAATATGTCATGGGATCAGTGAATATTTTACTACTCAAGGATTATATTAGCATTGCATAGGTATAGACTTACTGAAATTTTATTTAAATTATGTAAAAATAATTTTACCAAGACCTGAATTTCAAGATATAACATTCTAATTTGTCATTAATTGTTTTTTCCTTAACCGTTGAAAAATAATTTTGAGACTATTCCTATATAATTTTAAGAAAGTCTTAATACAAAGAATTAGATGGAGAACAATATAGAATCGTTGCTTAAAATACACTAGCTATTACTTTGAAACAAAATATGTTTCCCCAGTTCAATTTGCATTTGGTGTTGATTATCACTTAAATAATGCTGACTAGAAAGGCTTAGTAATTGACGTTTATGAAAATCTGTTAATGTCCTAAGTATTCCCTCAAATTACATATAAAGTCATAGAGATTTAAACAGGCGTACATATAGACAATGGAATATTACTCGTCTATAAGAAAAGATGAAATGTTGCCATTTGTGACAACATGGATAGATCTTGAAATTATCATGCTAAGCAAAATAAGTCAGAAAAATATAAATACAATATTGTTATCTATGCCCCCCGTGCTATACATTTAATACATCTCCAGAATTTATTTGTATTATAACTGTAAGTATGTACATTTTGACCACCTTCATTGATTACACCCAACCTTTATTTTTTTCTTTTTTTAAGATTCCAGAGACCACACAGTATTTGGCTTTCTCTGTCTGACTTATTTCACTTGGCATAATGCCATTAAAATCCACCCACGTTGTTGCAAATGGCAGGATTTTCTTTTTTATTATGGCTCAATAGATCAGACAAAAATATTAAGATTTAATATAATGAAACACTTCTTTTTATTATGTTGCTACACTTTAAAAATCTACCAGAATTTGCTGGATAGTAATACGTTTTTTATAATTTTCTGAGTTATAGCAAATCATAACAAAATGCATTTTCAGACAATATGGACAAGGGCAGTCTATACCCTGAAGTCGTTTAAAGTAATTTACAATTTCAGAAACTTTAATAATCCAGAGCAAGACAGTAAGACTATGACTAATTTTAGTTTGTTAATTTAAAGTTGAAGTTGAAAATATAAGTATTTACAATCAAGCACAAACGTATCGATTAAGAAAAACGCCAGAAACTAGTCAGTCTGATTTTTCAAATGTCTCTCTCCAACTTATCTAGGCATGTTATTTTGACATGAGGTTGGGAAAGACAATGTTAATTATATATTCTTATTTGATTGTATAGATACAATTTCAAATTATGCCTCATTTTAGGCATGACTGGGATAACTGTAATAAAGTAATAAAGTAGAATGGATTGAGAAATTCAACACATGTTCAGATCCTATTTTAGAAGCAGATTATAGTTTTAGTGGCTATAGTTTCATTGACAGTGGCTATGATCAAAATCTGTGCTGAAAGAAACTAGGTGTATTGAAACTGTTTTTCAAAAAGAGGTATAACAGCAATTTACAGAGACATGATTATAATCTTCGATACACTTGTTATTTGTCAATAGCCATTTCAGTGCCTTGGTGAAAAAGTAATTTTGTTGGCATCGTCAGTGTCTTAATTGAATCTTCATGCCGAAATAACATAGCTTGAAAAAATTACCTTTCCTATGGAAAGAACTGAACTTAAGATCAGGTTCCCACACTAATGCTTACTTAAATATAGACATTTTTTTTTTAATCAACATTTTTGACAGGTTTGAATCGAACTCACACCAACAAGCTTTTCTTCAGATGTAAGGTTCCAAAGCTGTTGCTTAAGTGATTTTGCACAGTGTTTTCTTTTTTGTTTTTGTTTTTCTTTAGCCCCAACTTGTCTTCATTTCACCCTATCTGAAGATATTCTTTGTACATTAATGTATTTCTTCTAAGACTAGCTATTGTTAGCCCGATCCTCTAGGAATTAGCTTTTGTTTTTATCAAGGACTATGACTTTGAGTATTTCGTGCTTAAAGCTAAAGATTTAAAAGGAGCTTTTATTCAACAGTATTTAAATACCCAAAGTACCCCCAAGGTATTCTCTCTAACGTCTTTATACCTTCCATGATGACACCATGTTTGGCTTTCTCTGAGTATTTAGAACAAGATGTATAAATAAACATTGTGACTTAATTTATTCCCTGTAAAGTTATTGTCTGTAGCGTTCTAAATTATTACAAATAAACTGTCACCCTGATCACACTTATTGTTTTAATTTAATAATTATTTCCATTTAAGCCCACCAGGATAAGGAGTTAATGAAATAATAAATTGCAGGTACTCATTAATTATCATAAGGTGGGAAGTATGTAGTTGTCTTCAAATATATAGGTTGTGGGGTTAGTAGAAGACAATTTAAAATACCAGCACTGAAATCATTCACTATTTTTATGATTTCTGGCAAATTATGTAACTCATCCAAATTTCACATGATTTAGTTTTAATATTATAATAACTGCCTAAAATAGCATTCTGAGGATTAAACTATTCTCGGAATCTTTGAAATGTAATAAAATGTTTATTAAACACAAGATTATCATTGAAATTAAAACATACAAAGTATGGAGAAAAGTTTAACACATTTAAATGTATTGCCCTGCATGTATTTTTGCTATGCCAGTTATAAATGCTTCCTCTGTATTGTGTCTACCACATATAACTAATAGAATATTTTCCTTGATGTTAGTATTTGTGCACATCTTGTATAATGCCAAACGATAAGTCAAAATTTGACAAAATAGAGATAATAATGAGGTACCTGTTTGACGAAAATTTAAAAATAAGTAAAAAAAGACTAGAACCAGATCATAGGTTCTGACTTCAGTAAAACTGAGAAAATATTTTAAATAACTCTCATGTGGTTTGGGAAAATATTCGATACAATAACGACACAGGAATATTTAACTCATGTAAAGTAAGTTATTTAGAATAACTATAAATTTATTTTTAATAATTTTAATTGAAGTTTTCAAAATTTAATACAAAAAACTTTCTGATTTTATGTTTAAATATAGAAGTTAAACAGAAACACTGTAATGTTTTGGACTATCAGTGCTATTTCTTAGATTTAGAAACAAAAATAATGTCTGCAACTCTATCAGAGCTACAAGTTTAATTTTTACTTCTTTTCCTTGAGTTTTTTAAGTAAATGAAGAGCAAAAAGTTCAGATTAATTGATAACCCTTAATTTAAATCTATTGGTTATGTGATTTAGGAATGATCTAATCGCCAATTATAATTTAATTTACCACGATGAATTAAGAAGATAATCTTTGCACAGGTCTATATTATTATTTTAACCAAATACAACAATTATACTATATTTAAAGAAACATTTAGAAGGAGAAAACCTATTTTAGTTCATTTAAAGGGAAAACGCAATGTGACAGTTTCTTCATTTCTTCCAAATATGTTTAATTAGTTCCTCATACTTTCTGGCAATAAAGTAATGAGTGAAAAACAATTTGGACTTTACCTTCAATTAATTCTGTTCTAGTGATACAGGCAGGCATCAATTAGGTATCAATACAAATAAATATACAGTAACTTTACTAATTCTGTTAATATATTTTCAGCAATGCAGTGGGAACTCTGCTTTTACTTTGCAGTGGATTCTACATTTTTGCTTCAATGACAGGTCATACCAGATGCGGTGAAAATGTATTTTAATTGAGCAATGTTTCATGTGATTTGACCAACTTCAAAGCTACTGTAGGAGACAGGTATGAAGTAAAAAGTTATAGGACCAAATTGTGAATTGAATATGCACAATTAAAGAAAGGGAGGTGTCAAAGATGACTTCTGAGATGCTGGCTTATTTATGTGGCTGGCTGATGATAGCATTTACCAGATCATTAAGGTAAAATGCTTTGAGTGTTAGGATTCTTTGAAACATGTGCATTTAAATAAGTGGGTCTAGAAGTTATAGAGATGTCCTAATTGAATATGTAAATTGTCGGTTTTCTGAGCAATTCAATCCAGCAGCATGGGTAAAATGAGCTACAGAGAGAATATAGCATGAAAAAGCAGCTCATGAGCCAGCACTGAGTCACACTGACTACTAGTGTCTGGCTGACGAAAACATGGCCACAAAATATTACCAATATGGCACATGCGGAGAAGTAGGAGGAAAGCCAGAAAAATGCATTCAGTAAACAAGAGGCAGAAAGCATTTGAAAGAAGGTAGTGATGGTGCAATGAACATAGGGGTGATTGTATGTTTACGGATAAATGTTTTCAGATACTCAGAAGAAGGATGGCTGGGTGGTACAGTAATTCTATTCTTAATTTGTTTGCGGAAGCTCCATACTGTTTTCCATAGTGGCTTAAAATAAATAAATAAATAAGCAAACAAACAAACAAATAAATAGATAAAATAATAAAATAAAATAATAGAACAGAGTGATTTCAAGGCTTACTAAATAGTCAAATGATATGAGCCCTGAAAAAGCACCTATTGGATATTTTGGAGGCTGTTGAAAGCATAATGAGAACTGGTGTAAGGGGACTTTTGAGTAACCGATAGACTTGAATGTTCTGAGAAAATATACATTGAGAAAATAAAGACCTGTCTTCCCATAACTTTATCTAAGAAGGGACAGAAAGAATTAACTAACTAATGCACCAGGGTTGAGTTTTTCAATTATACAGTTTTCTGGTTAAAGCTTAAACACATTAAAATTATCAGAGTTTTCAGGGAATTTATAGGGAGAAGCTGATTGGAAGATAGAGAGAAAGAGAAAAAAAGTATAGGGAGAAATGGAGGAAGAGAGGAAGAGAGGGAAAGACAGAAAGAGACACAGAGAGAGAGCTAGAGAAGCAGTATAAAAGTCCTACATACGTCAGCAGGAGTTATGGGATCCAATAGGCAGATAAAAAATGTATTCTTAGATGAGAGCTGGAGTTAGTAATCTATGCTGAAGGCCAGATATCACAGTGCCATTGACTCCTTGAAAAATCTTTGATAAATTTACAGTGACAATAGATGACAACAAAATTACAATAAAATTATATTAAGGATCGTGGATAATTGATCTGTGAACTGACAGCGATGCTAGACTTCAATTGCATCATCAATACTTGTAAGATATGACAGCACATTTATCTATCTATCTATCATCTATCTGTCTAAATTCATAAATAATTAATTCAAAATCATAATCTGAAAAGTTATAAATAAAGTGGTATATGACAAAAAGGGGAAATTTGCATAAAGCTGTAATGGATTACAGATTGATCTTCCGGGAGATGCAAAAATATAAAACACAGTGTGCTCACAGCCAAGTACTTAGATATAAGGTTTAACTGCATCAAACACTATTAAAGGACTTTCATTATAAACTTGAAATTTTTATCTGATGCATTTAGTATTTAGTGTTTGCCAAATTTATAAGAAAATTATCAGATTTATTGTTTTTTATTAGAGTTGATATATAATCCCAGGTTTTACCCCTATTATTTTAAATGAGGAACAAATTCATTCAGGTGCAGGAATTTAGAAGGAAATGATGGCTGACTATAGAATCAAATTATTTGCTGAATGATTAAATAAATTAATTAATTAAGTGAAACTTAGCTATCCATTATCAATTGTACAGTGTGTAAATATATTTAGATAGCTTTTATATTACAGATACTGTAGGTGATGATCTGTGGTTTGACAAACCTTCATTAAAAATTTAATCATGTTAGTATTTCACTTCACTGAAAACTTTTACCTTTCCATTATGCATTTTGCAATATACTTGCAGAGCATTTGAGCTTGTACTATTTTATAAAGAAGAGTCATGTTGAATATTATTCTAAGCAAAGTGATAGAGAGGACCAAGTTTATTCTGCCACTTTTTTTTCATATAATAGCATTATTTATATAAATTTGACATTTTATGAAAACACAAAGTCACTACCAAATTTATTAACATTACAATTGATAATTCTGAAAAACGTGTGTCAAGAATGAAATACTCTCAGAAAGTTGGTAAGTGGATTTTAATTTTTTAGTATTGAGAATTTCCTGGTTTATTTACTCACAGAATCATACTGAGATAAATGCTGTCATGTTATCTCTATTTCCTGTAGACTAAAATAAAATATAGATGATTTAATGTTAAGACTTATCTGATTCATTGTCTGTGATGTTTACTAAAGGAACACTTTTTCATTTGTGTTTTAGTATTCTCAAAGTCAGCACAATTTTTAGGGGTTGGGGAACGTAGGGAAACAGCAAAACATGAACTCTCATTTCTACCCCAGGTTCTCTCGAAAATAAGAATAATGCTTTTCACTCACAAACTTTCATGGATAACATTTCTAATATGTATAATTTTTGTTAACTATTATATGAGTTTCAGGTGTACAAGATAATGATTCAACATTTATATGCCTTAAAAGTGATCACCCTGATAAATCTTGTAACCATTTTTCACGGTACAATTGTTACAATGCTATTGACTATGTACCCGTGCTGTACTTTTCATCCCTGTGACTTATTTATTTTATAACTGGAAGTTTGTACCTCTTATTCCCATCACCTTCTTCTCCCATCCCCAGCCCCCTTTCCTGTGGAAACCATAAGTTTGTTTTCTATATCTATGAATCTGCTTGTTTTGTTTGTTCTGTTATTTTGTTTTTTAGATTTCATAGATAAATGGAATCATATTGTATTTGTCTTTCTCTATCTCACTTAACTTTATTTAGCATAATACCCTCGAGGTTTATCCATGTTTTCCCAAATGGCAAGATATCATTGTATATTATTGCTGAGTCAGATACACACACACACACACACACACACACACACACACACACACACACACACATATATATGATGTTATACACACACACAAACACACAGACATCTTTTTCTATTCATTTATCAATGGACAAGTTGCTTCCATCTTTTGGATATTGTGAATAAGGTTGTAATGAACTTAAGTGTGCATATATCATTTTAAATTCGCTTTTTTTTTCCCTTTTGGATAGATACACAGAAGTTCAATGTTTAGGTCATTTAGTACTTCTCTTTTCAGTTTTTTAAAGAACCTCCATACTATTTTCCATAGTGGCTGCACCAATCTGCAATCCCACCAACAGTGCGCAATAGTTCCCTGTTCTCCGTATACACACCAACACTTGTTTTTACTTGTCTTTTTGATAATAGCCAGTCTAAGAGGAATGAGGTGATATCTCATTGTGGCTTTGATTTGCATTTCCTTGATGATTAGTGATGTTTATCTTTTCTTTGCTTTTTAATAAAAGTTTTAGGTGTTTATTTCTTTTTTAATTAATTACATTTATAGGGGTGACAATGGTTAGTAAAATTACATAGGTTTCAAGTGTACAATTCTATAATACATCATTTACATATCACATTGTGTGCTCTTTTAGTGTGCCTGTTGAAGAGCATGTTACTAGGCCAAAAGCCAATTTTGAATGGACACAGTAATATTAGATGTGTTGTTGAATATGTAAGAGAAAGCACAATATCTGAACATAGAATTTTAAAAAGCACACAAATGGTTTAAATTTCAAAAGTCAGAAAATCCATTAAAGTAATATATGCTGAAGTCACTATAATATTTTTGAAAGATTGTGATTTATATGGTTTCAAATTACAGAAAAAATAAGATCATTTTATAGTTTTGAAAAATAATGTAACAAGGTCATGCTACCTCATCCGTTAATCCATCCTTCGATACATGCCTATAATGATTCTGGAATTGTCCTGATTATTGGTGATACAGCATAGCTAGAACATAGTTTCTGTTCTCATGGAGCTTATGTTCTCTTATCAGTCTTCTAGAAATAGCTGCTACAAGAATATGTAAATAGGTAAGTAGATGTGGGAGGCACGTTGTAAGTGGGTATGAGTGGAAACTAAGTAAAGTCATCCACGTAGATCATGGATCTAAGAAGAAAGTTTTTGGAAGAGAAAAGCTATTTAAGCATCTTAAATAGACATACAGAATTTAGAGAAATGAAACAAGAAGTTCATTCCCAACGCATATAGGTGAAACGCAGGTGAAACTGTTTTAGCAATGAATAATTCTAAAGTAAAATTGAAAGAGAATTTTTTCCCCATACTGTTTTTAAAAAGTGTACTTAAAAAATATCTTTTTGGGATGTGAACACTGAAAAATAGTCCTAATCCTATTGCAAAATACTTCAGCTTAAAGCAGTATTTTCTGAAATCTATTTGAGGCACTTCTTAATGGATGAACAAATGCCACTTTTAAATTTTGATATACATCTCAGAGGTATGTGTCATCTAACTTAAATGTTGTTTCAGTTCTCCTACATATTATATTACCTATTAATGTCAGATGTATAAGTCAGAGAGTCTCTATTCCAGTTATCTCCCTTGCATATACTTGTTTATGACAATATTTTCGCTGTTTATGAATAAATTTGTGTGCTGAAGAACAAAATTCATTTCTCTCCTTGGGAAAAGTTTTCAACTTGAAACAAAACAAAACAAAACAAAACAAAAAAACTTTCCACTTAAATAGTTTCCATTGTCAAATTTTTTCAAGACAAAAAATAACATTTTAGTATAAGGAAATAATCCTTCATCAAATAAATGTTTTTCATGTTGGTCTCAATTGCAGTGAAAGTTCTAAATATTTTGTTGTTTTTATTTGTTAATTTATTATTACATATTTTTAATCAAACAAATGGGTGCCTAATTTAGAGGGGATAATCTATCGTTAATTTTTTTTAAGCATCAATATTGAAATTACCATTTATGAAGAAAACCTTTCATTTGGACTATTTTTGTAAATTGTAAAGAAATATTAAAATGGGGAAAGAAACACAGTGATAGACAATTTGAAGAGAACTATGGGAAGGGGGTATATTTTCAGAGATTCAGAGAACACATGTGTGGAAGAGGAATAGAAATCAAGGATTACACACACAGGGCCATAGATGGAGAAAAAGGAAGAGGACACAGGAGAATAGAGGGAGAATCAAGGAAGGAAGAAGAGGACCCAACAGGTCCTCACAGAAGAAGGTATAACAGACACTGGTTTGATAGCACAGGCTCAACTATACCACCCTCACCAGGGTTTCTCAGTGAACCAAAGGCAGAAAGAAAATGATACACGCAGGTCTCATGAACTCTTGTTAACCCATTATGCATACTTGTTTATATATAGATCAGCTCCACAACATCGTGTCTCATCACTAAAATCGTGTACCTGGTATTATGTTTATCCTATTTCACAAAGTGATGCACTTTTCACCACATGCAGAAATATATTAACAGTTAAACATACTGTTTTAAAATGAGCATTTCAATGGAACATGATTAATGGGGTAGCACAGATGTGACTGTACCCACCAATGAGCTAAAACACTTGCATATTCATTGCACGTCTTACTTGTTCTGCATGTACCAATGATTCTGAAGCATTAGATCACATATTACATTGCCATTTGTTAACTTGACACGTGTAATACTAAGTAAAGAATAAATATTTTAATTTATATATATACCTTAATAATATTGCTTATTTAAATTTTTATAGCGGATAACATACATTGATAAAATTGTGACAACTATATTTTCATCTAAATTTTTATATCCTAGGGTCCAAATGTTTATTTAATGAGTGATACCATCTACAGTTAAAGTAGAGGGTAAATCATATTACTGTTTCTTTGATAGCATTTATACTATGGAGACATTGGCAGCACACATTTTAATAGAGATTACAAATGTTTAGGCAAATAAGCCAACAGTTTATCCTTATCTATCAAAGCGATATTAAACATGAAACAAAAACTAGAAATAATAAAAACCTTTTAATAATGGTTTATAACCCGCATGGATTTAGTCAACATTCATATTGTAACAGGGCCATAAAGGCCAAGTGATTACATTAACAGAAGAAAAATTTTTCCTAGGTTCTTACATTTTTCTTTTTCTTCTATAATGCATACTTAAGCTAAAGAGATAAAAGCACACAATTTTCCCCCTTCTCCATCATCACTTTCCAGATTTCATCTCTTAAAAATGTATTATTTCTATGTAACTAATGAAGTGTTTTGTGTTTTGATAATTATCATTTGAGTCTCTTGTTTCTAAATCTTTTCCTACTCAACGAGCTTACACAAGGCTGTAATTTTACACTTGTTCATTCTGGTAGCGTGGGAGGAGGAATATTGCATACTTTTCACAGAATATTGAACTCCAGCCACCCAATTTTTATGCGCCCAAGATGAACCTGTCAACTTGTTAAGCAGCAGTATTGTTCTAAGTGTAATTATTTGAATAACTGAATAATAGTTGAGAAGCACATAAGATAAATAGAGAACAACCATCGAATATAAATTTTGGATTATTTGAAATATCCTAGTTGGAATATTATGTTCAATAGCTAGCTCTTTTTATCAAATAACAAAGACATGTTAAAGTAAGAAATTAGTTGGAATAGCGTGTGTAGAAGAAAATTTCTCATATATTAACTAAGATTATCCTAAATAAAATGTTTCACAACACTTGACTCAACTGTTTTCTTTCAATCAAATGGGTTCTAGTATGTACAAATGACAGACATTTATAACGTTTAGCCTGTGAAAACTGAGTATAACAGAAACATAAACAAGAGAAAAAATAAAATATCATTTCACATGAATAATTAAGTACCTGGGCAGTGGTCAAGAAAGCACTTTCTCAAATAATGCCATACAGTTATGTCTTTTATCTATTTCACTATGAACAAAATCATTTTTTTCACAATTACAATTTTGTCTCAGTAACATACTTTTATTTCCAATCGGCTTATTCTCATGCTTTTGTTTCTGACCTTTCATGCATATTTTCTAGCACCACTGTGATAGTTCAATTAAGAGAAACATCACAAACAGCAGTGTTCAGCAGGTTCTTCAAAAAATATACTATTAAAGAAATAGTATGAAAAGACTAAACTAAGTCGCTAACAATGAGGTACTGGAAGTCATCCAGTCTGCAGACAATAAGGAGATGGTATCAGTCCTTTAGCCCGCTAGGTTAAAGATCTATGAGGAATAACACAGATAAATTTCCAAAACACTCCTTAAGACATTGTAGTCAAGAGGTGAGGGGTAACTACAAAGAGAGAAAGTCTAAGTACTTAAAACATATATTGAATTATGACCTCTAGCAGTATGGCACTGCTATAAATGGCTTGGCACGGATAACGGTAAGCAGAATCACCAATGTGTAAAGATAGAAAAAAGATACTTCATGTAGAACTAAGACACTAAAAATAATCAAATGCTTTAATAAACACAATTCACAAACAATCAATGGTAAATAAAGATTGACTTTTCTTATCAAACAAAATACTTTAACGTATGGAGAGATTGAACTTATACCAGAACTGTAAATGTCTACGTTGAGTAAGAAAAAAAATCTAATCTATTCGGGTATTTTTAATTGATTCCTACTGTCCCTCTTCATGATATTTAGAAAATGTACAATATGTTTATAAATAGAAATATCTATATACACATCCATCTGTACTCAAAATATAACATGGATTAAATGCACGCGTACAACTTTACTCAAAGATGATTTTAGAAGATAAAACCATCTTTTACATTTAATAAAATACGCTTAGTTTTAAACACTGCATTTGTTTTAAATCACAGTTGGTTGTGTACGTATTTCTATTAGGAATCCAATAATAGGGTAGACGGTAAGTTATGCGCCAGGAAACAATCATGTGATTTTTGTGGCATAAGGGAAGAGACTTGAGTCAGCTAAAGCAAAGAAGCACCATCCATGCAGAAAGGCCAAGTTCAGCTAAACAGACACAAACCAGTATTCTTTAAGCTAAGCAAGCCCAGTTTTATTTCAGGCAAACATTAGCCTTGAGATTCTCTGGGATGGAAAGTACAGTCTTAAGGAGTGCATAGAGAATATATGTAAAGAGTACTCAGAATCAGAAAAATGCATGGGTGTCACTCCATGATAAGTGTCCTAGGCAGACGTGCCGAACTTTGGAACTGGTTCTCTGGACTTGGACTCCAGCTCTTGTTCAGGAGGAAGCTCAAGTTAAAGGATGCTATGACGATTACTACAGAAGTTTCAACCAAAAAGCAAGAACAACCACTTTTAATTTTTAGGGCCAAGGTGAGTTTGGCTAAGAAACAAATGATAAGGTAAAGGTAATTTAAATCATAAGATGTCTTGTATATCATGCTGAAATCGTGTAAAATTGTATACTTTGGTGAGTGAGAATCCTTGAATTCACAGAGGAATTTAAGAAGAGTAACTTATAACTGATTGAATGTGCACACTTGGGAAAAAAAGTGACTATTTTAGATGTTTATTAGGCTTCTGACTTAATTGGCAAAACATCATGATGTAATATATTTATTTGTGTTTAACTGTCTGTTGAACAACTAGAGAGGCATATCCAACTGGTTGTTGAAAATGTAGCACATGAGCTTGTGAGGCTGGAAATCATGATAAAGGTAATGGTAAAAGCCATGAATGAGCATGAAGTAAATTAAGCATCATTGCGAATGAAAGTAAGGGGGAACTAAGAGTTGCGTCCTATGGAACATCTACAGGACAAAACAAAGAAGAAGAAAAACAGCAAGAGAATGGGGAAAACATCCCACAAAAATAGAGAAGGCACATGCACAGAGTGGGACTAAACAAGGAGTCATATGAAAAATCATTAAAATACTGTACATATTCTGGGCCACTCCCCTCCAAAAGATACTAATGCATAGTGCATCTGATGACTGGATGAATGTTTTTAAAGTACAGAAGTCAGCTTAATTAGTAGAAACCATAGAAAAAACTTACTTTGTTCAACGAAAGTATCCAGACAGAGTGAATTTGAAGATATAACAACAAAAATAATCTAATATGAAAAAAAGGAGAAAAACAGACTAGAAAAAATAAATTGAGCAGAGCTTCTTCTCAAAACCCATCAACCTGAAATACCAAGGGTGTTTTATTTTACACCGGAAGAGCAGGACACTTCCCATGGCTTTTCCAAAGACTTGTTAAATCTTCTGTTCTTTCTCATACTATAGAATACAAGGGCCTGGATCATTTTTATATTACTCAGAATGTCTCAGTGTTCCTCACCGTCAGTAAAATGGTTGACATCATGCTAATTGTACCTTTTCATTAGAATGTGATGATTCACCTGGATAACTTCATAGTGAGATAAACCCTCAGACAATTTGGTAAAGCTGAGAAATCTGATTGTGTGTGGCATGTTAGAGACCCCCTCTAGAGAGGACAAATGGCTTTACCTTTGCTTCCTAATGTAGGAAAGGAGCATTAAGTCTTTGCTGCACTGCTTCCAATTGTGGAGATAGTATCTACCATTCTTGGAAATAACTCTTTGGACCCATTTATTAAGCAAATCAGAACGTTGCCACTTCTGAGATGTACATAACACAAGAGGTCTCTGTAGCAGGTCCAGGCTCTGTTGTTTGGACCATGTGGGGTAACCCAACCAATGGTATTAGAGATTTACTCTTGATAATGCTGATTCTACCATTTGGTACAATAAAAGATTCCCAGTGCAGATCTTTCAATTTTTCTCTTTTTTCTTTCATGTGTCCCAGTCACATGTAATGTAAAAGAAGTCTGCTCATCTTTACCATTGGGATAAGGTTAAGAATAAGTTTTAATTTTCTTGAACCGTGTCTGACATAATTCCATAAACCCAAGTTACCCAATTATGAAATAGATAGACATCACTGTAGTTTATTTTTTATTCAAAGGAGCATTGTCAAAGCTTTCCTATTGACCGTCATGTTATTAGAATTCTATAAACATATCTTCATTTGGAAACTGGATTAACAAGATTCCATATTCTATTTAGACTTTAATAATTTGTCTTTCATTATACCTTATTTCAGATTCCTTGATTTCACCAGCAGTAGAGAGGTTGAAACAAAGTCTTTCCAAATTCCAAATTCCCTAATCATTAACACTGCCACTTAAGGGTAGGTTACCAAACTTGTCACCCTTCTGCTCTGAGTCAACACTTACCTGGTCATTTACCCAGATACCCACAAGCATCTGGGTAAATGATGTTAATGTGTATGTCTATTGTTTGATATAGAAAGTGCTATCAATGAAGGATAAGTAAATACTAGTACAGTGCAGTCAAGCCTATTTCACAGACATAAATCGACCTCAACTAATTACACACCAATGCTTTAGTAAAATGTCAGAGTGAATAGAATTTGAATTGCAGGTAGGATAAAATTTGTAATAAATAAATGGCTACAAAGATGGCGTAATGATTCATTTTTTGAAAAATAAACACATCATCTATTTCTACTCACATTTATCATCTATTATGTGACAGATTAGGTGTGAAGATATTGTAGTTAAGAAAATGGCATGTCTCCTTAAGTTACTTATAGATAAGTTAAACCTACTCATATGTCATATGTCATATTTTCCCAGGAAACTACATATTTACGCCTGTAATAAAATTTCTTAAGAAGACTCTTTTCACTTCCAAATGTACCATTGTATGTTATTAATAATACGAGTGCCATATTTTTACACAATGGTAAACTTGTAGACAGAAACACTGGATAAAATTCCACTCACTAAAATAGATCATTTAAAAAAAATTAAATTAACACTTTAGCTCCTTTTAGAGTTTGACTCCTATTCTATCTACATCAGTTGAAGCAATTTATTTTAGACCACAGTGAAGGCTGAATGAATATCTGCTTATCTATCAACAGAATCAATCCAGCACCATAGAAGTTAGTAAATTAATTTCATTCAGCAATGTTAAACCCTGTTTGGAGAAAACCATGTAAAGAGGATTATAACAACATACTATAAATTGAGTGTAAATAAACTTATAGTCTCCTCATGGAAAAAAAGTGATATTTGCTCCTACAAATAAATGCTCCATGACGATCCGTTTTCTTGGTTTTAGATAAAACCTGGATATAAAATATACGTCATTAGCACTTTGTGCATATACATTTTAAAGAAATTTACTAAAGAAATACTCTTTTGTACACAACAAAAAACAAACTCCTAAAATGCAGCTCTGAATACAAATTGAATTTCATAATGAAAAATAACTGGAGTGAATTCAGAATAATTAAGAAAAGTTTGCTCAAAACGCCAAAGAAATAATTATTTTCCACTGGCCTAAGACATTATTCTTAACTGTGCTTAGATTAGATCTAATATTAGAAAAATAAGAGTTGGTTTTGATAGTTCAGTTTTGAAAACTCAAATCACCACGTGATGTTTTGAGGTATACAGAGGTATTAAAAATACATCTCTCCTTATTTACTGAAACTTTTTGCATATTTACAAATATATAACAGAAATATAGATAAACAGTATTGGAGTCTATTTCTCCATAGAAATAGCAAGGATGAGAATTATAGCTCCTCAACTTATATAAGCAATAAACTATAGAAATAATTTGATTTTCATTGCTGATGGGTAGTATTGTTACTAACAGTTAATGCAAACAATCTGAAAAACTTCTCTGAATATTTAAGGAAAAAAAAAAAGTCCATAACCCATTCCGAGTATGGAAACGAGTAGAAATGACTTCCTAATCTTTCTCCATAGATACAACTCCTCTCCACTATTACTAGTGAAGTGTATTTCTTATAGCATATGCTCATTAAAAATTTTGTGGATTACTAAATTGAGAAAATAAATTAAGAGGAATAGCTGAGTATTTCTGGTTTTTGAAAAAAATATGATAAAAAGGACATAGACTTGTCTCTACAGTTTCTAAATTACAAAAATAAAAATAGCCTTGCTAATTCTGGTTAAATGAGTAGATGTGACTACATCATCCCAAACCACCCTACAATGCTATTTTTACGACACATTTATTTGGAGAAAAAATAAACTCACAAAAACACTCTTCAGTTATGTTTATTAAAGAGAGCTACAAGTGCTACAGCTTGCAGTTAAATTAAAATGATTTATGAGGAGATAACCATGTGAATTTTATGATTTAAAATGTTTATTTTTTATAATTAGCCTGTAGTGTTTTTTGGTTGGCTTAAATATAAATATTATAAACAGTGTGCTAACTTGAAGCAATTATTTTTTGTTTCTTTTTGGAATCAGTTTATTTTTTCTGTAATATTACTAGGATTTTCAAACATTTATCAATAAAGTTCCATTTAAAGATCAGAAACTAGTTCTCAAAAGCAATGTCTGTTGACATATTATAATTAATATGAATAGGTACAGTCAGATTAATTCATGTATAAATAGAGGTATCAAACAATTAAGAGACAGTATATTATGTATAAGCTGATGTGGAGTGACTAGATAACAACAGAAAATTTAATTTTTCCCTCAATAAAAAGTAAAGCCAATCCTTCATTTTTAATGATTCACAAGATAATTATTCACCAACTTTTACGATTGTTTATCTGTCTACCTACCTACCTACCTGTCTATCTCCCATCCATCCATCCATCTAAATTATCAGATAGATATCCCCACGATGGTTAATCTGTGTGTCAACTTGAAGGGTGTTTTTGATGATAATGCACTTTTAAGGCAGTGAACTTTGAGTAAAGCAGGTTGCCCTCTGTAATATGGCTTCATCAAATCTACTGATGCCTTTAATAGAAAGAAATGGTTTGATGCCTTGAGCAGAGCGAGAGGGAATTCTGCAGACTGCCTTCAAGTTTATCTGCACCACCAGCTCTCCTGAGTCTCCAGCCTGCCAGCCCACACCGCTGATTCTGGACTTGCAGCCAACATCAGCCCGCTCCTTGTAGTAAGTATTGGTCCCGTCTCTCTGATAACCCTGATTAACACAATTTCCAACAGCAGTTTGATTAAAATTATGTGTATTTATAGAGCTATCAATTCTGACCTTATAGTATCAACATAACTGATTGCAACATGAAAAAACAAAATCAGTCACAATGTCATAAGGTGAAATTATAATACATTGTCTGTATCATAATTTCATAGATACATTTTTTTTATCAAAAATATATTTCTCATTATATGAACACCATCATAAAAAAAAGTCTGACCTTCAGAATAAAGCAGGTCCCATCACTTCTAAATCATAAAGGATTTTTGTGCCACAAACTAGGTTTTTATTTATTACAAATTTGATTTTAGGAATTTTCAGTTATAACATGTATTAGTCTTGATATAATATGGTACGTTGTGTCAATAAGCAATACTAAACCTTTATAGTTTATGAAAAGAAAATGTATTTCTAGCTCATGCTAAATGTCCATTGTGGAATAAATTCATCTTTGCTCCAAGTTTTCCTCCCTATATGTCCAGACAGAACAAGCAGACTCTCTGAGACAAGCCATTTGCTTAGCAGAATGAAAAAAAAAGACAAGGTTTTCTGGTAATTGGCTTTTAAAGTTTTAGAAGTGATACCTATCACCTCCACATACATTTCATTGGTCAAAACCATGTATGGGACCTCTCCTGATTTCAAATTCCAAAGAGGTATAATTCTTTTCCTGGCTGGATCACCAATAATCACAATGTCTAATTCTGAGATAACTGGGAAGGGATAGAACTGGGAATGACTCTTTTTGGAGAGAGAGTCATTGCAAATTCTGCTGACAACATTAACACTGACGGTGCACAGCAGGATAATCTTCCTCAGGACATGTAGTAAATGTTTTGAACAATATTACAATGTAACACATATTTGAACAATATTACAGTGTAACACATATTTGGTGTCAATGTTCCATCTAGTAGACAGAACTACACAGGCTGTCAACACAGATAGGCAACGAAAAGTAAGTTTGGTTCACTAGAAAAATATTTTTAAACAAGAGCTGTGGCATTAAAATAACTGCTCCATAGAAGTGTGAGTTTTTTGGGTGACAATACCTTGTCTCTAAAATGTTCAGATATGGACCCCACAACCATATCTCAAACCATGCTGTATTTAGTCTGCTAAAGTCAATAACCTCCAATTCTTATAATGTGGCAACTGCACATATTTCTCATTTGCGACGCTTCTTTGTTCTTGTCTGGAAAGAAGAATGAGATGGAGAACAAGGACTTGAGTAGTTGAATAAGTAGGAAGAAAAATAAGGGGAAAAGGGAATAAAATGAAAAATCTGATTTTAGAAATAAAACTTTTCTAATAAGTGCTAATTTTATTTCTCACAAAAAGACAGTGATGTAAATTGAAAGAAGAATCAACATTTAGTGTAAAATAATAAAATTTGAATAGTATTGTAGCCAAAACTTTCTAATTGAAAACACAATAAAGAATCAACAGACTATTTATGTAAATCAAAATTTTCTTTTATAGTGAAACAACATCATAAGTTCCATTTATTAAGTGGAAGCAAATGAAATTCTCTGACATACACCATATTTCTTAGACGTGATGAAGATTTTTACATGTGGGGGAAATCTTTTATTTTTCTGATGGTTTCAATTTAATCGCTAGTCTTATTAATGTATTATAGTCCAAAATGGTTTTACATGAAACAATGCGACATGTGGGAAAGTGCACTTGCTTGGGAATGATACAAATCTGAGTTAAAATCTTCACTCAAAATAGTATCTGGTGATTATGAACTAACAATTTCAGTCTCTGAATCTCACTTTCATGTATAAAATAGTAATAACAATCATATTTTGATTAAATAATGTATAGATTTTTAATGCTTATATTATCATAATTTCTATCACTTGCTTTTTTCCAGCATTACAAATACTTAAAACTATTAAGGAGAATAATTACATAGGAAATAAATACACAGTTTCTTCTATGTTGTTTTAAATGAAAAGAATTTATTATTGCCTCTTTTTTTTTGCTTCAAACATGTTTATACAGATTAAGATTCTATAGTTTTGCTGATTGAAATATTGAAATATGTTAATGAAATGTGTTGTTTGAGTACCCTAATAAGTTAACCATATACTTTGTTTCTAATTTGATATAAATTGAAAGCTAAAGTGTTATCTTTGCCATGTCAGTTTTTTTCTTGTAATCATTCACTTAGTAGTGATAGATGAAACACTTGCTTGTCTTGAAGAGCATGTTATACATCTATTTTAATAAATTTTCGCTTTCATCTTAATTGATAGTTTCAAACAGAGGGATAGATTTATTCCAACAATGAATAAAACTATTTAATATTTGCAGCCTGTATAAATTATGTTAACACTTCTACTGGCTTTCCATTTTCAGCCTAATATACTGCTAATTTTAAAAGAAATCAATCAAACAATATATAATATATCACTAGAGCACAGTTTCTATATAAAGGAGAGTAACATATTTTTCTGTAATACTTTAAAGTTATGTGCTAAATGATTTTGCCAGGAGCCTTCACTGAACCACGGAGTTTTTGACTTCTCTGATGTATATCTCAGTGAGCTCCCTTTATCATTTTTACTTTAGACTATTTATCTTTTCCTGGCATTCCACCTGTACAAGTTAGATGTCTCTATTTAATAATTTATTATGTAGTTTCTGAAAAATTGTCTCCTAATTAGAAACATAAATGACTCTAGTCCATATAGTTTTAGAGAATAGAATACAAAGAAAGTGATGATCAAATATTGAATTCTGAAAGTATATATATATAAAACCATTCTTGTACAAGTGAAAACCACTTGGTCAAACATCATAGACTCCAGTACATCGCATTAATAAAAGGAAATACTAGGTTGGTGCAAAAGTAATTGTGGTTTTTGCACTTGTTTTTAACCTTTTAAACTGCAATTACTTTTGCACCAACCTAATATTATGGGGCAAAACGTATACAAAGTTGGACTAACACTAGATGATGTCAAGATTTGATGTAGAGTACATCATAAAGCAATGATAGGTGATTTCACCTAAGCAACCACAGTAATAAAGAGGTTGTGTGTTTCAGTAACTACGTATAAATGATGAAACACAAGTCACATAGATGGGTTCTTTGAAATTTGGTACCCCTGAGGTAGCAATACAAATTGACTCTTCTGGAGATGGGAGACAATCTCATACTGTTTTCTTCATTGAAATGAGACTAACCAATGACTCTCCTAGGGCACTAACTGACTTACAGGTTAAAAACATATAATTTAAATAAACGTTCTGGTAATCAAAACACAAGGTATAATCGACGTTTCCTAATCTCTTATTGTAACATACACACAAATATATATATATTTTTACCTGGATCTATACTATACCTTTATTAATCTTACCTCAAATAATCTATCATCCATTTCTCTCTCTCTCTCTCTCTCTCTCTCTCTCTCTCTCTCTCTCTCTCTCTCTCTCTCTCTCAATATAGTGCGCCTAAGTTTTCTTGTTTATTCTGTTCCCATTTCCTACAAACTTTACCTGGAACTATTATCATCAGAGCGTAGAATTCTTAAAGCCTAGAAGATAATGTTGGAAACCAATAGTGTTTCAGAAACTATGTGCAGTCTGAGTATCTTTTGTATTATATTTTTCTCAAAAGTCATGCAGATCACAATTGAATGAGCCAGAAAAGCAGCATTATCAAATTATACACCAGGGTTATCTGATTATTGAAAATACCTTTAAAAGGTTGCAGAAACATGGCTAATTGCAGTCTGTGTCATCAGAAAGCACATAACTACTTTATGAAAGGACTGGAGATTTTAAAGTCACCTCTCAGTTGGTCTTTGGCAATGAATTCTTACATAAGACCCCAAAAGTAGACAAAAGCTAAAATGAACAAGTAGAATGACATCAAACTAAAGTTACTGTACAGCAAAGGAAACAATTAATAAATTGAAAAGGCAAATCTACCGAAGGGAAGGAAATATTAGTGAAACATAGATCTGATAAGGGGTTAATATGTAAAATATGGAAGGAGTTCAAACAACTCAATAGCAAAAAATGCAAATAAGTGAAGTAAGCCAGTCACAGAATAACAAATACTGCACAATTCCATGGATATCAAGTGTCTAAATTAGTCAAACTCTTAGAAACAGAAACTAGAATTGTGGTTGGTAGGGGTTGGGGGAGAGAAAGGGATTGCTGCTCAGTATTCACAGGGTATAACGTTTCAATTATGCAAGATGAATAAGTTCTACCGATCACTATACAACATTATTTCTATAGTTAACAGTACCACACTGTGTATCTAAAATGTTCTTAAAAAGATAGATCTCATGTTAAGTGTTCTTACCACAATTAAAAAAAAAAGCCATATGACCAATCAATGAAATATTATGTGGCAATTAAAAATGATGGGACAGATGCACATTTAATTATCTAAAAAATATTTCTGGAATCTCATAATCCAAAAAACAAAAAAAAACAAAAAATGTAGACCTATATGTATAATAAATCTGTGGGGTTTTTTTAACTAAAAAATAAAAATAAAAATAAAAAGTAGAATACCTGGTAATGAGAAGTCACTGTCTTCTGTATTCACTACCAATCCCTCAGTAGTCTCTTTGTTTCATAACCTGCTTCACTCAGAATACATTTTCATTTGACAGTCAGAATAATTAAGACTACAATATAAATGTAATTATGATGCGGCCGTGCTTGAAGTTATTTCTGCTTACCGTTAATTTTAAACTTGGTTTGACACACCCTCCCTTAAAGAGCTTCATCTACCACATCAGACTATTGTATAAGCCGCATGAAACTTTACTCTCGTGGAGGAATTTTCCACCTTCTTGCCTTGTGGATTTTTTAAATATACTCTGTTTTCAATATGAATAAATTTTGTCAGATCTTTGCCCTTTTGCCTGAACTCACTTGGATGAAACCTTCCTGAAAATATGATTTATATTAAATGTCCTTAATATGCCCTTCTATTACAAATAATACTTTATATTTTAAAATTAACTGAAAATCTTTCATTATAATTGGATATTTAATTGTCTTTCTCTTTTGCTAGATTGCAAACTCCTCAGTGGTCGGTACTGCCATTCTCTTGTTCAACATTTCATTACCAGTGCATGGCAGAATATATTAAATACATATTATTGAACACCTAAATTATGGCAGATTTTTTTAGGCCCTGACAATTTAGTAGTTCCCAAGAACATAAGAAGCTCACGGGCTGAGATCTCAGAGAGATTGCATATATGCCAGAGAGAGGGAGAGAGAGAAAGGAAACACACACACACACACACCCCTAAATATGTAAGCATGATAAAGATTCATAGATATAAAAAAGATAGTGATGTATTATGATGTAAGTTTTAAAAATACTAAGATAATAAGATAGCGAAAAATTTAGGGAAGAATAGAATCTTTGAAGACATCCAAATTGAAACTATCATACGAATACTAAAAAGGAGCAGCCATATACTTGTAAAGATCATAAGAAACAGCAAATAATAAGAAAAAAAGCTCTCAGAAAACATACTCAAAGCTTATATAAAAACCAAAACAAGCACACATACCAAAGTCAGGGGACACAGCAGGTTCCTCGTGAAATGGGAAAAGTGATTGGAGAAGATGTCAGAGGGTTGGGAACAAGCCAGCTGCTTGCAGACCATGATAAAAGTTTGGATTTGCTTGTGCGTACAAGTGAAACCATCAGAGGATAGTCAGCAGGACATTCCTACAATCTTGTTTATTACATAAATGAACGACCCCAGTGATTACTGTGCCAAAAATAAAATGCAAAGGCTGATTAGATACACACTGAACTCCATTCAAGAGATGATGGTGGCTTCAAACAGGTTGTAAAATAGAGGTGGTAAAATATAATTAAAACTAGAAAAGTCATTTTGAGGTTGAACCAAAAAGAATTGCATTATAGTTTAGAGTTAGATTATGGGGGAAACAGAGAGATAAAGAGTATCTTCTAAGGTTTTGTTGTCGTCGTTGTTGCTGTCGCTATTGTTGTTGAAAATTTCAGTGAACATACACACACACACACACACACACACACACACACACACATATATATGTATATATTTTTGTCATTAACGTCAGTAGAGAAGGAGCAGATAATAGTAGAAACCAAGAAGTACTTGTTGGCTGAATTATATTTAGGGTGTAGTTAGGCTTCCAAATGAAGATGCTGAACAGGCAATTTCATATGTGTTATGAGCCAGGGATTTATACTTGAGTCATTAGGATATATATGGCAGCAGAGTTATGAGATTTTTTTCTGATCCCCAAAGGTGAGGGTGCTGATTAGCTAAAACATCTGGCATTAAACCCCATTGTCAGCTTTTTAGATATAGCAGAAGAGGCTGAGAAGAGCCAGAAAAAAATAATAATAATAAGTTTTCACAGAAACTTAGAAGAGAAAAAACAAGGATTCCGTAGGTCTACCCACCAAGCTAAATACTGTTGAAAGTTCAGGCAACATGAAGGAAGATAATCGAATATTGAATTTTCCAAGACTGAGGTATTGGTAAATCTGAGAAGAATTACTCTTGTGGTGTGGGAGAATAAATGCCCAATTAGAATAAATTAAAGAGAAAACAGAAGAGATGTCAAGTATCAATTTCTCTTTAAGGAAGGCATCATTATGAAAGGGAAGAATTTAAGTAAGAAAAAAAATCAGATAGCAGGAAGGGACACTAGAATTTTATTTGGTTGAAGTAAAATGAGTGATATCCACATGCTAAAGGAAATGATCAAACAGAGGCAAAAATATTAATAGTAAAGAAACAGAATAATTGTAATAGTAATATTCTTGAGTAGGCCAAATGGTATAGAATTCAGAGATCAAGTGGGTGATTGATTTTTGACAGAAGTTTTAAAAATTCTTAGTGATAAGAGAACAAAAGATAAAATAATCACTAATGGTTTTGATAAACATTTAATGAGTGTTCCAGACTCTGGCAATATAGCAATGTAATAAGCAAAATCCCAGCTCTGCCTCCTTTGAGGAAAGACTGAATTTGCTATATACATATATATGAAAATATAAGTGGTAGAGAGGTGGTGGAGAGTACAAAATAATCGTATTTCCAATACAGCAGTCTGGCAGATGAGATAAATAGGAGAGGTAACAGTTGGTAAAGTAAACTGAAATACCTAAGAAAGTAACTAGAGTCTTTAAGGAGAGAATCAGGAAGAAGGGTGTAGAAGTAGAAATGGGGAGGGAGTAAGAATAACACCTACCATACTCTATCTGTGTCTTGTATATAGTTTTGTGTGTGTGTGTGTGTGTGTGTGTGTGTGTGTGTGTGTGTGTGTGTAGAAAGAGGGAGAGAGATTAGACAGATCACGACTCAAAAAAGCCTCAATTTGATAAAGCTAATATAAGAAAAATGGTTTAAAAATAGTCACATCATTGGGGAAAGTGTCATCTCTCAATACGGAAAGGGTAAAAGGGAACGGCTACAGGAATCTGAGGACATACAAGAGCATACTTATGACAGATTTGAGATTCTAGCGGGGACAATGGGGAGGCTGGAGTTGGCAAGAAGAACCTGGGGGTGAAAGGAGAACCTAGAGGTGACACTAGATGGGGTTATCCATGATTTGACCATAGATACTCAGTTAAAAATGGAAGGGGTGGGCCATGACCTCCCAGGCATGTGGGGGCTCAGGGATGGAGCCGAAGCCTTGGAGGTACAAGGGAAGCAGTGCTTTCTATTCCTCTTCCTGAGACATGGGTTATACCTCAGCTGGAGCCAAGGGGCCTCCAGGAGCCTCAAGACTCACCAACAAGGGGGAAGAGTTAAGCCCTTTTGCTTCCCCAAAATAGTTACATACCAACACAGTGACATTGCCCCCATCTTTGAGAAGATAAAATACAAAATCTGAGATAGTTCACTATCTTAGAGAACTTTAAGTACAATCCAAGAATCTGAGAAAATATTTAAAGGCTTCCAGGCCAGGCAGTACAAAAGTTTAGAGCAGTTGACGTGGTCCTGAGATTCACTTATTCAGCTTATTTTCTCACTAGATCATTAAAACAATCCTACGGATTTACTTTACGATAACCTCCCCACTTTATATTTGAGGAAAGAGGCTGATTAAAGTAAGGCAGTAGAACACACACTATACTGACTAAAACACATTACAGGCAAAAGGACCATATTGTTTTGTCTAAGATTTGATTATGATTAATGAACTTTCCACTAAATTATGGTATTAAGGAATTGATGAAAACCATAATCTAAGGAAAATAAATATTTAAAGACTGATATACTTACACAGCATACCAGAAATCAAGCTGAGTAACACTTATGTCCAAACATTGTTTGCCCAAGGTTAATTGTTTTAAAGAAGCAATTAATTTTTTAAAACATCTTCTGCCATAGGAGAAAAAAAGAAAATTTATATGTATTCTTCTGCCTTTTTTTTTAAATCAATACCATGTACTCATAAGTACCATCAAACTCATCAAAATGAGTTTGACGGCCATTGCTGTTCAAATCTGTGGCATATGTAGTCAAAACTCCAATCTCGTCATCACATATCATTTCAATTATTTTTTTCTAAAACATGTGCAGATTTATTTATTATTACATCTCTAGAAAAAATAAAGTCACATTATACCTCTGAAACCTAGGCCATTTAATCAGTGTTATTTTCAATATTTATCATGCAAAAATATTACCTGAGAGGAAGTTAAGAACTTTGAACTTTCTGTACCCATTCATGAAGTTAAAAGTAACTAACAACTTCTCCTAATATTCCTTAGTAAACAGGGACACGAGTTACAAGGTATTCATTAACACCATATGATAACAGGCGAAAGATTCCTTCAATAGCCAAATACTGGTAGCGATGCACAACTCATTTTTTTTTTCCCCTGAATACAAGATAATAATTAAGTTTAGAAGAAAAAAGGATAGGAAAGAAGAACACTTCATCACTTCTCAAATTTCACAGGATGAAATATATGACTTAATATTATATCGTAAGACTGAGATGGATAATTATAAATGCAAATCAATCTATGTAGTTCTAATAAGATTTAAGGGAGGGCACATGGAACGGCATACACTTGCAGACAGAAGGCATACTCTGCATATTATCTTTTACCAGATTAAGGCCCTTTATGTCTAGAAATACTGATAACAGTTCACCCAGGAAAACAATCCCAAACTGAAAAAATAGTATGTAAGGCAATACTTTGTAAAAACTACAATGACTATAATTTGACAATAATTATATTAACAATTTAAAATGAGAATTATAATTTTTCAACTGGCATAATTATGCACACTAAAATATAATTTTGGATATGATGAAAACCTTTATCTTAGTAATGGTAGGTAATTATCTTTGCTGTTGTCCCATGACAATCTCTTCTTTTTTTCTTTAATTCAAGAGAATTTTGCTCTTCTGATCATTTTCTGTATGTACCGTGCTGTTCTTTCATGTTTCCTTCCGCCTGGAAAGATTGGTTAAATCTTTTTTCTAATATTATCAGAATATTCTTCTGTGTGCACGTAAATATATTTTAGACTTGCTTTTACTACTTAGTGTTTACCAGTGATATGCTCAGGAGGATTTCTTTGTTCTCATTTGCTTTGAAGAAATTTTAACCATTAGTTACTTAATAATAAGACATACCTTCTTTTTCTGTTTAGGTTATTTTAACATCTATAAATGTCTGTAATGTGAACTGTGCTTCTTGAACAAGTTGCCAATATTCTGCCAAATTAAAATTCTGCTGTATTGTAACAGTGGGTGGGATGTTATACATTTGTTTTCCTTTGGATGAAAGTAACAATGTCTGGTTTATGTTGTCACTGGATATCATCCATGTTGCAAAGAATGATTGATGTCACAGCACTTTGTTTTGTTTCGTTTTTAACAAAACATTAAGCATTTTTCTAAGACTGCAGTAGCTTTTAAAGTTTATCTTTTCACTCCAAATTAGTGACAGAAATAACAGTTTATAAGAATGAATTCTTCCCTTGAACATATAAGTCAGTAGACATACTCAAAATGAACTGTATTCTTCCTTCTCAATAATTTTAATAATTCTATAAACCTAAGTTTAAATGACATGCTTAAACTTACATGCCTTTTTACTTCTTGTTCCTCTATCTTTTCTAGAGCTCCTTACAAAAATACTCTCATATGCACATAACGAAATTATGCCCATAACCAAGTACCTAGTGGTAGGACATATCCAATAAACGAATATAGCTGGGGAAGGATTACTTGTATTTCATGATAAAAACGTCTCCCAGGTCAACTATCTTTCTTGTATGTGATTATAGATTTAAAACAAAAACACACTTGCAAGGAAATAAGCACCTCTCTTCCCACATACGGGCAAGCTGGATGTTGATGATGATTCAAACTCCAGAGAAAGCATGAGACTCAGGAGCATTACTGAGTACTTAGAAGGGCAGCGATGTACAATGTGACTGGAATGAGGAAGCGCTGTGATGGAGGAGGGGTAGGGTGTCACACAGCTTATACTGTAGTTAACAAACTTTGAGTTAAACAGGTTTATATTTTAATTATTTATCTCTTGCTTGATCAGTTGTATTGTGTGTTAAATGAGGTTAAAATACCTACTTCCATGTGTTGACGTCCTATTACTGAAATTAAATAAAATGTAAAAATGCCTAATTAACTCACCAGTCATGGTTACTTTTCTCCACTGGAATCCAGGGACCATTGACAAATGAATTGTTAGGTTTCAGGAATGAAAATACCCCACTCAAATTGTTTTATATTGATTTCTGTAAATCAGAAAGGGCACACAATTACGTTATCCTGCTAGCCAATAGACTGTCCGTGAGTGAGTGTAATCTCTGAAATTACGTGATTCAACACATCTCTAAATTTTCCATCTACAGAAAGCATATCATATGGAAACCAATAATAATTTCAAGTTAAAACAAAAGTAATGGCAAAATCATTGTACTTAAAATAACTTCACATAGGATTGAAATAACTGTTTCAAAGATAGAAAGTTTAAAACTACACCAATTTTGCTCATGCCCAGAAGGCATTCACAGTTTATCTTTGATGAAAGCTATACTTGTACGTGAACTATTTCATTTTACCCAACAACAAATCCATGAGAAAAACAAACACACAAACAGAAATTCCAGGTGTGAAAATCTTGGCATCCCAGCTGTTCTCAAAGGTAAGCTTATTTATTTATTTATTATTATTATTATTTAATTTTCTTAATGAGGTACAGTTGACATACAACATTATATTAATTTCAGGTGTACAACATAATTATTCAATATTTGTATATATATTGCAAAATGATCACAATATGTCTAGTTAACTTCCATAACTATATATAGTTACGGAAGTTTTTCTTATGATGTGAGTTTTTAAGATTAACACTGTTAGCAGCTTTGAAATATGCAACACAGTATTTTTCACTATTGTAACCATGCTGCATATAACATTCCCATGCCTTATTTATAATAAGAAGTTTGTATTTTTTGACTCCCTTCATGCAATTTGCCTATCTCCCACATGCCACCACTGGCAACCACCAATCAGTTTTCTGTATTTATGAGCATGGTTTTTGTTTGTTTGTTTGCTTGTTTGTTTTATTTTTGTATGACATAGTGATATTATTGAGCATTTTAAAAACAAATTCTAAATCCTGGGTCATAGACTTTTTCAGAGAAAATGGAGACTAATAAGCTATGTCTATCCTGAACTCTTCTTTTTTTATGATGATCTGCTGTATTGAGTTTTCCATTTTTATAAGTTGCTGTAATTCTGCGTGCTACCATGTTTTCCCGAAAATAAGACCTAGCCAGACAATCAGCTCTAATGTGTCTTTTGGAGCAAGAATTAATGTAAGACCTGGTCTTATTTTACTATAATATAAGACTGGTATATAATATATATAATATTATTATATATAATATTATTATATATATTTATAATTTAATATAATATAATATAATATAATATAATATAATATAATATAATATAATATAATATAATATTATATAATATAATATTATATATATATATATAATAATGGTATATAATATATATAATAATGATATTATTATTATATTTATTGGTATGACATCAGTTAACAAAATTATAGGTTACAAGTGTACATTTCTATAATACACCATCTATATATTGCATTGTGTGTTTACTACCCAAAGTCAAATCTCTTTTTGTCACCATATATTTGAACCCTTTACCCTCTTCTAACCCTCTCTCCCCCCTTACCCTCTGATAAACACTACACTGTTGTCTGTGTCTATGAGTTTTGCCTGTTTGTTTGTCTTGATCGGTTGTTGCTTTCAATAGCATATCCCACATATGATTGAAATCATATGGTTTTTGATGTTTTCTGTCTGACTTATTTTGCTTAGCATGATAATCTCAAGATCCATCCATGTTGTCGCAAATGGCAGCATTTGGGTCACAAGGATGGTTTAACATACTCAATTCAATCAATGCAAAATACCACATAAACAAGATGAATGATAAAAAATCATATGATCATATCAACAGATGCAAAAAGCATTTGATGAGATACAACATATATTTATGATTAGGACATTTAATAAAATGGGCACAGAGGAAAGTACCTCAACATAATAAAGGCCATATATGACAAACCCTCAGGTAATATCATAGTGAATGATGAAAAACTGCAAGTTTTTCCTTTATGACCAGGAACAAGAAATGATGCCCCCTGTCACCACTGTCATTCAACACAGTATTGGAAGTCCTCGCCAGAGCAATCATGCAAGAGAAAAAAATGAAAGGCATCTAAAGTGGGAATGAAGAAGTCAAATTGTCACTTTGGGCATATGCCATGATTCTTTACATAGAAAACCCTAAAGACTCACCAAAAAAACATTAGAAACAACAAACGAATACTGTAATGTTACAGGATTCAAAATTAATGTACAAAAATCCATTGTGTTCCTATATATTAACAATTAAATTTCAGAAAAAAAAAACAAACAAAAAAAGCTATTCCTCTTTCAATTGCACCAAGAATAAAATACCTAAGAATAAACTTAACAAAGGATGTGAAAGACATATACACAAAAAAATTACAAGTCATTATTAAAAGAAATTCTAGAAGACACAAAGAAATAGAAAGATATTCCCTGTTCATGGACTGGAAGAATCAACATACTTAAAATAGTCATATTACCCAAAGCAATACACACATTTAATGTAATCTCCATCAAAATCTCAATGGCATTTGTTTAAAGAAATAGAACAAAAAATCATCACATTTGTATGGAACCACGAAAGACCCTAAATAGCCAAAGTAATCCAGAGATAAAATAGCAAGGTGGGAGGTATTACACTCCCCAACTTCAAATTACTCTACAAAGCAACAATAATCAAAACAGCATAATACTGGCAAAAATAGAGACACAGAGACCAATGGAAAAGAATTGAGAACCCAGAAATAAACCCATACATATGTGGGTAAATAAGTTTCAACAAAGGCACCAGAATCATACAATGCAGACAAGAAAACCTATTCAATAAATGTCCTGGGAGAATTGGAAAGCCACGTGGAAAAGAATGAAACTAGACTGCTATCTGTCACCATACGCCAAAATTAACCCAAAGTGAATTAAATAGCTAAATAAAGACCCGAAACAATAAATTCCACAGAAAACATAGGTACTAAACTTATGGACCTTGAGTTCAGGGAGGATTTTCTGAATTTGACCTCAAAGGCAAGGGAAGTAAAAGCTTAAATAAATGAATGGGACTATATCAAACTAAAAAGCTTCTGCACAGCGAAATAGTGAAAGTGTCTGCACAACAAAACAAAAAGGCAACCAACCAAATAGGAGAAGATATTTGTAAACAACAACTCCAATAATGGGCTAACATACAAAATATATAGAGAACTCATACAACTCAGCAATAACAACAGAAACAATCTAATTATAAATTTGGCAGAGGACCTGAACAGACACTTCTTCCAAGAAGACACACAAACAGCCAACAGATGTATGAAAAAATGCTCAACTTCACTAGCCATTAGGGAAATGCAAATCCAAACCAAAAGGAGATACCACCTCACACCTGTTAGAATGGCTATTATCAACAAGACAAGTAATAACAAGTGTTGGAGAGGCTGTGGAGGAAAAGGGACCCTCATACACTGTTGGTGGGAATGTAAACTGGTGCAGCCACTATGGAAAACAGTATAGAGGGTCCTCAAAAATTAAGAGAATTACCATATGACCCAGCAATTCCTTCTTCTGTGTATCTGCCCCAAAACTCTGAAAACATTTATCTGTAAGTATATATGTACCCTTATGTTCACTGCAGCATTATTTATGGTAGAAGACATGGAAACAACAGAAGTGTCCTTCAACAAATGATTGGATAAAGAAGATGTGGTACATTTACACAATGGAATACTACTCAGCCTATTTATTTATGACCCTTCTATTTGTTGCTAGAGTTTTCAATCAGCTCTTTTCTACATTATTTTCTGGAAATTTTATGCGACTGTGGTGGTATTCTTGTCTTCATTGTATGGGTCAAAATCACTTAAACTTTCAGAGTGTTTTCTTAATCCATTGAGATTTTGCTTCCCAGCAATTGTCATCAGTTTGGCTCAAATAAACTCTTATAAGCTTTCAAAAAAAAAAAGATGATTGAAACTCTTGTTTTACTTTTTTTCTTATGTTATATGAGATGATTAACTTTTCCAAAGATGAAAATAGTGAGACACTGAACGAAAAGGCAAAATAATGGATTTTGAACAACCAGATAAAAGAATGGTTTGTCTCTCACTGAATGTGACTGGATTTCTTTATATCAGAATGGGATTGCTGTTTAATTTTAGGTATCCATTGCTTTGTTTTTACATTTAACATTTTTTTTATAGATAATACATTCACATAACTGAATCATCCATTTGAATGCTCACTTATCTCTGTTTTCCAGCAATCCCACAATCCTCACAGATAACTGTATTTGATTCTTTTCTGTCATTCCAGGGTATCTTAACGAAAATTGTTCCACTTGTAAATATATCCTTATCCTCCACTTTTTATACACCAGGTAATATACTACATATATACTCCACTGCTCTTTTCTTTCTTATTTAATATATTTTGGAGTCTATTTTCATATAAGTGCACAGAGAGCTTTGTCATTGGTAAAGCAACACATTGTAACATGGTTACATTGTAATTTATTTCAACATTCTTTTGCTGAAAGACACTTACATTAGTTTAATTATTGTTTTTGCTGTTATAAACAATGCTGAGATTAATGACCTTAATGAGAAAAGTACACACACACACACACACACACACACACACACGTTCCCCAGTTTAGTCAAAGAGTAACTCCATTTGTAATTTTAATATTAAAAGTATAATTATTGTAATGTAACTAATACATCCTCCTTACAGATGGAATGATTTGCACTCCCACAAACATGAGTGGATACTTATTCCCCAGCAACTTCATTAATAGAACACTTGATCATTTATCTGTCAGGGCCAAGATTGAGTACCAGGGAACACATATATATCCAGAGGCAAAAGTCCTTGTTCTGGCTTTCCTTTGACTATTAGTATGACCTATAGTTTTCAACCATTTTCCTTTTAATCTATGAGTCATTATATTTATATTTATATTTGAAGTGAGTTTCTTGTAGGTAGAATACAGTTCATTTTGTTTTAGATGTCCATTTTCTATTATCAGTAAAAGCAGAGGTATTTCAAAGGGAGAGGAATTATTGGTGATAGATTTATCAGTGAGATGCTGTGTATATGGTAGCATTTGTTATATTATGTCTCGAGGAATAATGTGTGATGTGTATACTGTTATAGAGTAAATGGAACCATAATTTATGGTTCACTATTTCCATAACTATTTTAATATGCTATCTTCTATCCTGTTCTAGCACATTTCAAAGCAAATTGATTCTATTCTCTTTTACATTTTATTCAGCTTTATATTTATTCTTTTTTCATTGTGACCTATGGAGATAATGTTAAACAGAAAGTGTGGGACTCTGTGATACATTCCCAACTCTGTACTCTCCCAATCCCCTTCCTAATAGTTGGTCTTCGTACAAGAGTAGAATTGAAGACGAAGTGGCAGATTTGTTACTTTCTGGTATTTCCCATATATACACGTCATGTTTTATGTAAAGTTGGCAGGTGGGCAAAACTTAATATAACCCTGTTCATTATTTAAAAAAAAAAAAACAACACTTTGTTTTTCACAATGATGTACATTTTTAACTACTAGTTTCAGGCAATTCAGATCTATAATTAGGTGAGAAAAAAAATTCAACACAATACAAGAAAAGTTTGCAAATGTTTAACCTTCTATTTATTTTCTTTTATAAGCTTAAGAGAAATGTCTTAGAATATTAACATTCTTGCTATAAAAACACATTTTAGAAAAAAATGGGCTGCTATTTGAAGAATTTTAGCATTTGGACAAGATAATAGAGACACCAAAGAACTTCAGTGTTTGGGCAAGCATTAATAAAGTAGCATGTTTCTGCCTTTCTCAAGGACAGTTACTAAGTAACACTAACGCAACAGTTCATCTCCAGATGTTAAGACAATGATCTTTAGAGAAGGATGCTCAATTAACCTCGCAGAAAATATTTAACATATACTTAACCTATAATCCATTCAAATTGAATAACTGAGACTTAAGTTTACACTAAAGGGTTATAAAAGGACAATACGTTGTTACAAAATTTCAAAATTGAAAATTTAGAATTATTTCATAAAGTTTTAGGTTTTATCATTTACATACAATATATATTCTATATTAGATATCTCATATATGTTTCACTGTGAATTGAAAACTTTTTATATTAAGGAATATAGTATGGTGCTCCTTCTTTATGACAAAGAGGTGCAGGATTTAAATTAAACTGAGAAATATTATTTAGTACTTTGCCTAGAGTAACTTAGGGCATATATTAATGTATTGATTGCTTTGGTTTTTATAGATGTGATTTTGATGTCGGCTTTAATTTTTTGGTTCATTACTATGTTCACCCCATACACATACACACAAAACAATGATACATTTTTACTCAGCTTATCAGAAAAAAGTGAACAAACAAACAAACAAAAAAATCACTTAAATTGATAACGATAATGTCATAGTATGGCCAGCCTGTGTCTAAACATTACTAGTTTTGAGGAGCTGTCCTGCCTGAAGAATCCCACTCCATGTGGTACAGTCTGTTAGCAACTCCACCCCATGACCCTATACGCACTTTTTTTTAAAAAAAAAGAAATAGAATTCAATCTAATTGTCTGTAGCAAGCACCCCATTCCCCTCCGAGGTTATTCCTACAGACCAAGAAAGAAAACCAACTTTCGGCATGTTCCTCTCGTGTGAGCCATTTCTTTCTCTTTTACCTTGATATTGTTTGTTGTACCTAAATACATTAATTTACCCTCAATTCGTTAATCACATAAGTAAAGTTTTATCCAATATTTCAGTTGTGGCATGTTTTTAGATAGACTATTCTAAATACATTTATGCTAATATGAAAGTTGATTAGGTCATAAAGTCTATAGTAATCCCATTGGGTAAGTTTTCCGTAGTCATATTTTCACTAAAATTTGAGAAAAAGAATATCAACAATTTACCTGTGCTATTATCTCATGCCCTAACTTCAAACTTTGTGCTACAAATATTTATTTTATTTTATTTTTCAATGTCAGGACTCTCAGTAGAGGAATAGGGATAAATAAAAAAGCACAGAAAATAAGAACCTTAAATAAATGAGATATATCAATGGTTAATAAAGTCCGTCTTCCAATTTAAATTATAATATTTTACATTATAAAAATAATGCATTTATTTTATATCCATTCAAGACATGGAATTATATAAAGATATATTTAATCTTAAGTACATTTTGAATCAATCTAATCATGTAGACATTGTAATTATAACATAGTTTGATCACACTGTATTAAAAACTAATTTAATAATTTTCAGTATCCACAATAAAACTTGTATTTTATCCCGACCACGAGACAGCAATGAGGAGTGGTTAAAACACTTTCTACGTGGAGTGCCACACCCCATTGGATGAGGATGGATCATCATACTGGTCAATTATAAATGTGAAAAACTATTTCATTCTATTTATCATTATCATCAACTTATTAAAAATGTTATGGTTGTCATTATTTAAGGAACTCTTGCTCAATCTACAGTGAGAATAAAATAGCAGAGATAATACAGACTGCACCAGCCAGGAATGATTACATCTGTAGAGAGATTTTTTTTTTCCTTAGTTCTTAGAGATGAAGACAAGAGTCACGATAAAATTGCTTTGAGGGGCCAGGTTGTTAATGCAGATAAATAAAAGAGAGGAGATCTAGGACAGGCTAGAAAGCACATTTATCCTCTGTCATTTCTACTAAACAACATGGGCCAATTGTGGCCAGATCTCTTAAGGGCTGCCAGAATCTTAATTGTTTTAACTTTATCTATACTCATTTCATTGTCATGAAATTATAAAGTAAACAAACACTATGTGAGGCAAATAAAAAATAATTGAAGAGTCTACTTTGCCAATTTCTATGGTATAAAACTTCCAACATGGGCGATGTAAATCTCTCAAGGTGATGTCACTGAACATGGGGCTGAGAAGAGCTGCATACAAGCATTTCTCACTCCCATGAGCCATGGACTTGCTACCTCAGCTTTAAAGAGCTTGTTGGTCTTTCACAAGCACTGAGAAGTCTGTCAAAAGGGGCCTCTGTATGTTGGTACTTTGGGAATATTGTTACTTCCTCTTTACCCTCTCCCACCTCCTCGGTCTTATTACATAGCCTCTAATTCATCTTTGCTTCTTGCCTTTCTGTATTTGTGCTCCAATCCTTCCCATCTGCTCTAAATTGTGCATTTATGATAACTTTGTATCTTTTGGCTTTTCTAGGCCACCTTTACTGAACACACAATCTCCTGTGCTTGGTACACTTTGCACCCCACCGACGTAAGAAAGAGAGTCCTTTGTCTTTTCTTGTCCCAATCCAAGTTCCAGAGTCTCCTAGACTCTGTGCAGGAAAGGAAAATAGAAAATATATTTTTCCACAGAAAAATATTTTGAATATTACCAACCTGGAATAAGTACCATCACAAAAGTATGCATTAAGTATGATGAAAATGTGAAAGGGCGGTGCGGGGGGCAGGGGCCTCTAAGCTATCAGAGAGGTGGTTAATAAAGGAGGGAGAAGACACTCTGAAGAAATTAGGTCAGCTTCTTCAAGGAAAATCATACTAACATCAATCCACATGATGAATCGTGAAATGTATCGCCATCTCTTATAGGCAATGACTGTAATATATGTCAAACCCCATTTCCATTATGAAAAAATATTTTAAAACACATGCACATGCATGTACACACAAACACACACATACACACAACAGATTTTCAACTTGGGCTTGGGCATTGGTTTTAAAACAATGAAAGCACGAAAGAGGCTGGAGTATATAGACACAATTGTAAATTAAAGAACTAGGTAAATCTTCCATACCACGTGATAACTCTCAGTAAGAGGAAGGAACATTTAGCTCTTATACTGGAGTGGGATTGGAAGATCAGGTAAAGGAAACTTTGAAATCATTAGTCATAGGAAAATTGGGAGAAAAAAGAAACTATCATCTCACACACACACACACACACACACACAATAGTATTTCCAAGTATGTATGTATTCAGGTAACTCACAAATGTTTAAAATGATAGGTTCAATCATGTTTATTGTAACTTTGATATTATGGAAAATAGAACTGATCTGAATGACTATTAAGAGGAGAAAAAGCAAGCAACTCTGGTATTGTCATTTTTACGATTGTCAGTGATCAGTAATCAAGGACCACCAGAAACTTAAAGTTGGAAAGTCAGGTGCATCACTTAGTACAGCGAGGCCAATCCCACTACCTCTACCTGTGGGGGGTCTTACGAGAAGGGACTCCTATTTTGTTTGGCTCTCTGTTAGGTGGTTTTGGGGAAGGTTCAAAAAAACCCAGATTTGTTCCATTACATACTCTTAGAAAGCAGGCGTAAAGCTATGATTTGAATCTTAAATCTTATCTAGAAGGAGAGAAGATAACATGAGCGTGAAAATGTACTTGGTAAAGCAGCAGCAGTCACTCATGTTAGCCAGGAGAGGCGTGTGTTTGGTGTTTGTAATTTGCACACTACGGCTATTGCTTTTTTCTGTGTGTAGACAAACTGCGTTACCTCATCACAGTCACTGTGTGTCCTTAATTGCTTTTGGTGTTCGATGAAATTGTTAAATGTTTCAAAGGAGACCATCAGGCTTGGCTCTGAGTACTAAGCCAGCAAATGATTGTCTGCTGTATCTTTCTCACACGAAATCAAATATGGAAGCTAAATGAGAAGAGAAGTACACACATCAGCTTGTATTTATTGTAGTCCCTCTCCCTCTTTTAATTTCTTCTTGAGTTGTTCTGAAATTCCATGCTCTTCTGCACTGTTTGTCACTCTACCATAGTCATTTGCTGCCCATCTTGCTGATTTCAATTAATTTCCAATCACCTTGATATTTGGTTTATTTTCTCTTATGGTTGATAAGAAAACTTTGCTTTGATGTTTAATTATTAAACCTATGCTAGTTAATATATATGCTGACGTTAGGTGTCAGCAATAATGTGATGATTATTTTTATGTGAAATTACTGTAATTTGAGAGACACCATAGATCTATCTCGGGTATTTTGATTAGGTTGTATAATGGATATCTTAGCAGATGGTAAGAAATTTTGACTTAATCAGACATATTAAGAATAATTAAACGATTTTGACTTTGACTTTGAGAATGATATTGCTCTTGTCTTTAGTAACTCACATAAAGCATAGAAGCTGAGTGATTAATAGGGAAGAAGGCAGACCAACTGTACATACCGAATTCGACAATCTAAAAATGTCCACGTCTGTGCCTTAGATTTCACACACACACAATTTTCTCCAAATTTGAGGATATTGTTAAATTTGTTGACTCATTACCAATATTAGAAAACATCAGAGGAAGCAGAGACCTAGCGTGGTTTCATTTAAAAGTATTTCTTACTGATTTTATTTGCTAGCATTCTACCATCAAATCCCTAGAAACATAAAAGTGTCAAGTTTAAGTGAGTTAAACCGGTACAGCACACACAGTTGTGATTTACTAACAATGATGTCATGAAAATTATTAATATGATGTTAAATGCATGATTTTCTCCTTTATCTGCTCGAAGTATCAATCTTCTTGGGAGTAGATGAGTATTTACTACAGAAGGAACACATAAGAAAAACAAGGTAACACAACTTCGGAATTAAAAAACAAAGTATGTGCTTATTTGCCATTGTATGTAATATTATTTACTTAGATGTCTGTTGGGTATTTTCCCATTGTTTTTAAAATCAGGTTGTCTGTTTTTCTATTTTTGAGTTTTAAGACTTTTTATATCTTGGATAAGAACTTATCAAACATGTTAAATATTTTTTCCCAGTCTGTCTTATTCTCATGCTCTTGACAGTGTTTTTGTTTGTTTGTTTTTGCTTTTGTTTTGTAACAAAAAGAAGTCTTTAATTTAAAATTTTATTTAAAATTTAGATTGTTTTATTTAAAAAAAAAATATTTCAACTCACTCCTCCGGGAGTGAGTGCATGAAGCTCTTTATGCTGTCATACCAGAAGCTGATCTCTGAGATACTCTTCCTAATCTCATGAAATTAATCATGGAAATAGGAGACTATAAACTATTCTACAGCTGAAGAAAACCTATTAGTTGTATGTATGTAGACATTTTAATACATATCCACATATTTCAATGTTACGGCCTATAAAAAGTATGTATAGAACAGTCAAGATTGCATCATTCAACACTCCAAACCCAAATTTGTGTTTAGGGAAAGCAATGAGAACTTTACACAAGATTATCAAAGCTTATTTAATCATGCAAAATTAATGAGAAGTAAATGTGCTGAAATATTTGGGGTAGTCGTCTGAATACCG